>NC_050069.1:158149576-158827434 GCF_009764565.3 Dermochelys coriacea | reverse complement strand
TTTATTTTCTGTTAAATTGCTAGTGTTAACTGTCGACACCTCAAATTGTCTTCCACTTTCCATAACTATTAACACGCGGGCACGCACACACCCACCCAAAAAATAGCAACTAGTTCCAACAGCCTCCCCGATTCTTTTAAACTCTAGTTGGTAACCATACTTAGCTAAAGTTTGTCACACAGCTGGTGTGGTTCCCACATCATCTAGTATGTTTAGCCTCACATAGTTATTAATAAAGGGTCCAACACTAGGCTCAGAATGGAGGCAGATTTTCATTCTGAGGCGTCACTGCTCTGACAACAATAATAGAGAGCTGCAGTCTCAAGTGGTGACACTAACAAATGCTGCCTGGTCTAGCCAGCCTGGAGGAAAAGACACCTTCCCAGGCCTACGTTCTGTCCTCATTTACACTTGATGCATGGGTGTCAGCAAGGACAGAATTGGGGCCCTCAAAAAAGGAAAAAAAAGCCGATACCTAAGACTAAAGCTTGTTTGACAAATGTCTTTGGCATTAGAAATAGTTAATAATTACTGCCTAGCACGTCAGTATTTATATCCATTGGAAGGGATCCCTTCAATTGTGAGACTACTTCTCAGTTACTGTATCCTTCAAATTTGACATTTGTCTTCATGAACATTTTGATAGGCCCACAGCTAGAAAGCACCATGCGGCTCTGAAAGGAAATCCCCATGCATGCCTGACCTCTAGCGGTCATTCTGCTAAACTTCACAAAGCATTGAGACTTATATTAACCTGCTTGGCACTTGCATCTTACTAGATAATGAAGCTAAAAAGAATACCAAATATTGTTCTAATACATACATGCATTTAGTCATGGATCACCCATGTGTATGAATCTTGCTGCACTGAGAAACTCTTAACAGAATGGAAAGATAGAGAAAAAAAATTAAAGGAAGAAAAATATTAAGTGGTAACATGAGGTAATTTTAACAAGCTTTCAAATCTTCTATGTGCCATTCTTATAGCCATACTAATGTATCAGCCAAGTCTCAATACTCACCTAACCGATCTGTTTCTATAGGATATTTACAGGGCACAATAGTTCTTCTTAATTTAGGATACTAGTGAAGGATAACGTGCTTTAAGGAGGACATTTTCAGGAGGGCAGGCTCCCTTTTGGATGCACAATTTGCCCCCATATATTTTGCTCCTGCTTTTGACCTGAAGGTGCAACTCCAAATACATGCACCTCTAAGTATCTAATTATGGGTACAAATCAGAGGGGCAAAGACTCAGATTTGTGCCCCCAGTTTGTTTTGCAGGCCCAAAGATACCCTCCCACAGCCAGGTATCATCCTGGCTGAAAATATACCCCATGTAATTTAGGGCCCAGATCATCCTCCCATGGAAATCAATAAAAAAACATCCATTGACTTTTTCAAGGGAGCAGGGTCACATGGCCTTCTTGGCCAACATGCATTGGCTAAGGTTTACTAAGGTTATTGTACAAATCCTAAATACATTCCAGTTTAAAAGCTTGGCAACTCATTTCACAGTGTAAGTTATGGTTAGAAAACAGGCATTTAAAAATTAAATACATGTACAAGCTATTTCATATCAAATGTTTTTGGAAGGTTGTCATGTTGATTGGATGCCAGCCAGTAAACAAGTTTACTCCGAAAGGAAAAATAATTGCAAGCAAACTGAAAGTAGCTGAGAGATGTACTAGCTGGTTGCTAGCTGTTGGAACTAGTTTTTAATGGCATTTTCTGTTTGTCCATTCACCTTATTTTTAATTTACGTTGCATAGCACTGGCTCAGTAACGCAATATTGTTTTCCCTCACAACTTCAAAATTCAGAATCCCATTAGCCTGCCATGTTCATCCACTTTGCACTCCTTGGACACAAAGCTTTAATGAATTGAACTGTATTCAGTGCATTTTAATATAAACTAAAAACACAGAATGCAAATGCAATACTTTTTAAACCATGGTATTTAAAAGTGTGTTATTGTATAGGGCTAAGTACTATTTCAGTATTCTTTGTCATTTCTGTATTTTATAGGCTTTTCTCCACCTTCGTACCTTTGCGCTAAGTTTTGTCACTGTAACCATTTGTAGAACAGTCGTTGTTACAGTTTTCACTTATCAAAATGGGGGGGGGACTGTTTGTATATAATGAAGGAAAAACTGGAACAAATGTCATGGTACCTCAGATATTTAACAGCTCTAGAAAACTGCTGTAAAATTGTTCTGGACTATTGTAACTGTTTTAATAACTGAAGTAAAAAAATGTGAGAAAACTTGCCTGCATTGAAATGCTCTTCTATGCTGGTTGTACTCAAGTGTAATTTTTTTAATGGTGAGAAGATTTTTTTTTTCTTTTTCTTTTTCTCCTCATTTTTGTTCCTACATTTTAGGCTGTCTTCAGAAGTTACTGGCCTGGGGGCTCTGTAATGTATCTCATCTTGCCCTAGTACATTAGCCACCAGACAGGACTTTTCCAAAGCCCCATGAGACAATGATTTCTATGGACTAATCTACAGTGGAATTTCTGCCATTTCTAACTTTCTTATTATTCTGAGACATCAAAATAAATACTACTTTTACTCTTTAAGCAACTGTGCTTCCTAACTCTTGTGTTGCTTTCATTACTGTTCCACTTTAACACTGTTGTGGCTCATACTGTAGAGCAAATTTTGGGGGAATTAATTTTTGTTGATGTTCATGCTTTGCCTAGTCTGTATAAAAGCATGGGCTGTTAGTGTTCTAACTCACTGTATTCAATTATAGACTTGGCGGTAAATTAAATAAGACTTTTTTATAAATAAATTTTTTTCCTGCTTTAAAACCACATGGTAGCTTTTTGCATACAACTTTTGTGTTGCTCTAAACGCGTTCTTTGGTAACCAGGTTGACAATTGTCTCGTTTAGAAATGGCTTCTCAAAATAATCTCATAGACAAATGGCTTGTTTTCATTAAGGATTAAAGCGTTGATATTAACACATGTAAGGCCCCAGTGCTCTTTTGGTAGCAGCATAACAAGCTGCAGTATCAGCAACATCAAACAGGCCACTAGATGATCCTGGTAGCTGATTTTTTAAAGCATTTACAAACATAACTACATGGGACCAAGTTCTGTCACAGGTTATATTGGGTAGTGTTTTACTCAGCAAATAATCCCCTGTGGATTTAATCGGTCTTCGTGTAGAGTAAATTACTACCCAGAAGGACTGGAGGTGGCAGAATTTGGCTCAGCATAATGAGATTTAAAGAACCACTCCCCACCCCTATTTCTCATTTAAGACCAGGATTGATTTTTGATCAGCCAGGGAAGAAAAGCAAACGCAGCCAGGTACTGAGTCTGGTATTGTGAATGGCCTTTGTTGGTTTCATGCCTCTATTGCTTACAACACTGCACATTGCTTTGGGGGGCAGAGATGCCCAAACTTTATCCACCCAAGGGCTGCATTGGAACTATGCCAGCAATCCAAGGGCCATAGTCAATCAGAAATATGTAGTGAACCTCGTCTTTCATACGGAGGCTTGACCCATAGAAACTACTGATTGCATCATGCAAAGGTCCTTGACTCGTCCAGTCTCCTATTTGGATCTGATGGAGTGCTGCAAGCTGACACCTGTAGCCTCCACGATGGGCTATGCCTTTATATTAAAGATAGGAGTCACCATGAGCATTGGCTAACTTTGTGGGCTGCACGCTAGCCACCTCTCCTGTAGGGCATTTGCAACTTTTTCATACCCTTGGTGACACTGTGGTTTTGCAGAGTGTGCAAGTAATATGAACCAGCATATATCCAACTCAGCTGAAGAATCCCAGAACCCCTAGCTCAGGCACGTACTCTTCCTGAAATCGGTTAGAGTTGCAAGGGCAGGCCCATAAGATGCATGTTTCTGACTCATTGCCTTGAAAAGGTATCAAGGTGCTGCCTTAGTGGCGCTATCCACAGCTATGCTTTCAAACCTGTAGGTACATTTTGAAGTCCCTGATAATACGTTTGTTATGTTAAGACTTATCATAACTAATTTTATGCTTTAAATAAGGCGAGTTGTAGTTTTTTTATGGAAATGACCTCCAAGTTCTTGTTTTTTCAAGTGCCATTGGACATTGCTTCTGACCTCCAGCACTAAGGTATTAGTGACTATAAGTACATAGCGCCAGTGCTAAATGCTGAGTGTGGAGGATTGTCTCGCTGTCAGTTGTATGAGCCATCAGGAGTTTGCATCTGTATGAAGTCTTCATGCAAATTCGTCCCAAGCACCTTAACAAATACACTTACAGGTTTCATACAGAAGAGTGGGGGGAACAGAATGAGAAATAAAGCAGCCTAAGCAAGGCCAAAAAGGGGTTTTTTTCACAAGCGAGCTTAAAACCAAGAGCAAAGTGGAAAGCTACAGGGAGTCTGTTCCAAAGGGCAAGAGCTCTCCACAGTGGGCTGTGCTAAACCAGTGGTGGACGCTGTGGGGAGCGTGGCTGGAGAGGAGACAGGCTGAGTTGGTGAAAAGCAGGGGACCGATCATGGCAGGTTTTTTCAAAACGAGGAGAAATTCTGGCTAGATGAAGTCGAAGCTAGTGGAATTGTCTGAGACGGAAGGGTTATGTGGTCACACTTGTGCATGTGTAACGCAAAGTGAGCAGCAGTGTGCACAATCTAGCGCGCTGGACTTGGGGAGGGCCCAGAGGCAAGCTGTTTCACTAACCAAAAGAGGCACGTGAGGCTTGATTTCAGCAGTGGCAATGGCAAGGCAGTGGCGTAAACAGACAAATTAGCCTATGGATATTATCTAGACAGCATCAGTGTGTATGGTGCTTTTCTGACAAAAAAATACCTGAGTGCTGCACCACAGAGTTTACAATCTAGGCCAGATAAACTATGATGGGAGCGATGACATCATACAAAAGGTTTGGTAGGGAGAAGGGGAGCCTACCCCCCCACACACAGAAAGGCAAACTGGTCAGATGCAGCAATATAAAACCATGAATACAGGATACTTGCAAAAGGTGCACTGAAATCTGCTTTAATGAGGTGAATGCACTTTCGTGCAAGGGATGTGGTTGGTGGGGCATTTACACAAAAGAATAATTTACATTGCAAACGTTTGAATTTTTTTTTTTTGGTAAAACACTCTAGTCTGCACTAACTCTGCAGGGTCAGTTTACCAAAATACTGTCATTATACATCGTATAAATTAGGTCAAGCAGCAGTGGCACTTCGTTCACTAGCTAAACCAAAAAGGGAACTATGGTGGGCCAAATCACCTCTTTCTGTTGTGCATACATTCATGGTCGCAAAGAATGTTCGTGGGAACAGACCATGTGCTGTTGGCATCAACTTCTACACCCCATACCGTGACTTGTTAAAAGAAATCCCCCATTGGGCAGCGCCCTGTGTATTAATGCATAGCTTCTATAGAGCATTTTTCAGCTCTGAATCGCAAAGGCTGTCAGCAGTACGAGTCACAGTATGGGCACAATACTCGAGCACACTGAAATTAATTTAGGGCTGCTTTTTGGTAGCTTTTGTCATAGCTCAGCAAGCGGGGAGGAGCCTACTGGTCTCAGCATCCAGTTAGAAATACCGAATATACCTGGAACGACAAGCTTCAAATTTGGGCATGAACAGCACAGGCCTTTTATTTGTGGTGGGCCAGTTGATGCTCAGGCTCCTGTGTGTTTGGGTAGGTTTCAGTCAGGGCCCCGTATTTAAAATAAGGAATTTTTTTGTGTCAAAATTGCCAACTCTTGCTATGTAGACTGGCTTGCGACAGCTACCCACGGCCTCCTCTGGGAGAAGTTGAGAGAAACTCACCAAGATGAGTCGTCCTGATTCTGAAGATAGCACTGTGCTCTTTTTTCACTCCCAAACATCTGTAAGTTTGCCTTGTTTGAAAACCTCCCTGTAGATGTTTTGAAAGACACCCTTGAGTGCTAGGTATGCTACTCTAATTGACTTTCAATAGGACTCCCATCAGCACCTTTGAAAATCTCCCCTCTTCTTTTGAGATTACAAAGCAAGGATTACTCATTCAAGATACATATGTGACAAGTCTGAAGTTTGAAATCCAGACTAATTTAAAAACTAATGAACTGAAACTTGTATTAGAAGTTGAATAACATGTTTTCTTGCACAAGCAGTAACTTAAAATCAGCCACACTCCTTTTTTTAAGCCATCATTCCTAAACCCCCCCCCTTTAATCTGAGCTGAAAATTTCATTTAATCATGAAAAATTTGACTCCAACTGTAATTTAGAAATCTATTCCATAGCTATATGATTACTAGCACAATGCTATAATGAATACCAGACTTCAGATGAAAATTTATTTTAAAAAAAATCCAGTGAAATGTATTTGCGAGATCTATATTATTTAAACAATGATACAAATTAAACTTTGTCTTTTAAGTCTGAAGTAACTAGAGCCACAGTACAGTACAATTCTTACTTAACTTTCAAATCAGGTAGGGCTCTAGTAACAATTCTTCCATCTGATGAGTCCAAGATAGGCTAGTCAATAACTTTGGGATCTCTCTTCCCATCCATGTAAAGACTACACATAAGACCTTCCTACACAAGCAAACATTTACAGACTGAGGCTAGAACTCTTCTGTAAAAATGTGCATTGTTTTAATCCCACTGATTTTCTGCCGATAAATGACTTTCAGTGGTGTCTCTGTCAGTTCATTGCTAATTTCATCCTTTGATGCCCACATTTCTTTCCTGCATCAATATGTAAGTGAGCGCTGTTTTCATGAAAGTGAAAAAATGAAAAGAAATGATTCATGAAAGATTAAATGCATGCAGATGCTGGGAAAGTTTCTCTACACAGGCCTACCAATGCATTGTCCTGAGTAATAATCTTATTTGCTACTGTACTTCATTTATACCAACATCCTCACTGAGGAAAATAGTATCTTAACTTAAGTCCAAAGTTTCTGAACCAGAACTGTTAATTTTAACATTGTAGGCTTTGGCACTGTGGAAATTGTATAAGACTTTAATGTGGTAAAATAAAAGTGTCATGTTACTCTATAGCAGAGCTAGGCAAAATATTTCAGACTAACAGTTTATTTGCTGAAAAATACAATTTTGGGTTGACCAAAACTATTTGCTAATCAGCAACTGTTTTCAGCCCAAAAAAATAGTGAGAAAAAAATGTCCAATCATTTAGTTTTGACACAATGTTTTTAAAATTTAGTTAGATTTAAGTCACCTGTATGTTTTCAATGGTATTTCCAACTGAAATATTCCTTTATTATAAAAGGATTGGCATCAACTGGGGAGAAAACATGTTCAAGCCTGGAGAGAACTAGCACTAGTAGTAAACTAACTTGCTCTCATTAAAGCTGCTGTTTTAACTCAACCAGAGAAGATGAAAATGCAGGCAAATCATCCTGAGCAGAGGCTGTGTTCTCATTTTGTCCACACCAAAAAAGATGGACTTTATTTTACTTTTCCCACTTCCCGTGACTAAGTAACAAGATTGAAAATTACATGTATTACTCTAGAGAAGAGGCCTTTGTTAGTACAATACAGTCTTGGATTGTAAGCTCTTTGGAGTAGGGAATGACTGTTTTCTTGTGTGTGTTCATGAATATACATAGAGACAGTGCCAAAAACAATGGGCCCCAAATCCTTTATTACCACAATCCAAATACTAATAATGATGACGCATATCATGCTTTCCCCCTTTTTTAAATGTTATTCAGACACGTAATGGAGCTCAGACATCTCTACACACACACAGCCGAAATAGTCTGTATTTCACTGCCCAAGTGAAACATATGATTTTAGTTAAACAGGGTTAGTCCCCAGAGCGCCTTCTTGAGTTGTAAACTTAAGTTGTGTTGGGAAAGCAATAGGCTCGAAACCCCCACACCTCTTTCCATGACCTGGAAGCATACCACTTACTTAGTATAGCAGCAAATAGATTACTCATAAAATGGTACTGCCCTAAAGCTGCAGGTAAAGCAAACTCAAGTAAATTGCGCCTGTTATCTTCCCAGATGCAATAATGAAAAGTGATTTAATGCATCAGCTCTACAGCTTGGTAAATTGGGAGAATTACCGTCTCCCAACAGCCTTCAAGGCCACTTCTGATACTAGGCTCTGCTAAAAAGGAGGTTTGAGTCCTGCCTTGCTGGCACACTAATAGATAAAAATTCCAGTTCTAGAGCTCAGTTAGCATCATCACAATAGACCTCTTCTCTACACGCTTCCTGAGTAAGCGCTGAGGTACTGGACAACTTCTCTTGTCCCATTATTTTCCTTGAGAATTGTGTCTTCTATGGCAATTGTTTCTATAAATGGAGCTCCTAAGAGACTGTCCTTTCAAGGAAAAAGACATGGCCCATTTTCATTCTTAAATGGACACTCAATAGGACTCAGTGCTGTGAAATACCGCAGTAATTTGTTTCTCAGCAATATGCACGATGCCATTGATTGGTTCATTATCTGTTACATAATGTTGTATGAATTTCCTCCTCTTTAAGAAACAAAGAGGGATTAGTTAGAACAGTCCTTTGGCTCACTGGACATGCTTGCCAAGCATTCATAATACCCAAAAGATGACAATTTGTTTAGTTAATATCCTTGGTCTAAGTGCACAAATCTGTTCAAGTTCTGATAGCTAACAAGGATAGGAAAGTAGGTCTATTCTGAAAGAATTAAAAAGATTGCATTAAGATGCAGTAGTATTCTGATTCCAAAGGTAAATACTGACTCTCAAGCTTCTCCCAATTAATCAATCATGAAGATGAGAGACTATGCCAGCTGTATTGTTTTTAATGCTCATGTCCCTTCCCCATTCCTCATACATACAGTAAAAAAGAAATATTCTTCAAATGTGCACAAAATGAAGAGAACTGAAGCCTACAAAATTATAAAGTTAGACATGCAAAGTAATTTCAGTTATAAAAATGAAGTGTACATCCATGTTGCTCTATGCAGTCTGTCCTTAGAATCAGCCATGTCTGTTCCACTTTCTCTCATCAGAACATTAAGACCAATGACTAGACAGGCCCTTAATCAAATCAGTCCTTGGACACATACTAGATCCCCACTGAGGGAACTAAACAGGACATACAAGTTTCTGGTTGTCTAAACACAAGAAACTGGTGTGCTGGCTTCAACCTACTTCTGCCAAGTATTAGAATTATGCAGCGTTGTACCTATGTTAGGCCCAGGCTATTACAGAGAGGAGGTAATATCTTTTATTGGAACAATTTCTGTTGGTGAAAGAGACAGGCTTTTGAGCTACACAGAGCTCTTCTTCAGGTTCAGGAAAATGAAGTCAAGTCAACCTAAATTATGCTGGAGTACAGCCACTGCAGTAATTAAATTACATGTGCACATCCACACTGCTCTTTTTGTGTTGGTGGTGCACATCCTCACCAGGAGCCCTTGCCCCGATTTAACTGTCACTGTGGGACATTGTGGCACAACTTCTGAAAGGTAGCAAGTCGATGTAAGCAATGCAGTGACTACATTGACACTGCATCAACCTAACTACATTGGCATAAGCTCTACACCTCTCACGGAGGTGTGGTTATTGATGCCGTATCAATACACTAACTGGGGATCGATGCTGCTGCGATCAATGCAGCGGGGGGTGGGGGGGTTGATTTAGTAGGTCTAGTGAAGACCCGCTACATCGACCACAGAGCACTCTCCGGTCAACTCTGGTTCTCCACCAGAACAAGATTAAGTCAACAGGAGAGTGTCTCCCATTGATGTAGCACAGCATACACCCCAGTAAGTCGACCTAAGCTACGTCATCTTCAGCTACTTTATTCATGTAGCTGGAGTAGTGTCGACTTACTGTAGTAGTGTAGACAAGGCCTAAATTGATGTAGTGCGCAAATTACACCAGCAGGAGCTACATTTTAGTGTAGTAAAACACTTAGTTTTGGTCAATGCAAGGCACCTTATGTCAACCTAACTGTAGTGCTGACTAGCCCTTAGAGTATCACAGTTAAATATGAGGTGGAATAGATTGTTTAGCATAAATAGTTAACCTTTCAATGAAATGTGTGTTAACTATTTATGCTAAACAATCTGTTCCACCTTCTATTCAACTTTGACACTCTGATTAGGTTTCCCAGACCTAAAGAAGAGCTCTTTGTAAACTCAAAAGCTTGTCTCTCTCACCAAACAGAAGTTGGTTCAATAAAAGATATTAGAGAGACAAGGTGTGAGATATCAGAATTAAGAGTCTGTGCAGCTCTCCTTGGTGGACTAGTGGGGCAGTTGGTGGAAAGAATATGCAGTGGGGAAAAATCGTACATCAGACACTCCAGAATTTATGGAAAATGAAGGAAACTGTATTTACAGAAAATAGCAAGACTGCCAGTCGTTAAACAAATATTCCCATTGCCTCCACCTTTGAGCAGGAACTTTCATTCCTAAACAAGAGGGGAACTACTCTCATTATTTCACTCATTGCACTATGATATGCACCCAGTAATACTGAAATTCAAAGTATTAATACACTGCCATGTTTATTCTTTGCCAATTAAATTAGTAACTTGCCAAACTGTTCAAGGTTTGTTCTAATATAGTTTTTGAATGTTTCTGTTTATAGGTCAGGAACACTTGGAAACCATTCTTGCCAAATTTCTGGATGTTACCAGTGACAGAGATTAGTTGCAAAGTTAGACTTGAAATTTTTTTTTTTTTTTTTTAAAGTATTGGTTGTGCTTGTTTTTTGTACTTATTGAGCAAAAAATATCACGAATGCAGACCAGTATATATGGTCAGAATACAGTGATCATCTGTTCTGTTAAGGATCGTATGAATTTAACTTTTCACAACTTTATTATAAGCACAGAGCTGGAATACTGGGAATATGTCAAGTAGGGTCAAGAGAATCAAGAGAAACAGTTCTCACACAGGTTTCAGAGTAGCAGCCGTGTTAGTCTGTATTCGCAAAAAGAAAAGGAGTACTTGTGGCACCTTAGAGACTAAAATTTATTAGAGCATAAGCTTCGGTGAGCTACAGCTCACTAAAATTTATTCGAGCATAAGCTTTCGTGAGCTACAGCTCACTTCATCCGATGAAGTGAGCTGTAGCTCACGAAAGCTTATGCTCTAATAAATTTGTTAGTCTCTAAGGTGCCACAAGTACTCCTTTTCTCACACAGAACGTTCATTGTAAAAAGATGCTACAAAAGTGACACCTACCTTGAGTGAGCAACAACAGTTTTTCCCTTAAAGAAACACTATGGTGAGCAGTAGATATAACCTGTGCCCAGACTGGCTTGAATTAATTGTGTGATAAATTTATTCACTATTCCTTTTTTTCTTCCTCTCCAAACGTACCTTTAATATATGCCCAAACACAAACCTTTTACAAAACCAGAGGTTAAAAAAAAATAAGCAGTCTTTCCACAACTCTACTTCTCGGGACCAAACTGAAAAGTCCATTCAGATTTTCAGAAGTTCCTGCTCGCTCAGTAAATTTGAGCGCTTTTAGGGCTTGCAAAGCTCAAAAGAAAATATGATTTTTAAAAATTAGAATCTGTCTCTAATTTAGCCAGGACATACTGAATTTCAGTAAATTCCTTGCTCCCCTTTTGTGTTAACTCAATTTTGTCCTGTCCTCTGGTTCTTAACTTTAAAATGTTATTTGCCATTTGCACACTTGAAAGAAACAGAATTCCAAGGCTCCCTTGAAAGCTTCCACTATTTACAATTAAAATAAATCAGGTTTATTTTGAAGTTATTCTTCCAGTGCCAACTGGGCTTCCAGTGCAGTGATCCAAGTTGCATACCCATTTCATCTCTCTGCTCAAGAGTTTTCAGGCATGTTCCAGTCTGTAACTGCATTAAATGAAAACAGATTGAATCCCGCACAATCTTCTGCAACATGCACGGCCACTCTAGCATGGCAGGAGATCAGAGTATTACAACTTCTCCACAATCTGTTACTCAATGTTTCTGGATTCTTAGGTCATTTACATATGGAAGAGTAAAAAGAAAAAAGGAGGACTTGTGGCACCTTAGAGACTAACATTTATTTGAGCATCAGCTTTCATGAGCTACAGCTCACTTCATCGGATGCAACTGCAAAAGCTTATGCTCAAATAAATTTATTAGTCTCTAAGGTGCCACAAGTCCTCCTTTTTTCTTTTTGCGAATACAGACTAACATGGCTGCTACTCTGAAACATGTGAAAGAGTGAAACTAACAGATCTTGCCTTGGACGACTGATACTGTATTTTACTAGTAACTTCTAGAACATCCTGGACAAAGCAGAGTTTCCTATCTGAAAGAACTCTATACACTGTCATCTCGGTTGTTAAGAACTACAGCACAGGACAACTCAAAGCTCTGACTTAATTTGTGTTACTTTCCAGAAGTCTATATTGACTATAAAATTACTTGCTTATTTTAGTAGGAAATTATAATTTTAATAGGAAAGTTATATTCAAACTTGTAAAACATGTACAACCTTTACACAAAATAATACTCCATTTTAGACTTAGAGATAGACACTTTTTACAGTTAACCTCATTAGTATCAGCACGATCCTTCTTAAAAATAAATATTTTAACAAAAACATCTTCTGATAAAAAATAGTAATACCACAGATCAACAGAATATTGATCATGCCACTGAAATGCTACAACAAAGCCCCTTTCACTCTCCAATCTTGAGACAGCAAATCCTGCAATTCTCCTTCATCTTCACTACCAACATCCTCATCCTCTTTCTCCTGGGTTGCTCTTAATCTCATGGCTTCCTTAAATTTATCTTTCATAACATCCTGGCGGTTACGCAGCAGCTCAACACGGCGGTAACATTCACTGTAGAAAAGTAAAAACATTTAGTTAACATTTATGGCCTTTGCCAATTTAAAAAAAACAAAAAAAACTGATTTTCCCACAATACTGGGAGTGCTTCACCTGTGAAAATACGTGAAAGACATACCAACGTTAAAATTCAAATAAGCCTTTCACAATAGACCCATATGATTATTTAACATTTTGCTGTAGTCCTGTGGAAGCAGAATGAAGAAGCGGAGTGTCTTGGTCATAGCTTTTCTTATGAAGATGTCAAAACCAATGACAGATCAAATCACAATCCTGTGACAATTTGTTTCAAAAATATCAAAGATATGGAACCACTTGGTCAAATTCTGTAGAGAAGGAAAAAAGCTCAAACCAGTCTTTTCAATTTTTGTCTAAGATGTTATTTCACTTGAGGTGGAAAAGGGAGCACATGGATTGTTATTGCTATCTGTTATGACACACAGAAGGTGTTGTAGCCCTGACACTTCACCAGTTAAAGCATGTCCGCTACAGTAAGCCTCTGAACTTGTGTTTGGCCATCAGATTTTGCATTTGGCTTTAAAGTGCAGTTTGACTCCGATAACTATGTAAAAATTATAACTCTTACTAGTGAACAGGATCTGTTTCTTCAAATACCAAATTGTATCTGCTTACTTGATTTCAATGTTTTTTACTTCTTGTCACTCCTATTAGTCCTGCAGATTCAATATAGAGAAAAGAGCTTAAAGCTGGATCCTAATCAGGGAGGCCAAGCATGGAACACCATGTCATGTTTAGAGAGTTACTTTCGAAGTATACCCGCACTTTGTATTCTAGATCAAATGAAGTATCACAATCAGTTTTAAAAGGCAGTTGACCTTACACTCCCAAAACTGTATTTCACCAGCTTTACCAGGCCATTTTGGATTGATGCTGAGGAGTGAACCACAATGGCCATTTCTCAACACTCAGTTGTATTACCAATTTTGAAAGCACATTGGAACACACACGCTCAAAGAGAGGCTTTAGGAATTGAACACAAAAGTCTAAGGTGCTTCACAGGAGACACTCCACCTAGTACTGAGGATCTACTCCATGTAAAGAAAAAAAAAAAAAAAAGGAGTACTTGTGGCACCTTAGAGACTAACAAATTTATTAGAGCATAAGCTTTCGTGAGCTACAGCTCACTTCATCCGATGGAGCTGTAGCTCACAAAAGCTTATGCTCTAATAAATTTGTTAGTCTCTAAGGTGCCACAAGTACTCCTTTTCTTTTTGCGAATACAGACTAACACGGCTGCTACTCTGAAACCCGTCCATTTAAAGAGTTTCTCTAGAAAATACAACAGCTTCCAAAAAGCTTCATTGGCTATTTGAACATTGCCTGCATTCAAATACGCTGTTCTAAATATAACGAAGCTAAAAGTCTGGCCACATGGACTTCTACTTCAGACAAAATAAATCAATAGCAACAATCTTTGCAGCTACCTACAAATTCCTGAATTTGGTCCAACATAATCATGAGATTTTAAATGGTGATGGTAAAAGGGACTGTTTAAACACTTTCAGGCTCTTAGTCAAAGCTCTCTCCGGAATTACAAGATCACTGTTGAAATCGTATCTTTAGTCCCAACAGCAACTTGACTTTGATATCATCATTAATGCCATCTAAGTAGCTACTAAATCTGCCACACTGGTTAACTATTGCTTCAGTGTGAACATCTCCTTTTCGCTTAAAGATGGCTGCTAGTTTTTTCACTCATCAAAAAAACCAAACATACAAACAAACAAAAAAACCACCAAACTGAAAACTAGTCCCTTCCTTTCAATTAATAGGTTTGTCATGAATTGTAAATGTAATGCAAAGTGACCAATTTACAGGACCATAAAATGTCAACCTAAACTGTGTTCATTAATCCTGCTGAAGCTTAAACTAGTTGTGTCCAACTGTTTCAATGGAACACTGCAGCTAGTGAGGGTTCACCTGATAAGGTTTATTATTCAGCAGACATTTTCAAATAATTGTCATGAGAAGCAAAGACCAGTTAGTCACCAAGAATTAAGACATTAATCTCAATATGAAAATTATGTTCCTAATTTTTTGTTCTGTCTACTAAATGTTGTTTAAGAGAGTTTGGTTATCAACTAGTCAGTTCACTGGAATTCTACATGATGCAGAATCCACAGATAGAGCATGGGAAAAAATGAACCTTGTTCAAAGGATTTAATTAAATTTGATCTCTTCCTGTAGTTTATTGGGTGGCTCTGCCCTTACCTACTGTTTTCAGAGCTCCCGGTGCAGTCTGTCTTAGTAAACACCTGTATAATGTTGCTACCCAAATCAATCATTTTATTTAAAAAGTTTCACTGTCAGGAAACAAACTTTTTTAAATTCAAACACTTTGATCAGTGAATATTTAAAAGTACTGTCATGGTAGGTTACAGATGAAATGTATACCCATTCTCGAGGTGGGGGGGGGGGAGAGAGGAATCAGAAAGCAAAGTTTGAGAAAGACTGATCTACTTACATCTGCTCATCAATTTCTCCAATCTGACGATCCAAACGTCCCTCCTCATCCTCTTCTGCCACTATTGCTTCTGAAACCTAAACCAGAAAAGCTGTGAATAAGTTTAGCCCCATTCAATCTCTCTTTCCAGTAAGAGCAGTACTGGAAACTAAAAGCAAGAGATTAAAGTATGTTGTAACAAAGTCAGAATCCTATGTAGATCTTCCCTCCTTCAAGAGGTATGTTAATGGGACATACACAGGAAAAGTCTTTGTGACTTGGGCTAAAGTTCAGTGAAAGGACAGAACAAAATGCTACACCAAATCCCTAACCAGTCTAGCTCCTTTTGAATTTTTTAGATCAATGTTAAACATTGTTTTGAAACAGAATATAAAACCAAATCCATCCATCAAAAGGCTTAAGATGCAACAGAACATATACACCAACATTTGGTGTTTACCAATTATGTACAATAAGCCTGTTAGAATTATTAAAAATATACCCACTTGATCCCAATGTATTTCTAACCTGTTATTTTTTTCAGCATATACTTTCTCAAATCTGAATGTCTGGGAGAGGCTATGCAACCAATGGTCCACGCATAACTAAGAAGATTCCTTCCTATGCTGAAGAATTGTTTGAATGATTAATGATAACCAAATGTATCCACTATTGTTTTTTGTATGAAAGTTTACTTTATCTATAGTACTGTTTTAACGAGTAATGATAAATTGTTCAGCACCAGTTTTCTTAGCAGTTATTTATAATCAATTATTTTCAAATCAAAAGTTTAAAAACATTAAAGGCAGCAAAATGAGAATACCAGGTACCCATCACAACGTCCTGTACAGCATACATCGGGAAGGTGTAAAATCCGACTCTGATACAAGGTTTCATGCAACCCTAAGTAGTAAGGCATTAGAATACTGAAAAACTGGGGCCAATCAGGATGTGGTCTGTGTAAATTCCTCTAAAATATTCCTAACTTTAGGGGTGTTTGTCAAGGTTAAATTCACCACAAAACAAACACTTTATAGCTTTTACAGGGATTAAGGTGTTTAGAGAGGTAATTTTCAGATTTTAAAATTAAATGTTTCTGAAGCAGCAGCTAGGAATATGGTCCATTGACTGCAGATGGGAAACTGTCAAGGTGTGCCTGCTATCTCACTTAAATCCAGCCTAGTGTATTTAAATTAGATAGATTTGTCATCAAAAGCTCTTTCCACTTAACTTTTCCTTGAGTGTAAAATGCAGGGACCTTTCGCTCAGCTGTAAAGTGTGTTTAACTGCACACTGCATTGTGACAAGCAGTCAACAAATACAGTATGTCACTCACTCTGCCAAGCTGCATGAAATGGTTTCCCCCCCCCCCAATTATGTACTGTATTTAGAAGCGATAAAGACAGATTCCATTACTCACTGTGTTGACTTGTCGCATCGCCTTCTGAAATTCGTCCCACTCTTTGTCCATCTGATCCTTCGGAGCATCAACCTTTCGCACCTAGTGAATGTGAAAAACCAAAATTCATTAGTAACTGCCTAATGATTCTCGCTGGCATTCTAAAACCAATAGGAGAAACAAAACATTCTGCTATTTACTAAGAAAGTTTTGACAGCAAGTAAATGCTTTGCCTCAAATAATGCATATGAACAAACGGACATCTTTCATGATTTTGAAAAGAAAATCTGATTCTAGACCTAGATGGAAAAAAAACCTGCCTATACGAAATGTATGATTACAATATTGAGGGAAAGCAGCTGACTACGAATGGATGACACAGGATGTTAGGCCTGGTTGCTTTCAGCATCCCAATCTGGTAATTGGATAGCCTCTATTTTTGACTGTTTTCAATGTCCAGGTACTTGCATGGTATTATATTTTGTGAGTCACCATCTGTCCAATAGTATACAGCAGTCTTAGTGGTTTTTGAGATATCTGCCTTTAACACAAAAAAAAAATAGAGTTTTTATTACTATCTTGACTGTTGCCCCATACTTCAATTTAGTGGCTAACATTAGAACTGTTAGAGCTGTCTGCCACCAATACCTCTAATCCAATCTTTCTAATGATACCGGACATTACTCACTCTAGAAATGGTGGGACTATTGCAAAAATAATACTGGAACTGAAGCGGGATGAACAAACAGGATCTGCTTGCACTTGGGAGAAAAAGTGGGTAGGTGTCTGCTGGGAGATTAGCCTGGAGTTAAGTGCTTCCTACACAAGGGAGTGCACAGGCTTGGGGTCCTCACTGAGGAATGTAGGTGATCACAGTCATACCTTGTGCTTGTAGCACAGCATCCTGGCAAATGAACCAAACAATCAAAGAACAATAGGAATGCCCATGACTCTCAATTAGTTCTCTCACCAGAGATTGTGACATGAATCATATGCTTGATGAATATGAATGTCTGGGTCACCATTCTTTACTCTATGCTACTTTAGGATGAGTAATGGAGCTAAGAGGAACTAAACAGTTTGAATAAGATTTGTGGATCCTCCTTTCTACTTCAGCTTTCTTTTCCTTTTATCCATTCCTGTCTTTTACCAATATGGCAGTCCTTATAATGTAAAATGGCCAGTCATTTACATGCTTTGTTCTTGATCGATTAGACAATATACAACAGTATAAAAATAAATTATTAACCGAGGAGTTTGAAAGCAAACTACATACTGGGAGATATAACACTTCCATCATTCCATATTTCTGTTTTGTGGTTATTGCTGTCATGGTTACATGCATTGTATTGTGGTTACGTACGGTGGTTTTGCCTTTTGTAAGTCATGACTATTTGTATTTCTTATAATAAACTTAAACACTAACAAGACAGAATTATTTTTCCTTGAAGTGTGTATCTGATCAAACATTTAAACGCATTAGTAACCCCTGATATTAATACCAGATTTCAAAGAGCTGTGTTTGTTAAACACACAAAACCAGAGAAAACTGCAATAATAGGCAGCATCTCTGAACATTTTGTCTACGATTCCTGCCTAGAATCACTGTAACAGAGTCTGAGACTACGGTGCCACCAACGTGGTGGTGATACGCCTCTCCATCTGAGCTAAACTGGAAGGAGTTAATTAGCAAGAGCTTTGTGCCATTGGCAGCGAACGAATAAAGCAACAGTTCCTTTCAATGCCTACATGCTTGTGAATTGTGTTAAGAACCTGGGTCAAAGAGAGACCACTACCTAGCACTGCCTGTGCATTGGCAGACATCCTGCCTGAAGACTGTCCCTGGCACACAGCATCCATCACCTGCATGACTCTCCCCTCTTCCACTTGCACATCACTCGAATCACAGCTCTAGACACCACTATTATAGCCCCAACCGCTAGCACCTCATCTACACCAGCAACACAAAGGTTTCATTTTAAAATAAATGAGTATACTCATATATTCACATTCATTCATATAGTCATTCTGAGTATACTCATATATATATATATATATATATATATATATATATATATATATATATATATATATATATATATACACACACACACACACACACACACACACTATATATATACACACACACACACACACACATATACACACTTTAAAATAAATGGTTATTTTAAGTTTCCCCCAAGTAGGGATCAAACTTCTAAGCACTCTACACATTATACTATGTACATTATTCTGGTGCAGACAACATGAAGCGCTTAATCTTGTGCAGGGCTCATGTAGAACGGCAGGAAAAATACCATTGATGCTAGTGCTACTGCAGGTAACAGCATACATGCAAGTTTGAGATACCAGTGTTCAGTCCTCATATCAATTCTAACATCTCAGGTACCAAGCATGGTTACTGCAGTTCTATCAGCAAGCTCTGAAATTACTTTTCTGCAGTAGAGCAATTCATGGCTTACAAAAAAAAAAAAAGTTACCCTTCAACTATATTCTTCAAAATTAAGTATCCCCATTTCTGGGTGCATGAAGAAACCTATTGTGCATGCCACATGCAAGCATAGCTAGAGGCATAGCTGGTGCTGAAAGTATCCCACCAGAGAAAATAAAATAGTTTCAGGCTAGTAAAGATCAGAGGGGGCTTGAGGAGGGATACAAAAAAATTACACAAGAGGCTGCTTTCTAGCAGCGTTCTTTATTGTTGTGTTATATGAATCTCTCTTCTCCCGTACATACAAGCGTGTAATCAGGAGACATTAAAAAGTCTCCTCACACTAAGACAGAAGGTGGCTGCAAGTATTTGCTTTATAAGCCATGTGGTAAAATCATTAACACACCAAGAGTGTTCATAATTCTCAGGCATGTTCAATACAGAGACATATTCAATGAAAAGAAAGAATTTTCCAGAAATTTTCCTGCCCAACACATGGCTTGCCAATTTCACAAAGCAATATTAGAGCGTGCAGACGTTCACAGCTATCAAATTTGCAGTCTATTTTACATACAAATGTAAAAATATATTCTCTTGCATATCTTCCAAAACAAGTTATGCTATTTTCATGAGTGAATACAAAATAAGGGCATCACTTGGTATACAAGATGTTGCAAATTTCACCTTTTTATGGTGATTTTGGCCCCAAACCTCTCATGACCCCTCTCCCCCAGCCAAAAAATGTTTTCTACTGGGGCAGCAAAGAGAAAGGGTGAGAGCTAGCTTGTTGTTTGAGTGGGCTAGTATTGTAAGTAGATTGCTGTCTGATGTACATCTTCACTCCTAACATCCAGCTGACATTTTAGCCTCAATAAAACTTCCTTTAAATCATGAGAAAGCTGTATTGCAAATAACTGCCTAGAATAAACTCAGTCTGAAAGGATGCTCAGACCCCATGTATACTCTTAGCACTCTTCCCTTCCATGTCCTTATATTAATATACATTGAATCAGAGAATTGTTGGAGTGGAAGGGACCTCAAGAGGTCCTCTAATCCAGTTCAGGACTAAGTATTATCTAGACCATCCCTGACAGGTATTTGTCTAACCTGCACTGAAAAGTCTCCAATGATGGAGATTCCACAATCTCCCTAGGCAGTTTATTCCAGTGCTTAATCACCCTGGCAGTTAGGATATTTTTCCTAATGTCCAAACTAAACCTCCCTTGCTGACGAGAAGCAATTTAAGCTCATTGCTTCTCATCCTATCCTCAGGAGGTTAAGAACAATAATTCTTCTCCCTCCTCCTTGTAACCACCTTTTATGTACTTGAAAACTGTTACCATGTCCCCTCTCAGTCTTCTCTTTTCCAGACTAAACAAACCCAATCTTTTCAATCTTCCCTCACACGTCATGTTTTCTAAACCTTTAATCATTGTTGTTGCTCTTCTCTGGACTTTCTCCAATTTGGCCACATCTTTCCTGAAATGTGGTGCCCAAAACTGGACATAATACTCCATCTGAGGCCTAATCAAGGCCGAGTAGAGCAGAAGAATTACTTCATGTCTTGCTTACAACACTCCTGCTATTTCATCCCAGAATTATGTTTGCTGCTTTTTGCAACAGTGTTACACTGTTCACTTGTATTTAGCTTGTGATCCACGATGAACCCAAGATCCCTTTCTGTAATACTCTTTCCTATGCAGTCATTTCCCATTTTGTGTGTGTGCACCAGATTGCTTCTTCCTAAGTGGAGTATTTTGCATTTGTCCTTATTGTAATCATCTGAAGTAAATAGGATGAAATTCTCCAGTTTGTCCAGATCTCCTTGAATTTTAATCCTATCCTCCAAAGCAGTGGTTCTCCTCCAGAGGTCTGGGTCCCCCTGTGGGGGCACAAGCAGGTTTTAGGTTGTCTGCCAAGTAGGGCTGGCGATAGCAGAAAGCTGAAGCCCTGCCACGTGGGACTGCAGCCCAGTGCCTCAAGTCCATCATCCAGGACTGAAGCCAAAGCCTGAGCAACTTAGCTTCACGGTGCCCTCTGTGGCCTGGGGCCCTGGGAAATTGCCCCCTAATGCCGGACCTGGATTTTATATGCAGAAAACCATTTGCTGTTGCACAGGTGGGCCGTGGAGTTTTTATAGCATATTGGGGGGCCTCAGAAAAACATTGAGAACCCCTGCTCCAAAGCACTTGCAACCTCTCCCAGCTTGGTATCATCCACAAACTTTATAAATGTACTCTCTATGCCATTATCTAACTCATTGTTGAGGATATTGAGCAGAACTGGACCCAGAACTGATCTCTGCAGAACCCCCCAGCGCGATATGCCCTTCCAACTTGACTGTGAATCGCTGATAACTACGCTCTGGGAATGGTTTTCCAACCAGTTATGCACCCACCTTATAGTAGCTCCATCTAGGTTGTAGTTCTCTAGTTTGTTTATGAGAAGGTCATGCAAGGTAGTATAAAAAGCCTTACTAAAGTCAAGCTATACCACAACTATTGCTTCTCCCCTATCCACAAGGCTTGTTACCCTCTCAAAGAAAAACTATTAGGTTGATTTTACACTATTTGTTCTTGACAAATCCATGCTGATTGTTTATCAAATTATCTTCTAGGTGTTTGCAAATTGATTGCTTAATTATTTGCTCCATTATCTTTCCCAATACTAAAGTTAAGCTAACTGGTCTGTAATTCTCCAGGTTGTCTTTATTTCCCTTTTTATAGATTGGAAAAGGGCAAATATAGTGCCAGTCCTCTGGAATCTCTCCCATCTTCCATGACTTCTTGAAGATAATCACTAATGGCTCCGATATCTCCTCAATCAGCTCCTTGAGTATTCTAGGAGGTATTTCATCAAGCCCTGGTGACTTTTAGACATCTAACTTGTCCAAGTAATTTTTAACTTGTTCTTTACCTATTTTAGTCTCTGATCCTACCTCATTTTCAGTGGCATTCACTATATTAGATGTCCAATCGCTACTAACCTCTTTGGCGAAAACTGGAAAAAAAAATTTAGCACTTCTGCCATTTCCACATTTTCTGTTATTGTCCCCCGTCCCCATTAAGTAATGGGCCTACCCTGTCCTTGGTCTTCCTCTTGCTTCTAATACTTTCACATACATCAATGCGAAACCATTTAATTAGTCATTCTCACTTATTTTGGTCCGAAAGGTTCACCCACTACTCTGAGTATTACTAAGTCTGAAGAACAAACGAACAAATCACTTACCCTTGCATCCACCTCAGGATCATCAAAGAATCCCTCTGGTAAAGCTTCTGCAGTGTTTTCTTTCCTGAAATGTTAAAATAATGAACAGTTATCTTGATCTATTGCTTATTTCTCTGATCTTTAAAAAAAATATACTGGTCTTTGCTCTTGAGATTTTATCTGTGGAATTAAACAAACAAGAAATGTTTATTTAAAAAAAAATGCATTTCTTCTCCATATGCAGCACCAGCTGGATGTTAATCTCAAAATTTGTTTCTATAGCTAAATCTTATCAAACACACAAGGAGCTGAGTAGATAATAGGTTTGGGTCAATATTCTAGAACTCAGAACTGGAAGTTAGGCTCTTAGATGTTTTCAAAAGTAGTGGGCACCCCAAAGCTTTCCCATTACGTGAGGTTCCTATTTTTGAAAATCTTTTGGAATGCTTAAAACAAGACAGCTTGCTGTAAGTGAGACAAATTCTTTATACAACCAATAAATGTGTTTTCCTTTTAACTGTTCAAAGGAACAGACCTAAATATATAGTCAAAGTTATGTATATTATCTGGAAGACTGAAACTTATTTGCATTTCCTCTTAACATTTGATCTGATTAATTTACCTTTCCACTACCTTTTCTTGAACTTCTGCTTTCTGAATGGACCCTGAATGGGAGACTACGGGAGCAGCTGTCATTTTGTTGTCAAAGAAATCTACAAGAAGAGACAAGCACAAAGGGACCAGTGGTTCAAGCTTCTACACAAAGTTTTGGCAAAAAAGAGGAATTTAAATTTGCACCATTTGTGTTAATCAAGAAACAAAACTAGCCAGTCAATACTCCACTAGGTGGCTCAAATAATTAGTATGTTGTACACATTATTACATATTTGAATTTTACAAACATCACTGCAATAGAAGATAATTGCAACATAAAATTACTGGGATGTTAGGAAAATATTGTATAATGACAGAAATTGGCAAGAATTTTTCAGATAGGTAACTTTAGCACAGTCACCTGACAAAAATCATACTTCCATAAATATACCAGATAAGAAAACTAACAAGGAGAAAACCCGCAAAAGAATATACCCATCAGTGCTATTTCAAATGCCTAATAATTATAAAATACCTACCAGTATAATTTACAATGGAATAGTCAACAATTTCTTCATACTGAATTTTATATTTTGCAATCCAAAGTTACCTGCTGGTAGAGCATTAGCTATTGTTTCTTGAGTTGGGGGTGGAATTTCATTTTTTTGCACACTGGATGGTTTGCTAGTATTGTCGTCTTTTTCTTCTTCCTCCTCCTCCTCCTCATAATCTTCTGTCAGTAAACTGGGACCTGAACCCTTTGAAGGCATTGTTTTTGTTTCTGCATGCTCTGCTTTATCAAAAAAATCTGTGGGTAGCCTAGGAAAGGACACAAGATATAAATATTTGTACTTTAACAAAACCAGTTACAGAACAGCGTTTGAAATCCAGTTACTTTGTGAACCCTAAAGTATCTCCTACAGATAATGCAATATACTGAACAGTGTGCCTGCTAGTGTAATATAAAATAACCACCTCCTAAAAACCAACATGTAATTGTTGTTTTCTTTTGAAGCTCACCAGATATGGTCAGGTCAGTGCTACAAATACATTTATTGTACTAATTCTGTATTAAAATCTGCAGAACAAAAGGGTTTAAAAAAAAAAAAGTCCCACACCAAAGTGTAACTGCCCTATCACGTGCTCTGAAGCTACATGGATACCAGTTTCATATTCACAAAGCAATGTGCATACATTTTACATAGAGGGAAGCCATTAATAGAAAAGAATCTTATGATAAAGCAGTTATATTAAAGTCACCTAAACCTTGGTAGCATAAAATTATAACAGAACATATGAATGGCCATACTGGGTCAGACCAAAGGTCCATCCAGCCCAGTATCCTGTCTGCAAAAGCGGCCAATGCCAAATGCCCCAGAGGGAGTGAACCTAACAGGTAATGATCAAGTGATCTCTCTCCTGCCATCCATCTCCACTGTCTGACAAACAGAGACAAGGGACACCATTCCTTACCCATCCTGGCTAATAGCCATTAATGGACTTAACCTCCATGAATTTATCTAGTTCTCTTTTAAACCCTGTTATAGTCCTAGCCTTCACAACCTCCTCAGGCAAGGAGTTCCAAAGATTGACTGTGCGCTGTGTGAAGATGAACTTTGTTTTAAACCTGCTGCCCATTAATTTCATTTGGTGGCCCCTAGTTCTTATATTATGGGAACAAGTAAATAACTCTCTTATTCACTTTCTCCACACCACTCATGATTTTAATATACCTCTAGCATATCCCCCCCCTTAGTCTCCTCTTTTCCAAGCTGAAAAGTCCTAGCTTCTTTAATCTCTCCTCATATGGGACTCGTTCCAAACACCTAATCATTTTAGTTGCCCTTCTCTGAAGCTTATATAGTGCCAGTATATCTTTTTTGAGAGGAGACCACCACATCTGTATGCATACCATGGATTTATATAAGGGCAACAAGATATTCTCTGTCTTATTCTCGATCCCCTTTTAATGATTCCTAACATCCTGTTTCCTTTTTTGACTGCCAGTGTACACTGCATGGACGTCTTCAGAGAACTATCCACGATGACCCCAAGATCTCTTTCTTGATTAATTGGGAGCTAATTTAGCTACATCATATTGTATGTATAGTTGGGGTTATTTTTTCCAATGTGCATTACTTTACATTTATCCACGTTAAATTTCATTTGCCATTTTATTGCCCAATCACTTAGTTTTATGAAATCTTTTTGAAATTCTTCAGTCTGCTTTGGTCTTGACTATCTTGAGCAGTTTAGTATCATCTGCAAACTTTGCCACCTCACTGTTTACCTCTTTCTCCAGATCATTTATGAATAAGTTGAATAGGACTGGTCCTAGGACTGATCCTTGAGGAACACCACTAGTTACCCCTCTCCGGTCTGAAAATTTACCATTTATTCCTACCCTTTGTTCCCTGTCTTTTAACCAATTCTCAATCCATGAAAGGACCTTCCCTCTTATCCCATGACAACTTAATTTACGTAAGAGCCTTTGGTGAGGGATCTTGTCAAAGGCTTTCTGGAAATCTAAGTACATTATGTCCACTGGATCCCCCTTGTCTACGTTTGTTGACCCCTTTAAAGAACTCTAATAGATTAGTAAGACAATTTCCCTTTACAGAATGGTTCTTTATCGTCCATTACATCTTACCCATTTCCAACATCAAGAGTGAGATCCACATTTTCAAAGCTGGGTGTCTAAACTGGGCATCTAAATACAAGGCTTGATTTTCAGAGGTACTGAGCAGCCACACACTGAAGTCAGTAAGAGCTCAGCAGCTCTGAAAATTCAGGTCACATATTTAGGCACCGAAATACGAATTTTGAAGCATAACTTTAGACATCCCAGGTAGAAAACATTGGACTTTGTATTTTTAAGATGTTAACATAACATACAAAGGAAACAGGCCCTCCTAAAAATAGCCACTGCAGTGACTGATGTCACTACAAACATGGGCAGCGGGTGAACCCTGAGCTCAGGGAGACTAGCCCCCAACTTGGCCTGCCCCTTCTGCCCGAGGTGTACCCTGCCAGAGGCCCTCCCAACCCTGGGCTGCCCAAGTGCCTCTAGTCCCAGACTGCCAGGTGGGTGGCACCCCAACCTCCAGCCCCAGACTGCGAGGTTGGCGGGTGGTACAGCCCCCGACCCTGCCCCAGAGAATAGGGCAGAGTCCCTGGCCAGCCCCCACTAGCCCCAGCCTGGGGCCCTGGCAACAGAGAAAGAGCCCCCCACAGCACAGCACCAAGAAGGAGGGTGCCTGGGGGCAGAGCATGGACAGGGCCACACAGGGCTGTCTGGGGAGGCTCAGCCTCCCCTGGCCTTTGATACCCGCTGCCCATGACTACAAATTTTAAAGTAGTACAAGTTCCACAACTCTGTAATTCTATAAATAAATTTCTGAGAGTACTCAGCACAAGATTGAGCAAACACTAGCTGGCAAAGGAAAAGACCCGTCTCCCTCTGATAGATTGCCTATGGCACACCTACACTGCATTTTAAAACCCACGGCAGCAAGTCTACAGACTCATACTCAGGAGGGTCATGCTAAGGCACTAAAAAGCCACCCACAGTGTAGACATTGTGGCCCAGGCAGGGAGGTGAGCTCCAGCCTGAGCATCTACACGGCTGTTTTTAACAACACAGCATGAGCCTGACTCTGTAGACCTGGACTCTGAGACTTCCTGCTATGGGATTTCAAATGCAGTGTAGACACACACCAAGAGACTGTCTCAGTCAAGATGAGCTCAAGTCTCTTCTTGAGCTTTTTCAAAAAAGAGTGACATTGACAACCAAGTTTCAGCGCTGGAACGTTTGAAGGGTAAACTCCACTATCTCACAGGCAGTACTCGTCGCCTGATGAGGTTCGATGTATACTTATCTGATCCAAAACTTTTTAGAGGGAAAAACGTTAGAAACAGACATCAGAGTGAAAGTACAACAAAATGTCCCATTTCAGTCACCATCATTTTTTTTTTAAATCATCTTTTTATGCCATTTTTCTTTCCCTTGTGTTTTTTTTAGCTTGTTAACTTGTACTGCACTTGGCTCATTTTGTAGATTCCACTAAAGCTTGGTAAGTAACTGTCCATTTGCAGCTATGTAGGCCCAGACAGCATATTGGACACTCTAGCAGCTGAGCACAATCAGATCAAACCAGAGAAACATGGACTGTCAAGCTCCTACCTGGGACTGCATTCCTCTATGTCACCATAGGAACAGGTCACAAAGCAGGCAGCTTTCAAATACATTTTCAGCAGGATGCCATCTGGTGTCTCAGTTTTCCTCACCCTCAAATATTTCTCTCCTCAGCCTCTACCCCCATGTTAGAAAACAGCAATAGAATGACTAAAATGATTCTAAAATTTAACTAGAATTTTCTCTATAAAACAGATCAGAGCAACTAGGCATGTACAAAAACAAAAAAATTAAGATGTGTGCTTTGAGCTCTTAGGGCAAGACTGTACATTCATCACTAAGTATAGCCCTGTAATGACAAAGGTAATGCTTGTTTTCTGACTGGTTCTGAGTCACTCCTATGATTTTTATTTTACTCACACTGCTGAAAAAGTTGCTGCTAAACTATGGGTCTGCACCCATGTCAAGACTATATGAGGGAGGGGCTTATGGTGTCTACATCCTTACCCACAGGAGGTACAGAGGTAGGGTTGAGGGGAAAAAACAAAAACAAAACAAAAAGAAGGATTGTAGCTAGCAAAAGGCTGCACAAATAAGTAAATGAAAGGATCTACTTACCCAGACGCAGAAGTCTGTGGCTGGTCATTTGAACCTGCAAAATAGCCAAGAGTCACTTATGACTGTTTGCTGTTAAACAAAAAATGGGAAAAACAAAATAATTATATTTATAATGATGAGTAAGACTAAGTTTGTGTCATGGACATTTTTAGTAAACGTCACAGACAGGTCACGGACAATAATGAAAAATTCACTGAAGCCCGTGACCTCTCCTTGATGTTGACTAAAAACACCCATGAAAAAACGGGTAGCCTGGGTATCTGCGAGGGGAGAGAGAGGGGTTGGGAGCTCCAGGGTCTCTTTCCACTGGCAGCTCCAAGCTGCAGAGGTCTCCCCTGCCTCCTGCAGAAGCCAGGAGCTCTGGGGATCCTCCCTGCCGCCCACCGTTGCTGGGAGCTGCCAGGGTCCCCCCCTGCAACAGCCAGAAACTCCGAGGCTCCCCTCCTGCCACCAGATCCCCCAGCTGTATACTCCAACAATCAGAAATCAATATTATGTTATCAACTTTTCCACATAAAAATACCCAAATTGAAATACACCTTATACAATGATTAATGCCCTACTAAATTCATGGTCCATTGTGGTCAATTTCACAGTCATAGGATTTTAAAAATAGTCAGTTTCAGGGGATGAGATATTTACATCTGAAATTTCGGGGTGCTGTGACTGTGGAGGTCCTGACCCAAAGGTGGCGGGGGGGGGTCATGGGATTGCCACCCTCACTTCTGTGCTGCCATCAGAGCTGGGCTGGGCTCTGAAGGTAGCAGCCACGGAGTTTCCTGCAGTTGGAGGGAATCTCCCAGAGGTGGGTCTGATCTTTCCCATGCTGCTGGGAGCACCCCAGCGGGGGGCTCCTAGCTGCTAGTCCCAGCCCAGCTGGGGGAAGGACAGGATTTCCTCTTCGCCTGCAAGGCCACTCTCGGAGCATCCAGCAACTGTGCCTTTCTTCATTCACTGTTGCTGCGCCGAAACCACCTGTCCGTGCTTAGACACTGCTCTCTCTGCATCCAAAGAGTTTGTTGGAATTGTCAGACAGCACCAAGCTGTAGCACGGGCAAAGTACAGTCCACTTCTTTCACAATCTTTTTGTGAGCAAGAATCTCCAGCCTACAATTCTTGTCAAAGCCAGGAATTGCATTAAGCAAGGTTAAATCCACCAATCAACAGGTGCATTTGTGCTGGGTCAAAAATACGCACAGCTTTTAGGAACCCTGCTGCAGGTTGTTGAAACTTTTGAGCCATTTTTGCTATGTTGCTTGACGGTTCCCCATAGCAGTAGTATTGTCTGAGCTTCTTTGCCATGCAAGAAAACATCTGCTGAGCACTGGCATTTAACTCAGCGTTATCAGAGCGATTTTCGTTGACTGTGCTTCAGCCCAGAACGGTACATCCGTTACTTTGTTTTAAACTTGGTGGATTGTGACATATCGAGATTCAAACCAAGTGATTCAGTCCATATGTCCTGTGGCATTCTTGGCAATGAACTGAACTTCCTCATTCAGTTGTGCATTGTTCAGAAGAGTTGAAAGGTCTGTTAAAACCTGTGTTTTTGGTGTCAGTGTTAGCTCTTCCGAGATGAGCTCCGAGTAGTACTTCAGGTAAGCTGCATGATATTGTATAGCCCAAAAGCAGGAATTCCAACAAGAAAATTGCTGGCTCTTGGGGGAAGTGCAATTTTTTGTTCCCTGATTTCAGTCATTTTGCTCGTGTTTGCAATGTGCTGCCTGTATCAAAGTTTGCACGTAGGGCAAGATTTAAAGGTCTTTTTAATGTAGCTCACCAGTTTATCAACTTCACCAAACTCATCTCCATAGCTCACTGACAAGAGAAATTATAGGTGCATAACATACAATATGGACAGCATTTAGCATTAGACCTTGGAGAACAGATTTGAAAGATTGACATGTAATCTGTCGCTTGTGAAAGCAGATACTTTGTCAAAGTCTGCAGCATATTTTGAAATGGTTTTAATTATCGCTTGAGACGCTGTAATGTACTTAACATCGTCCAAGTAAACGTAGTCAGTGAGCACAGTTGTTAGCTTTCCTCTCTGTACATCTTCAGCCTTCTCAGAAATAAAATCAAACAGAAAGTGCAGTACATGTTCATCAGTGGATTCATTAGAAACAATTGCAAGAGACTTCATCTCCTCAAGATGTGTAGCAAAAAAAATCTTTAGAAGGTAGTCCTGTTGTAGCTTATTCACACTTAGTAAGCGTGATACAGGAGGGCCAGAGAGCAGTGGGAGTGCACTAGAGGGGAAATATATAAACTCAAGGCTAATTAAGGCATAGGTCCCTGTAGACTAGGGAAGGTGGCTGCAGGTTAATTGGAGCACCTGCAGTCAATTAAGGCCCTGTTAGGAACCTAATAAAACCCCTTGCTTGAGGCAGACAGGGGAGGAGGAGGAGGAAGAGGAGAGAGGACTGGAGCTTGGAGGTGTGCTGTGAGACTTGGAAAATCAGAGAATCAAAGTAAGGGGGACGCTGCCCCAGTAGGGGAGGGAGACTCCCTTCCCCAGCATCTAAGGACTGCAGGTACCCCACTCAAGGGGGAAGAGGGTAAGAACCTGCAGGGGTTGAGAAGGGCTCAGAGTGAGGACCAAACCCAGCCCCCTCCCGTTTCCCTCCTTTACCACCTTCCTGGGCCACTAGCAGGGCCATTGATGCCCCAAAAACAGGGGCAAGGGGTAGAATCTTAGCTGCCCCCCCAAGAAAAGCGCAGGACCCACCAGACTAACATCAGCCATCTTGTCACATAAGCAACTGGAATTTTGTATGTCCCATTGAATGAATTCACACAGCTTTGGGTGATCAAGTTTTTCCAACAGTATATTAGCACTTGCAAATGCATCCACAGGTTCCATTCTGAATAAATGATGGGTCTCAGAGCTCTGTTGAAACACTGTAGCTTGCACAAAATAGTGTGTCACCACTAGCATGTAGAATTTGGCTTCCAAACTGTTTCACACGATCCGCTGCAGTAATGGATTAGAGATTTTTTTTTTAATTTACTTTGGACACTCATTTTAAAGTAGTTTCTTCCAATAGGCTACCAATTGAGATCACTACATTAGAAAAACGGCCCCAATCCCCATATCTACCAATCAGTGAGTTGAGCCCTGACTTTTATTTGCTGCCCTAAAATGTCAATCAAAAAATCCTGTCAAGTAGTTGACTTTTTTTCCAAATTGAAACAAGCTAATAATTACATCTGAAAGGAACACAGTGACCCCTTCTCCTCCTCCCTCCCCCCCCGATGCAGAGCGATGGGGGAAGGAAACAACCGGGGGAAAGGGTGAAACTTCCTGTAGCCAGCAGAAGTGCCCGAGAGCAGCCATGCAAGGAAAGAGGAAGTGTCCTTCCTCTCCAGCCAGGACTAGCAGCTAGAAGCCCCCAGCAGAAGGAAGAGATCAAATGAACCTCTTCAGAGCCCAGTTCTGAAGGCAGCAGCTGCAAATTTTCTTTCAGCCAGGGGAAATTCCTGGAGGTGGGTCAGATCTCCCACCGAGAGCAGCCATGCAGGGGAAGAGGAAGTCCTATCCCTCTCCAGCCTGGCCGGAACTATTAGCTAGGAGCCCCTTGCTGGGGTGCCCCCAGTAGTACGGAGGAAATCAGACCCACCTCTGGGAACCTCTCCAGCAGCTGCCTTCAGAACCCAGCCCAGCTCTGATGGCAGTGCAGAAGTGACACGCCCAGCTCTGAAGGCAGCAGCCATGGAGCTTCTTGCAGCCAGGTAGGTTCCCGGAGGTGGGTCTGATCTCTCCCAGAGTGCGTTCATGCAGGGGAAGAGGAATCCCTCCCCATAAAAACAAAAAACATTTACCTTAATTTCATACATCTATAAATAAAATCAACAGAAAAGTCAGAGTACCTACCTTCTCCCTCTTCCATAAAGGGAAAAAGTGTTGCCGTAGCTGTGTTGGTCCCAGGTTATGAGAGAGACAAGGAACGTGATTTATCATCTTTTATTCCCTAGACATGAAACAGCTCTGTGTAGCTTGAAAGCTTGTACCTTCCACCAACAGAGGTGTGTCCATAGAGAGATTCTCACCCACCTTGTCTCTCTCATAAAGGAGAAAAGCATTCAAGACATAGAAAGTCAGATTACAGTTCAGCAGTATGGAAATACTGAATAAATTTATTGCTTTACCTTTTGCTCTCTTTACTTCTTGGTTTTCTGTGTCAGAAACTTTTCTTTTGGCAGGATGAGATGATGATATGCTAATTGTAGGCCCAGGCACTGTCTGTTTAGCACCTTTTAACTCTGCAATTTTCTGTTAAAAAAAGTTTGAATCAGCAAATAAAATTCGAGACTCTCCATTTCAAAACCTCAAAAATTGTGGCTTAAGACTTGTCTACACTTAAAGCTCTGCAGTGGCGTAACTGTAGCACTTCAGCGAAGATGCTACCTACACCGACATGAGGGATCTCCCATCATTGTACGTAATCCACCTCTCCCAGGTGGTAGCTAGGCTGAGGTTGACCTAGCGCTGTATACACCAGAAGTTAGGTCAATTTAACGTCATTCAGGGGCATCAATTTCACACCCCTGAGAGATGTAGTTATACCAACCTAGTTTCCTGTTTTCCACTTTGTTATACTTGTACACCAGAGTTTAAAGTTCAGAATATTTAGAAACCTTATTAAAATAAAGTTACAGAACACATTTTCACAACATATACACCTCTGAAACTGACGTAATCAAGCTTACAACAAGTGAGGTAATGAAGGCTATCATAGCGGTGATCTAAGGTAGTGGCTCTACAAACTTTCCAGACTACTGTATGTACCCTTTCCAGTAGTGTGATTGGATACCCCAAATTTCACCTCACTTAAACTTGCTTACGAAATCAGACATAAAAATACAAAAAAGTGTCACAGCACATTAGTACTGAAAAAATTATACAATTTCTCATTTTTACCTTATTATAAAAATCAGTTGGAATATAAATATAGCACTTACATTTCAGTGTATATTAGAGAGCAGTATAAACAAGTTTATATGAAATTTTAGTTTGTACTGATTTTGCAGCCTGTTGTAAAACTAGGCAAATATCTAGATGAGTTGATGTACCCACGGAAGAGCTCTGTGTCCCCACTGGTTGAGAACCACTGATCTAAGGTGAAGTAAGGAATGAAAGGGCAGGTCAACATTAGAAGCACTACATTGGTGCAGCTACACCGGTGCAGCTGTGCTGCTCTAAGACATCTGGTGAAGACGCTCTATGCCAAAGGGAGAGCACTCTCCCATCAGCATAGTTACTCCACCTCCATGACAGGCGGAAGCTATGTTGGCAGGAGAGCATCTCCTGCTGACATAGCACTGGTGTGGACAGCGCTTAGGTCGCTGTAACTTGTATCATTCAGGGGTGTGAAAAAGACATCCCTGAGTGACGCAAGTTAGATAGACTTAAGCAGTAGTGTAGACCTGCCCAAAGCTACAGGTACTTCAATGGGTGTAGGTACTGTAAATGCTATACAGTAAGTGCTAGGATTGGTGATGATATCACTTTTTAAAAAAAAAAATGATGAAACATGATGGCTCAAGAGATTGACAGTCAGGTCTTTCACCTTTAGATCATTGATTTAAATATGATCCAGGTCAGTACTGCCTAAAATTGATGATATCTGATGGCCCTTTAGTGGCCTGCATGAAGAGAGTTGACGGGTTCACTTCAGTTCCTAAAAGGACTGTCCACATCACAAGTCACCATTAACTCAACCCTACGGATGGGGTTGGAAAAAAAATGTGAATTTCAGATATCTGTCAGGGTCTGTACCAAAACAATGTATTACATTCTAAAAACCTCAAGACAGCAATCACATCAGACTCAAAGCAATATTTCTTTTTTTTAAATCTACACAACAGGATTGGGATTAAATTTAAAAAAGTATAAAAGACAAATTATTAAGTGTTATTTTATCAAATTATATATTCCTGCATCTTTCCCTAATCTGTTCACATGCCATTATCTGTTAGTACATACCCTCTTAAAAACAAATAAATTTGTTTTTTCTGCCTTGCTACAAGATGTGCTTGAAGTCTCAATCTTTTTTTAAAAAAAGATTAGGTGCTAGTGAGATTTGCCAGTTGCAATGCATATATAGCATAATTTTCTTTTATAAAATGAGAATTATGCTATAATATAGCCACATGCTAGCTTCTAAGTAAAGAGTCCTTAACTTATTAACAGAGGTTCAAGAGACCTGAAGTTAGACCACTGCATTCTCCTTTGCACAATTATTACAAAAATTTTTTGTAAATTCTATTCTGAGAGTTTAAAAAAAAAAAAAAAGCCCCAGCAAAAACAAACAGGAAAAAAAAATTGACAGCAACAAGAACTCAGATACAGTGCTACAAGAATCATGGCTGTTCATGGGAAAGTCTGAACTTCCAAAGCCCGAAAATCATCCTATTTCTTGCTCTCGCATATACCTGGTCTGCGACAGGTGCACTTATTTTAAGATAGTCAAGTTACCCATGACTGGAGCTAGTGGTTTGTCATGTTAAGCTATGTGAAAAATCATTGTCTCATCTTGGGGAGCAAAAGGTAAAAGTCATTTATTAGTGATAAAGCCAGAAGTATTAACTACGAAACAAGGGAATTTAAAGTAAGAGTTTAAAATAATTTACTAACATTTAATAGTTTAAAACCATCAGCACCTACAGTTCAGCATCACAGTGGAGGTAGTGCTAGGAGAAGACAGAAGAAACCTGCTGCTATCTCTTAAGTGCTGCTTTTCTGCTCAGAAAAAGCAGCAGAAGTGCACAGACATCAGCTATGCAAGTTTTCACTTAAAAAAACCCAAATGATAATAGATCACAGAATCCGTGTCTCTGACAACCTAATTCTTTTAGCTTTAGATTTTTATCTTCCATGCAACCCAGTTTCGCATGTGCCAGCTCAGTGAAATTTGTTCAACCATGACTACTCCTATATACACATGCATAAGTCACCAAAAGTCACACAGTAATAGATATATTCTGTTTAAAGAGATGAATCAAAGAATCTAACTTCCATACAGGCTTATTCATGGTATTTGAACTACCTAGTTTAATCTCTGAATTTTCTATAAAACAGTAGTAGCTGTTTTGCTTGGAACAAGACAAACTTGAAAAAAAAATGCATTTAAAAATTATATCCAAGACAGAGTCTAAAGCCATCAATTACTAGCACTCCACCAATATAAGAGCCAGCTCCTTGCTTCACTAAGGCTTTGCCTTCACTTTAAAAAAAGAAAAAAAAGTTTTTTTAAACCACATGCTAGCTAACAAAGTAATAAATACATGCTAAAATCTTAGTATTGACAAGGCAGCTTGTAGTTTTCAGATGTGTTAGCAAGTCAAGATATCCAGTAGGCACACCTCCTAGCATACCAGGGTGGGGGGGGGGAAGAGGAGGAGAGAAACACTGCCTTGCCCACACTAGGATTTTACCACATCACTGAATCAAACACCTGGTTTAAAAAAAAAAAAAAACACACAAAAACCCACCATTTTTCCTAGGGTGAATGCACCTTGACAATATCCCTGACAAAATCAAGTACCTATCATCTGGGAGTTCAGCCAACTTGACACACATAATTAAACGGATGTTTACGTTTTAAAATGACAGAAAGTGTCTCCAAGGGTATACCTATAATGCAAAAAATAACTGTGTCCAGCCCGGTGTCAGCTGACTTGGGTGTGTGGGGCCATAAAATTGCAATATAGATATTCAGGCTTGAGCTCCAGCTCGTGCATCTACACTGCAATTGTATAGTCCTGCAGCTGATCTCAAGTTAGCTGACATGGGCCATTTACTGAAACAGCCATTACCCTAAGTTACAAATAGAAACCTACTGACAATTTGCAAATAGATTCCATATATGACTTGCCTTGATGGCTCACTCCCCCAAAAGATGGAGTGCCACTATCACTTCATCAATGCACATTTTTTTTTTAAAATGGTACAAGTTCATCATCACTTCTGCAATCTAATCTAGAATCTGTACAAGTTACACAAACACAATTACAAATTGTTCTCATAAATATTATATTGTCAAAAATCTTACCTCTTTGTGTTGTTTCCCTAGTATGTGTGTTTGCCACAAAAGTTCACCCTTAATCTGGGTGTTGCACAACGTACAATTTAAGTGCCCCAAACGATTATATGTACATTTCTAAATTGAGGAAATATTTCAAGATCATACATAACCTTCAAAATTATAATTCTGAAATTCCAATTTGTAAACTCTTTTAAAACACCATTTTCAAAGGGATGCTGAGGAAGTGAAGGCCACAACCTAAGTATTCTTAAAAACATTCCATTACTATTACATTTCAGGGTTTTATCATGAAAGAAAGGTTTCAATTTATTAGCAAAACACTATATTGTGTTAGGCAGGTGTCTAAATTGTGTTACCACTGGTGTACCATCCATTCATTTCAAAACACTAATGTAAAATAGTACATGAACAGGTGAAGTTTAGGAGACACTGTGCCATTGCAGGAGGACTACTAGAACATTAAATGGTACAAGAATAGATGTATAATTTCAAAACATTTGTGATGCCTTCAAGTAGACAAGATTTATAATGTACTAATTAACAGCTTTCATTCTATATCATGATCCAACAGCACAGACCCCTGCACTGGTGCAGAGCTGCCCTGATTTTAATGAGATTTCAGATGGGGCCAGTGCTTGCAGACGGGGATGCAGGATCAGGGCCTCTGCCTAAAGAAATGTGACACTGACTGGCAGCTTCCCCGTCCCAGCTGGTTAAGAACTGGACATAAACAAACAGAAGGGAGGGAGGGAGGTTGGTTTTCCTCCTCGGGTGTAACAATCCCTCCAGATCTTCACCACGCGCCTAAGGAAACCAGCCCCTCACACTGCGACTGTTCGCCGGTCACTGTTCGGGGGCGAGGGGGGGTCGAGTCCGGGAACGTTTGCGAGGGTTTCTGTGGCTCGGGCATGAGGGGAGCATGGCAAACTCGGGGCTTTTCCCGGGAACCCAGAGGAGTCCAGCCTTGCTCCCGACCCAGCGCGGGGCAGCCAGAGCCACAGTCCGCCGTGCAGCGGCCCGGCGGGACTGGAGGGAGGGCGGCGGGGGCAGGCGGGATCTTCGATAGTTGTATTCCTAGGAGCGGGGGTAGCGAGACACCGACCGGCAGCGCGGGCCCGGGCTCAGGCGGGGCGAGACACAGAGTCCCCGCGCCCGGCACCGGCCCCCGGCGGTCTCGGCGCTATTGACGCGAGGCCGCTGAACCTCCCCCGGGGAGGGCCGGGAAAGGATATTTAGCGAACGGCGCCTCGATTCGCTTCTTCCCAGCGCTTTGTCGCTGCTTCTCCCGCATGAGCCGCCGCAGCTCGTCCTGCTGCGCCAGCTTCCGCCCCGAGCCCGGCCCCGCCGCCATCTTGCCCCGGAAACGCCCCCCGCCGCCACTTCCGTTTTAGGAGCCCCTGAGCCCCGCCCCTTTCCCCCGGCCAGCTCTCGCCTCAGGCGAAGGGGGCGAGGCCAGAACCTGGAGCGAGGCGGCGGCGATCGACCCCCGTTCCAGCGCGGGGGCGGGGCTGCGTATAGGCCCCGCCCCTTCGTCCCGCCTCGCTCCTCTGTCAATGGGTTGAGCGGCTTCGTGGTTTCCCCAGCCGGGAAGTGACGAAGGCAGCGACGTTCACTGCCCAGTACAGCGACCGACGTCACGCACGTGTCCACTCGCAGCATCATTCACAAGTCCGGTTGCCAACTTCCCCATTACGCAAAGCTGCCCCTGGCCCGGCGCCCCCGGCTCCAAGGCTCCGCCCCCCGCTCACTCCCAGCCCCCCTCCCTCCGCCGCTCAGCCCAGGGTTGCCAACTTTCTCACCGCACCAACCTGACCGCCCGAGCCCCGCCCCTTCCCCCGGCTCCGCCCCCTGCTCACTACGTCCCCCCCCCCTTCGGTGGAAAGAAAAGGAGGACTTGTGGCACCTTAGAGACTAACACATTTATTGGAGCATAAGCTTTCGTGAGCTACAGCTCACTTCATCGGATGCATTTGGTGGAAAAAACAGAGGAGAGATTTATATACACACACACACAGAGAACATGAAACAATGGGTTTATCATACACACTGTAAGGAGAGTGATCACTTAAGATAAGCCATCACCAACAGCAGGGGGGGGAAAGGAGGAAAACCTTTCATGGTGACAAGCAGGTAGGCTAATTCCAGCAGTTAACAAGAATATCAGAGGGACAGTGGGGGGTGGGGTGGGAGGGAGAAATACCATGGGGAAATAGTTTTACTTTGTGTAATGACTCATCCATTCCCAGTCTCTATTCAAGCCTAAGTTAATTGTATCCAGTTTGCAAATTAATTCCAATTCAGCAGTCTCTCGTTGGAGTCTGTTTTTGAAGCTTTTTTGTTGAAGTATAGCCACTCTTAGGTCTGTGATCGAGTGACCAGAGAGATTGAAGTGTTCTCCAACTGGTTTTTGAATGTTATAATTCTTGACGTCTGATTTGTGTCCATTCATTCTTTTACGTAGAGACTGTCCAGTTTGGCCAATGTACATGGCAGAGGGGCATTGCTGGCACATGATGGCATATATCACATTGGTAGATGCGCAGGTGAACGAGCCTCTGATAGTGTGGCTGATGTGATTAGGCCCTATGATGGTATCCCCTGAATAGATATGTGGACAGAGTTGGCAACGGGCTTTGTTGCAAGGATAGGTTCCTGGGTTAGTGGTTCTGTTGTGTGGTTGCTGGTGAGTATTTGATTCAGGTTGGGGGGCTGTCTGTAAGCAAGGTCTGGCCTGTCTCCCAAGATCTGAGAGAGTGATGGGTCGTCCTTCAGGATAGGTTGTAGATCCTTGATGATGCGTTGGAGAGGTTTTAGTTGGGGGCTGAAGGTGATGGCTAGTGGCGTTCTGTTGTTTTCTTTGTTGGGCCTGTCCTGTAGTAGGTGACTTCTGGGTACTCTTCTGGCTCTGTCAATCTGTTTCTTCACTTCACATGGTGGGTATTGTAGTTGTAAGAATGCATGGTAGAGATCTTGTAGGTGTTTGTCTCTGTCTCAGGGGTTGGAGCAAATGTGGTTATATCATAGAGCTTGGCTGTAGACAATGGATCGTGTGGTATGATCTGGATGAAAGCTGGAGGGATGTAGGTAGGAATAGCAGTCAGTAGGTTTCCGATATAGGGTAGTGTTTATGTGACCATCGCTTATTAGCACTGTAGTGTCCAGGAAGTGGATCTCTTGTGTGGACTGGTCCAGGCTGAGGTTGATGGTGGGATGGAAATTGTTGAAATCATGGTGGAATTCAAGAAGTCAAGAATTATAACATTCAAAAACCAGTCGGAGAACACTTCAATCTCTCCAGTCACTCGATTACAGACCTGAGATTGGCTATCCTTCAACAAAAACACTTCAGAAACAGACTCCAACGAGAGACTGCTGAATTGGAATTAATTTGCAAACTGGATACAATTAACTTAGGCTTGAATAGAGACTGGGAGTGGATAGGTCATTACATAAAGTAAATCTATTTCCCCATGTTATTTCTTCCCCCAACCCCACTGTTCCTCAGACGTTCTTGTTAACAGCTGAAAATGGCCCACCTTGATTATCACCATGAAAGGTTTTCCTCCTTCCCCCTCTCCTTCCTGCTGGTAATAGCTCATCTTAAGTGATCACTCTCCTTACAGTGTGTATGATAAAACCCATTGTTTCATGGTCTCTGTGTGTGTATATAAATCTTCCCCCCTGAGTTTTCCACCGAATGCATCCGATCAAGTGAGCTGTAGCTCACGAAAGCTTATGCTCTAATAAATTTGTTAGTCTCTAAGGTGCCACAAGTACTCCTTTTCTTTTTGCGAATACAGACTAACACGGCAGCTACTCTGAAACCTGTCATTATGCAAGGCACTAAATTTAGCCGTATAGAGTGGAAATCTATCAACTTCATGAAAAAACTTGTACAGATACAGACAGACATCATCTTCCTCTCCAAATGCAAACAGATGGACATCATACCAAAAGGACTGAAGGTAAAAAATCCATTACAATCTACATACCCCACAGACTATGCTGACAGCTTGTGCCACACACTCTCAAGGAAACTGCGGAACCACCTGATCAACATCCTGTACAGCAAACAGGGAAAGATTAAGAAGGAGCTCTCAAAACTGGATACTCTCATAAAGAACCAACCTTCCACACAAACTTCCTCGTGGCTGGACTTCACTCTCCCCCACCCTCCCTGGGCTGGGGCAGGGGGCTGGTGTCAGGTTGCCAAAAGCGAACACCCTTGCCCCACTCCTTCTCAGAGACCCCACCCCCCTCTCTTGCTCAGGTTCACCGGGCTGGGCAGAGAGCTGGGACACGGGAGGAGGTGAGGGCTCCGGCAGGGGGTGCGGGCTCCAGGGTGGGGCTGGGGATGAGGGGGCTTGTGGTGCAGGAGGGGGCCCTGGGCTGAGGGGTGGGGCCAAGGGGTTTGGAGTGTGGGCGGCGACTCCCGGCTGGGCCAGCAGCTTGGGGTGTGGGAGGGGGTACGGGATCTGGGCTGGAGGTGCAGGTTCCAGGGTGGGGCCAGAAATGAGGGGTTCAGGGTGTGGGAGGGGACTTCAGGTTGGGGTGGAGGGTGTAGGCTCTGGGGTGGGGCCAGGGATGAGGGCTTTGGGGTGCAGGAGGAAGCTCCAGACTGGGGCAGAGGGGTTCAGAGTGTGGGAGGGGACTCAGGGCTGGGGCAGGGGGTTGGGATCCAGGACTGGGCGAGGGATGCAGGCTCTCGGTGGCGCTTACTTCAGGCAGCTCTTTGGAAGCGACCTCGTGTCCCGCTGGCTCCTAGGCACACAGGCTACCGGGGGCTGTGAATGCTTCACCTGTAAGCAGGCACTGCCCCCGCAGCTCCCAGCGGCCGTGGCTCCCAGCTGGAGCCAGAGGGACATGTCGCCGCTTCCAGGAGCCACGCAGAGCTGACTGCTGTGACCAACGGGACTTTTAGCAGAAAGCCACCAGAGTCCCTTTTTGACAGGATGTTCTAGTCCAAAACCAGGATGCCTGGCAACCCTACCAAGCAGCTCAATAGTGTTAATGAAATCCATTCAATGCTCTTCGTACTACATTTTTTTGCACACCAAGTTGATGTCATTACATCTCAATTAAGCATGTCCATAGAAGGGGCTTCTTAGGCTGAGATCACTATAATCTGCAGGTGAGGAAAAGAAGTTTGTGGAGGCTAACTGAATACTTTGCTAAAGCCAGGTGCACTTAGGAGAGAGCAGCACATTAGTCAGGGCTTGATTTTATCAATTGATTGATTTGTTTTTCGCATCTCCGTGGTAGGTAGCCCACCCTGCGATGCAGGGAAAGATTGCTAATGAAGTGGGCAGGGTGGGGGAGGCCCTCACAGATGGAAGGTGGGGTGGGTAAACCCAGTTACCAGCAGAGGCCAAGAATGCTTCTTTCCCATTTGCACTCAGATAGAAGGGTATGTCCTCCTTTCTTCTGTGTGGACTTTACTTAAATGTATGGGTCACCTCCACATTGTAGCCACTCATCTTGGACCATCTTGAAACACTGTCTAAGGCAGGACATTATTAGCAGAGGTCTCCATAGTGAAAACATTAGATCTGTGTTCCATGTTTCACTGGCTTCATTTTTGCTTCTTCATGCAACTCAAGGTGGTGACATTTGTATTCTGTATGGTTGTATGTTGGGTGGCTGCTGGCCACCTCAGAGACTGCCTTTCTCCCCTTCAGCTGAGATCACCAAATTATTTTCTGTTATGAAGCTGTACATTAAGTCACTTTCTTTTGCTGTGCCTATGCAAAGCCCCCCCCTTTAAAAAAAAAAAACCTCAGCATTTTGCCTGAGAGACTGAATTCAAAAAAGTCAAGGAGTTATTTAAAGGAGTTAGGTTATAACATTGGTTGGGGCCATTGGCCTGCAACAGTCTGAAATTGTTTTGAATGCTCCCACTGAGAAGCTTAAGCTATGAGTAAGCATTTTTACAAATATCACTAGCTTTCCAGTATTACACCCGTTTTTAGCCCCAGAGGTTACTGGGCCTTAAATCTATTACTGCTTCCTCCTTCTATAAGTGTTTGGTGGGGGGGTGGGGGAGAAGAGCTTGTCCATATCTTCCATACTTCATGCCAGCCTCATTAAGTGAAACAATTCTTAATTACATAATCATTATCGGAAGATGTGTGCCATGGTATCAAATATCCACAAGTAGTATTTTAACTTCATTATATTAAATTCTCGATAACTTATCACAGAATGGTGTTATTGTATATTAAAGTACAGTCAGTAGGGAACGGATTAATCAGCAGGATTTCTATACTATACACCACAATGATCAGACAAGCAACAAAGAAATTGATTGTATTTTCCGTATTTTATTTTCCTTTTCCCCCTTCATTTACTGTAGCACAATAAGTTAAATAAAAATATCAAGTCAAATTCTGTACTGCCACATGGGCCACTGCAAATTGGGAGTAACTCCAATGAAGTAAAAGGAATTATTCCAGATTTACACCAATGAGACTAACAGCAGAACTTGGATCAAAGAGAATACCACTAAAAGTTTGATATTTTAAGTTACTCAAACAATAAGGAGCAAGATGTTCTATAATTCTGAGATTTTGCAGCTCTAAGAATGTTAGTTTTTGTTTGCACCACATTGCAGCCAAAAGGGGACTTGAGGAAGGGAGTTAGGGGGTGAAAGTGTGGTTTTACTCCAACTTACAAATTGTCTTTTATGAAAGACATTATAGGAACGTTAGCTTGAAAGATGCAAATAGTTCCAAAGTAATACAGCAATTGAGGGAGGTGTTGAGAAAAATGAGGCTAATGAAAAGGCAAAGAACATCTTTATCTTTTATTGAGATAGCAGGGGGTGAAAAAGTACTGTGTTTTGTTTTTAAGACAGGAAGGAAAAATGGATTCAATAACTGAATGGGAAGTGTGCTTAACCCGTATAATTAACAAAACAGTATTGCTTAAATGAGTTCTGAATTCATGTTTTAGCTTTCAAAATTTCCATTGATTTTAAAAATTCCCATTTTCTGCCCTCTCTTCCTCAGCAGTAGTCCACTGCACTTTTTTCTAATATTGAAAATGATTTTTTTCCCCAAAGATTAAGGTCACGATTGTGGAAAAAACAGATATAAATCTTCCATATTTGGGAAACTACTATTAGTCAGTCAATCCACACTAAAAATCCTTGGGGAAAACTTTCTACATGCAAAGTCATTAATTTTCCCAAATGAATTAACTCATTTTTAGATTTGGTTATCAAAATAAATTTTCAGTGCATAATATATTGGCAAAAAAGATGCAACAAATACCCATGTTCTTTTGAATTACACAAGCAGAAATTCAGAGTAGCAGCCATGTTAGTCTGTATTCGCAAAAAGAAAAGGAGTACTTGTGGCACCTTAGAGACTAACAAATTTATTTGAGCATAAGTTTTTGTGAGCTACAGCTCACTTCATCGGATGCATCCGATGAAGTGAGCTGTAGCTCACGAAAGCTTATGCTCAAATAAATTTGTTAGTCTCTAAGGTGCCACAAGTATTCCTTTTCTTTTTACAAGCAGAAATGACATTTTAAGATGCAATCGTAATAGGTTTCACTTTTATTACATTAACTGAAAGCCTTTGCCTATTATAGCAGAACTGTGATGATTGCTCATAAACACCACAAAGATTGCACTGTTTTTTCCCAGATTAAAGAACTACTAAGGAGCAGCAGTTATATCTAACCTACCCTGCCCAGCTCTGTTCACAGGGAAACCCTTCTATGCTACACACACTCCTGAAAGTTTACTAAATGTAAAAAAAATGTTTAGAGCAGGTGAGGACTAATTCCTCGCTTGATAAGAGGCTGATCCTGCACCCACTGAATTCAGTGAGAGTTTTGCCATTGGATTAAATGGTATCAGGATCTGGCCCAGAAGCAGTATTTGCTGCCCTGAACTGGGGCTATCACTGGAATGGATATAACTCTGCTCCTCTCAATAGTACTGCAGTTCCAGGCAAACATAGCATGACCACAGGGCTCACGCTGAAAGCTGGCATCACATTCCTAATCATGAATATAATTACTTCCTATCTTAAAAACAGCTCTTCCTAAAGATTTGTAATGAGAAACAAAATACATTCATTTTAAGCCAAGAGCTTGTTTGTCAAGTTTCAGGCTACTGCAGACTTTTATAGACCATGACCATTGGGTGTAATATTGAAAACTATTACAACTTTAAAGGAATACTGCAATTTAACAGAAAAGTGCAATTTTACTGAAAATATGGTCACCTCATCTAGTTATATTTGGTATAATATAACATCTAATTTTTTAAAACTTTCTTTACAACAAAAACTACTAATTTTTAAAAAGCAACAGAGCTACCATATTGCCTATCTGATACCAGATTGTGACACTGGAAGTTCTCTGATTATGACTGCAGGAGAAATGCTGGAGGACTGCCACTATTTTGAGGTCCATTATTTTATTAGAAATTATTTAACTGTATTGAAATATGATCAAACACTTACATTTTCAATTTTTTTTTCTGATAAAGAGAACTTACCTTAAAACAACTATAAAAACACAGAGATTCTCATGCACTTATCTGGCAAGCAATCAAGAACACCCCTAACTTCCACAGAGTCTAACGTAAGTTGAGGGTCCTCGGCTTGCCACCAGATCAAGTGCTTATTGATGAATGCTTTCCTAGTAGAAGTAGTAGTGAAATGGCAGCTCTCATTATGAAGATGCTAACAATGGCAGGACATTTTTAAACCTCTGTTTTGAAATTTCACTTTGTAATACACATGATAGATTAATAAATATTCATCCACTAATTCTCAAGGGAATAGACATTATCAATTGCAATTTTCTGTAAAATACAGCAACTCAGTGAAACGCATAGTCAAAAAATACTATGATAAAATATCTCCATTCTCAGAGCTTGACTGGACTGACCACTTCCTGTCTAAGCAGTATGAATTATCCAGTTCCATTTCACACCATTACTCAAAGGGAGAGTATACCACAGAAAACATATACATGCTCTATACACAGTATATCAGAAATATGTATAACGAAAAAAAGTGCCAAGGTGTTCACTGAAATTTAAACACTAGTTAAATTAAGTACCATACATTTTACAGTACGTTCCATTTATTCAGACAGTTTAAGGCTGAAATAGTTACAACTTCCACTGTAGTCAAGTTTTCCTATATTTATGAACACATACAAGTGTTAAGTAGGTATAGATGTGTGATACTATTTATTGCTCTAAATGTTCTACTAGAATGCTAGATGTCGCAACTATTGTATCAACCTGGCTTTTTCAGTCAAGTTAAAGTCCTACAGATGCAACCTATATCACTTGTATGGTTTTCCAAACTTGTCTTTTGAGCTGAAAATAATTTTGATGATATAATGTGAGAAAATGAGAGAGTAGAGAAAAATGAACAATTTAACAATAGTGTCCTTGTAAAAAGAAAATAGTGGTCCAAAGTTGCCCACCTCTTGGAATTGGATAATGTACTATAGTATTTAGTTAACTAAAACATGCATAACCATCCACCACAAAGACATTTCTGTATTTCTTCAGGAAGGATTGTTTTCTTTTGAAAAGAACAACTTTGAGTGAGTGGTAAATGTGACAACCAGCAAGTAATGATTGACTAGTACCAGTCTAAACAGACTGGGCTTTAAAGAAAAAAAGAAGCTGAATATGTGCTCCAAAACAAAGAGCAAACTTTTCTTCTTGCTCACAGAGCAATTATTTCTCCTATTTATTGAGAGATGCCTCATTCTGCCAGTGCCAAGTTCTTTGATTGTAGCTTATCCATTTCTTGACCAATACTTCCTTCAACTGTGTCACACTGGGCAAGAAAACCCTGAAAATAAAAAACACAAACAAAAGTTAAATATGAGAATTACTGTGGAGTGATAAACTATTTCCCCAAGAGTAAGATTTTTTTTTTAAAATGACAATACTCCTACCATGAAGTTGGAGGTAAAGTCAACTCCACAGTTTCTTCTCGGTTCAGAAATGGCCACCACTTTTGCTAGAGCTTATTAAGTAAGTGAACAGAAAATTCACTTCATCCATTACCCAGTAGAAATCTAATATATTAGCTCAATGAGGACAGCAGAGTGCCACATTTAGCATCACCAATCAGCAATGGGGGGGGGGGGAAGAGAGGGGGATATGGCCTATTAACTGTAAATCCCCTTTCGTGTTTTCTCATGTACAGCTCAACATATCTCTGTACTTGCACCAATACTGCAAAGAATTCCTGTCCACTGAAAGCTGTATCAAAGCAAACTAAGCAACCTTCATTAAACCTACAAATCTTACATCTCCCAAGTGCTCTAGGGCACTGGTTTTCAAACTGGTGGGTGGGGGATGGGACTTCGGCCACTTAGGTGTCTGGGCCAGGGCAGGGCAGCAATGGGGACAGCATGCAGGGAGTCTCCAACAGTGGTGGTAGGGAGTAAAGGCAGCAATCTGCTGATTTCCCCTCTGGTGCCTTACCCTACCCCAGACAGCCTGTGGCAGTGAGATGCTCTGGGCAAGGGGTGGAAGACAAGCATTGGTCTGCTTCGTGCTGCCTTGGGCTCCTCTGGGGATGGACCCAGCCAGATCCCACTGCTACCCTAGGCATGAGCCACTCATTCCCCTCATTGATTCACTCTCTGTCCCTGATAGGCAGGAGTTTGCAGGGGCAGGGGAAGGAGGCCATGTTTATGTGGCTTCTTTGGAGAACGGGGGACACAGAAATAAAACGAAAAAAGCACTTCGCAAACCTGTGCTCTGGGGAAAAGTGAACCTCATGTCTCACGCTGGGCAACCATGTGCAGAAAGGGGGTGAAGGGATTCCCTTCCCAACTCAAAGTGGTAGTTCATATCACCCTAAAAAATTCAGTAAGGGATATCCCAACCAGTGTATGTGTCTCACCCACGACTGTGAGCTCTCACATCTCATCAAATACCAACTACATAGGGTGTCCTCTGATTACAGAGAGCAGGTAAGAGCTGATGGTCCCTGTCATAGTTCATGACTAGAATCCCGTGATTCTCTGCTCTTAGACTGGGTCTCTGGCTCCAGCCCCGTGTACCAACCATGACTGCTCAGCAGGCCCAGCTGGGCTTCACACCTGCAAGTCTTTCTTCAGGGAGCTGTAACCAGCGGTTAATACAATGGAAAAGTACAAAGTATTGTTTAAGCTGAACAGCAGGGACACAGCAAAACAAGAGAGAAAAGACTGTAAAACAATCACTTCGTTTACAGTGCTGTTGTAGCCTTCCTGGTCCCATGATATTAGAGAGACAAGGTTGAGTCCTGAAGAAGAGCTGTGTAGCTCGAAAGCTTGTCTCACCAACAGAAATTGGTCTGATAAAAGACATTACCTTGCCCACCTTGTCTCTGTAGGACAATGAAGCAGTCTATACGCAAGTCTATTTCTGGAAGGCCCAACTGCATCAGACTCCCTATGCAGGGCATGTCTATGGCCCAATCTACACCTAAAACTAGAAAAATTTCATGCACTGAGCAATGAAGTTTAGGTCAACCTATCCCCTGGTGTAGACATGGCTAGTTCAATGGAAGGATTCTTCCATCAACCTTGCTACTGCTTCTCAGGGAGATGGATTACTTGCGTTGATGGAAAAACCCCTTCCGTGGATATAAGCTGTTACAGCAGCACAGCTGTAGCTGTAAAAAGAAAAGGAGTACTTGTGGCACCTTAGAGACTAACAAATTTATTAGAGCATAAGCTTTCGTGAGCTACAGCTCACTTCATCGGATGTAGCTCACGAAAGCTTATGCTCTAATAAATTTGTTAGTCTCTAAGGTGCCACAAGTACTCCTTTTCTTTTTGCGAATACAGACTAACACGGCTGCTACTCTGAAAGCTGTAGCTGTGCTGCTTTAGTGTAGATGTACACCATGTCAGCCTGCTCCTAGCAAACAGTCCCTGTCAACAACTCCCTCCCAGCCACAAATGTCACTTTTATCCCCCCAGAAACTATGTCTTAGGTTGCCCTGGGTTTACAACTTGTGAGACTCCTTCACCCTTCTTGACAAACTGGTCCCTTGAGCTGCATGGGGCAGGGATGTCAGTCAGAGGGGGGCAAATGGGTCTAGTATTGTGGTTCAAATGGATAAGTGGGTGGTTACTGGAAGCTATTGTTCTCCTTCCTGCATACATACAACCAACACCTGCTTCAATTAAGCCCTTGTAATCAAATAGCAAACCACATTACAGCAGCAAAACATGTAACATTCATGAATTACACAGCAACTCCAAGTCCCTCACAGTCCCAAAAGCAGTCTTATATCCCCCACAAGAGGTGAAGGGAGTCAACAGGGAGACTGGCAGCCTTAAAACTCGCCTGTTCTAAAGAAACAGACTGATATTACACCACAGAGAACCACTGGCCTGGTGGAAGATATAATCCTCCTCCCATGACCCTCTTTGAGGCAGAGTTTCATATTTACCATTATTGTAATACAGCTATTTAAATATTGTAATGTAGCTGAATGCACAGCATGTTAATTTTATGTATTTAAAAATTTAACAGGGTCAATCAGCACTTGGGTACCTCACATCAATAAAGCCAGTCGCTAACTAATGCATTCTTCTATAAACTTTACAGAACTCCCTGTTATTAAATTAACGGACCACACAGGGTAGTAGGCCAAATCAAACAGCTGCTGTCCATTTTATACTGCAAACTGAAACTCTTACACCATTGAGAGGATCAGGTGCCAGAGAGGTTTGTGGGCACCACTGAGAACACTACTATTCTAGTGGATGTGGAATATGGAAACTTGTCTGCCTCGTAGATAAAATCAGTAGTTCACTTAGTTTCACTCTATTTGTATCAGGTTTAATTGACTAATTTTAGCAATTAAAGTGGATACTTACTTTTTAACGTTATATTATTTATATTATAGTTGCAATTAGAGACCCCAATAAAATTGGGAACCAATTGTGCTAGGCATATATAAGCACATGGATAGTCCTGATCTCTGCTCGAGAGCTTACAACCTTAGACCCTAATCCTGCAACTCGAAGCACATATGATATCCCTGTGCCTACACAAAGCCCCACTGACTTCAGTGGGGCTCTGCATGAGCAATGGGGTATGTCTGTATGGAACAGCTTCCAGGATTGAGGCCCAAGAAAAAGCTTCCTCTATAAGATATAAAACTCTTTTCTTAATTTATGCACATTTTATGAAGTCACCTGCCAGAAGTTTCTAATGCCATATACAGAATGCACGCTGATTCATTAACAGAAGCTTTTAGTATTCACACTTCGTGCATTGTAACTGCTCTATTTGCAGCATTACCAGAGAAGACAGGTTGCTGGCTCATATATGCCCCACAGAAGGCATGCTCTACTGCCCTTGCAGGTGGAGAACCTATATCAGCACTAGTAGGACTACAGAATATTTATTTGGCCAGAATTAACTTTCCCTATCTGTTTGTTTCATCCATCTGTTGTGTACTAAGTTTTTAAGTTCTTTAGGGCCAGGACTGTCTTATTAGGTCATGTCTGTACAATACCTGCCAGGATGGGACTCCAATATGCGACTGGTGCTATTGTTATACAATTTACAACAGCAGCAGCATCACCGCCTACCTACAGATGCCATTCTCTTTTTTTCTGGAGGGCTTAAGATTCTAGTAAGAGAACTCCACTATGTCTTCATATTGAAAGAAGCGTAATCTGGGGATAACTGTGTAAGCAGCACACAATAGGAACAAAAAAAGTATTTTACCCAGCATATTTCTTCTCTAACACAGCTTTCATTCTTGAGGTAAAGGAGATCAGTTCATAGCAAAGTAAATATTATATAAAAGAAAAAAAACCACAAATATCCTAACTCTGTTTCATACAAATTAATGGGGAACTCTGACTCCTACCCTTTTTCACCTATCTACCAAGGTGCTATTTTTATGGCATACATGTCTGTCTGCACTTGCATTACTCCATCCCATACAGATGGAGGAGAGCTAAAGTGAGAAGTGTTTTTTCTTGCTGGTAATCAAACAGATTCCACATCATCATACAGCCATGGGCACCAACCGCTAGCATAATTTGTAAATATTTGACAACAACATAAACTCTGTAACTCCATCCCTTTTTGTATCAGTTTATAAAATATTGGTGTGTTACTGCTCTTAGAGAGGCTTGATAACCCATCCCTACAAGAGATCAGCCAAAGCCTAGAAATCCAAAGGATCTCCTGGGCTCTAACCCTGGGCCTTTTATTTTAGCACAGAGGTGGGCAAACTACGTCCCGCAGGCCACATATGGCCCATGGGACCCTCCTGTGCGGCCTCTGAGCTCCTGGCCCAGGAGGCTAGTCCCTGGCCCCTCCTCTGCTGTTCCCCCTCCCCCACAGCCTCAGGACGCCGCACTGCTGGCGCAATGCTCCAGGAGGCAGGGCTGCAGAGCCCGGTCTGACCTGGTGCTCTGGGTGGCAAGGCTGTAGCGCCGCCAGCCACCGGTGCTCCAGGCAGCAGGGAAAGGGGGCAGGTGGCAGGGGGAGTTGGATAGAGGGCAGGGGAGTTCGGGGGCTGTGGTCAGGGGTTGGGGCTATGGATAGGGGTCAGAGCGGTCAGAGAGCGGGGAATGGGGGGATGGATGGGGCAGGTGTCCTGGGGGGGTAGTCAGGAATGAGAGCAGGGGCGTTGGATGGGGCAGCAGGGGACAGTCAGGGGTGGGGAGTCCGGGGGTGGTCGATAGGGCAGGAGTCCCGGGGGGCCATCAGGGGACAGGGGGTTGGATGGGGCAGGAGTCCCAGGGAAGCTGTCAGGGGGCAAGAAGCAGGGGGGTCAGATAGGAGGTGGAGGCCGGGCCATGCCTGGCTGTTTGGGGAGACACAGCCTCCCCTAACTGGCGGTCCATACAATTTTGGAAACCCGATGTGGCCCTCAGGCCAAAAAGTTTGCCCGCCCCTGTTTTAGCAGATAAAAAGCAGCAGTGTGTGTGAAGTGCCCAACATTTATTTAATGCAAGACTCACCTGAACTTTTTTCACCAACCCCTTCTTTTTCAGTTTGCAATCACTGAAATTCTCCGGCAGATTCTGCAGTAAATAAATGAACAATTTGATGTTGGTTCATCTTGAAAACAATGTACAAAACGTAAGGAAAAATCTTTTTTTTATATTATATACACACACACACACACACACACACACACACACACACACACACACACACTTAATTACACAGAGGAATCCTTTTAACAGGCATCCTGATAAGGCACGTCTACTTAAAACTGGGATTCAAAGGAATCTATTTCCAAAAGTCTAAACAACAAAGGTTCAGTGGCACAGCTAGTCCATTTAAAGCTACATGCCTGGTCTTCTCTGAAGCTTATTTACAGGAATTAACAAATGTGAATTGGTGTTTTCTGGCATAAGTTTCCTGTTGGGCATCCCTTTGTTCATTTATATTGCTTCAACTTCCCTGCTCATGACATTTGCTACACTAGCTGAGTTTGTGTGTCTGTTTTAACAATTTTTAAATACTTTGCACTTTTGAGGGGGCCATTAAACAGGGCTTTTATTGACATTAACGTGGTACAGTTTTGGACAAAGTTAAGTAACAGGAAAAACTGGTACAGCTGTAAGTGAATGACAATCACATATTCAGTTATAAGAAGATAGGACCTGAGTCTGAGATGTGCTGAGCAGACAGGCCTCCCCTTTCAACCTGCAGGTGCTTAGCTTTTCAGGATAGTAGGCCACAAGAAGAGGGAAGGAACAATCTTTTCTTTTATCCCTAGCCTAATGAGCAATCTCTTAAGCTGTGTTTCCATTTACTATAGAAGTTGAAAATATACCAGATACCTACAAGCCAGAGGCCATTATAAAAAAGTTGGGTTAGGGGCATCAGTGAAGTCTAGGATTAACTCTTGGGTCAGGGACTGTGCCTTTTTTTGTCTTAGTGTAGTGTTTAGCATGCTATGAATGTTACTAGAAACACCACCACCCAGACTCCACACATATATCCTTGCTGAGAGAGAGGAGGGCTGTGCTACTGGGATCTGTTGATGTTTCTTCCTTAGCATCAGCCTCTTGCTCATACATGTCTGAAATTTGAAATCCCCTTCACTCCCATTCCCCTGGCTGGTGGACGGGTAAGGAGTTCTCTTTTCCACATATCACCTTAAGAGATCCCTAACCGTTTAGAAAGGAAGTTGTTTCTGCTACTCAAGCCCCTACCTAGTCTGACTTGGGGGTGGGGACTTCTACCCCTTTAGCTTCAATAACTGCTCAGGCGTTCCCAAGATGCAGCAGTTTAAAGCGGATATAATTCTTGTCAATTTTCAGTGCTGCCCACAGGGCTCAGAATAGCATCAATGTTAATGTTAAGTTCTCTCTGATGGTAAAGAAAACTATGAGCAGCAGCAGAGGCACCAGAGAGGTCCATCTGCAGACTCAGGAAGACAGGACTGCAGCAGTTCACATTTGTAAAGTCCTTTTGCAACCATTAGGATAGACACTTTTTTTTTTTTTAAACAAAAGCTTAAATTCTTTAGAAATTGATGACCACCACTACCACCCCCAGCACCAAACAGAGAATTTCTCCTACTTGCTTCTGAAAAGTTAATTTTTTTTAAGTCCTGTCATAATACAATCCATAAATCCTCCATATCTCCCTCCTTCAACGCCTAATATGGAGTGATAAACCATACAATTGTTAGAAAACATATCCATTCATTCCATGAATCTACTGGTTCCCAGTGTCTAATCTCTCTCACTATAATATACCTTACATCTAATCCATTGGTTTTATCTGCCTTACATGGTCTCAGTTCCTTCAGACTTGCAGCACAGAACCGATTCAGGAGTATCTCTAGCAGTAATTGAAGAGATTCCACATAATCATACAGCCTTGGGTAACAACCACTAGCACAATTTGTAAAAATATCTAACAATATAAACTATGTAACTCCATCCAAGAAGCAATTCTTGGAGGTCAAACACATATTCTCATAATAGTTTAATCAACCCACTCCATGTCCACCTTGCAACATCTGACTTTTCAAATGCTTATTTTAGGTGTCACACCGATCTTTTGTAATAGCTAACGTGTAAGTTCTATTCATCAAGATTTTCTTTTAAAGCAATTAATGACATATTCCCCAATACAATGTATTGCAATGAGCCTTTATTCATTGCAACTCCCTTAACGTGCATCTTTCTATTCCAATGATGCAGGCTGATTAAGGGGAGTCTACTTTATGTTTTTCTTTCACAAATTGAATGCATTGAGGACATTATGAAACAATGAAAAAATAATTTTTAAAACTCCAACATGTTCAAACATCAATGCTAAACCCCAAAATAAATACCAACAAAATAAATGTTAAATCAAAACCAAAGCCTTCAGAGTAAATTATATAACTGCCACTTACAGAAGTTGAAGTTATCTTTTTATTATAAAAAATTCAGAGCAAAGTTTTCTAATGGATTTATTTTGTGGAAGGGAATTTTCCAACTCTACTGAAAGAAAGTGCACACACTCTTCCATCTGATTTTCTATAACGAAATACCATTTTAGTAATAAAAATACCATATCTAGTGAGGGTATGAAAGAGGAATGAGTCAGGGTGTTCAGTACCAAACCAATTTTATCCCCAAATTACTAAAAATTATAATCTGGAGAAACAGAGATCAGGTAAACCTAATTAATAATTGTTTCTCAAATTCAGGGATGAGATTCCACTATTTGTCACAGAGGTTCTTACTGTGCCCTGGGGATGCCATGATTTAGACAAGTAAAATTATTTAAAGATTTTAATAATTATACAAATTTACAAAGAAAAAGAAAAATAGGAAATAAGACAACATGCTAGTTCCTTTACAAGGTCTTCTTGTGTCTGAAGACTGGCAGAGAGCTTCCAATATAGATCACACTTTCTACAAGAGGGAGATCTGCCTTTTGCCCAGGGAAGTGTTTTCTACACTCTGAAAAATTATTTTCAAAAGTAATTATCTATAGTAATTAGAATAGACTTTACAGTTTATTGATGGTGAAGGGAAGTTTGTTTAAAGGTATCTGACTCCAGTTTGGTTTGTCATTGATAAATTAAAACAGGAATTAGCAAAATGTCCATTTATAAAACTATGAATTTTGGTAACTGGAGGAGAACTTTAACTCAGTTAAAAGGAGCCACTCAGAGATTATACATTTAAAGTCTTAGGCCCCAGTTCTGTAACTGCATCCACAGAGACAAATCCTTGTGCTTGTACAAAGACCCACTGACATCTCAACAGGGCGCCATGCAGGAGTGAAATTAGAGTTTTTTGTGTCGTAACTTGCCAGTTAAAGAATGGTTTGCAGGTAGATTAATGAAGAGTAAGAATTTTAAATTGAAATTAAATCCCAGAGCCTCTCTGTTTTACCTCAGTCAGTTTACGTCTCCTCTCCAGGAATACGTTGTCCAACTATTCAGGGTTTAACAGATGAAGCTGGTATTAAACCTTAAGTCACAATAACATTTCAATATTTAATTAAAATCAAGCTTAATAGTAAAGATAACCTAACCCTAGGCAGTGCTTATGCAAGACTCTCTCACCAAGTGAACTTTGAGCTTTGGTGGTGGCATTTCTTGCAGAGCAGTGCTTGGGCTAAAGAATGCTTTCTTTATGCTTTCTTTGCATAATTTATTCCAATAGTGTGTAGTTCTGTTGTTTCTGTGTCTCCTTCTCCACTCTTCTCCTGCTTCTACTGCATTAATTTCAAAGAGCAATGTATTAACTTTTGTTCCTCAGAGGTCCTGATCCCAATAATCTCAACAATCTTTTCACAGACTTCAATAGACAATGGATCAGGTCCAAAGTTCAATGCAAGAGGAGAATACACCTCTTAGTGTTGGGTTGGATTCAGAGAGCAAGGTTTATATCAGTTCATGCAGGTGTAGTGAGTTAATACATATGTACTAATTGCTGGTCAAATTTATATTCATGACTATCTATCTTGGGAGTGATAGGTCTTGGAATCATGTGGAAATTTTATTTTTATGTTTTTCTTACAATTCCATTCTCTAAATTAGCATTTCTGTTCCACAAATGCTTAAAAAGAACTTGAAAAGCTTGTAAATGAGTCTAAGCATAGATGATCTATACTAAAGAATTTTTGCTACTTAAATATAATAATACCTTTAAAGTTTATAGTATCGAAGTGTGTGGCTTCTTCTTTTAACAATCCCTCCATAATCTTATTGTGCCATTAAGTTTGGTGAGTAAGTTGCATAAGCACACCACATCATTAAATCCCAATTTTAATAATTATGCAGATATTTGAGCAGCTTCTTAAATACTAAACAAATAAAATAATAATAATAAACTACAATATAAAGAGGGAGATTTTTGAAGGCACAAGGGTGCCTACCTGCTATTTGTACTTTTTGAAACTCTCTCCCAAATTCTTTGGTTTTATGTTTATTATTCATATTAATACACCAAGGAATGCTTACAAAGTAAATATTTGCAATTAAGAAAAATAAGAAATTTACAAAGCTTCAGAAATAAACTTGCATCATTCTAAGCACTGAGCGACAAAACAAAGTTTCATCTTGACATGAAATGTCTATGCTCCCAGTAAACCGTAATACATCTAACAAATGTTTCCTAACTGTAATATTAAATATATATTTTTTAATCCTCGGTGTGTTTGCCAAAGTAATCAGTATTTAACATGAACATATCTAGAATTTGTATCAAGTGAAAAGTGCAGCATGGGTTAAAAATGAGGGGGAGGGAGAAGAGAGTCATTTTTGCTACCTTAAAGCAGATAAATATGGAGCTTGCTACATATAAATCACACTCTTTCCCTAATGTTGGTATTTTCTTGATCAAATCCATTTCTTTTAAGAGTGTACATTTGTTTTAATGTTTTCTGTCTTCTTAAGATAAGAACTGTGTCCTCACTATAGCTGGTATGTCCCCCTGGAGAAAAATGTCTTCCATGCATCTTACATGAACCATTTTCAGGGGAGACATTTCTGTTTATTTTGCTTTTTAAACAGGTCAAGGACATCAGAAACCAATTATGAATTTGCAATTAAAATTTCATAGCAAAGGTGGGTAAAATATAGGATTGCATACATCACTTAAAACTCATGACAGGTGAAATTAGGCTAACTGCTCTTTGCGGCAGGGGCTATCTTTTTGTTTAGTTTATACTGTGTTTTAAAAGGGTCCTAGTTCATGGCTGGGACTCCTAGACACTACCAGAATACAAATAATGAGCAACAACAACAACAAGGATGTAAACTGTAATTGATCGCTTTTTTCTTTACAACTGATCACTTTAACTTTGACTGCTTCACCTCCACAGTAGGCAGAAGTCTTCAAAACAGAAACTTCAATACTTCCTATAAATCACCAACTTTATAAAACTGCTAAAATCTTATAGCCCTAACTGAAGCTGAAAGTTCCCTGTCTGACATGCTGTACATAATGTTTTATATCAGAGAGAGGGGAAGTTTTCTACTTTGGCCATGAAGTGAGTGAATTTCCAAGGTAGTAGCTAAAAGTAGTTTTTGCAAAGAACAGAAGAAGATATTTTGCTGACAACTATCTAGACGTTCGAAGGACAGACCGAATGCATTCCATGTGGTCACATTTGATTTTGGTTATTGACCTCTCACTGAAATTAGGGACCCATACTAGAAACCTTTGTTTCTAGTTTGGCCAATCCAGGATGTAAATTCTCAGCCAGGTAGCAGGCTAAAAAACCTGAAGGTAGCTTTTTTGTTTGGCTTTGGCATTTACTGTGTAACTCTAATTCTTTTATATTAAAATATGAAAGTTGGGGATTAGATGGCTCAAGATATACAGCCATTCATTCACCTCTAAATCAAATTAAAATCCAATCCAGACTAGCAGTGAACAAAAACTGACACAGTCTGACAGCTGTTCCATGTCCTACATGAATTAAACTTGTGATTTCAGCCTTGTTTCTAAAGCACAAGCGTCAGCAGTACAAATGACATTCTTGATGGCAATCTCAGAAGCTACAGTTCGACTGGTCTTGGAGAGTAACTACCTTTTCCCTTCTCGGTCTGGCCATTGCTGGGTAGGCTTGAAGAGCTGTGCTTAGACTGAAGTGATGAAAGGTGGTAGGAAGGTTATTTAACATATCAACTATTTTTGGAAGAAAGCACACAGAGACAAAGATATGGTGTAAATTGAATTTGAACTAAAAACTGTTGATTGGGGACAGAATTAGTACAGCAATAGACCAAAATCTACTTAAAACAGAGGTCAGTGTCTATATATAGACCATCAGAAATATGCTTTGATGGGACAATGTTGCCAATTTATCTGGATGTGCACTTGGCAACTTAGCATGGCAGTGAGCTATGAACGTGGCACAAAAGCATGACAGCAGCAACATCAACTCATTGACTAACTTAATTACAGTCATTGTCATCATCACCCCTAGATACTGAGACCTGGGGATTTATAGGATTTGAAATCTGCCACCTAAAACTGATTCCCTGTTCCAAGGTTTTTCCCCTGTGGAAGATTTTACACATAAAAGGGATAAAAGAATCTGTAAAAAATGAAGATTTGGTTTTTGAGTTTTAAATGTTTTAGCTGTTACAGAAAGAAATTAGTGTACTTAATACTGTTAATAATCATTTTGTGGTGTACTAGAAATTAAACTATGCTGTTGGTAACAAAACCTCAAAATTTACATCTCTGTTAAAGTTGTGGAGGTACAAAAGCAATAAATAAGATCACCTAAAAATCAGTTTCCTAAAAATCCTATTCAGTCCTCACAACAGACACATGCTGGCAGAATTTGGGTGCGGGCCAAACTAAAGCACCTCTTTAAAGTGGATTCTCTTTCCCAGGCTTTACACCAGCAACCCATTATTACAAAGAGACTAAGGTCCTGCAATTGGATCAACACAGGCAGAGAACCCTAGACTCACGTGGAGCCCTTGTTAAATGGATGGGGCTCTGTGTGAGTGTAAGGGCTCACCCTGTGCAAATTCATCGCAAAACACACTAGAGGTGACAATAGATATGGTATGCAATACAGTTATATGAGGGAAGGGAACTCTTCCAGATAGCATGATCCAGTGGATAAGGAACTGGACTGGGACTTAAGAGACCTGTGTCCAATTCCCAGCTCAGCCAGAGTATAGCCCTGAACAAGTCACTTAGTCTACCCTGTATTTCACTTCCCCATCTGTAAGGGAGAAGGTATACTATGGTACTTCCTACCTTACAGGGGTGCTGTGAGGATAAAATCCATAAATGGCTGTGTGACACTCAGATTCTGCAGCAATGAGGGCTATACAAATACCTTGATATAGTCCAAAGAAATCAGTCCAGTCCTCAGTTTGCAAATGTCTTAAATACAAAAATTACAAATCCATGTTTGACTAACCAGAAGGCTCACCATTGTTTGTGCCTTCCCTTCCACCAAACAAGCATTAGGAGGAGTGTGTCTTCCTGGTTTTTGTTGGATCCTTAATGTTACTGTAACACATTTTAATTTAATAGGCTTTCGTAGGACAAATGAAAAAGGGTAAAACTTGAGTAAAGGATACCCATTTCATGTGGACATAACAGGCTGCAGCCCAATATGGTGCTCTTCTGTATTATGGGGATGCATAGGCATTAGTGTCACCATTTAGAAATCGGAGTTGCCATGGACACCAAAATGAAGGGGTCACTGAAGACATACAGGAAAAAGAACTGGATATTGAAGAAAAAGGGAGCAAACCAATTAACTTGTTTTTCAGAATAAACCAAATTTAATTTGTCGTTAGTATTTAAATATACAGAGAACAAACTGTTTTTTTAAAAAAGGCAACAAACAAAAGCTTGTTTTAAGGAATATACAACCCCTTTGTATGACTATTTACTCACAATGGCATCTATCTGTTCCAGGATCTTCATGAACTGCTCAGCAGTTCCTTTTATCCTTTTGTCCAGGTGGTTAAGAGCTTCAGCTTGAAGATCTTTTGCTAGAAAGCCCTGTATGAAAAGAAAAACAATTACTTTATATTCCAAAGAACATACATGCTGCTATTTAAATATGAATTAAATAAATTCTGGTGCAAAAATTTTCACTTAGATGTTTGAATGATTTTATCATTAGAAGAATAAAAGCTTTCAATTTAAGAAGAGTGCCCTTTTTAAAATAAAAGGAAAAGTAGAAGGCCCAAAATGCAGGCTACCTTTCATTCTCCCTTATACCCTTTCAAATATAATGTTGTTCTATATATGTCCTCCCAAATAAACATCCCACATCAAAACAAGTGAATCAATATAATGACCCTAAACTTTAACAACAGCATAGCTACCACAGGTTTCATGAAACAGTGGTCTGGCCAAATATTAGTTTGGATATTAAGTTTTTCCCTGTGCAGTGCAGGAAGCCACATGATTTCCAGAATTGTTGACAGAAATCATGCAACTAAATCCACACACCACTTTGTTCTCATTATTTTGCCAACTTTTGCCCAGAGTACATGAATAGGGCCCTACCAAATTTAATGGGTTTTAAAATTGGTCAATTTCACATTTTCAGCTGTTTACATCTGAAATTTCACAGTGTTGTAACTATGGAGGTCCCAACCCAGCAGCGGGAGGCACTCAGAGGTGGGTCTGATCTCCCCCACCCCCCACACTGCCATGCAAGAGAAGGACAAGTCCTGTCCCTCCGCAGCTGATGGGGACTTGCAGCTAAAACCGCCGAAGCTGGGGCGCTCCCAGCAGCAAGGGGGAGATCAGATTTCACGGGGAAGAGCTTATTTCATGCTCCGCGACATATTTTTCATGGCCACAAAATTGGTAGGGCCCTATACATGAGCCATGAGTTACAGATATTTTAGAAATCCCCAGAACTTTTTGCAAGATTCCTGAAGATTCCTGTGTCTACCTCTGTCTTTGTAGCAGGATCAGTCTTCCACTATGTGCTTGTACAGCTCCTAGCACAAGGGTCAGCAACCTTTCAGAAGTGATGTGCCAAGTCTTCATTTATTCACTCTAATTTAAGGTTTCGCGTGCCAGTAATAAATTTTAACGCTTTTTAGAAGGTGTCTCTCTCTATAAGTCTATATATTATATAACTAAACTATTGTTATATGTAAAGTAAACAAGGTTTTCAAAATGTTTAAGAAGCTTCATTTAAAACTAAATTAAAATGATGATCTTACGCCCCCGGCCCACTCAGACTGCTGCCGGCCTGGGGTTCCGTTCACCTAGGCCGGCAGCAGGCTGAGCGGGGCCGGTAGCCAGAACCCCAGACCGGCAGTGGGCTGAGCGGCTCAGCCCGCTGCCACTCAGCCCACTGCCAGTCTGGGGTTCCGTCCCCCAGCTCCTGCCTGCCAGGGTCCCGGCTGCCGGCCCCGCTCAGCCTGCTGCCGGTCTGGGATCCCGGCCCTGCCCATATAGAGTGGGTACCTACTTTCTCCCGGGTTCTAGTCCATTCTCTTCCTCTCTCTCTGCACTGAGCTGAGGGGGGAAGTGCACTGAGCACAGGGCTGGAGGTGAAGGAGCAGGCAGGGGGTTGGGGTATAGGATCTGGCCAGGAGCTAGAATGAGGGAGGGGGCTCAGGGTTGGGACAGGAAGTTTGGGGGTGGAGCACTTACCTGAGCAACTCCCATTTGGTGCGAGGGGTGCAGGTGGGAATGTGGGGGGGGGCAGGAAGTGCAGGAGCTCCCATTTGGTGCTCAGGGTGGGGGTGGGAATGTGGGGGGGTGCAAGAGTCAGGACATGGGGTGTGGGGGGGCTGGGTATGTGTGGGGGGTGCAGGAGTCAGGGCAGAGAGCTGGGGGCATGAGAGGGGGTGCAGGAGCCAGGGAAAGGGGTGTGCTGGAGTCAGGGCTGGGTATGTGTGAGGGGGTGCAGGGATCAGGGCAGAGGGCTGGGGTCGTGGGGATGCTCCCAGCCCCTTGCCCTGAGTGGCTCACAGCAGGGGGCAGGAGGGAATATGCCCCGATTCCACTCCCCTTCCCCACGGCCCCATCCCCACCTCTTCTCGGCCTCCTCCCTGGAGCAGCAAGCGCGCTGCGGCTCTGTTTCTCCCCTTCCCGCGCAAGGGCCATCAGCTGATCGGCAGCAGGGAGGGGGGCAGGAACCCAGAACACTGGGGGAAGAGGCGGGGGAGGGGGGAGCTTGCCTGCCCTGAAGCAGTAGCTGGCAAGACCAAGCTTCTTCACTCTGCTCCGGCGGGGGGGAGAGGGGGGAGAAGAGCGGGACGGGGCGGGCAGGATTTTTAATGGCACGCTGCTGCCTGCCGGGGTCCCGGCCTGTGTCCAGCAGTGGGGCTAAACAGGGCCAGTGGCTAGGACCCAGCAGGCAGCAGCGTGCCATTAAAAATCAGCTTGCGTGCCGTCTTTGGTTGCCGATCCCTGTCCTAGCACAATAGACCCCCAAACTCAGTCAGGGTTTGTAGTACTTGTACAATAAAAATAACCTGATGCCACTACTTAAAAAAAATTGCAATTAATTAATTTCAACAAAATTAAGACCACTTAATAACCACTTTTCTTAAAATCCTGAAAAATCTGAACGGCAGATTTTCTGGTTTCTATGCCAGCACAAGCATCTTAAACAGATATCAGAAAGAATCAATCATTTCTGCACCTATATTTTCATTCCCTCTCTTTTTGGTACTTGTGATGTCACTCAGTGGTAAAGGAATCAGAAAAACTGCTTTGAATGGAAAACATTATAGAAGAGCTAAGCATTATTATGGCTCATATATCTCTGGATCTAAAGGACATAATTTGTTTAATGTACAGTACTAATTACTTTTTCCAACAAGAGCTACATACTTTCCCCTCTTTTGGAAACACAGAAATAAGTTTAGCATTTAGAAAACTTCTATAGGTTACCTGTGAAGCTAAGAGGTGAAAAACCAAAACATCACTGGAAAGACAAAATACATTACATGGTAGTTGTTTCTGAAGTAGGGAGAGTATATAAATATATAAGATGTAAGGATAAGAAAATAGTTTACCTTTTGGATGCCTGTGAACTCTTTATTAACTTCCTCCAATTTGTTAGCAATTTGGTCCACTGACTTCTCCAAATCTTTAAATTTTTTTAATTCCGCCTCTTCCTCTGGACTATTCTGCGTAGTTTAAAAAAAAAAAAAGACAAAATAAAATATTTACCGTGAAATCAATCAGGTCACAAACCTATCTGAGTTAAATGATAATGGGATAACATTTAACGTAAAAACTAATGGTTTCATCGTCTCTTATTGTCATATGTCCAGCATCATCAACTTGCCAACTTTCAGTAGTCAATCAAATAAGCTCAGTTTATAATGCTCAATTATGAATATACTCACTATTGCAATGGATATATTGCACATAAATACAATAAGAGACTAATGTGAAGGGAAAGACCAACTAAGGACCAAAGAATTTATAGTTTTTATTAATATTAATGCCTCATGATAAAGCTTAATTTCCTTACTGTCAACAATTTTCCTGCCCGCTGCTGGTGACATCAGCAAAGCCAGGTGCCACTTCATTGTTAGGGATATGATTTTGTCATGGTAAAATTATGCATAATTCATAGCACAGACACTGTGCACCATGTGAACGGTGCAGCCATGCAGTACCAGTTCATTAGTTTGCTTTGCTCTAGTCCTCTTTGAAACATGGCTAGGTTAAAGCAAATTAACACATGGTTAATGAGCAACTGTTAATCAAAGCAAACTAACAAGCTGTTAAAATGCACCAGCAGGGACCATATAAATTGAAAAATTAATGGGTTCTATGACAGTGGTGACCACTGTGACATAATCATATCCCTATTCACTCTAAATGTGTGACAGCAGAGTCAATACCAACAGCTAGTTTTCTGCACAACGGCTTTGAACAATAAGGACAGAAAAGAGCATAAATCCAGAAGAGATTCAGGAATGTAGGTAGGATGACAAATTAGGAAGGGGCTCACTATATGATTTGGGCCCTACCAAATTCACGGCCACGAAAAACGCATCACAGACCGTGAAATCTGGTCTCCCCCCGAGAAATTTGGCCTTTTGAGTGCTTTCACCCTATACTATACAGATTGCACAGAGGAGATCAGTGTTTCTCAAATTGGGGGTCCTGACCCAAAAGGGAGTTGCAGGGGGGTTGCAGGGTTATTTTAGCAGGCCGTGGCACTGCCACCTTTACTTCTGCACTGCCTTCGGAGTTGGGAAGCCAGATAGTGGTGGCTGTCAGCCGGGCGCCCAACTCTGAAGGCAGCACAGAAGTAAAGGTGGCAATACCATACCACCCTTACTTCTGCGCTGCTGCTTTCAGAGCTGGGAGGCTAGAGGATGGCAGCTGCTGACTGAGGGCCCAGCTCTGCAGGCAGCAGTAAGGGTGGCAATACCATACCATGCTCTGAAGGCAGTGCCACCACTAGCAGCAAAACAGAAGTAAAGGTAGTGGTAGTGCAACCCCCTTCAAAAACCTTGCAACCCTCAACTCCTTTTTGGGTCAGGACCCCTACAATTATAGCACCGTGAAATTTCAGATTTAAATAGCTAAAATCATGAAATGTGCTATTTTAAAAATCTTATGATCATGAAATTGACCAAAATGGACAGTGCATTTGGTAGGGCCCTACATATGATGCAGCTTCAAAAAATGCACAGGGTGCATAGAGTTATTAGTTGTAGGACAAGAGAATGAGGAAGTGTGTGTACAACCAGATGCACACACAGAGTGCACACTTAAATAGGTAAGTGCACAGTACACTTGTCTTTCATTACACTGACATCCATTTTGAGCAGATTCACCATAAGCAGTGATTAAGCTCTTAACAGAAATATCGACAGATATAAGGATAACAAAGGAAGAGACTTCATGAGGTGACATATACCCTTTTCCCAATCAGCATAACTTTACAACCATTTTTAACTCCAAGTGATGATAATGGCTGTTCCATTTCCTTCAGGGACTTTCCTAGGGAAAAAGGAAACAATTATTCTTTTATTAATTACAAGCCATCTTAAAAACGAGAAGTAGTGCTTTCAACTTGGCTTTAGGGTATGAAGTCCAAAATGCTTTGTTGTTTCATAAATGACTGTTTAATACTGTTCAGTAATTGCTTTTGAAATAAACTACTCATTTTGAATAAAAATTTCCAACATTTTAGCATGCTTTTTAAAGGAACTGAGTCAAATTGTGTACACTTCAAGCTGAATTAGATGAAAAGTACCATAGCAAATGAAGTAAAGAGAGAAAATATTTATTTTGCTTTCCAAGAATTTCCATTTATACTATCAAATTTACAAAATAAATATTCATTAAGCCTTTCGTTTTTTGCCAGTGGTTATTTTTCAATATTTTGGATGATCCATGTACCCACCCCTTCCCATGAGTCACACTGCTTCCTATATGTGAAACTGGCTCATAGCTGATGGACTTGGCAAAGAGACTGAAAGCAGCAGGAACAATTCTCAGGTTTCGTTTTAAACTAGTAAGTATGAAACTGACTAACACTGATTTCCTGGTAAAAGCCTACCCAAATAAAATCCAGAAGTCTTATAATTAATTATGCTTCCATCCCATCTCATCCATCCATCCAATATGTCAAAATAGTAAATTATTCATGGCCATTTCTAGGACTGACAAGAGAATTAAAAATTATATGATTAATATAATGAACAGTGAAGAGATAGGTAACTTAATCCCCATCTGAATTAAAATTGGTATTTAATGCTGAATCTAGGATACTTGAGAAAAATATTAATATTAAAATATTAAATAAATAAATAAATAAAATATTAAATATTAGCTACCTTTGCATATCAGTTTCTGAAAAGGAACTGGAACCCCAGTGACTTGTTCAATAAGCAGAGCCATGTCTTGTAGTGTTGGTTCACTATCTTCCTGATGAGAAGCAATCTGAACAGTATGTTTTTCATTACCTGAAAAAAAGACAACCCACAATTAAGTTTAACCTTAATTAGAAAATATAAGACTGAATGAGTCTAATATTTAATTTTAATAATCTTGAAAGACAACTTTCACTGGAACCACAAATACCTGTCTACAGCCTTAACTTCATGAAGATTTCTATCGGAATTTTCTCCATTTTTTTAAAATGACCATAGGCTGTGCAAGTGAAGAGCCCTGTTCCTGCTACCAGGAGGAGGTCCACCGGAAGGGGAGGGGGGAATGTGCCTTTGTTCTACAGGCCAAAAGTCTCCAGCTAAATATTTTTCCCAGCCACCATCCCATGGAAGAGAGCCTTGATGGTTCAGACTTCCTAACATCATACCCATCAGAACCTCAGTAGTCTTTAGAATCATGGCTACTGTTCTTCAGATGTTAGGAAGTGCACAGGAATATAGCTCCTTTTCAGCAGGCTTTGTAAGGTCCAGAAACCTATTGGGCCTCTTACGGTCTACAAAAAGGGGAGGAAATGTTGATAACAGGCTTGGGGAATCAATAAAACAAAGAAGAACCTATTTACTCCTTTTACTGCTCCCTAGCCCTCATGCATGAGGAGCAATCACCTCCTTCCCCACTTCCCCTGGCTGCTCCACCTGGAAGAGGAAATGAAGATTCCCTTCTTTACTCTCCCAGACACACTCCTTCCCCTTGAACCTGAGCAGCATATTCAGCACCTGTGAAAAACTGCAAGCCTCATCCATATAAGGTCCATTGAGGTTTACCCAAGTCCCACCCCTGCAATGCTGCAAAGACATATCAAGCCCCACTCAAAATCTTAGAAGGCTCCAATGAGCTTACATAGGCTCCTTAGCCTATCCCAAAATACGGGACTAAAAGTCAGCTAAGGCTCAGAAAGTTTTAGGGTATCTCTGGCTCTCTCAGAGGTCTCATCTCTTGTAAACCTTAGCAAATCCTCAGGAAGGAGGAACATGCCCCCTAATCTCTCCTTTTCCATACTTGCTGCTTTCTCCAACTCTCCACCCTCATGGATCTAGATTCTAAGGTCTGCAGAACAAAACTCCCTGCCCATCGACGTCAGGAGGCTCACAGGGAGTGAACATCAGTTAAAACAGGGGCCTGGGAGAAAATCAGGATGGGCATTTCCTCCCTTTCTATGGGCTTCTACAGATCTATAGAAAGAGAGGAACCATCTCCACATTAACTTCATTAGGTAAAATTTTTTGTTTAGATATCTCTCTGCAAGGAAGAGTGCTAAAGATTTACTTTTTTATTTTAAAAGAAAAGTGATCTCTTCAGCAGTTATTTACTTACAAATCCCAGCAACATTCTCAAAATAAAAAGTTGGTAACTTTTGAAATTTGACTTTAATCCACAAAATTGGGTTGCTGTGTCAGCTAGGGAATCCAGTAAAATAAGTTCTATTTCTAGCCTTTTTTGCCAATTATTTGCTAAGAAGTAGCAAAAAAGATAGCCTAAAAATACAATGTTCAAAAAGTCTATCAAATTAAGGAATCTTTTTTCCAGTTAATTTCAAATTTAGTCAAAAAAAGTCTAGCTTGGTCCCAGATCTCACTAGTTTTAGGTCAAAATTACCTTTGTGGATGTTAGGGGCAATGGCTAAATTTTGGCTTATAATGGAAATGCAGTCAAGACCTTAGCAACTATCATCAATCCATAACATATTGGGCAGCAAATTGGTTAAATGGCTATAATCATAAATTCACTGTGAATGGGAGTAGGCTGCAGTGGAGAGAAGTGACTAGGTGAAATACCTCCTGGGTTAAAACTGGGGCCATTGCTTGTCCATTTGTCTAATGACCTAAAGTACAGCTGTCCCTGTAGAGTCGCAACATTTACTGATGATTCTCAAATTGTTCACACCTTAAATGGTAGTCATCTTAAAAAAAAATTCAAATACTAAGAAATTAGATCTAGGCAATGCTTCGTGGATTTTAAGATGGACAAATGCAAAGTGATGCATCAGGATGGAAAAATCAAAAGATAATTTATACATTGTGTTGTATACCTCTTTTCTACTTTATCCCATCAGTTTCTATGCCCGTCCTATGTGCACACACCTTCACACATACCTTCTATCACTCCCTTACATTAACTTTTACCAGGCACCTAACAGCCAGAGGACTAAACCTGATAGTCATAGTTAAGGCTACGATTTAGTCATGGGTATTTTAGTAAAAGTCATGGAAAGGCACGGGCAATAAACAAAAAATCATGGCCAGTGACGGGTCCATGACTTATACCATAAATATTCCTGACTAAATCGTAGCAGAGGGAGGGGAGGCACTGCTGGGTGGGGTGTCCCAGAGGGCCTGCTGCTGAAGGGGGGCGTCCTGGGGCCAGTGGCACGAGCTGCTGAGGGCTGCCGAGCAGTAGCTGCTCTGGCCACCCCCCCGCCGATGCTCCGGCCACTCTGGGACCACTGCCAGGGGCCACCGAGCAGTGGCTGCTCCGGCCACCCCCAGAACCACTGCTCAGGTGGTCCCTGGTGCCATCTGCATCGGCTGCTGCTTGAGCGGTCCCCGGGGCCGCCTGAATAGCGGCCGGTATGGCTGTCCCCCAGGGCCACTCCTGCTGTCCCCTGGGGCCACCTGAGCAGCCACACTGGCCGCTGCAGAAGTCACAGAGGTCATGAAAAGTCACAGAAACTGTGACTTCCGCGACCTCCATGAAAGACACGGAGCCCTGGTCATAGTCCACTGTGAAGTATGGGGGAAGACGCCATTATCCAGGGTAAAGCCCAAGTAAGAAGCCAACTCTTTACTTCCCAGCTGCTGGGAAAAGGAAGAGTGCTTGTCTGGAGTTCCATCCTGGTGGCTCTGTCTTTTATATCAGTCTCTGTTTTCTTGTTTCACTCCTGCACCTCCTGGCTGCTGTGAGGGTAGGAAGTCTCTGTTTTTGGCACCATTTCCTGTGGGTGCAGGTGGTGAAGACCCCTTGGTGTGCTGGAGTTGGTCCTGGTTGGTTCTAAAGTTGGAGATCTCCTGGACTATGATCAAAGGGATCTGATAGCGCTTAGCCATTACATGGGGCCGTCCACCCCATGTCACCTGTCGTGTGCTCCAGGCGGTGAGGGCAGCTTTGCCTCTTGCTTCTCTTGCTTTCCTTGAGCAGGTCCTGCAGGAGGTTGCTCTCCACTTGCCTCTCACCCCAGGCCCTCTGGAACTTGTCATCAGGCCTCTACCCCATAAGCCTCCCAGGCCGCTCCAGACACGCAACTTAAGTTGTCAGAACACCAGCCAGCAAGTCCACCTCTGAACCATGCCCAGGAAACATCTGCATGTGCTCATGCTTCATACTTTCACTTCTTTGCCCTCGTGTCCCACCCTAACACCAAATGGCGGGACTTGTTCCTACCTAAGGAGGGCGAGGAACGCCAGTGGGCAGTCTGTACTCCATGCTGGTCCCATGGCCCACTGGGGATATCAGCTGGTGGCTCCTTCATGAAGCCATAAGCACAGGTGTGTACCTGGCATGGTTCACAAACTCCCTTGACACCTGTCTTTTCTGTGGCGAGATGGAGACCTTGGCGCACACCCATATGGAGTACGTCAGATTACAGCTGCTCTTCCAGCTACTCCAGAATCTCTTACTGAGGCTCTGGCTCCATTTTTCCCCACACCTCCTGATCTTTGCACACCCCATCTGTGGCCCCACAAACTTGCAGGATCTCCTTATCAATCTCCTGCTGGCGCTGGCCAAGATGGCCAGCCATCATACCAGATGAAGGAAGTGGACAAGAGGGTGCTCTGAAACTCTGGAGCCTATATCTGTTCACTCGTACAGTTCCACCTCTGACCAGAGTTCCTGTGGGTGGTATCCACTGACTTTCTAGATGCCTTGGAGCAGTGAGTACAGTGGGGGGACCTCCACTCTGTGTCCCCTTCCGGTTACCTGATTTTTTGCCTACGACCTTCACTCCCATCCTTGATTTTTCGTTTGTTATCTCCAGTATTCAGTTGTGGCAGTGTCCACTGGTCCCTCCCCTCAGATGAGGGGGAGAGCCTTTAGCTAAGGTCAAGCTTAGGTCCACCATCATCCCCTCTCTTCCCCCCCCAATTCCACAATACGTACACACCTTCCAACTTCTGCAACAAATGTGGCAGCAATTCTGTAGCTAACAGCCTTCTTCATAAAGAACGCTGATTTATCTCCAGATCACGTCCACCCTGTGCACTGAAGGAGGCAGGGGTCAAGTGGAAAAAACAGTATGTGATAATGTAATTAAAGACTATCAAAATGCATACTTACAAGGCAGCCAAATAAGGCAACCTTAATTCTGACATTCCTTACTTTTGAGTGCTTGACCTTGCAACCTTAATAATGTTCCATTTAAGGTTCCAGTTTTTGTGTGTGTAATTAAAATTAAATTGGCCATATCCTGCACAATCAATTTCTTGTGATTGCAGTGGTCGGAGACATTGGCTGACCTCTGGTTCTGATTTCAGTGCAATGTAATTTTTGAAAGCAAGAGCACTGTGCAGTTACGAATTGCTCTTCTATATTACAGGTAAGAACAATGTAAAGGGCTACTATATTTCACAATGCAACTATTCTGAGAAAGGATGATTTAATTTTGTTAAAAGCAGGATAAGACACGAGATGCGTGACAAGTGACTTGTATTTTATTTAAATTTTAGTTGAAACATATTATGGACGAGCCATTCTTAGGTGCAAACTAGATACTAGCCTGGTAACAGATGTAAAAAGCTTTGGATATAAAGTTAATTCCCCTTGGCTGGTCTGATACAAGAGCAAATTTAACACCTGTTATTTTAAATCTACCATTTAATTTTATGAGTCAGTTTAATTCTAATACTATTTCTTAAAATAATGACAACAATGGTGAAGCAAATAAGAGCCAACCAAACATGGATTAGACAGCAATAGTCATACCCTGGAAGAGATGCATGTTAAATTTCCTACTGGAAAGTTTCTTATATCTTCCTCTGAAGTAGCTGGTATTGGCCACTGTCAAGAGACAATACACTGGACTAACTTGACCATGGCGGTGATCCAGTCTGGCAATTTTTATATTTCTCCATGACCAGGGAATTGCTTGAATTTCCCGTATGTTAAACACGCTTTTGAGATCTAGAGTAGCAGAGGACTGTGGGCAAGGCTCATCCAGACTTGATTGGCAAAAGTCCCCAAAAAGCCACATCCAGTTTCACAGATATTTCACAGAGTATCAGGGTTGGAAGGGACCTCAGGAGGTCATCTAGTCCAACCCCCTGCTCAAAGCAGGACCAATCCCCAATTTTTGCCCCAGATCCCTAAATGGCTTCCTCAAGGATTGAACTCACAACCCTGGGTTTAGCAGGCCAATGCTCAAACCACTGTGCTATCCCTCCATCGGATTATTGGGATTGGGAGAAGTAGATCAAGGGTTTTAGTCCATGGGAACAAAGAGACACTTATGCTGCTAATAGCCAGGGCATCAGCAATACAGGGAGAGGCTCAACTGGAGCCTCTGTGTCTCACCCACCACACGCAATAGTGTCAGTATATCGTATTTTACAACTCGGCCTCTGCACATTATTTTCCCTCTACTGATTAGCTGTTTATTCCAATCGTCTCTGCCCAACTTCCTCAAAGTCCCTGCTGACAAATTCACTCTCCATGCTCTTCTCCATCCTTCCTCGCCTCATCTCCCCTCCTGCTCTCTCATAGTCACACTTTTCCTACTAACTCACTCGTTAACTCTTTAATACCCTTTTCTTGCCATTCTCTATTCCATAATAAAAAACATATAATTAACAAGATCTGTTGGATCATTACTTTGATCAGTAGGGATATCACATTCAACTTGGAGCCTTCTGCTTTGACTGGCTGCCTTCAAACATGCTAATGTTACGGGGAAACCTGTCCACCCAGGAAAAAAGGAGAAATAAAAAACAACTCACAATTAGTTTCCATATACAGTTTGAGATATTATTTTTTCCATGCCTTGTGCATGTAGGCTGGAATTTGTTCCCCTTAGCCTGCGAGTTCTCTCCCCTTGCCTCAGGTGTTTTACAATAATGACTCTTAGCACTCAAGCATCTGTTTACAGCTTCTAAACTAATTTCAGGTTTTGAAGTTGTTCCTGCCTTTTGTTCTGCTGTTTGATTAGTTCAGGTTACTTTATTATCTATATAGCAGTGGCTAGGACTAAGTGAAGTCTATCTTCAATTGTAGATGTTGTGAAAGATTTTTATCTGTTAACCCAAAAACCAGCCTGTCTCTGATATTTTCAAGTTTTGCAGTTTCAGAGCTCTTATGAAATATTCAGCGTATTCCCTTGGTTTTTGAATTCTCAAGTGAAAACATGCTCTTCCATAAACTACATTTCTCTGAGGTACAAAGTATGCATCAGACATAGGCAGAATCCTCTCACACTCATCTTTGTGACAGTCTTCAGTAAAGTCAAAGGATTTAAAGATATGCTCTGCCTGCTTCCCATTTGCACAGATTAAAGAAGCGAACTGAATATCTCTAGTTTCTTGGTGGAGCTTTGTAGCAATCCGAGATCTTGTAAAATACTGCTTCCAGACTGTTCATTGTGAAGGCCTGTCAAAGCAGAAGCTCTGTGAGGCATTGAAGAGTGCCATACTGATGAGATCCTGCAACCTTTGTTGCTTTGTTCCCGCTTTCTGAAATCTTTGTTGCTTTATTCCTTCTGTTTGTTCTCTTCTGGCACTAGTTTACTTCTGACACCTGCCATGTACTTATACATGATCGGCTGCAAGGTTGCACCTAGAAGGTCAGGCTTCTGTATCAGATATACATTGACTAGAGAGCTTACTTCTCAGAAATACATACCAGATAGATTATCAGAGTTGGAAGGGACCTCAGGAGGTCATCTAGTCCAACCCCCTGCTCAAAGTAGGGTCAATCTCCCATTTTTGTCCCAGATTCCTAAATGGCCCCCTCAAGGATTGAGCTCACAACCTTGGGTTTAGTGGGCCAACGCTCAAACCACTGAGCTATCCCTCCCCCCATTGAGCTATCCCTCATGTTCACTATAAGATCCTTTAACACTCCTCGTGGCTGACTAGTATAATACGGTTTACCATTCCATTACAATGCTAAATTAGAATTGATGTTTTATTACTCTGGGCACTAGACAAAGAGAGAGTCAATCCTGCCCTAGACAGATTATAATCCAGGATATTTAAAAACAAATAAAAGGTAGGGAGAGAAACACAACATTGTTATTGTCAGACACTTACACACACACACCTACAACACTAGGATCGGGGCCCTACTTTGTAAACATGAAGTAAAGTCAACCAGAATGAAACTGCAGCAAAAAGCTCCTGTCAATAGATTAAATATTTAGATCACTGCACAACTGTACTACAATGATGAATTACTATATCCTTTTTGTCAGGAGGAACATCAGCCTTCTTGAAGTTTATCTCGTCTGATTTCTTGTTCTACCATAAATCAAGTACTGTTTACCTGCGTGGGTATTTCACAGTATAGGTAATAATAACAACACAACACTTTTCATCAGTAGCTCTTAAAAAAGCTTTACAAAAGATGATCAATATCTTTATCCCCCATTTTACAGACAATGAAACAAAGGCAGACAGGGGAAGCGATTTGCCCAAATTCACCCAGGTAGTTGTTGCTGTATCCAAAAGACCATACTGCCTGTCTGTATTTATTAAATATATCAAAACTGTTGACACATTTTCCAAAAAGATCTTGATTTTGTTTGTCAGTTGTCTAGGCATATATTCAGAAAAAAGAGCACTAACTCCCATGTTACCTCCGTTGAGTTTAGTTTAGTTGCACATGGGCAGAGGAGTCTACCTAAAGGGACCCGACTGCAGGATCAGGTTGTTAGTTTTAAAAAAAAGGTGCCACAAGTACTCCTTTTCTTTTTGCGAATACAGACTAACACGGCTGCTACTCTGAAACCTGTTATTAGTTTTGTTTCAGATCTTTATTACAGGGACTCTCTCTTCCTCCTTGAGTACAGAGCACCTAACGCAACGAGGCCACGATCCCAAATTTGGGCTTCTGCCACTGCCCTATTCAAATCCAGGCAAAGCAAAGAGGATTCTTTGCGGCTGGTTCAAAGCCCTTGTGGGGTTGCGGGATTTGTTGTGCAAGCACAGCGTGGTCCAGCGCCGCAAGAGCCACAGGCCGGGCACGGTGGACGCGGGGTCGGACGGACGCAGGGGACGCTCGGAGCCAGAGAGCGGCGCTGATCGCTGGGGGCGATGTGTCCCCAGGGCCACGGGACCTGGCTGTGGGCGCGCCGCTCCCGGCTCCAACCCGCGGGCGGGGTATGCGGGGAAAGGGCATCGCCGGGCCCGGGCTCTGACCGCTGGGGAGGCCGCTGCGGCAGCGGGGCGCGAGCGCTCCCCTACACGGACCCGAGCGGGTGGGGTCGGGCCGGAAGGGGCCGGGGCGGATGCCCAGTGACACCGGCCCGCAGCCAGTGACGCCCAGGAAAGACCCGGCCCGGGCGCCTCTTACTGTAGGTGACGGTGACGGTCACCGGGGTCCCGGGCGACGCCATCTCCGCCCCGCCGGCTGCCTTTGCAGGGAAGCGCCGCCCCCAAGTGCTTCCGGGGCAGGCCGGAAACCGCGCTGCGGAGCCGACGGGGAAACCGCCGAAGCCGCTGCTGGGCCCGCCTCTCCCCCGGGGACGCCACCCGCGGGCCGCGCTGCGCCCCCGCCCCCAGCCGCACAGACGGCGTGGGGGGGCCTTGCAGGAGCCGCGGCCTGGCTGCTGCAGGAGCCGGCGCAGGCGCAGGGCGGTCCCGGCTCTCCTGGGTGGAAATCGGGTCCTCGCCCCGTGGCGTTCAGCTGCTGAGGGGGTGGGGGCCCGCCTGACTCCGTTTCCGATTGCGCGGGGCGCGCAAATACGCAGCCCCCCTGGCCCCCGCTTGCTGCTCGTCGGCTAATGGCCCCAGCAGCGCAGGGGAGATGCTCAAGCCCCGCCCCACAGGCCCCAGGCCTCCTAGAAGCTAGTCCTCAATCCTGCACCAATTCTCGGGTGTCACTTTGCACATGAAGACAAGGAGGACTTGGGGCACCTTAGAGACTAACGAATTTATTTCATGAAGTTGACAGATTTCCACGCTCTAGGGCTAAATTCAGTGCCTTGCCTAATGACAGCAGCCCTGTTAGTCTGCGTTTGCAAAAAAGAACAGGAGGACTTGTGGCACCTTAGAGACTAACAAATTTATTTGAGCATAAGCTTTCGTGAGCTACAGCTCACTTCATCGGAAAGCTTATGCTCTAATAAATTTGTTAGTCTCTAAGGTGCCACAAGTCCTCCTGTTCTTTTTGCGAATACAGACTAACAGCTGCTACGGTGAAAGCTAATGAATCGTCTCTCTCACCCACAGAAGTTGTTTCAATAAAAATGATCTCCCCTCCTTGTCTCCATAATAAATATGGAAATTAATACAGCTGGTCAACCATGGAACAAAAATTCTGTTGAAATTGTTTTTCCATCAAAATGTTGGACGGAAATGTTGATTGCTTTTATATTTTTAGACCAACTCTAGTAATTAACTTAGTTCAAGATAGTAATTGGAATCCCATGCTTTCTAAGATGTCTCAAACAGAAGTTTGCCTTGCTCGCTGTAAAAAAAAAAAAAAAAAAAAATCATCTTAGGTATTTAGCTAAAAATCTTATACAATTTCAATTTAGTTTCTGATGGGTCCTCTAATGGGGGGAGATGGGTTCTATGGCCTAATAGCTCTTTTCTTTCCCACAATATATTAGAAACAATCTCCAAACAATTCCAAAAGGGCAATATTCTAAAAAACTATTTGCTTCCCCTGGCCAGATGATACTGGATTCTCATGCACAGTAAACTGGAATTCGCCCACAACTAATGCAACGGGAATACAGATTTACAGTGATCCTAAAGAGATCTAATTTTTGTTGTCACTTCACAATCTGTGTGAAATAGTTGATTCCACACTGAATAGTTTAAAAATATCAATTCTGTAATACAATGTTTTATTTACATTCCTTTAGGTTAAATTAACAAAAGATGATTTACATAAAATGCTGTATACAGGTCCAAAACAATCTGATCTAAAATCCAGTTTCCATCTATGTTATTTTAAACACATTTTGAAATCTGATAATTTAAAATTCTGCTTTATACTAGGTACAGTACTTAGCTATGTTCATCACCACTTAGATTTAGGAAGGGTATGTGTACTGCAACTAATTCTTTTCTTTGCCTTCAGTTTCTCTTATGGGAAGAAAATGTCACCTGTGTAGACTATTCCAGGCAACATTTCTCTAAGGTACAAGTTTACTAATGGAGGGCTCTCTGTTCCCAACTAGCTAACAGTTCTAAGGCTTATAATTATTTATGTCTTGCTTCTTTAGCTGAAGGAAAAGCTTACGAGCAAGAACTAAGGTTACAAGTAAACTATTTTGTATTTTTGATTACATATGAATAAGTTTACTTTTTTAAACCAAACTGTTCATTACAATTAAGGAGGGATGTGTTCTTAAAATTTATGTTGGAAAAATATCTTTATTAAGCATAAATAAGTTTCAGTTTCTGTACAACAAACATTTGTATACTTCATTCCTGATAAAAATGGAAAACTATCTGGGCCAGACTGAAAGACAGTCTGTTACAAGACTTGGCAATACAATCTTCAGTAGAGGAGATTTGAGTTTGAGAGTACTCTCACTCTTCTGGCCAATGGGTCCAAAGAAAGGGAGATGGCCGTTTGTCTAGCAAAAAGTGGTTATAGAACAATCTACAGAGCAATAATAGTTAGAGAAAGCAGTAATGCCCCAACTCATGACACGAGGAGAAGCACAGCAGTAGCAATGGTCTTAAAGAAATGTTATTTTGGAATTCCAAGAGGGAGATATATGAAAGGGTGGAGAAACTTGAGGATCATGACCAACCTCCCCTTTAGACCAAGCATGTTAAGGGAGGGCCCATGCTCAAATGCTGAATGACACTGATGGAAACAAGAGACAGGTTAAAACTACTACCAAAAAACACCACACAAGAGGATAAGCTACTCTATGGTATAAATTTTTATGTCAAAATGGAATACATAAGGTTAAAGATAACCTTTGTATATATTTATTTGTTACAGTTGTAATTAAGAGTTACAAATACAATATCGAGTCTCAGAACTGAAGTATTCTTAAAAATGCATCCATTTGTTATTAAATCAGTACAGTAAGTAATAAGGAAGCTATCTTTCAGAAGGCAAGCAGCCACATAACCTTAGTTTGTTTCAGAGAACAGAAATGTAATACAAATCAAATCAAGACAAAGCTCAACTATTAACAGCCACCACTATTTTTCATGTGCTACTTCTTTCGTAAAAGACTGGATACTCAAAACCTAGTAGACTGAATGCATCCACTGAAGGAAATGGTGCCAATTTTTCTCCTCTAATAGAAAAGTCAGTAGTATATCAACTTTCTTCCAAGAAAGGAAACACCACCAGCCATTCTTATTGCATTTTAAGTTGTAGTGATATTAAGGTTATACTGAAAAGGCAAGTTTTCCAGGATTTCAAAAACTGTTTTGCTAATTTGATTTGTAAGAAGTAACTTGCCATTTCCAATGTGCTCTAAAAATGCATGTTTATGTAGCAGGGATCTGTGGCAGTCCAAATTCATCGACCAATACACCGTCCTATGGAAAAAAGAGATACAGTTTAATGAATTGTGTATCAGTCTTTAAGATTATTTTATATTATGGATTACATGACCAAATAGGAGCATCATTATTTTCTGTAGCCAACCTCACTTATTGATTTTATTATAGCCCAAAAAAGTGAAAATTGAACATCGATCAGCTGACATATGCTTACATACAAAAGCCATATGAAAAAAGTTGGAAAAGCATGGGAAATGCTGGTTTAGATTTACTTGGAAAAAAAAAATAAAAAACATGTAAAAATGCTAAGTACACTATGACAGTCCTTTCAACTAATTACAATCAGTACCTTATGGGGAAATAGATTTTTACAGCAGAAAGACGTTAGTTTGTACAGTAAAGTTGGCCTCCCAAAGCACACAAGGGAAATCTATACAAGAGACTATCCTAAGCATCTCCAAACATGCTAAGCACAATTCTGCTCCACCTTTAAGACTTTCCATTAAGCAACAGCTTTATTAGTTTCATGATTGACTGATTAAAACAAGTTTTACTGTACATTTATTTAATGAGAGGGAAAAGGCCCACCTTGTTTTTTGCGTCAGTAGGAGTGCCTTCTGGAATTGCTGGAGCAGATGCAGCTTCATCTAAATAGGAACTGTCCTCATCAACTAAAAGCTCATCACCTAAGGCATCCAGTTCTGAAATTTAATTACATTACATATGTTATAGCTATATGAGGGCTGAAGGACCGATTGATCACGGTGATGTTAAAGTAAGCAATGGATTTCTTTTGCAAGGGAAAAAACAAAAACAAAAAACAAAAAAAAAAACAACCATGTATAGAAAGTTACTGGGGGATGTGTTAAGAACAAAACCAGAGCATCTGCCCTAGCAGACGTGCCATAGGGCAGCTGGAGGAACACACAAAAAGGGGCCTATGACATTCTATGCCTTGGGGGAGCACCCTATAACCCCCATATTCCTCATTTCTATACAGTCGTGATCTTGCATCTAAAGCATGCCTTGTAAGGTATCAGGGGAAAGGTTATGGTCTGCTAAAAGTCATTTCTCTATCCATATCTGTATACCATTAATGCATATGAAGTTATGAGAATTCTGTTGTATGGTTGTCACTAAAACATGCTGTAAATTGGGGAATCAGTCACATATTAGCTCCCCAGAGGCAACAGCAAGGAAAGTAACCACCGGGCGGGGTATCAACCAACCCATCAACAACCATCCTCCTGCAAGGGAGCTACAATTTAATGACTCACGTCCATGAGACCACACCAGGGGAATTGCTCAGCCTTGCCTGGAGACTCAGCAATGCCACCAGACTGCCTGGACTTGTGTTCTACAAGCACGTGGACTGAGGGTATAAAAATCAAACACAGGGGGCCCATGCTTGGCCTTTCTCCTTCACCCACCTATACTGCAAACAACAAGGACACTGAAGACTCCAACTGAGGGGACTGGCTCAGATTTCAAGGGTGAAATCTGTGTACTATGAACTGCAATATCCAGTGTGGTGAGGAAAACCTGTTTAATCTAGTTGTTGCCCAGTATAATAAGGTTGAAAGTTTAGATTGCATGCTTACATTTTATTTTATTTTGGTAACTGACTTTTTGCCTATCATTTAAAATCTATCTTTTGTAGTCAATAAATGTGTTTTACTGTTTATCTTTACCAGTGAGTCTGCCTGAAGCGTGTGGTAAATCTGCTCAGGATTTGCAAAAGCTGGTGTGTGTCCACTTTCCATTGATGAAGTGGTGAACCAATTAATAAATTTGCACCGCCCATCTTGAGCAGTGCAAGACAGTATATTCCTGAGGTACAGTGCTAGGGGGATTTAGCTGGTGCCTTTACCTGTGTGATTCATGCGTGGCTCTGGGAGCATTCATTCAATCTAGCTGGGTGGGAGAGTTCCACATGCAGTTTTGCTGAGTGATAACAGCACCTGAACAGGTTTGCTGCTGGTCACTAGCAAGGTATTGAGAGACAGCCCAGGCTAAAGAGAGTTAAGGGGGCACAGCGTCCTACAGTCCCAGGCTGCACCCCATCCCAGTGGCACGGCGAGCAGGGTGAAATATACAGCTTGTTGTACTGAGCAAGATTTGCATTTCATACACTGGTGTAAAGATCTTGCGTATGGTGGCTAAGGACAGTCAGGAGGAAGCTACCGGTTTGTTATTTTCTGTTTGGAAGTAGGGACAGAAAAGTAGGAAAATAACTGAAAGCAGTGAAGCAATTGGAGCTTTTAGGCTGCAGAAAAGGAGAGGGAGAACCAGAGATTATTGGAACTGAAAGAAATGGAGATAAACGAAAAGCAGGAGGCAAGAGAAAGGAAGCGGGAGGAAAAAGAAAACAGCAGGAGCAAAAACACCAACTGGACCTGCTAGAGAAGCAGAACCAGAACGCACCAATTCTCATCACACCAAAAATCCACAATTGGGACCCATTTATGTCCTGCATACAATGAGGCAGATGATATTGCTGAATATCTGACCACATTTGAAAGGCTGCAGGCAGTGCATGAAATCCTTGATGCCAAGAGAGTTTCTACCCTGATTGCAAAATTAACTGGTAAAGCTCTGAATGTATTTAATGAAATGCCCATTGAGGATGCTTTAGACTATTGTAAATTTAAAAACCACTGTTTTGCAACGGTTTCAGTTTAACCCTGAAACAGAGTTAAATTTAGGATTCTTAGGAGGGATTTTGGTATGAGTAATGGGGAACATGTGAACAAAATGGAAGATGTGATGGGAAAGTGCGTGAGGGTCAAAGGTGTTACCTAGTTTTGAGGGAATGTTTGATCTTGTGGCTCAAGAGCATTTCTTAGACATATACAAGGCTGATGTAAAGCAGTGTCGATAGGACAAAAATGTCAAGTCTGTGGATGAGATGGCATCTCTAGCTGATGCCTTTGAACAGACCCAGACATCTACTGAAAACAAACCACTGAAAGAGGTGTTTAAAGCTGGTGGGAAGGGAAGATCCCATTTTATCCCTAGCAAGAGGATGGGAGGCTGGGTACTCACCTCCCCAAAGCCATTCCTCTAACCCTCATCCCAAATCTCCTGTAAAAACAGAAGAGCCCAAAAGGTGCTATCAGTGCAATTCCACAGATCATCTGAGGAATAAATGCCCTATGCTAAGAGGAAGCAGGCAACCAATAGCTCATGTCAGTTCTGCTGTCCTCCATATAGAAACCCCCCAGGCAATCAAAACCTATCATATTGGTTTTGTGAGATTAGCCTCTGCAGAACCAGATATGGAGCATGTTAAGCTTGTCCAAATTAATGGCAAGGAATGCTTGGGGCAAAGGGATACAGGGGCCCAGATCTCTCTGGCTAAGCAGAGTATGGTCCAAAAGGCCAATATGTTACCTGGCCATATGGCAGAAATGGTGGGGGTGGGAAAAAGCAGATTCCTCGTACCACTAGCTAAAATCCATGTGGCATGGGAAGGTTTGGAAAGTGTTTTGACTGTGGAGGTAATGGAACACCTTCTAATCAACCTGCTTCTTGGTAATGATTTTTTCCGTGTAGCTCAGGTTAAAATATTTGCCTGCAGCAGGAGGGAGTTTTATGCTGGGACTCCCAAGAGAAAGGTAAGGTTTCAGGAACTGCTGAGAGAATGTGAAAGTCTCCTTGATTCTTCTGCAGCAGGGGGAAGCCACATGCTTCCAGGTGGGAGGCTGGTTGAGACCAGTTCCTGCACAGCAGCTGGAGGCAACACCACATCAGGAAGGGATGGGGGTGTAATGCCTGCCAGGGAGAGAACTGTCCAGGTTGTTAGTTGCCAGCAAGTTGCAGCTGAACCAGAGATAGATCCAGCTCTAGGGAGCACAGATAAATGTCTCCCAGAGGAGAAACCAAAGAAGAGGCAGAATCTCAGAAACCACTGAGTTGGGTGAGGATTCCCGTGACTTTGTAACACAGGGAAGTCACATGCTTCCAAGTATAAGAAGGGCTGAGATTAGCTCCTTTCCAGCAGAAGGCAACATGCCCTCAGGATCGGGGGCAGGAGAGGTATTGTCAATGGCTAAGGAAACTGTCCCAGTTGTTAGCTGGCAGAGTTTGCAGCTGAACGAGGGATAGACCCCTTCCTAGGGAGCACAGAGCAACGTGTCTTAGAGAGGGGCCCAGAGGAGGAAACTGGGGAAGGAATAGTGAAAGTACAGAAATGTCTCCTCACTGATCACTTGGGAGAGGATGCCTGAGTCAGCATCTGTGCACCCAGGCTGCACCCCAGGGATCCCGTCACAGGGCCAACTGACAGAATTCCTCCACCAAATACAACTCTGAAAAGGAAAACTTATGGGGCTTCACAACGAAGAGGACATGCAAATGGTGGCCCAGGATCAACAGGGATGGTGGAGCATTGTTTGTGCACTAAGCAACATCTGACAATGCCGGAAGGATTCATATTCAGAAAGCTGAGGGAGAGGGAATCTGCTCCAATAAAGAAGCAACAACCGTCTATATCTGAGCCAAACAAATTACTTAAGACAATTAGTGATACATAAAAGCACTAGAGAGAAACTAGAATTAACCCCACGGAAAAGATTTTTTTCTTCAGTAACCACAGAATTCTACAAATATCAGTTATTAAATACATTAACTTGTGCTTTTGCCTGTGCAGCTTCAGAGTTCAAAATAATCAGCTATCGCTAATTTCTTTGGGGGCGGGGGGGAGGGCTAAGAAATTGTGCTCTTGCAGAAACTAAAAGTACCACTGACTCTCCCTATACTCACTAACCTGCTTCCAAATCATCTTCGTCAATCTCCGGTGTTCCATAACTACGACCCAGTGCGTCCTGGATTTCACTGGCTTCTTCCATCATATCTTCCAATTGGTCTTGTATGTCCTGTAGTAGTAACAAAGAACTTACACTTGTCCCAATTGCAGAGTTACAAGCTGATTCAACTATAACTATACACTGAAATTCAGAAGTGACTCGAGCTAATGATGCAGAACAAGCTCCTCTACTGGGCCTTTTTAATTTATAAATCCTGCTTGAAATTATTATAAAAATAGAATATTGTGTTAATTATGCATTTGGTGTAACCCTCTGGGTTCTCAGCAATTAAAAAAAATATATATAAAAATGGACTGGAATAGAGGGAGGGGAACTGGCACCAAAATCTCTGAACATAGCAGGTTGTTTTATACTTCTCCAGAGTGAATTTAAAAAAGACTTAAAAAAAACCCAGAATCTAGTATTAGATAGCAGAAGGAAGATGGAAGATATGAGGCACATACTAAAAAGCAAAACTAAATTAGATTTTTTTAAATTTCATACACTGAATTCTAGTGTGGAAGTGCAGTGACCATTTTTTCCTCACTTGTATTAATATCAAAATGATGAAAGTCTCCTGGCACGCTTAATAGATTCTTTGTATACTAAAAACAAACTTCTAAGACTGCAAATGAAGCCAGTCAAAATCAATGGTAAAGCCATATTAGATGGCTGGAAGTTCTAGAATGGGGTCAGAAGCTTCTAGAGTGGGCTGAAAGGACATTTAAAGCATGAGAGATCAGAGCAGGAATGTTAGCTGTAAAACTCATGCCACTGATGAAGGGGGGGAGGCGGGATCAGAAGTAGTTGAAAGAATGAAGTGACAAAACCAAAATGGATAGGAAGAATGGGGAAATGTGATTAGATAGGATTTCACAAAACACACCAAAAACCAGTAGACTTGGAAATGGATGTTCCCATGGAAAATACTACGTCAGATATTAAGGTCAGATCTTAAAAGCCATACCCAAAGTCATCAGCCCAGTGACATTATGGGACAATCCAAAGCATTATTATTTTTAACAACAGGGTTGAGAAGATGGAAGTAGTTCCACATTAGGATGATTGTCTAGTTAGAAGATAATTAAGTCTTTCCCACAATTCCAAGTATAGTATTATATATCAAACTCTTGTTTTATCAATATTTTCAGCTCAGACACTTGGGTTTTTAACAATTTATAGACAAGGAAGAAGAAACCCAAAATTGAAAGCCATAGAAACATTTATGTTCAGTGCTAAGGATATATCCATCTTTGTAACTAATACTTATAAAGACGCTAATTGGGAGGCCTGGAAAGAATCAGCCTCAAGTACAGAAATTTGAGGAAGCCAGAAGCTTATCTGGGTGTTCTAAAGGATGAGGACTAACTTGAGTTGTGCCATGATGAAGTCAATCAATTAAAAAAACAAAACAAAACAAAAAAAAAAAAAACAACAGATTTTAGTGTAAATCTTACACTAAATGCTTACGCAGATAAGACAACAAGCATTGCCCCCAAAGGGCTTACAATGTAGACACTGTGATAGAATACACCAAAAAGATGATGCAGCAGTCACATTTAGAATGTGTTTTAAACCTTTGCACTTTATTTTTGGGGGTAAAGTCATAGTTATTTAGTAAAAAAAAAAACTTCTTAGGGAAGGACTACGCCTTATAGGCCTCTTGGAATTGTGTTTTCAGAAGGTACCAGGAGGAGAGGTTGGGAACACTGTGAACCGATTTGGAAGGAGGGAAGTAACAAAGGTAACATGGAAGAACATTAGGAAACAAAAGTGGGAGGAGGACATAACCAGTTCAAATCATCATAAAGTTTGGGAGGAAAAAGTAGCTGGAGCAGAAATGTAGTTCCGGTGGGATAACTCAGATGAATTGAAAGCCAAGTGCTGGGCTGTACAGTCAGAGGAATTAAAAATCCACATGATCAGGATTAGCAGCCTATAGAAAATCAGTTTCATCTTTAACAAAAGCTGTAGAGCTGCCCATTTCTGAAGGAAGCAATCAGCTGTGCATTTAGCTCATTTTCACTGTTCTCTCTGGTATAGACAATGAATGTTTAATCCCAAATAAACTGTGTGCACACAGTAATAGCCACTATTTAGCATTTTAACGGTATATTTGGATAGTTTAGTAGTAAGCAGTACAAATGCTCACCTCAATGTGATCAATTTTGACTTGCTTGTAAGCCTTCTTCATTTCTTTCACCCCCAGTTTCATAGCATCAACCTAGAAAGAGTCAAACAAGAGGTTTGTATCTTCTGCAGCACTTATAAATAAAGTAAACTTGAAATGAATGTACCGATACCGTTGTCTTTGTGTCCTTCAGTGATTGGATGGTGTAATTGGCTTGTTCCATATTAAAAGACTGTTGTGACAAATTATCCCGCTGTTGTTCATACCTGTTAAAATATTACAAATGCTGTATTTAAAACATTACTGTATGTCATACAACTTGTAAGTAACCCTAATGAAATTCACAAGATACCTAAGACAAACAGTACTTTTCCAACTTGGAAACAAAAACAGAAGGCAACTTTGCTCTTTAACTTATTTGTAAATAGTGTTCAGTAATAGTCATTTTAATTTTGTTCTAAGGGCCATTGAACATGACTATGTATTTATGTCTGTAACTTGATAAAGCTATTTCTGAATGCAGAATTAAACTTTTCCTTAGATGGTTGGAAACCATGCATGCCCATGTTTACACAGTTTTATATACTGTGCTTGGTTGGGATATAAACTGACAAATTTGGGAGGAGTGCATTACAGTAACTCCTCACTTAACGTTGTAGTTATGTTCCTGAAAAATGCCACTTTAAGCAAAACAACGTTAAGCAAATTCAATTTCCCCATAAGAATTAATGTAAATAGGGTCCAATGAAGTGAGCTGTAGCTCACGAAAGCTTATGCTCAAATAAATTTGTTAGTCTCTAAGGTGCCACAAGTACTCCTTTTCTTTTTGCGAATACAGACTAACATGGCTGCTACTCAGAAACTCGAGTGTAACTTCAGTGATTTCCCAGTCATTTTGTTTTAATTCCAGGTGTACAGTACTGCACATTATATAATATTATGTGCATATTAAATACCAAACCTATTTATATATTGTTATACAAATAATGCAGACATGCTGACACTGACATTTTTTAGCTTTGATATTTCAAGATCAAAAACTGGATGTTTATAAACATCTGGCTGCGATTTCTCCAATGGATTTGTTTGCAAGAATACTCATAAGAAACGGCACAGAAATGGAAGAGGAAGTGGAAAGTGCGTCAATCCTCCCCAAACCAAACAGTATTTCACTAAATAAGGATGAAGAAACTTTGAAAACTTACATTCGCTTCTGCTTTAATACTCTCAAAGCCTTCTGTTTTACCATATTCTGAAAGAGACATGACAGCCAGATGTTAGTAAAAACAAAGGTAACAATTTAATTGCTCTGGGTTACACTATTACAATATTTAATGCACAATTTTTTTTTTTAAACACACTGTGAGAGGTCCTTTCTTTCAAATTATGAGAGCTGTTAAACACACACAGTTAACAGTCATAATGAATACTCAAAGTAAATATTGAAACAGGCATATCTATTGTTGGTAATAATGAAACCCCATTTAACTTCTGTTTAAATAAAGGAAAACAGACACTGAAAAAGCAGAACACACTCAAATAAATGGCAAATTTCTCTGGACATTACCTTTCAAAAGCATTTCAATGGTCAGTATCAACAAACTAATGCTTTATAAGGTGCTATCAGTGTTTCACTACATGCATTAAGAATTTCCATTCACTTTAAAACTCAAACTAAACTAAACTTTGTTAATAGTTGTTTCCTTTAGGTGTTTGCACCATTTCTCAAGTTCATGGGGTTTTCCCCCTCTATCCATTTCTGAAAGATTTGGAACCTCCTCCATACGCAACTGAACCAAGGAGACTGCCCTGCAGATTTTACCTCAGAGCCGCAGGGGAAGGAGAAAGAGAAAGCAAGAAAAGGAACTCAGACTCCCTTCTCCCAAGGGAGCCTACTGGTTTCACAGGGATACCCAGATTGTACTTCCAAGTTCTTGCATTTTCTCCTTGCTTCCTCCCCTCCTCACACCACGGTTCTCCATATTCTGGTTTGCAAGCTCTACCTGATAGAACCTTAAAGTAAGCAAACTGGTCCCACTTTCATCTTTATTCCTAACCACACTGAGATCTCATTTGCACCTCTCAGGAAAAAAAAATGATAAAGTTTACATTTAGCATTTTACTGACATTTTAATGTTTCCCATTGTAGGTGTTCAATTTAGTGAAATCTCTGTGACAACTATGAAAAAGAGAGACAATGATTAGTGCAGAGGAAGACCCAATTTAACAGTGTGACTGGATGGCCAGAGTGTGCTGGACCAAGCCTACCATCTCGAACAGCCTGATGTAGATATAAAAAGGAAGTAGTAAAAGTATTTGACTTTGTAGCCACATTTGAGTTTTACATAGAGCAGCATTATGAAAATGCAACTTTATTTCAAGACTAGCAATGGATATGGCACAGATCTGGGAAACAGCTGAGAATACAAACAAGCTTATAGTAGCCCACTCTCTCCCAAGATTGCAGGAAGCACTTGTAATGATACTTCTAAGAACCTGAAGAACTAGTTATGACATTGCTCCATTACGTGAAAGACTGAAAGTGTGAGTCACTTCACCTTCTTACGTGTACACCAAATAGGATTCTTACCTTTGCAGGCCCCTCCCTCATTTTCTTCATCTGATCTTTATACTTCACCAGTTCTGCATCAAGCCTACTAATTTTCTTGTCAATTGACTCAGCTCTGCTATCCACCTTTGGTACAAGGAAGACAGACAAAAAATTCATTGCCAACACTCAAGATTTTTTCCAGGCACTTGTAGTCCTTGAAGTAAAATGTGCTCACACATACAGACTTGCTGTTATACAAACTAGACTTAAACTGTCAAAAGGTTTTTGGAAAGGACAATTAGATGACAAAAGGTGGCGAAGATTCCTCCAAATAGCATTAATTAAAAAACTAGGCTTTATTGACTATATGTATTCAGAGAAGTGTCTCAAAGAAAACTTAGCTTTTCATTCTGTGAATTACTACTAGAGAGGGGCACACAGTCATACTACATTTTTACTCATTGATAATGACATTAAATTTGCAAATTCAATTTGTATCATAATATCTGATTATAGGTAATCAGTCAACATTTTAATTCTGGTGCATTTATCCTTCTGTTAGACCCATTTTTCTCTAAACAAAAAGAGACAGTATACACCAGTATGGAGGAGGACATTGATAATATACTATTGCCAGGGGCATTTTCTATGCAGAGCAATTGATAGCAGCTCTCTCCACACTAGAGACAAAATGCCTGGTTGCAGCTGGCACTGAAAGATTTACTTTAAGCTTTCCACTATGCCAGCTGCTTTATTAATAAAAAGAAAATAAATTGTAGAATATTTTTAAAATATTCTACATTTATGGAGCCTTGAAACAACTCTTAAAGAGTCCTAAAGCTCTCCACAAACATCCATCTACCCAACCTCACAAGGGAGGGAGGACAATTATTATTTGGACAACTAGCGCGCATCATTCTGGATAACAGTATGATTGTAAATAAGACACTGAGGCAGACCCTCCTAGTCTAGATTCTATGGTATACATAATTACCGTACATAGAACAGACAGAACTTCAGTTTTTACTGTGATGTTGGAAAGATTCCTCCATGCACTTTGCAATGTAACTCAGTTTATCTGCCTCCAAAGGACTGACCTGGCTGTATTGGGACTTAAACCTCCGAGTCCAGAGCCTTTAAATTCTATGTTTAAACCACTGATATACAAAAAAGCTTGTGTGTCCGAAGTAGGAGAAAATTCTCCACATAATCTAAGAAGAATCCCAGTTAACATACACAGAGGAGTTTCATCATTAAACTGCTTTCTTTCCTGCACAAGTGAATGATACAGGCACAGAGGCACTTCATTTATCTCCAGAGGAAAGGCCCATGGTGAGAGCTAATAAGTTTATTCCAAAACAAAATATTAAACTTCTGTTTCTCAAGACGTATCTAAGATTCTAGTTATGCCTTTTTGCGCCCCAAACTAAGCATTCTGACTACTTGTCTGAAGTAAACTACTAATTTCTGTTGTTTTACCTAAAAAATTAAATTCCCACCAGGAGTAAATAATAAGAGACAACAATGTACAATCCAATATAAACTGTCAGGAAAAAGAAAAGGGTGAAGAGTACTCTTACATTTTCAGTAACTGTTTTGGGGTGAACCCTGACTTAATTTAAAATTGAATTACCTCCCTCGATAATTTGCATTCTGTTTATAAGTATATCACAGCATAATTGAATTTGGTAAGGATTGTTATATTATGCATTACTTGTAGTCCATGCTGCACTAGGAATTATTTTTATATTGAAAAAGGAGATGGTAATTAAGTCTTTATCAACTCTTCATAAGTTTTCATCATGGTCACCAATTGTACCCTTACAGTTTATCATCCACAGACACTTGTTTAGTTGTCATACATTGCTGAGCAACTAGAAAAGAACAAACTTAAACATAAAGAAACATGAAAAGGACTGAGGCAGCAGCTAAGACTATCCATCAAATGGTGTAAAGAAGAGTGTTCAAAATTGATAACGTAGTATTTAAATATGTATATGTGTTATGCATTTCTGAGAACCTCACAATGTGTACATTATCTTCATTGCTGTACATTGCTCTCTATAGTGACAGTCTGAGGCCAATTAAAAAGCCACTAGATCATCTCCTTCCTTATTATGAAATCTGTTATGTACATACTAAATATTGCATCTGTTATGCAAATGTATTGTCTTCAAGACTGGAGAAGATTTACTGTTTAAAGAATAATTCTACAGAGTACCACTGAAAATCAGACCAAGAACTTTTAGTTAATAAAGTAATTGCAAGGAGGATCATTCAGTAGGACACTGATCATGATCATCTCTTCCATTTGTTTATTTGTCCACTAGCATATGCAATTATCTGATTTGCACACACAGTTGATGCAATTGCATGTTATGCACAGTTGAGCGCCTAAATTCTGTTCTTAACAGGACTATCATTAGGTTGAAAAGGTAACAACCCATTGAGATTAATGGGGCAGTTTGTTTACAAGAATTGTTTCAGACTGTCTGCAGATTCCAGAAGACAGTTGAGAATCAGTTCACATTTGGAAGGTTTAATTGCCACCATAAGAGCTAAAAGTCTATTTGTTTTTTGACTTTTGTTGTTAAATCTCAAATGCTGCATAATTTAAATCTTCCAAGAAGTTAGACAAATACCTCAAAACACCATATTATTTTTCTTCATCTTTTAATTATTTAATATATAGCGGAAAGGTATGCTCCCTAAAGCAAAAGTTGCTGGAAGATTGCATTTCATATATTTTAAGGGCCAAAAGGACCACCAAAGCATGTGGTCTGATGGCCTAAATGTCTTCCTAAGTGTTCTTGCAAGAATATTACAATAGCAGTCAGGTATTCAACTGCATGTTTAACTGCTTTAAATATGTACAAGTTGAAAAGTATTAACAGAGGACAATTAAACAAGCCCATCACATCTCTGTATGCCTTTACTCTGTTTTGCAGCAAGTTCGTCTGTGGCAGAGATTGTGCTAAAAACAATCCCATCATTCTTCATCAGCCTGAGGATGGTACTCATGTGACCGGGCCACCCTTTGAACTGCATGGTGTGGGCTTCCCACTGGCCCAGTCCAGCTTTTCCACAATGTGAGGTTCGGGATTGGCAGGCACTGGGAAGTTATGAGAGAACAAGAAAAGAAAGGAGGGGTGTGGGTGTGTGTGACAGCCCTTGGAAAGATGAACAGAGTCGGTAACAACAGAGAAAACACTGAGGTAGCAGGGCTCTGAGTGCCTCTGTCCATAGGAGTCTGAATACAGATGGGGGGGGTGGTGGTGGTGGGTCTCGGTCTCTCTCTCCCCCCCCCCTCCAGGTGTTGCCGCATGTTTCTCGAGGTGTCTCCTCCTCTATAGGAGTCACTGTGTGTCTGTCTGGTGTGTGTGTGTGTGTCAGGTGCCCTCCCGCTCTCTCCATAGGAGTCTCTCTCTCTCTCTCTCTTTGGGGGAGGGGAAAGAGAGGGGAGTTGTGTCTCGCTCTCTCTCTTGGGGGGCGTCTCTCTCTCGTCGCGGCGGGTGTCTCGGGGTGGGGCTCTGCGTATGGGTGTGGCTAGCTCGAGGAAGTTGGGGGAGGGATTTTGGGTCCCCGGGGGTAAGTCTCACGCCGGTCCTGATAACAATAAGGGCGTGGGGGGGGGGGCGCGCACCGCGCCTGGAGATGGTCCCCGCTCGCCCGGGCCAGAGCCGCCGCCTCAGAGACCCGAACACGGGGCGGGGCGGCCCCCACTCACCGTCCCGATGCAATCGGTGAGGTTCGGCGGCGGCACTTTAGGCTTCGATTTCCCGAAGAATCGATTCATCGCGGCGGCCTCAGAACGGGACAGTCACACGCGGCGGCTGCGGCGGCGTCAGCGACACCCGGAAACGCTCCGTCTCGCCGCCGCCGTTCGCTCTGCGCCGGCGCTAGTGACGCCGCACCCGACAGCCAATCCGCGACGGCAGAGGGCGGGACACGCCTGGATAAGTAACGACGGACCACCCCACGCGCTGCTCTTCCAGCCAGCGGCGCCTGGCCCTGGCTCTGGGGGGCGGGGCTAAAAGGAGCAGCTGGGGACAGAGGCACCAATCAGAGGGCCCGCTGCAGCCCGCGCCCCCGCGGGGGTCGGAACCTGCCCCCAGCCCGACCGGCCTTTCCCCCGCGCCTCTGGGGGGCGCCGCCCTCCGGCCCCTGGCCTGGGGGAGCGAAATCCTCCTTCGCGGAGGGCCGGGGCCTCCGAGTTCAGTCTCCACAGACCCCACGGCAGCGCCCCGAGGCCCTGGGGCAACTGGCAGTCCCCGCTCCGGGCGCGGCTGGGCCCCTGCCACAGCCTGAAGGAAGGGGGCTTCTCCGGGCCTGGGGGGTTGCTAGCGCTCTAGGATCGTGCGGGAGGCTCCAGGCGTTAAAGATGACGCTTTAATTAAAGACTGTCCTGGGATGAAACCTCCAGGAAGAGGGCGAAGCGGAATGGGCCACCCCTTCCTGCCCTTCCGCCAAAGCTGCCCGCTACGGGGAAGTGCTAAGGGTTCAAACAGTTACAGCGGGGCAGGAAGCACGATAACAGGTTGATGGAGGATTACTCACGCTGCTGACTTTGATCCATAGAGCAAAGAACCTCACCCTAGTACAGGTAATGCTAACAACAGACTTTGGTTTGTCACTGTGAAAGACAAACCAAAACAATAAAGTGCCCCCAAATTCTCACACTAGTAGGCTAATTCGTTACCTGAGGAAGAGCTCTGTGTAGCTTGTCTCTCTTCCCAACAAGAAAAGGAGGACTTGTGGCACCTCAGAGACTAACAAATTTATTAGAGCATAAGCTTTCGTGAGCTACAGCTCACTTCATCTGTTTTTTCCACCAAATGCATCCGATGAAGTGAGCTGTAGCTCACGAAAGCTTATGCTCTAATAAATTTGTTAGTCTCTAAGGTGCCACAAGTACTGCTTTTCTTTTTGCGAATACAGACTAACACGGCTGCTACTCTGAAATCTCTTCCCAACAGAAGTTAGTCCAATAAAAGATATTACCTTAACCACCTGGTCTTTAATCCATTAGAGTGAAAAAGGTAAGGAAACTATCCCCAAATACAGCCAGCGATCAGAGCGGGAAACTGGGTTAACGCAAAGCTCAGTCTAAACCAGAGGTGGGCAAACTACGGCCCCCGGGACTGTCCCGCCCTGAGCTCCCAGCCAGGGAGGCTAGTCCCCAGCCACACCCCTACTGTCCCCCTCCCCTGCAGCTACACCACTGAGTGGGCAGCGCAGCTTGCGCCCCCCCGGCTTCCCAATAAGCCTGTCCTGCTGCTCTGAGCAGCATGGTAAGGGGGCAGTTGGATAGGTTAGAGGTTTGGGGGGGCAGTTAGGAATGGGGGTCCCAGGAAGGGGCAGTCAGGGGACAAGGAGGGGGGGTTGGATGGGTCAGAGATCCCGGGGGGACTGTCAGAGCAGGGTGTGGCTAGGGATTAGGGAAGTCAGGGGACAGGGAGGGTTGGATAGGGGGTGGGGATGGTGGTCCCAGGAGGGTGCAGTCAGGGGACAAGGAGCAGGGCGGGTTGGATGGGTCGGATGGGTCAGGAGTTCTGAGGGGGGCAGTCAGGGGCTGGGAAGCGGATAGGGGGCAGGTGCCAAATTTCCTTTCCTTGTCAAATCTTTTTTCTAAACTTTCCTTTTATTTTTAACAATACTGTACTGCATTTGCTTTTTTCCTCTCTCTCTCTCTCTGCTGCTGCCTGATTGCTTACTTCTGCTTCCAAATGAAGTGTGTATTTGACCAGTAAGTTTGTAACTCTGGTGTTCATAACTCTGAGGTTCTACTATACCAGATTTGGTTATGGAATGCAGATCACACTAGTGATCTGCTCCTGCTGATGAAACCAGGTGTACATGTTGATTCTATCAGCTGCCTTCAGTACTGTTGGTCACAAGTTGCTGAATCACCTATAGACCATAGCAAGATTTGCCAGGGCTGCTTTTTTGTGGCTCAATTCCTTCTTTTAGATTCATAGATACTAAGGTCAGAAGGGACCATTCTGATCATCTAGTCCGACCTCTTGCACAACCCAGGCCACAGAATCTCACCCACCCACTCCTATGAAAAACCTCACCTATGTCTGAGCTACTGAAGTCCTCAAATCATGGTTTAAAGACTTCAAGGAGCAGAGAAGCCTCCCTCAAGTCACCCATGCCCCCATGCTACAGAGGAAGGCGAAAAACCTCCAGGGCCTCTCCAATCTGCCCTGGAGGAAAATTCCTTCCCGACCCCAAATATGGCGATCAGCTAAACCCTGAGCATATGGGCAAGATTCACCAGCCAGATACCCAGGAAAGAATTTTCTGTAGTAACTCAGATCCCATCCATCTAGTATCTTTGCCATGCATTCCCAAAGGGAGGCAGTGGGCAATTATTTCTCCTATCTGAGGGTGCTATAGATTCATAGATTCCAAAGCCAGAATGGACCCTTGTGATCATCTAGTCTAGGGGTTGGCAAACCTTTTGGCTTGAGGGCCACATCGGGGAATAGAAATTGTATGGTAGGCCATGAATGCTCACAAAATTGGAGTTGGGGTGCAGGTTCCAGCTGGGGGTATGAGCTCCGGGGTGGGGCTGGGGAAGAGGTTTGGGGTGCAGGAGGGTGCTTCAGGCTGGGATCAAGGGGTTTGGAGAGCAGGAGGGGGATCAGGGCTGGGATGGGGTGTTGGTAGGGGAGAGGCTCAGGGGTGCAGGCTCCAAGCAGTGCTTACTTCAAGTGGGTCTCAGTAGTAATGGGATGTCCCTTCTCTAGCTCCTACGCGGAAGGGCAGCCAGGCGGCTCTGCACGCTGCCCCATCTACAGGCACCACCCCTGCAGCTCCCATTGGAGTGCTTAGGAGGAGCGGGGCCATGCCATGGTTCATGCTGCGGTTTCTGGGAGCCACATGGTGTGGCCCCCGACCCAGCGACCCAGCTGGAGCAGGGGAAGACCCAGACCCTGCTCCCCAACAGGAGCTCGCAGGCCGGCTTAAAACGGCTCGTGAGCTGGATGCAGCCCATGGGCCATAGTTTGCCCACCCCTGATCTAGTCTGATCTGTGTAACAGAGGCCACAGAACTTCCCCACCATATGTTCCGCCATGTCCCATCTTGTTCAATGTGCCTTAGTTCTTCATTTCATCTAATCCAACGAGGTCTGTTAGCTAGCCCTCAGCCAAGCACTGGGTAAGGTATTAGGCTCCAGCCGACAAAAATATCTACCTCTTTAGCTGAGGCTGTGTGTGCGCCATTTGTTGTTTTGGTATACAATTGAAGGGTGTGGTTAGATACCTTGATGTTACTAGATCAGGTTACTGCAACTTCCACTATTTAATAAAGGCTGCAAACAAAATGATCTGAAATTTAATGTCCTTTAGGATACAGAAGGAAGTTTTTATGTATTTAATTTTTGAGAAATTAGTCAGGTAAAACATTGGAAGGCAAAATTTAAAGTTGGGTTTCTTGGCATTGACAATGCAGGTGTTTGGTTTACAAATATTAAAATTACATTCTGCAAAATAAGAATACATTTTCAAGGACATCTAGTAAATTACTCATTCATGTTTATTCTTGAACAAAGTTTCCTTTTGGTTTAAAGCAGGCAGTCCAGTACTGGAAGGCTCCAATACTTTAAATTAGCTAATCAAATGATCTATAAAGGAAGTAATTTACATTATTTCTTTATGTTTTGTTTCAATAATAAAAGACGCATTGCCTTTTATTACAAAGTCAATTTTATAGATATTGCTCTGGTAGCACCATCCTTTTAAGAATGCAATTATTTTTGAGGACATGCATCTAAACTACATAAATAATAATGAGGTATCTCTGGCAATGAGATGCAGTTGGATGAATCAATCTTTTTAGAATATTTATTATGTTTGTATATATTTATTATATTAGAACAATTTTCTAATATAACCTTATGCCCCGTAGGGAAAAAGCACTTCCATCATGATGTAAGAGGCCATGAAAAACAAAGTGAGCTGCAAAATATTTTGTTTTATACAATTTATTTTTTTTCCTGTTAAGTACACTTGTTAAAATTACTGAGGACCTAGCATATCTTTAGGCTTCACCCACTGATCAAATTGTTCTGATGTAAGGAATCCAAGCTTAATAGCTGCTTCTTTTAGTGTTGTCCCTTCCTTGTGTGCTGTTTTGGCAATCTTGGCTGCCTTGTCATATCCTATAATTAAAACAAAAGAAACATCAGATTAATCATGAGAGTTTGGCCACTATGTGTTCAGAAGACCTGTTAAAGACAACAACTTGGTCTATTAGAAACTACTGCTACTATATTTTGTTTAATTTGAAGTCACCAGGGTATATGAAAGGATACATTGGACCAATTTCTCCTCGAATGTTGGCTTAAAGCAGTATATAAAAAAATCCACAAAATTAAAAGATATTCTGGTCATTAACCATTTAGGTAAATTTGATGTGACAAAATTAAATTAGGCTTGTTGCCACTCAGTTCAATGACTGTCCTTAAACATTTCATGATCATCTATTGCCAACTTTCTTGCTAGGAAATTTTAACAGCTAGAGACCAGTATTTTCAAAAAAAGCATATAGGTATGGCTATTGCAAACAGGGCATTTCTTTTCCGCTGATTGTGCTCAGTGGTATTCCGTCTACTCTTTGGGACGTGATACAGAGTAAATTCATTTCCACATGCAATGAAAGAACTAGTTAATTGGAACACACAAGAATGCAGTTAATGATTGGGTTTTCTGTGTCTTTTTTATGAAGAGCTTCTATGAACAAACATTTAAAAACATAAAATACAAGTATAGCAGAATAGTCATGCAAGGGATGTACTACTCTTGGTAATCCAACTTCTAACAGAAGAATGTTGCCACCTAAGGCCATGAACACCTCTGTAGTTGATCTATATTAAAAATAATATTCAGTGATAAGCACAACTCTTGGGTAGGAAGAGTTAAAATTTCACCACTGAATCCCATTAAATTTAACACCAAAAAAACTAAACTGAATAAAACTAATGCTGAGATATATAAATGGGGGGATAGGTCCCTTTGATGGACACCCAGCCAGCCAGCCAGCCAGCTAACAGCCAGCCAGTTAGCTGTAAAATCCCTCTTTGTAGCTGTTCTTTACTTGCTTTACCTGTAATGGGTTAAAAAGCCCCGAGGATTAAAAAAAGTGGGCACCTGACGGAAAGAGCCAACAGGAAGGTAGAACTTTTTAAAATTGGGAAAGAAACTTCCCCTTTGTCTGTTATTTTCTGGGCTGGAGGGACAGAGCAGCCAAGCAGCTTAAGACAGGTAGGATAATAAATTATCAGATCATGCCTAGAACTACTTGTCTGAACTCCAAATGTGTAAGTAGATCAGAATGTTTAGCTAGACGCGATTAGGGTTATTTCTTATTGGCTTGTGAACTCTTCTGTGCTAACCCCAGATGCTTTTGTTTGCTTGTAACCTTTAAGCTGAACCCCCAAGAAAACTATTTTGGGTGCTTGATTTTTGGAATTGCTCTTTTAAAATCTAGCAAAAGCTTAAGTTCCAAATGTATTTTCTTTTTGTTTTAATAAAATTTACCTTCTTTAAGAACAGGATTGGATTTTTGGTGTCCTAATTGGTTTGTGCATGTTGTTGGATTAGCTGGTAGCCACAGCTAATTTCCTTTGTTTTCTTTCTCAGCTCTTCCCCGGACGGGGGGTGAAAAGCTCGAGTGTATCCCTCAGGGAGGAATTCCCAAGTGCTCCTTCCCGAGTTCGAAGGGTTTTCGTTTTGTTTTCTTTTTTTTATTTGGGTGGTGGCAGCGTTTACCAAGCCAAGGTCAGAGAAAAGCTGTAACCATGAGAGTTTAATACAAGCCTGGAGTGGCAAGTATTAATTTTTTAAAATCCTTGTGGGCCCCACTTCTACACTTGAAGTGACAGAGTTGGGATTCAGCCTGGACAAATGCACTGCCCTCAAAAAAAAGTAATTATAGGAAATTAAAGAAATAGATACAAAAGGAACACAATAATAGGTGACTGATGTCAGGAATATAATTTTTCAAGTTTTACTAAAAAAACAAAAAAAACAGTTACTTGCCGATACTGTAACTGTTGTTCTTAGAGATGGGTGCAGACACACTCTGGTGTGTGTGTGCTGAGCACACCAAAAGTCAGAGAACTTTGCCTAGCAGTACCATAGCATCAGCATTTGTGTTTCCAGAGCCTTAGTCCCTCCCCACGCTATTTAATGGTGGCACTACCCCAACCCCCCTCCGATCCTTTGCACAGAATACCAAGAATTGAGACTCCAATACAGAAGGGACCAAAGGTGGGTCACGGGCTACACATCTGCACACACATCTAAGAACAACAACAACAGTTACAATACCAATAAGTAACAGTCTTTGCTTCTTTGAGTTGCAGATGTGTATTCCTCTCAGGTGACTCAATCAGTATCAAAAAGAGGTGGGGCTTGGAGTCTATTTAAAGAGTGACTGCAATACTGCCTTCCCAAAATTTGCATCTGATCAGGATGCAGAAATAAAAGTATAAAGCTTGGTAAAAGTATGTACCAAAGACCAAGTAGCAGCCTGAAAGTGTCCAATATAAAATTATCACTGTGAAAAGTGACCAATGCTACTTGGGACATTGTCAAATGGGCTTTTAATTCAGACTCTACCCCCACAGTGGTTATCTCAAACTGCAGTGATACAGGATGTTAACCAACTGGAAATTATCTGTGTGGAGACCGCTTGATCACTCTTGTGATCCACAAAGGAAATAAAAAGACAAAGTGGTGAACAAAACGGCTTGGTTCTTCCTATGTGAAATGCCAAGCATCACCTCAAATCTAAGGAGTGAAGATACTGTTCATCAGATTTGAATGAGGCTTGGGGGAAAAGGTATAAGTAAGTAAAATGTCTAAGATGAAATAGTGGCACCACCTTAGAGAGAAATTTATGATGAGATCTCAAGGCAACCGTGTCCTTCAAAAACTGGATATACTGAAAGAGCCATTAGAGCCTGCAGCTTAGTAACTCTTCCCACGGAAGTTAATGCCATAAGAAATGCTGTCTTATGGCATAGGCGAGAGAGAACAAGTTGCCACATCCCACGGATTCCAAGGGGGCCACTGGGAATACGCATAAGGCATTGTTGGCCAGTAGGTACTAGGCCAGGAACCCCTATCCCTACTGCGGTAACAGCATTGATCTTTGGTAGTGATGGTGATGGGAGGACAGTCTTCAGGATTGCTGAGAATAGTGCTTCGAAAGCAAAGAAGAGGAAGACGTCATCCAGTGATAGTGGAGGAGCCACCCCCCAAAGGAGCAAGCAACAAGCCTCATCCAAAAATCTGTAAGGAGATGGTATCAGTACTGAGGATGAATGAGAAGTTGGTGCCTTCAGTACTGAAAGAGGCATCGCAGTTCCACTCAGTCCCAGAGCAGTCCTTGAGTGGAAGTCAGTACCAATCCTAAAGATAAAAGTCTGCAGCAAAGATATAGCCAGTGCCAAAGACAGCGTCTGCACTAATGGGTTCCTCAGTACCAAACAGGATGTTGATTGCAACTCTGATTCTCAGGTGGAACTAGGCTGACCAGATAGCAAGTGTCAAAAATCGGGACAGGAGCTGGGGGGTAATAGGTGCCTATGTGAGAAAAAGACCCCAAAATCAGGACTGTCCCTATAAAATCAGGACATCTGGTCACCCCAGGTGGAAGAGAATACAGTGCCAAGGAACGAGACAATCTGCAACCAATCCAGATGATGCCGAGGGCACATATACAGGTTCCCCTACCAACACAGGGCCTTGATTGTGTAATTGTCTATGCTAGTTTTCTAATACATCACACTGTGAAGGAATTTTTCCAAATATGTAAGTAAACAATTAGAAATAGTCTTAGGTAAAAAGGAAAGAAAGAAACAAAGTTACCTGGCCATAATGAACTGTCTTATTAATTCAGTTTTGTTTGTCAATAAAGAAAAAACTAATATTTGATCCAGCACTTGAGTACATTCTTGATCAAAGAACAAAATATAAGGAAGTCTGAAACACTGTACCTTATTAAGCAGAGTAATCTACTGCTTGGTTATTCACAGTAACTTTCACTATATATATTTTTTTTTGAGAAATTTATATATTCTAATGAATAGATATCAGCCTCAGAGACTTTTACCTATGTGGGGATTAAGCGCCGTCACCAACATCAAAGACTCGTTCATTAGTTTGTTGATCCTCTCCGTGTTGGCTTGGATTCCGACCACACAGTTGTCAGTGAAGGAAACAGAGACATCTCCAAGGAGCCTTGCAGAGTTTAATACATTTTTAATCTAAAAAAAAATGCAGAAAGTTATTAGATACAGCTATTAACATATTCATTATCTGATACATCATTTCTTAAAAGCCTTATAATATCCATCCAGTTTACAGTACATCTTTAGCAAAGGATTGTGTGCTGTACTGTACTCTTCCTTTTGCGATATAAATTGAGTCACTGATATTTAAAAAAAGTACTTTATGTGAAGCATTTCATATCCTGAAGAACACTTAGTAGACACCAGCAATAGACATTATCTGTACCACTGAATATATAAGCAAAGCATGTTTGTAAACTACTTAGAAATCAATAGATTAAAAAGGTGCTATGTAAGTGATTTCAGAAAGGAAGTGTGAATTTTAAACACATCAATAAAAGATATATAAAATTATTAAGTGGATGCACAATTGGCATACTCTCTGGCAGTCAATTACCCCGAAACAGCATCCAGTTATAGCACTAAAGCCAAAGTTTAGTAAAGAATAATAATGGAAAGGGACACCTATATCTCCGATTGGGAATATTACTGTAGCTGTTCAGTATGCTATTATTATTATCATCAAAGTTAGAGACTTTGAAGAAAGATGCTTATTCAAATGAAAAAAATTTCCTTACTGGGTCTACTTAGGAGATTCATAGACAAGTACATACTGCTTTTAATAGTTTAAAATACCCTTAAACAGCATGAAAAAATTGAAGTAGCAGACAGTAAATGGCCAGGTGCAAGAAAAAATATTGCTTCCTATATCCCCCTCACTGTTTTTACTGCCCTGACCTTTCTGCTATAATGTAGTCTATTCTGCAAGCCCAGCACCACTGTTATTTTAATGATGATCTCTCCTGCTGTATCTCCTACTTTATTTTTTCTTCTCGTTTTGACTTTTTGGTCTTCCTTCACTACAATTCCCTGTTTTTATGCTTTTATCTCTATTCTTTCCCTCAATTTTTCCTCTGTGCATTCCTCCTCTCCTCTTCCTAACTCTCCCTTCATGGAGAAAGGCAGCCCCCTTAGTCCTTTGTTTTCTTTCTCCACCTACACTAAACAGGTTTCCTTCTATTCCTCCATGCCCTGCACAATCCAGTCAAGAGGGAAAATAAGCACCCAGACAAGATAGGTGTGCAAATGAAGTACTTGTTGCCTTGACACTTCCCAGAAGCAGAATGAATCAGACAACATGTGGATTCAACTCTCTCAAAATTTTTACTGGAAGTAATATAGGTATGATTTAGCCTGAAATTTCAACTGTCAAAGTGATTAACTGTTTATGCTATATACTCCTGTGCTCAGCTGTGCATCTGCCATTAAACACAGTAAGGAAACTGTCACATTAAGATTCTGATGTGTCCTTCTAGGAAATGCATAATATAAATATTTTAGGGGCCTCGAGCCCAAGATTATTATCCTGAATTTACATTTTAAACATTTGTGATGTAAATCTGAACAGTTAATTTAATGGTAAGTGGCTTGCCAGGCAATTGGGGTGAATACTGCAGGAAGGCCAAAGGGACTGAACAAAACAAAGTCTTTTGCGCACTGGAATGGAAAATAGGAATTCCTCAGTTCAAAACCTTAGCTCTGACACAGATCCTTTTTGGCTTTAAACAAGTTATTCTTGCTGCCTCAGTTTTGCCATCTGCCCTTTTCTCCTGGGGGCACTATGATTAATTTGAGTTTATAATGCATTTCTATGATGAAGTATTAAAAAAACTCAATTCTTACATATTGGACAGCCAGTTATCTCTCAAAATGATGAGCTATTTATCATCAAGCAGAATTTAAGATTCTTCTAATATTAATATTCTCTGCCTCTCTAGTGCTTGTGCTGTCCAAGCAAATCGCCGAAATTATTCCCTAAGGATACACAGTAAGATAAAACATTTTTTTTAAATTAAAAAACCAGTTGAGCTTACAATCATGGGCTTGAAAACATTCAATTCAAAATGTCCATTGCTGCCTCCCACTGTAACAGCAACATGATTTCCCATCACTTGAGCTGCCACCATGGTTACGGCCTCACACTGGGTAGGGTTTACTTTTCCTGTTGGAGAGGGGAAAGTGTTTAAAAAAAACCCAATCAAACAAAAGTTCTCCAGTTTTTGTTTTTTGAATTTAAATTCTCAGAAATGGTAAATGTGATTTCAAGAAACGGGAGTCAAGCAGTGAACAACATATAAGCACAGATTTATTAAACCCACTGCATTTTTCTGATAACAACTAGGATTTGTTTATGCTGTGAGAAGCATATGTCCTTGACAATTGTTTGCCTCCCAGAATGCCTTGCTACTTAAGACAAAGGTTATTATTCCGAAACTTCTACCCCTTCGTAGCTCCCACAAAACAATCAAAACTTTTTAAAAATTCTTTGAGGAGGAAAGGAGGAGCTACAAGATTACACTTTAAAGCAGGGCTGTCCAAACTTTGTTAAAACGATGGCTGCACTGGCAACCTTCCACGAGCACGTGAACTGTGCAGTTGGCTTCCGCCCTTATCTCAATATGGAGAAATGCCCTGCACAGACTTCATTTACTTCAGGGGAAAGAAATCAGAATCAAAGGCCATTTGGATCAGAAAATTTATGTGCATGTTTCAATCCTAAAACCCCGGCCATTTAAAAATATTCTGCAGAAGAAAAATCCCACAAGCTGCCACAATGGCTTGTATTTATATGTGGAACTAAACAGACAAAGATCACACACGCACGCACGCACACAAGCACCCATTCCATCTGCAAGTATTTACTTCAACCGATGAAGGGCCTGCTTTGAATTACTTTTTAGAAAGGGGAGGAAGAATAGTTTTCAAAGTCCTTATTCCCCTCCCTTGCTCCTCTTTCTCATGCAATCTTCACTGGTTAGGAGGGAGGGATGAAATTTTATCCACAGTCCCCAAGACAATCTACCTTTATTTTTTAAAGCTGAATAAGAGATGCTATTTGAATTCAGAGGGTAAATCTAAAAATCTGCAACAAACACTTTTGCATAAAAAAATGTTGGCTTTACCAATCATGAGTAATGCACTCTCCCCAGATTCATGCCAACTCAACCTTTATACCACATCTCTCCAAAAAACACTCTCTCACACACACGCTTTTTTGTTATAAAGCAAATAATTTTACTTGCACACATTTTTGTGGACAAAAATGGAGAATTTGTGGCTGGCAAAAACTGCATCATTTCAGTGCTTCATACCATTTTACCACTGATCTCTGTGATATAGTTCTATATGTAACTTAACAATTACTCTAACTTTTCCACTCAAATGTAATTGACATTTGTTATTGGATACACTACCTGGCATGATGCTGCTTCCAGGTTCATTTTCAGGCAGGATGAGTTCCCCTAGACCAGAGCGTGGTCCAGAACCCAAGAAACGAATATCATTAGCTATCTTCATCAGACTGCAAGCCACAGTGTTCATGGCCCCACTGAGTTCAACTAGAGCATCGTGAGCAGCAAGAGCTTCAAATTTATTTGGAGCAGTGATGAAAGGCAAGCCTGAGGAGAAATGAATATTACAGGTTTTTGAGGCGTAATCATTAGTTAAAGCAGCATGCCCTTAGCCAAAGCTCTTGAAATACTGTCTAGTTAATACAAAAATCATAAAATAGATAATATAAAAGTAAAAATATTAAGCAGCCAAGTCAAGCCAGAATGTTTTCTTCTCCAGACTTCTGACAACCAAAAGTTTCCTAAAGAAAAGTTCTTGTCATGGTGGTATTGTTTGAGGTAAAAATCTGTTACCTACCTTTCTGTAACTGTTGTTCTTCGAGATGTGTTGCACATGTCCATTCCATGGTAGGTGCGTGCATGCCTCATGCTCGTCAGAAAAGTTTTCTCCTCAAAAGTACCCACTGGGGTGGCTCAAACACCCTGTCACCACATGGCATTGCATCACCCCCTTCAGTTCCTTCGTACCTGATAGACTATGATAGAGAGGGAAAGGAGGGCAGGTCATGGAATGGACACGTACAACACATCTCAAACAACAACAACAGTTACAGAAAGGTAGGTAACTTTTTTTTGTTCAAGTGCTTGCACATGTCCATTCTATTGCAGGTGACTCTCAGGCAGACAAAACATGGAGATAGACTTGCAGTCTACCTGAACAGTGATTGCAGGACAACCTGTCCAAAACTGGCATCATCCCTGGACTGACAGGAAATTGCATAATGAGAAGCAGAAGTGTGGACTGATGACCAAGCAGCTGTTTTACAAATTTCTATGATCGGCACTTGCGCCAAGAAATCTGCCAAAGTTGCTTGGGCTTCAGCAGAATACACCAATACTCTAGCTGGTGGGTCTACATTAGACAACTGGTAGCATAAACAAATGCTCAGAGAGATCCAAGATGAAATTCTCTGAGTGGGAACTGGTCAGCCCTTAGCTCTGTCCGCAACCACAATGAACAACTGTGTGGAGGATCTAAAAGACTTGGTACACTACTGATGGAAAACTAAAGCCCTTCTCACATCTCATAAATGAAGTACCTCTTCATCTCTATGCTCATGGGATGTCGGTAAATAGATTGCCTGGTTAACATGAAAATTAGAGACTACCTTTGTGAGAAGTTTTGGGTGAAGGAGAAGATAAACTTATCCTTATGGAAAACTGTATTGGGAATTTCTGACAACCGGAGTCTCAACTTGTTCACCCTTCTGGCTGAGTAATGGCAACTAAAAATGCTACCTTCACAGAAAGGTGGAGCAGACAGCAAGTTGCAAAGTATTCAAACGGTGGTCCCACTAACTTTGTTAGGACCAAGTTCAGATCCCAAGGATGGATTGAACCTTCATGTGCAAGATCCTATCTGATCCAAACCCTTTAGGAATCTGTCAATAATGGGGTTGGAGAAAAAGGATCTACTATTCCCCAAGGTATGGAAAGCTAAGATAGCTGCCAAAAGTACTTTTACAGAGCTAATTGCTGAACTGACGTTTTAGGTACAGAAGATAGTACAGTATGAGGTTCAGGGGTGCATGCCTGTCTGACAGGACCAAATGGAAAGGTTTTTCCATTTAGCCAGTTAAATGCTCCAAATTGAAGGTTTTCTACTATTCAGAAGCATTTCCTGGACATCTTTAGAATAGGATCTCTCCAAAGGCATTAACCATGAAGCATCCAAGCCATTAGGTGTAAGTCTCAGAACAGGCAGCAGTGGTTCTGAGAAATCACATCTGGATCCAACAGGAAAGGCAGCAGAGGCTTGATTGGCAACATCAGCAGGGTTAAGTACCAGTGTTGTCAAACCCACACTGGTGCTGTGAGGATGAGATGAGCGTGGTCTTGTCTGACTTTGAACAAGACTCTGGGCAGCAAGTGAATCAGAGGAAAGGCATACAGGAGGGGGTCATTCCAGGGTATCAGAAAAGCTTGTGTCCATACGCCTGGGCTGGGACATCTCTCGGAACAAAACCAATGGCATTTTCTGTTGGACTCTGTTGCAAAACAGGTCCACGTGGGGAGTCCCCCAGAACTGGAAGATGAATTTGGTAACGTCCAAGCATAAAGACCACTTGTGGTGATTGGAGAAGGTCCTACTCAGTTGATTTCCCAAAGTGTTCTGTTTCCCTGGAAAGTAAGCAGGACTCAGATGGATTGAATTGGTTATGGAAAAGTTCCAGAAGCGAATTGCCTCCTAGCATAGCAGAGCATGCTCCTCTCTGTCTGTTTACAAAGCACAGTTGCAGAGTTGTCAGAATGAACAACTTCTTTCCTACTATATACAGGAAGAAAGCTGAACAGGCTAGTCACACAGCTTTTAACTCCCTGACATTTATACGAGTCATTAGATCCTGAGATGACAAGAGACCGAGTCTGCAGGGACCCCAAATGAACTCCCCAACCCAGGGTTGACATGTCTCTATCAAAGTGAGGGTTGGTAACAAGGGGGATAAAGGGAACTCCATAGACTTTCAGAGGTCCACCCGCCAATCCAGAGATGACAAAACTGACACTGGTACTCCAAACAACCTTCTCCAAATGACTACAACAATTTGGGGCATACACTGATGCCAGCATCTTTCTAAGATGCAGCTTGGTATGTTGAATCACATAGGTACACGCTTGTCATGTGACCTAGAAGGGTGAGGCAGCTGTGCACTATGGTGAGAGGATACACTTCAGTCATAACATCTAACCCTGTAGCACTTCAAACCTAGATTGTGGTAGCAAGGCCTTGGGGCCTTTGTGGAGTCTAAGTCCATTCCAAAAAACTCCATTCTCTCAACTGGTTTTAGAATAGACTTGTCCCCATTTATTAGGGGCCCCAGTGCATTGAATGTGGACAGGACAATGGATACACTGGATAACACCTGAGCCTCAGACCAATCCTTGAGCAACCAGTGACCCACGTACAGAAACACATGGATTCCTCATAAAGAAAAGGAGGACTTGTGGCACCTTAGAGACTAACAAATTTATTTGAGCATAAGCTTTTGTGAGCTCCAGCTCACTTCATCGGATAGATTCCTGATTTTCTTAGATGTGAAGTCACCATCGCCCTACACTTCATGAACAACCGAGAGATTGAATGGGACCAGTGTGAACTGATAATGGGACCCATTTGACACAAACCTGAAAACTACCGATGGTTGTGCCATACTGTGACATGGAAGTAAGTGTCCTCTAAGTCGAGGGCAGAATACCAGTCCCCGTTCCAGGGAGGGAATAAATCGAGGCTAGGGTGACTGTCAAATATAAAGGGAAGAGCAACCACCTTTCTATATACAGTGCTATAAAATCCCTCTTGGCCAGAGGGAGAACTCTTTCACCTGTAAAGGGTTAAGAAGCTAGGGTAACCTCGCTGGCACCTGACCAAAATGACCAATGAGGAGACAAGATACTTTCAAAGCTGAAGCGGGGGAAACAAAGGGTGTCTGTGTGATGCTTTTGCTGGGAACTGATCAGGAATGCAGACTCAGAACTTCTGTTAGTTAGAAAGTAATCTAGCTAGAAATGTGTTAGATTTCCTTTTGTTTAAAGGCTGGTAAAATTTGCAGTGCTGGATGGAATGTATATTCCTGTTTTTGTGTCTTTTTGTAACTTAAGGTTTTGCCTAGAGGGATTCTCTACGTTTTGAATTTGATTACCCTGTAAGGTATTTACCATCCTGATTTTACGGAGGTGATTCTTTTACCTTTTCTTAAATTAAAATTCTTTTAAGAACCTGATTGATTTTTCATTGTTCTTAAGATCCAAGGATTTGGGTCTGTGTTCACCTGTACAAATTGGTGAGGATTTTTATCAAGCCTTCCCCAGGAAATGGGGTGTAGGGCTTGGGGGGACATTTTGGGGGAAGATGTCTCCAAGTGGGCTCTTTCCCTGTTCTTTGTTAACACGATTGGTGGTAGCAGCATACGGTTCAAGGACAAGGCAAAGTTTGTACCTTGGGGAAGTTTTAACCTAAGCTGGTAAGAATAAGTTTAGGGGGTCTTTCATGCAGGTCCCCACATCTGTACCCTAGAGTTCAGAGTGGGGAAGGAACCTTGACAGTGACCATGCAGAATTTTATTTTCTTTAGGAATTCATTCAAATTTCTTAGATCTAAAATAGGTCCAAGAAAACCTTTTGTTCGGGGATCAGGAAGCAGAGGGAGTACAAGCCTTTCCCTTTGCCTGAAGAAGTGAATCGAATCTCCTGGTGAAGGATGATCTCATGAGAGTGGTTCCTGAAGAGAGATGGGAAAGGTGGGGAGGAGTACGACGAGGAGGAGAAGTGAACTGGAAGGCATACCCCAGTTCCATCATGCTTAAGATCCATCGATCCAATGTTACATGGGCCCAAGCACTTAGGAAATGGGATAAACTATTTTTTAAACAAAGGGTGGAAACAGACGGAACTAGAGTCACTGGTTCACTGCCCTCGACCAACATATCAAAATGTCTGTTTGGGTGAGATGGCTGGGTAGGATGAGCCCACTGATGCTGAGGCAGCAGATGTCATCTCCTATAACTCCTGCCCTTTCTCCTTGGTGGATCTTGAGACAGAGGGTGGAGGAGCACTGTAAGGCTTTTGAGAATGAAACTGCTTCCTCTTTGTAGCCAGAGTATAGATTCCAAGAGATTTTAACATCACCTTGGAATCTTTTAGGCTATGGAGCTTATTACTTGTTTTATGCTATTACTTGTCCTGGAGAGTTCTGGCAACCAACTTATTTTCAACTACCATTACTGCAAAGTCCTGCCTACAGTCCTCTGGTAGCTTGTCTTTAAATTTTATATTGTTTTCTCAGAGAACGAAGTCCCAGTGGCTCAGGAGTGCCTGTTGGTTTGCAGTCTTGAGCTCTAGACTCCCTATAGAACAAAGTTTGCATCCAAACAAGTCTATTCTCTTCACATCTTTGCCTTTCAGCATTGATGCTTGATGTCCTTGTCTTTCCCATTCGTTAGCAGCTGCCACCCACCATCAAAGAACCTGGCTGAGGGCGAGAACAGATATACTTATATCCCTTTGAGGGGATGGATTACCTCCTTTCAAATTGCTTTACTGTGGGAGGTAAGGAAGATGCTGTCTGCCACAGTGCCTTGACCAGCTCCATAAGGGCTTAAGTAATTGGCAGTCACTTTGGCCGATACCATAATGTCCACCAACTAATTAAAACTTTCACGCACCTCCTCTGCTGGAATGTCAAGAACAGAGGCCACCCTTTTCAATAGATCTTGATGAGCCCAGTGGTCCTCTGGGGCTGGTGAATGGCCTGCCACCTCAATAGCCTTGTCTGGCCATGAGGAAAGGATGTCACAGGATTCTGAGATGGTGGCTGCTCTATGACTTGTGGTGGGGAGTGACTTCTGGCTGCTTGGTACTGGTTACTGGAGTGCCAATGCCCCGAGCGGTCTTGAAGACAATGAATGAGACAGTTTGGGGAGGTCCTAGAGGGATGTCCTGCGGTGTCCGGAATGGCCACTAATATGGGCCTGGGACCCAGCCCTGAATGGGCCATTGCTCCTTAGAAGGAGGTGGCCAGTGCTGTGACTGTTGCATGACCTGTGGTCCCCAAATCTGTGATGGAGATACAGATGAATCCACCTCTGAATCTGAAGAGGAAGAATCTGAAACATCCAACATCACTGGGGCACAACCATTTGGGACTGGAGAGAGGTAGTCTGAGCCCAGGGACGGTGGTACCAGAGATATCAAAGGTGGCTTGCCTTTCTACTGCACTGGCCTTTGCAGAAGTTTGGGAGGTAACTGTACAGTGAGTTCCTGATGTGGAGAGATAGGTGCCACAAGCATTGGGACTGAGTGCAAACCCTCTTGCACAACCAGAGATATCAGTACTGAGAGGCTAAGGAGGTCTCTTGTAGCTGCATATGCCTCCACGGTGGTTGGAAGCGGCAATGACCAAGAGGTCTGTCACAGAGACCTTTCAGGGGATGTGCTGGACAAATCTGGCACAGGCTCTGGAGGCAGTGCCCCCTTCTTCTTAGCTGAAGAATACTCCAGCAGGAGACTCTCCCCCAAATGTCTCTTAAAGTCTCTGCCTCTACTAGGCTTTGGCACCAACATTCATGAGCAAGATATCAAGCCTGAGGAGAGTCTAAACCTTTTCTGCAATACTGGTGAATGGTACCAAGAGGCTGCAGACATCCCTGGTGTGCTTTGTATGGAGGCAGATTTATCTGGGGTGCACGATACATGAGACGAGTCTGATGGGGGGCAAAGTGCTGCCTCCATGAGCAAACATTTGAGCCACACCACTCTTTCTTTGAGCAGGACTTAGGCTAAATCTACATAACAGCCTATGTTGGCATAACATATGTCACTCAGAGGGTGTGAATATTCCACCCCCGAGCAACATAAGTTACACTGACATAGCGCCGTGCATATGAACACTTATGTCAGCGGGAGAGCGTCTCTCACCAACATAACCTATGCTGCTCATGGAGGTGGTTTTTCATATGAAAACAGAAGAGCTCTCTCCTGTTGGCATAGAACGTCTTCACCAGACGGGCTGCAGCTGCACTGCTGCATCAGCACAGCTGCACTGCTGCAATCAGCACAGCTGCAACTCTGTACATACATACTGTTAGTCCCTTACAAAAGTAACATTTGTAAATTATGTGGGATTCTCCCAAACATTTCAAAACAGGCTGGGAGTGGGTAACTGACTGGCATAGGCTTAGTGCATGTACAATGGGTCTTAAAACCTGGTGACTGTGGCATCACTTCAGTACTGATCTCAGTTCTGAAAAAAGAAAAATTAGTCCAAAAGACGTAAAACTAAAATCTATCGCTAAAACTAACTTAACTTTAACTAACTACTTCCTAACAATAACAGGGCATACAAAGGAGTGATGGAAGCTTATGACAAAAAGTCTGAAATTACTAACAACCGTCAGTGGAGGTAAGAAGAAACTAAGGTGGTTCAGAGGCAGTTCCATCCTCTCATACCAGCACACAGTAGCACATTGTAACAGAGGGCATGCGAGTCACCCTGACAGGAACTGCTGAGGGAAAAAAGCTCTCCAACAACCGTGCACGAGGCATGCACACATGCAAACACTCAAAGAACAAGATGATCACATCTAAGGTCAGCATTATGTACAAGAGTAAGATATTTAAGTGTTTACAATCACTCCACATTTCCTTTTGAGTACTTAAAATTCACAACCTTAATATTGTAATGAAAAGTGGGCATTATCAGTTTGTCCCACACAACTTTGCCAATTTAAAGAAACTCTTACAATTCAGGCTTAATCTGTGTATTTTTCCCTCTTAACAATTCAAGTTAGTTAATTTTAGGGAGGCCTTCTCTTGTTCTCAACAAACAGTAGGATCTGGAAGAGGCTGAGCATGAACGGGACAGATGGAAAGCCACCACGAGATGCAGCAGCTGATGTAAGGTAAGGAAGAGGCAGCAGTAATTATTAATTCCTATACCGTGAGCCTTTTAGTGAAAAAGCTCAACCAAAGTATCAGCAACTGGGGAGAAGCAACAAACTTACTAGTACATGCGAGAGCCAGTTCTAGTGAAGGGTGATGCTTCCTGCCACCACTGACAGCAAGAACAGTAGGTGCACTGAAACCCCCACTGCTGGGAGATGTATCTGGATGAAGAGACCACTTGTGGTGACTTGTAAATGATCTGATCAGCTGGTACGTTAGATTGTTTCATACCCCAGGTTAAATGCTTCTAGATCTACTGAGTTGGCAATACAGGGCTCCTAGAATAGAATGGCCTCCTGAAAGAGTGGGGGTAGAACACTGACCACGTCTGTGAGGCCTAGCAAGCTACTACCCTGATCTGTGATAAACACTTTGCATGCCCATCTGACAGCTTTTAATTCTCTGACACTGATGTGCAAGGTTAAACCTTTTGAGGAGCTGTGTCTGCAGAGAACCCACGTGGGCTCCCTACTCTAGAGCAGATTCATCTGTCACCAGTGTGAGCATCTGTTGCAGGCAGGCAAAGAGAATGCACACACACGTTAGCTGGATTTGTCCAACAATCTAGAGAGGTGAGGACATGGGATGGCACCCTCACCATGAAGGTTAAGTGATGGTGGTTTGCTGACTAGACTGATGCCAGCCAGCCCTGCAGAGTTCTTAGGTGCAGTCTGGCATATTGAAACACTATAGGTACAAAAGGCCGCATGTCCCAGAAGTCTCAAAGAGTTTCGTGCTGTTCTGATGGGTGAAACTTCAAACCTGTAACAAATGATCAAGTTGCCTGGAACCTGGAGTCTCAAAGAATGGCCCTTGCTTGTCATGAATCCAGTACAGCCCCTATAAACTCTATCCTCTGGACTGGGGGGGGGGGGGGACTTTTCTGCATTAATAGTCCCAGGGCATTGAATGTTGACTGAATCAGGGGTACACTGCTATGAACTTGCGGTTTGGACCAGCCCATGAAAAGCCAGTCCTCCAGGTAGAGATCAACATGATCTTCTGATCTTCAGAGAAATGCAGTTACTACTGCTATAACTTTTGTGAACACCGTGCGTGCTGCTGACAGGCCAAAAGGTAGTACAGTGAGCTGGTAATGATTTTGAATTACCAGACATCGGAGGTACTTTTTGTGGGCTTGATTGATTGCCACATGGAAGTAGGCATCCTTTAAGTTGAGGGCATCATATCACTCTCCACAAGCCAAAGAGTGAACAGAAGCAGCTGTGCTGACCATGCGGAACGGTATCTTTTTCAAGAACCTGCAGAGTTGATGCAAGTCTAAGATTGGTATGAGACACCCTGCCCCCTTCACCTTTGGGATTATGTAATAGCTAGACTAAAACCCCTTCCCTTTTATACCATGTGGAATCCGCTCTATGGCTTCCAACTGAAGGAGAGATGAATGAAGGGCTCCTCACTAGAATGGTCTCGGAAGAGGGAGAGTGAGAGGGAGGGATAGAAGCAAACTAGAGTTTATCCTACCCTCCACAGAGTTCAAACCCACGAATTCAAAGTAATTTGGGACCAAGCACTGTGGAAGTGGGACAGATGGTTTGTGAAGATGAGGGAGTTTGGGTCTGGAGAGACAGAGAATAGCATGGCAATCTTGACCAGCCCATTAAAATGAATGCTTTGTATTTCCTGGGTGTCTTGAAGGGCCTGGAGCTGGAGCTGAAGCAGCAGAAGGGATGCATATGCCTATAACCCCTGGACCTCTTTTTGGACAATTCCTGTTGAGGAGGTGGACCAGAATATTGGTGCATATCTGCTGGGGCCAATAGTGCTTTCTGACTAGGGCAGGTGTGTACAAGCCCAAGGACTTTAGAGTGGCACTAGAGTCCTTAAGTTCGAGGAACTTGCTGTCCATCTGGTCTAAAAATTGAAAAGAACCATCAAATGGCAAGTCCTGAATTGTATTTTGGACTTCACAGGGAAGACCAGAAGGCTACAATCAGGATGATGTCCATGGTGAGCATGGAAGCCATGGTTCTAGCTGCTGAATCTGTTGCATTCGACCCTGCCCACAGTGATGTTCTCGCAACTAGTCTGCCCTCAGGGAAGAGAACTCCTGCTTGGCATTTTCTAGAAGCAGCTCTCTGAACTTCTCCATGGAACCTCAAATTAAAAACATACTATTCCAGCAGAGCCTATTGGTTACCAATATGCAACTGTAAAACCCATCAAATAAGTCCAGCCTTTTAGCATTTTTTGATTTGGGGACGGTAAACTAGCGCCCTTGTTGCTCGCTCTTACTAGCTGCTGTCACAACTAATGAGCCCACTAGTGAGTGAGTATAAAGGTATTCAAAACCTGGGGAGGGTACATAATATTTTCCTTTCTGCCCTTTTTGAGGTGGGAGGCTATGGAGATGGAGTCTGCCATAGAGCCTTTATAGGCTTTAGCACTGCCTCATGAATTGGCAGAGCCACCCTGGAGGGACCAAACAGATGATAAAATGCCAACCGGGTAACGTGACGACTCTCCCCGACATCCTCAGCCTGTACACCCAAATCTGCAGCCGTGCTCTTCAACAGATCCTGATAAACTTTAAAATCATCAGGAGGAGATGAAGTTGTCCGACAAAAAAGCTTTGTCTGGAGAGGACAAAAAGAAAGCCAAGACTGGAGGTGGTAGAATCTCTTCAATAGGCTGTTGCTCTGGCTCCGTGACAACTTATTGATGCTCGGTACCGGACTTTAGACATAGAGCCCCTGGTGCACAGATTCTGTCCTTCTACATGAAGGGACTGAGTATGCATGGTGAGGGGAAGATTGGGAAGGTGGGGGAAAACCCTTAGGGTTCCAAGATGGCCACAGATACAGGGTCAGCCCCACTGGCCAGGGCCACATTTTCAGGACAGTTCCAGCTTACCACTGCAACTCTTCAGTAGGGAGAGAGTATCTGTGAGGAGACCGGGGGTCCTGCTTCTGGTTTGTGATACGTATAATCCCACCTCCAAATCCAATGATGAAGACTTCTTTTCCTTTGATCACAGAGGAGCTGATCCAGTGAGTGCCAGAGACTGGTGCCAAGGACCTGGTGATGAGTGGAGCATTGTCGTCACTGTGGCTTTCCTTGGATGGTACCAAAAGGCCACCTGTGCGGGAAGCAGGCAGCTGCAGTACCAAAGGTTGAACTACTGGTTCCAGATAGGACAACAGTGCTGAGGGATCCAACACCTGGGATGATGGTGACACTGGCACTCAGAGGCAGAGCAGATTCTTTACCGCCGAAAATGCCTCCAGGGTATTCAGCACCAAGACAGACTCCTGAAGTACAGAAGATGATGACAGTGCCACTTTTGGCACCAGGCTTTATAGTGCTCTCTGAGACACCAGAGCCAACTGCCTCAACCTAGGCACCTATTTGGAGGAGGTTTCAGGTGCGCTCTATTCAATACTTTCTTGCCCACCTTAGCAGACTTAGAAGGTGAAGACCTTGCCCCAACCAGGGCTTCTTTGGAAGTCTCATATTTGTTCCTCAGTATGAGTGAAAGAGATTGGTGCCAGGATACAACTAAAGCTGGAAGTACGCTTTTCATCAAAGCTGCAGCACTCAAAACAGAGTCAAATTGGGACAGGTCTGACAGTAGCCTGAGTGCCACCTCCATCGGCAGGAATTTCAGCCTACCCTCCCTATCCTTCTTCACTCTAGGCTAGAACTCCTTGCAAATGTGGCACTGGCCTTTAACATGTGTTTCACCCAAGCCCTTCAGGCAGCTATTGTGAGGGTTGCTCACTGGCACAGGCCTCAAGCAAGAAGCACATAGCTTGAATCCTAGTTACCTGGGTACCATACGCAGAAAAAAAAATCCTCAAATGGGGAAAACAACCAATCTGAATTTTTTTAAAAATCACTAAAATTTATTAACTATATGATGTACACTACTATACACAAAAGCTGAGAGAGAACGAACGAACAGGTCTGCTATTGGAGAGTTCCAATGACCATTCTGAGCAGTAAGAAAAAAATGAGGAGGGCTGTGTTGGCTCTGCCCTCTATACCTGCATGCAGTGGCACGCAGCAAAAAAGAGGGAACTCGAGCCACCTAATGGGTACTGCTGAGGGAAAAAGTTTTTGACAGCCATGTGCTGGGTGCACAGACACCAAGAATGGAATGCACATATGCAATCACTTGAAGGTCTTCTTTTGTGTCATCCTTACCTGTCAGTGAAGACACTTTAGCAGCAACCTTCTCAGCAAAACCAATCCTGGTATTTAATCCTGTACCAACTGCAGTGCCACCAGCAGCCAGCTCATAGACTCTTGGCATGGCTGATTTAATCCTAGCCATGCCATATTTAATTTGTTGCACATAAGCACTGAATTCCTTTGAAAGGAAAAAAATAAAAGACAGAAAGCCAAGAATTAGTGACTAGAATTGGTATTTTCTAATTTAATATTACATAACACTTATTTAAAAATAACTTCTCAGCTCTCGTCCCCTAATGCCCCTACTCTACTTGCGCTACATTGATGACATCATCATCTGGACCCATGGAAAAGAAGCCCTTGAGGAATTCCACCAGGATTTCAACAATTTCCATCCCACCATCAACCTCAGCCTGGACCAGTCCACACAAGAGATCCACTTCCTGGACACTACGGTGCTAATAAGCGATGGTCATATAAACATCACCCTACATTGGAAACCTACCGACCGCTATTCCTACCTACATGCCTCTAGCTTTCATCCAGATCACACCACATGATCCACTGTCTACAGCCAAGCTCTACGATATGACCGCATTTGCTCCAACCCCTCAGACAGAGACAAACACCTACAAGATCTCTATCATGCATTCTTACAACTAAAATACCCATCTGCTGAAGTGAAGAAACAGATTGACAGAGCCAGAAGAGTACCCAGAAGTCACCTACTACAGGACAGGCCCAACAAAGAAAAGAACAGAACACCACTAGCCATCACCTTCAGCCCCCAACTAAAACCTCTCCAACGCATCATCAAGGATCTACAACCTATCCTGAAGGACGACCCATCACTCTCACAGATCTTGGGAGACAGACCAGTCCTTGCTTACAGACAGCCCCCGAACCTGAAGCAAATACTCACCAGCAACCACACACCACACAACAGAACCACTAACCCAGGAACCTATCCTTGCAACAAAGCCCGTTGCCAACTCTGTCCACATATCTATTCAGGGGACACCATCATAGGGCCTAATCACATCAGCCACACTATCAGAGGCTCGTTCACCTGCGCATCTACCAATGTGATATATGCCATCATGTGCCAGCAATGCCCCTCTGCCATGTACATTGGTCAAACTGGCCAGTCTCTACGTAAAAGAATGAATGGACACAAATCAGACATCAAGAATTATAACATTCAAAAACCAGTCGGAGAACACTTCAATCTCTCCCGTCACACGATTACAGACCTAAGAGTGGCTATCCTTCAACAAAAAAGCTTCAGAAACAGACTCCAACGAGAGACTGCTGAATTGGAATTAATTTGCAAACTGGATACAATTAACTTAGGCTTGAATAGAGACTGGGAGTAGATGAGTCATTACATAAAGTAAAACTATTTCCCCATGTTATTTCTCTCCCCCCCCCCCCCACTGTTCCTCAGACATTCTTGTTAATACTGCTGGAAATGGCCTACCTTGATTATCACCACAAAAGGTTTTCTTCCTTCCCCCCACCCTCCCTACCTGCTGGTAATAGCTCATCTTAAGTGATCACTCTCCTTACAGTGCGTATGATAAAACCCATTGTTTCATGGTCTCTGTGTGTGTGTATATAAATCTCCCCTCTGTATTTTCCACCAAATGCATCCGATGAAGTGAGCTGTAACTCACGAAAGCTTATGCTCAAATAAATTTGTTAGTCTCCAAGGTGCCACAAATACTCCTTTTCTTTTTTGCGAATACAGACTAACACGGCTCCTAATCTGAAACCTTCTAAGCAATAGTCTCTATCTAATTTTACTATGAAACAGAAAAGGTTAACAGACTGCTCTTGTACTGGAAATAGTTCTGCACCTAAATTTGAGATCCAACCAGCATATATCTGTATAGAGATGGTCTCTTTCCCTCTCCTTTCACCTTTTGGAGATTGCTTATCTTGGGCCCTGATCCTGCAGTCAACTCAGAGAGTGCAGTAAGTCAGCATATTCCACATAGGTATGGATTACAAGATCAGGGAATCTTAGGACTTGTTGCCACACAAAGTTGAATCAGTTTAACTGAAAATGGTTTAAATAATTTCAGCCAGGGCAAGCATACAGGGTAGGAACAGTCTTTCTATGAATTTACAGAATAAGGCCTAAACCTGACTGGACCCTTTGGATGCTACTGCAATAGAAATAACTGCTAACACAATTTTTAGCTTGACATTGTTCCCATAAAGGGATACCATCAACTGAAAAAAAATCACTTCTCTGAACCTTTTTTTTTATTATTATTATTACCATAAACATTAGAAAAAGATTTGTACTATTTTTTTTCAGTTTGAATATTTGCAGATAGTGTTACATTTGCATTAATGAGTTATCCAGCCACCAAACTCCTTCAATAATGTTGGTCATCTGGCTGAAAAGAAAGAGAAGCATATGTAATACTCAAATGACAGTCTACTTTTATCATTTTAAATATATTTTACATTTACTTGTGCAGTCTTGATATAGTTACTCAAAGTGATTTTTTTCTTTAAATCCACTGTTTAAAAGAACACACACCGAACAAAGAAAATTCTTGAAGCTCTGCGTGCAAAACACCCAAGAAATGTTGTGCATTAGTTTTCAGTAAATATGAACCTATAATAAAATATTTTGAACTAAGATTCTGTTGACCTTCAATACTTTGTCTTCAATTGCTGAGCAAATTTTTCATCTGTATGTACCACGATGAAAACTAACGATTACCTCCATTAATTTACAACAATGCTTCAAACAAGTGGATAACGTTTTTGTACAAGATTATATATTACTTAGTGTTTTATACCTGCCCAAGAGAAAGTGGAACAGCATCCTGTGTATGAGTGCGCCCTATTTTTATGATTTGGGAAAACTCTTTGGATTTTGCTTCAAGTGCATCTTGTAGCTTCTGTAGTCCAGGTAACAACACTTCATTAACTTCTTGTGCAGCAGCAATATGCATTGCAGTTGGGAACGTATCATTTGAGCTCTGTGAAGGAAGTTCAAGTCTGATTATTTACAAGCTTTTCTCTAATGTTCATTATAATACCTGGATGGCTCATATAATAGATTTACACTTCAGTGGATTTACCTCCAAACCTTCGTGAGGTAAGAAAGTAGTAACCTCATTTACACATGAGGAACTGGGGCACAGAGAAATTAAGTGATGTGTCTAAGGTCAAAAAAGTCAGCCTGTGACAAAGCCAAGAAAGAACCCAGATCTCCCAAATCTCAGTCCTGTACCTTAGCCACAAGACCATCCAAGAAGTTCCTTCTTAAAAAAAGAAAGAAGTGCAAAATTAATTAAGTGGCTATTAAATAAGGTTCACAAATATAAGTTAATTGAGAAATGGAAAGAATTACTGTAGTAGTTTAAACTAGTACAGAAGAAAAGATGTAACAAGTGCAATGAACTGATTAAAAAAATCAGTAACTTTTAAAAAAAATCTGTATTCTTATGACAACACAGTCTTTCCCAAAGCATGGGGTGTACTTGCAGAACTAGTTCATTGGGGAAGAGGCAACAGACACACCACTCAACTTTTCTCCCAAGTATCAGCTTTCATTTAAAAGGAGTCTCTAGCTGCAACAATTGTCAAGAAAACCTTCAAAGTGGGAAACAAAGTGTAACCAAAGCAGCAACGCCCATGTGCAGATGGCCTAAAATAGCTGAGGTATGAACTGACCCATTCCTTTCACTGCTTCTAACTCAGATGTCAACTACTGTATGTCAAATGTCAACATTGTTAAACTATTTCATTGCTCGAAAATATAAGAATGGAGAGAAAGTACCATGTAATGGACCTCCATAATATCTACATACAGTTGACTGCTATAAGTCTACCGTTAGACTCCTCTACGGCAGCAGCTGTCAAACCCCAATGTACGAGTTTAGAAGAAGAAGAAATATTATAAACAAAAAATCCATAAGAAAGCAACATTTTGATATTTTTGTCAATCCATTACACTATTATATTTAACTCTCAAAGGAGCTATTTTAGTGACAGCCACCATACCAACTGAAAAAGGGCCAACTTTTTCATGGCCAAGAAATTTAACCTAATATGCTGGGACAAAGCATGAGTGACATCAAATTACTGACCTATAGACTTGAGTTTATTTAATCTACAACTGCAAAATAGCTAGCAACCTGATTGCAGTTAATCATTATTCAAGCATAGCTGCATGTGAAAGCTCACAAAATCTAACAACCCTGGAAGTTCAAGCCCTGTACCAATAATCAACAGAAAAGATGCAACATGTACAGCAGCTCAACCCTAGACCTAAAGGATATGAATAGTTTATTCTCTATTCCCTTCCAGTCCTTCTCTACTGGGGTTACCACAGAGAATATCACTTCAGATCATCTATACTTGGGATTAGCCCTGTCTGAGCCACTGGTGGCTAGCAATCTAGGTAACTGCACTGCTGTTGGTCCTTAAGTGTAGACAAGTCAAGCTAACATTTGCCCCAACAGAGTTTATCCTTGCTTGAAATCAAGTATGACACAGAAACTTTGAATATTTCTCCTAGAGCAATTCTATGCCAAAAATTTTTAAAATTCTGCAGAATTTTGCATATTTTGTCAAAAGAATACAATATAAATCACCCAGTTTCAATTATTTTGGTAATTAATTTCAAAACACCTATCAGCAAATATGTCTAACAATATGGACAACAAAAAAGATTCCCCCAGAAGTAGAGAGTTAAAGAAACCTCTGCAACAACCCAGTTTCCATTTCACTGTTATACTTTTGTCAGGCACCTCAGTCTGGATGTGTCACACATGCCAGCTGGGCACATCCTGGGGGAAAATTCCGCCCTGCTGTTGTTTTAGTCAAATTTTTTTTTTTTTTGGCCCTGCCCCATAGGATTACCATATTTCAAGTTCCCAAATAGAGGGCACTGCCGGGGCTGGGGGGGAGGAAGAGGTACAGTTGGAGGGTGCCGGAGGGATGTGTGTACTGGGAGGGGTATTTGGGAGTGTTGGAGGGGATGCGTGGGACCCCCGCGGCCCAAACACCGCACCCTCCTCTCCTCCAGAGGCCAACCACAGGGCTAGACACCCGCACCCTCCTTCGCTCCAGAGGCCAACCACAAGCTCTGCACCACACAGTTTAATTACTTTAATTTAATTACTGTTCCACTGGGCAGAGACATCCTATATCTGTTGTTAGTTGGGGGGCATAATATAAAGATTCAACCGCCCCTGGAACAGCTCGAGTCATGCCCTCCCCACAGCAGGCCTCCCCCTCCGTCTCCCCTCCCAGAAAGCAGTGCCGCTCCCCCTCCCGCAACTCCCAGCTGTTGCTCCTGGCTCTCTCAGAAGGGCACAGCTCATGGGCTTTAGCAGCTGCCACACAGGGAGAGGACCTAGCTACACCATGTGACCAAGCAGGACCAGCAAACCTGGGAACTGCAGCCCACCTGCGCCTCCCGCATTGCTGCATTGTGAGCTGAGCCCAGTGGCCCCTAGCAGCAGCCCTGCAGCACCAATTCTGCACCAAACATTAATCCTGAGCAAATTCTACATTGTGCAGTGGTGGTGAATTCCCCCAGGAGTAGAATATGGTGGGAATAAAGAGGATACAAGGGAAAAACAAAATGTACAGAGCAGGGATTCTGTTTTTATAAGTACAAACAAGCAGTAAGTTAACATCCAGATAATTCACTACTTAATTCAATAAAAGCTTTAAACAATGGGTCTAAAACTTCAGACTTGAACAAGCCATTTGTGTATTAAATACACAAAAACAACAATAAATAGTAACCTCAGTAAAATTTTGGGATTTTTATGATAAGAACCGCAACTTGAAAGGGTTACTTTTGGCAAAACAACCCCCCAAAATATTTGAAAATGTGTATAATGACCTGGCTTTTATTAACATGATCATTAGGATGCACTGGATCCTTGCTTCCGAGTTTACCTCCCATTATTTCAATGGCTCTATTGCTTATGACTTCGTTTACATTCATGTTGGTCTGTGTTCCAGATCCAGTTTGCCACACCACCAAAGGAAAGTGATCATTTAATTTACCTTCAGATACCTACAGAAAAATAAGAATGTGTTAATTTCTGTAACAATACAACCAGAGCTTCCTTCCCCCAGATGCTTGTTAAGATTAGAGGCAAACTTGGCATCCCCCACTGAAGGATAATCTCATCAGCTACTACCCAATTCAGAAATTAGTGAGAAGATTTATCACAGGATTGATTCACTCTTGGGGGCCAGACTGCCCATTTGAACTGAACACACCCCTGGGGACACAGGTGGTGCTGAGCATGTTCAGGATCATCATCTCCAAAATACTGATATGCAATTGTTTCTAGAGATCAAGTTCCATGGGTGTGCAGTCCCTCTACATGGGCTCGCACATTCCAGATTGAGCATATAATTTGGATAGGAGGCATTTGGAAGTCAGTTTCTAGTTCTCTATGCTGGCATCAGGCCAGAAAAGCAGTCATCCAGATCCAACACAAAAGTGATCCTGTGCCGCTTGCTTCCACTGAAGCCTCAAGGCCTAGTGATATGGCTCTACATAGGGAAAGAATTGGGCATACAATGAACATTAGTCCCAACATCAGTAGCATGGTATCATCTGTCACTTGCTAGCTAAAGCTTCTCCTTTCTGTCAGACAGGTGGCTTCACAAATCCTGTGAAGAAAACCGTTTGCCAATACTGATGCTTTACCGTATCAATTCAGGAAGCGAACGATGTTGATAAATTGGAGAAGGTTCAAAGTAGATCCACAAGAATGATTAAAAGGTTAGAAAACAGGCTTTAAAGGAGCTTAATCTATTTAGCTTAACAAAGAGAAGGTTAAGGGTGATTACAGTCTATAAGTGCATAGAAGCAGAACAAATATTTGATAATGGGCTCTTCAGACTACCAGACAAAGGTAAAACATTATCCAATGGCTAGAAGTTGAAGCTAGACAAATTCAGACTGGAAATAAGGCGTACATTTTTAATTGTGAGGGTAAATAACCATTGGAACAATTTACCAAGGGTCATAGTGGATTCTCCATCACTGGCAATTTGAAAAGCAAGACTCAATAGTTTTGGGGAATTATTGGAATTATTTTGGGGAATGTCTGAGGCCTGTGTTATTGAGGAGGTCAAGCTAGATTATCTCAGTGGTCCCTTCTGGCTTTGGAATCCATGCACTTTTTCAGAATCATCTGTTCCTATGGAAAGCTATTTTACACTGAAATAATTTGATGTTCACAACATCAGGCCTATACACTTTCCTCCTACCTCATCTGCTGCCTTTATAATGGCATTCGCAATCTTCGGATCAAGACCATAATCCTGATTTACTTCAGCAGCTGCTCGTTTTAAGATGCCAAAAGCTCTTATAACTTGAGCCTGAAATTTCAAAAGTATGTTTAAAGATGTGAATGTTTTAGGCATAGAAAATACAGGAAGTCACAAGGTTTGTATAACTCCTAAAGTTAAATCTAGCAAGGAGGCAATCAGGTAGTCCACAGAACAACATATGCTGTATGGCTAACACATGCACTGAAATGACATCTGACCAAGCAGTGCAGAAAAAAAATTGTAAAGAAATACTTTGCCATTTTTTCCCCTTTGTACTTCAAGTCTGTTTTGGTATATAGTGTGTCTTTAAGTGACACTCATACCTACAGATCAGAAAAAGAGAATCAGTTGCCTTCTTGAAGATGGGTCTTATCACAGGTTTCACTTCAAAGTATATGCAAGTATATACCTGAAAAAGTGTGGTACCCTATCACTATATTGTTTCAATTTGTCCAGTTACAGAAAAAAAATGAGGCAACCTACATTGATTTATAGTATGAAGGCAATCTTCAAAACCAGTGAAGACAAGAACTTCATTTTATTTAGTGACCAACTATTTAATAAAGGTAACTGGTACTGTGCATAATTCTGGTTTAGCTTATATCAGAGGTTCTCAAACTTCATTGCACCGCGACCCACTTCTGACAACAAAAATTACTTCGTGACCTCAGGAGTGGGAACCAAAGCTTGAGCTCGCCCAAGCCCCACTGCCCTGGGGGAAGGGGCAAAGTGTGAGTCCCACCACTCTGGGCAGGGGGACCAAAGCTGAAGCTCAAGAGCTTCAGCCCCTAGTCAGGGGTTCTGCAACCTGAGCCCTGCTGCCCAGGGCTGAAGCCCTCAGGCTTTGGCTTCGGCACTGAGCAACGGGGCTCAGGCTTCAGCCCCGGACCCCAGCAAGTCTAAACCAGCCCTGGTGACCCCATTCAAAGGGGATTGTGACCCACTTTGGAATTCCAACCCACAGTTTGAGAACCGCTGCCTTATATAAAGCTTAGAATCCATAAAACAAATTTGCAGCAAAACTAAAACCAGTCTTCTATTCAAACTTGCTATTAAAAAAATCCTTAGAGGTAAGTACCACAATAAAAATCACTTAAATTTTACATAGCTTTTCAGTAATTTCTTTATGAGCAGGCTCAATGATTTAACAGTTCACTCCATGAAAGAAACAGTTATCTACCTTTCCATTACTGTTGTTCTTCAAGATATGTTGCACATGTCCATTCCACTGTAGGTGTGTGTATTCCTTATGCACAGATGTTGGCGATATTTTTCCCCCAGTGGTACCTGTCGGAATGGCTCAAACACCCTCTGTTGCTGCACACCACTGGAAGCTGGGATAAGGACATAGAGCCACCTCCAACCCCCTTCAGTTCCTTCATACTGGACATGCTCCAATAGAGAGGGGAAGGAGAGAGGGTTGTGGAATGGACACGTGCAACACATCTTGAAGAACAAGTTACAGGAAGGTAGGTAATCTTTTCTTCTTCTTCTTCTTCTTTTGATTGCACATGTCAATTCCACTGTGATGCTCCATAAACAGCTACGGAGGGGTGTTAAGAGTCTACCTGAACAGTGATTGTAAAAACACCCATCTGAAACTGGCATAGTCTCTAGACTGACAGGTAATGGTGTAATGGAAGTGAAGATGTGAATTGAAGAACAAGTCGCCCCTTTACAAATGTCGACAATTGGTACTTGAGCCAGAAAAGCTGCAAAAGCTGCTTGTGCTCCATCAGAATGCGTAAGTACTCTAGATAGCGGGGTCATGTTAGTCAGCTGGTTGCATAAATGGATGCAGGAAGAGATCTAGGAGGAGATTCTCCAGAGGAAACAGGATTGCCCTTAATTTGTGACAAAAAGCTGGGTAGAAGTACAGAATGATTTACTATGCTCTAGGTAAACAACTAATTCTCTTCTCACATCCAACACACGAAGCCTTTCTTCATGCTTATGGTGATCGGGTTTTGGAAAAAAAAAAAGGGACAAATAGGTAGCTTGGCTAATATGCCCTGTCCTTCTGGCTTTGTCAATCACATATGATAGGTTAGAGGCATTTAAAGGGGAGAAAACTGCAGTTATCTGATGGGGAAGGAGCAGGATCGGCAAGCAGGAGACTACTGGCGTAACTCCTCAAACCACAGGGGAAACTCCCCTCCAGGAGATCTTCACCCCAACCCTATACGGAGTGCAGCGAACTCCCAGGGAGAGACTTAAGAAGGCCTGCAGGGGTAGGGGCCCCCTGCAAGAAGAAAATAGGGCCTGTGCTGGAACCACCCAGTGCAAGTAACTGGGTGTGATTTGATTCTCTCATTGTCTGGGACACAAACCTCAGGGGACTCCTTTACAGTTCACCTGGGGAATCCCCAGAATGGAAGCTGGATCTGGCTACATGTGGGTATAACGACCACTTGTGTTGATTAGTGAAGGACCTGCTCAGCTGATCTTCCTGTGTGTTTTGTTTCCTGAGGAGGTAAGCAGCTTTGAGGTGAATTGAATGGTTACATAGAAGTCCCAAAGGCAAAATGCCTCCTAGAAGAGTTGGTTTGACCATGCCCCTCCTTGCCTATTTATGTAAAACATGGTCGACAAGATGTGTCAAATCAATAATTCCCCCCCCCCCCCCCCCGGGCTTGGGCTACATGGGGAAGGAAGATGATCAGGCTAAACATATTTCTCTTAACTCCTTGACATTTATGTGAGCCTCTAGGTCTTGAGATGACCAAAGACCCTGAGTCTTCGGGGACCCAGTGTGAGCCCCCTAAGCTAGAGATGATGCATCCATAGCTATGGCTTTGGTAGTGCGGGAAGAAAGGAAACTACCATGCAAACTGTCTCATCCAGAGACAACAGTGCTAGCTTTGGCACTCGAACCACCTGATCCAAGTGGTGACAATTTGATGCAAGCCATGTTTGCAGCATCCCGAGTCACAGTGGCATATTGCACTATATAGGTATGTGCTGCCACGTGACCTAACAGCCTGAGACATTTTCTCACTGTTGTGAGTGGGAAAGCTTTCATTTAAAGTAGTAGATCTCAAATGGTTTTGAATCTGAGTTTGTGGCAAAAAAGCCCTAGACTTCATGGAGGACTGCTCTAACGAATTCTATTGTCTGTACAGGCCTCAATATTGATTTTTCTTGATTCACTAGGAAACCCAGAGCATTGACTGGATAGAGCAGTGGATATGCTGGATAGGATCTGAGATTCTGCTAAACGAATCTTCCAGATGTGGAAATACATGGACACCTAATTTTTGAAGGTGAGACGCGACCACCGCCGTGCACTATGTGAATAATCGTGGAACTGCTGCCAGGTCAAACGGAAGTACAGTGAACTGATAGTGTCGACCATTTGCCAGGAACCTGGGAAACTTTCATATTGTGATATGGAAGCAAGCGTCCCTCAAGTCGAGGATGGCATGCCAGTCTCCTTGTTCCAGGGAAGGGATAATTGATGCTAGGTTAACCACTAGGAATTTTATTTTCTTCGGGAATTTATTCAATTCTCTTAGATCTAATAAGGGCTTGAGACCTCCTTTTGACTTGGGAATCCGGAAATAATGGGAATAGAAGCCTTCTCCCCTGAAGCCCAATGGTAATTACTTACCAAATGGTAAGTATAGGCCCTGTCTGAAGAAGAGATTGGACCTTCCACTGAAGGGTAATCTTGTGAGAGCGGACCCTGAAGAGGGATGGGGAGAAGGTGTGGAGAAGAAAGGCTAAAGGAAATTGTATGGCATACCCCTGTTTCACTGTGGGGGGTTAATATGCAGACCCACTGGACTGATGTTATGTAGGGTCAGGCATTTAGGAAGTGGGACAAGCAACTGGTAAATAAAAAATGGGGAGTAGATGGAAGTGATGATGCTGGTATGCAACCCCATAAAAATTCCTGCTTGAAAGAGGCAACTGGATGGGATGAACTTATTGACACTAAACAGGAGAGTGGTGGAGGGTGCCTTCTATATACAACTCCTTACCTTTTTCTTAGGTGGATTTGGGAACAAGGAGCAAAGCTATGGGGTTGAAAGGGTTCTTGATAAAAATACTTTCTTTTCATTGTTGGACTGTAGATTCCAATGGATTTGAGTATTGCCCTGCAATCTTTAAGGCTGTGAAACCTGTCATCATTTTTTCTCGGAGAACAGAGTAGGATCTTCAAAAGGAACGTCCTATATGGTCTGTTGGACTTCAGCTAGTAGTCCGGAAGATTGCAACTATGAACACCTCCTCACAGCAATGATGCCATGGTTCGAGCCACCAAACCTGCACTATTCAGACTGTCCTGGAAGGCAGTGCAGGTGACCAGTTTACCCTCCTCCAACATTACTGAGAACTCTTGCTTGGAATCCTCTCGTAATTTGTCCTTGAATTTAGCAATGTAGTTGTATCAACTCAGGAGTGCATGTTGGCATGCAATCCTTAGCTGCAGGCCCCCTGAGGAATGAAATTTGTGGCAAAACAAGTCAGGCCTTTTTGAGTCCTTACTCTTAGGCATGGAGGCTTGTTGTCCCTGTGTTTCCCACCCATTGGTGGCTGCCATTACAAGAAAATCCAAAGAAGGGTAAGTGTAAAAACATTCATACCCTTTAGAGAGGAGGAAGTATCTTCTCTCTCAGCTCATTTTGCTGTGGGAGCCAAGGAAGAAGGTGTCTGCCAAAGAGTCTTGACCGGCTTCATTATTGCCTCATTGATTGACAGAGAAACCTTAACTGGGGTGCCAGACACTAGGATGTCTACCAACTTGTGAGAACTTTCACGTACCTCTTCTGCCTGGATGCCAAGCACTGAGGCCACTCTTTTCAGGAAGTCTTGGTGGGCCCTGTGGTCTTCCAGAGGAGATGAATCTCTCACTGAATCAATAGCTTTGTCTGGTGCAAAGACAAGGATGCAACCAGCAACTGGTGGCAACTCCATAATCTATAGTGGAAAAGCTATTCAGAAGGATCTGGTTGGCTGTGAAGTACCAGACATCAACGCTCACGGCGCCTGGTGCCCAACTCAGTGTCCGGTATCTGTGAATTACGTTCCCAGTGCCGTTGTGTACAGTGACCTCCTCGTGATCGTCAAGATGGTGAGATGAGGTCCTGGGTAAAGGAGGGACACTCCAGGAAGCCCAGAGTGGCCTCTGGTATGGACCCGGAACCCATTCTTGTCAGGGCCACTGACCCTTAGGAAAAGACCAACATTGGGCTTGCTGCATTGTCCATGGACCTGATGACCTTGAAGGAGGGTAAGTGCCCATGCTTCCAAGTCAATGAACAAGGAGACAGAGGCTTCCGATAATGGAGGTGCTGATGCAGACAGTACTGGAGTGGGGTATCCTGAACCTGGGGGTGGCAGTACTCCCTCTAGATAAAACTGATTTGAGAGGAAATCTAGATAGTGGTACCGGGAGTTCTCGGTGCGGTAAGGGGTGAGCTGAAGGAGCAGGAACTGGTTGGATGGTTTCCAGTGCTGATGAAACTGGTACCGAGAGGCTAAGCAAGTCTCTCGCGGAAGCATATGCCTTCTGGAGTAGATGGGAATGGCAGTGACTGTTGGCTCCTTAAATGTCTCTCAGAGGACAGCCTTGATGGACGTGCCACAGGCTCTGGAGGCAGCAAACCCCTCTTACGAGGCGAGGCTTCTGGTGTGGCTCTCTCTGCCACACACCTGCCTGTAGCTTTGGTACCAAGGTTGATGAACGAGATCCTGAGCCCAAGGAACGTCTGGGTTTCTTCTTCAGTACTGGGAATCAGGATCAATGAGACAAAATACATCTGCTGGAGCACTCCATACCGACGCTAAAATACTTGGGATGCTCTTTCCACGAGGTGACTCGGCTAGGAGGCCAAGAACTGCTTCCATAAGCAAGCACTTAAACCTTGCTGCTCCAGCCTTTCAAATGGGGTTTGAAGCCCTTGAAAATGACACTTGTCACTAACGTGGGCCTCACCGAAGCACTTCAGATGCCTCAGGATGAGGTTTACTGATTGGCATGGGCTTTGCATACGTGCTGCAAGATAAAGCCTGGGAAGTGAGGCATCATTTCAGCATGGAGCCTAGTACTGAAAGAAACGAAAGTCCCAAAGAACACAAAAACAGAAACCTAACACTAACATACTTGAGAAACTATCGAACAACTAACAATAATTAACTGCAACTATTTATAAGTGAGGAAAGCACTTGAGTTAACAAGTCTGAGATTTCTCTGACAATCCTTACTGGCAGTAAGAAGGAAGTGACTGGCTCAGCCGTGGCTCTGCCTTCTTATACCAGCATACAGTGGTGTGCAGCAATGGGGGCACCTGAGCCATCTTGACAGGTACCGTTGAGGGGAAAACATCTCCAACATCTATGCATGAGGAGTGCACACACCTACAGTGGAACAGACATGCACAATCACTCAAAGACAAACAAGACCTTTACATGAGGATTGAGCCTTCCAATCATAACTGAAAGGTACTGTTAACCTTGTATTCCTAACAAGACTATAAGGAAAACAGACTTATTCTTATGTTTAAATGAGTTTATACTGTAAAAAATAAAAATCCAAGTAGATTCTAGTTACTTACTGGCATCCTATCGCTAACACCACCTATCTTAAAGTTCATTGTAGATCTCACAGTCTGGGCACCGTAATACTTGTCATTTGGGACCTTTAGTTCACCAAAGGTATCATATTCTATTCTAAAAGAGTCTTGACTGGCCTGAGGAGGGAAAAAAAATATAGGTAAGCAAATTTATTTAGAAAAAAAATAAATACCTAGTAAAACGAAATAAGATAACCCCATAAATGGGGGGGGGAGGGAAATGCTACAGACACACACAGATGGCCATGAAATATTTTTTAACATTGCCTCCCAGTGGTTTCCATTTTATTAACATTTTTCTTGTTTTGAAGCACTCTTTACTGCACTAGAGAAGAGTCACAAGTGTTAATATGGTTAATACATAATTCAACACTGGATCATTGTCAACCAGTAGTAAGTGGTTTGAGAGAGACAAGTCCTCTCCTGCCTGTTGTATGGAATAATTCATCCTTATGAAGCATCCAGTTTCTTTCAGCCAAGAACACATCTACTTCTTATCAACAAATTACCAATTCACCTCACAAAGCATAATCACCTATCTTGCTGGCTTCAATTAAAAAAAGCAGAAAGTACAAAATCCAGATCTCTGTGTATGTGACATGTATTTAGAGAAAACTCAGTCTAAAAAGTAGGATTGCTCTGGGACAAGAGGGTCCATTTTTCTGAAGCCCTAAGACAGGCATGTTATTATTGTTAACAATAATAGTTGTACAGTAAGAGGAAAATGTCCATAACAAAGTTTTCATACAACATTCAACGCATATAATATGCTTCTGTTACAATATTTTATATAGCCAGGAGCAAATACATTTTAGTTGACCTATTTGTATATTCAAGAGGGGTTGTTTCTTTAAAAAAAAAAAAATGACCAAAACCATATGGAATTCCACCAGGTAAAGCAGGGCACAATTTGCCTCCTTTGGCTCAGCGAGGAACAGCAGTAATGTTCTCTGAAGGAAGCACCATCCATCCTCTTCAATCAATAATGCTTGCCTTCTTCTTTGGCCGTTGAGGAGAAAAAGGAATCCTTTATTGAGGAAAATGTAAAAGAGGACTCATGCTTCTTACTTTAAGTATAATCTAGTTCCTTTGTTTTCTTTATCTTACTCTAGTTGCCTAAATCATTCACATACATGCTTGATCTATCATCTGCTGAATATTTTCTATATTTAGTCTTACTACAGCCAATGCTTCACTTGGACAGTGACCAAACTTATCCTCTGTATTGATACACATGCCAGGCACGAATATTCAATTCAGCTCTGAAGTATCTCTAACTGGTATTTAGTTCCATAAATACCCAGGTGTGCTATTTGGGCACCTAACTGAAGTAGCCAAATTTGAAACTTTGTCCCCACGAGACAAACTGATGGAAACGAATGTAGATCTAATACTGAAACCACCACTACACCAACAGCTAGTCACCAGAAACAGATATACTCAAAGATGTAAATTAATTTAAACTAAATGACCTTTTAGATAAATAAAGAACTGCAAGCTCCACTGGGGCAGAACCTATTTCTCAAAACTTGCAAAGTTCCAGTGTCGTCAATGGGGAAAGTTAAAATTAACAACTAAGACCGACCACAGCCAACAGGCCACTGACCTATGAACCATCACTGATATCAGATACACATTTCACAAATAAAAGTGTTTTTTACGAAATCATAACTGAAGGAGCAAGTTCTTTGACTTAAGTGTCATCCAGTGTTTAACTATCAATTTTGACAAACAGCCTTTAACAATTCAAAGACTAATTTTATCATGTGTTGCAAAATGTAAGTATCATCCTAACCAATCAGACTATTGGTCCATCAAGTCAGTACCCTATATATCCAGCAGATGCTTCAGACAGGCAAAAAGCCCCACTTTGCACACTCATTTATGCAAAGAGGTGGGGTACAGAATTTCTTCCTGAGTTAATCTGAATTAACCTAATGTTTGTATAACTACAAATGGTATCACCTAAAGCAATGCAAATGTTTTTAAGAAGTCCACTATGTTACGGCAACCTGTGTCACAATGAATTTCACGGGCTACATACACATGGTGTATAAAACATTTATATATATTTCATTCATTCAGTGTTTAAGTTCTAAATAGTAGCATGCAGAAGGATAAACTAATGTCCTGATCCCACTCCCAACTATGTCTGACAGTTTTTAATGTATTTAAATAAATTTATTTGTTTAAATAAATTAAATACATTAAAAATAAACCCATTTGAAACTAAATTTGAATTATGACCAACATATATTAAGATTTAAACTTACTATATTAAAATCAACTAAACAAAAATACTCAAGCAGTACATTTGCTGCCAAATATTAAAGAAAATCAAACCAACAAACTGGTGTAAGTCACTGGCTAAGCATGTAAAACCACAGTTTGCTGAAATGCTAAACCAGCTTTTGACAGCAAATTACCTGCAGGAGGCGGCTAAGACAGAACACTTTCTTCATTTCAGTTTATTCAGTGAGTTTAGTTCAATTACTAGTTCATTCAAAATTGAGAAACTGATGGGGAGTTGAAAAAGCAGAAAAACTGCTTTCCTCTCCAATCTATGAATAAAAATTATGTGAAAGAATGTGATCTACTACTACTACTAAAATCCTGAAAGACACGATGCACAGGAAAAAAAATAATCAATTGACTACAGTTAATACTTCATATGTTTAATAAATCAGTTAATTTTAAATGCAAGACATGTTTTGATAAGAAAAAGTGTTTAAACGTCCAGCATATTTAAGGTAGTTTTAGTTAACTACCAACGCATTTTTTTTTAATACTGTTTGTGTAATCTTAATTGATTTCCAATTTCCATCCAAATGTAGCTTTACACAAATCACAAGAAAAATAATCTAGTAAATAAGAAATGAATCATTCACCATTTTCTAAGTTAATACAACTATAAAAATTAATCTAAATACACGTGGGAAGCTATATAATTACTTATTTAAATGTGTCTTAATTCCTTTAAGAAAAATAACTAAAAAGTGCAAACATAAAACAGAGATTAAAATCCATTATTTAAATCAAGATTTTCTGCTTGCTGATTTAGGCCTTGTCTGATCTACAAAATTAAGTCGATTTAAGATAGGTCAATGTACAGGCACCACAGTAATTACTGCAGTGGTTCATGTTCATACTACGCCACCTTAACTGTGTGGTACATTGTGAGGCACTGACAGCTGTAGCCCCTTCCCACCCCACAAAGGGATCCCAGCCCACAGGAGATGTAAGAAACAGTGTCTACACAGACATCTGCGTCACCCTAATTACATCCATCTAAGTAGGGTGGATAAAAATAATTGATTTAAAAAAAAAAAAGATTTTCATTTAAATCAGATTTTTTTGATAAAATGCTTTTTGAGGAAAAAAGCAATCTAAAATAGTTTAAATTAAGATACATTATACAGTAGCTCAAAGATATCTCATCATGGAATAGGAAATATAAATTCTAATTCTATAGTATGAGGCAATATATTCATGTCATGTTTAAGAAAAGTTTTGTAAATGAGTTCCAATAGTACATGGATTGGGACCCAATTTTATGGGGTTCCAAGGGCTTCTGTATAGATTATTTAGGTTAATCTTTCTATCTAATTTGTGTACACAAAGTCAATCCCTGACCTCTCTAAAAGTGCAAAGTTTCAAAAAGTTCAATGAACAGAAGATTGTTGGGGGCGGAATAGATCTGGACAAGGAGAAGAAGTCTGGAGATAAATGTGAGAAGGGAAGGACAGGCAATAGAAACAAAAGTGAAACTGCTTCAGCAGCATATTCCAGAAGTCTTGAGGTCTTTCTGAGTGTAGCCTTCATTGATTTGAGATCTACCATATCATTTTCTCACTAGAAGGGAAAAAAAATCTATAATTGCAGCAGGCTGTAAAAGAGACCCAGTTGGGAATATTTTAATGAAGTTCCTCTTCCAGTGGGTAAAACAGGCATGAGTGCAAAATACAAACAGTGCAACAAAGAAAAGCAAAGCCTGGTTGCCCGAATGAAACGACATCATGAGAAGTGTTCCTTCTCAGGAGGAAGCTGCATTGAAGATGATGAAAGGAACACGTCTGAACATGCAGGATCTTCAGGTTTGTAAACTTTTTATTTCAGACTTCTTTCTTAAGCACAGCCTGTCTTCCTTCTGGACTATTCTTGAATTCTCATGTTTGAGCAAAAAATATAGTTGTTACTCTATGGTACTATCATTTTAGATGCAGTTGTGATAAAAATAAATAAGTGAAATAGGCAGATCTTCCTTTTACAATTTCACCTTTAAAGAAGTACTGAGTGTCAGTGAATGCAATGAGTAATACTAAATGAGCAGTATGGTAATTAAATAACTGCATTGACTTATTTTGTTTAAGAGAATCCATCCTCAACATACAGGATTCTAAAAAGACTATCCACCTTCAAGATCACCATCATTTTCTATAGTTTCAGAGTTTTCTGCCAACGACAGTGTTTCAGTCACATCATGTATGTCAAATAGCCACAGTATATCACCTGTGGCAAAAAAAAAAAAAAAATCTCCATCATCTAGAAACAACCATAGATAAGTCTGTGATAAGAACCAGGAGATTACAAAAAGAGGTAACTGATGAAAGAATTGCCCACTTTGTTTATGCAACAAACTCTCCTTTCCATATGATCGAGAACCCACACTTCACTAACATGGTTCAGTCATTAAGACCAGGATACAGTCCACCCAATAGTGCCTGTGAATCTGCTAATTGCTGGATAAAGTGTATGAAAGAGAAAGTGAGCAGTGTGCAAAAAGTCTAGAGGGTGAAATTGTTAACCTGAGTCTTGATGGGTGGAGCAATGTCCACAATGATCCTCTTGTATGTGCTTGTGTGACAACAGAAGAAGGGAATGTCTTCCTTACAGAAAGAATTGATACATCAGGAATACAGCAGAATACTTGCAAAAAGTAGCAGTAAAAGCTATAACAAACTGAAAAAAAAATTAAAATGTTTAGTATGCAGCTTGGTCACAGACAATGCTGCAAATGTATCCAAGATGAGAAGAAATTATTTAGAAGAGAGTCCCAATCTAATAATATATGGTTGCACTGCTCATTTGATGCACCTCCTAACCAAAGACTTCAGCGTTCCAGAAAGAAAGGCTAATGTTGTTGCTGAAATTGCAAAATACTTCCGTAACAACCACTTTGTAGCAGCCGCTCTGAAAAAAGTGGGAGGAACCAAGCTAACTCTCCCACAAGACATGCGATGGAACTCGGTAATGGACTGTTCTGAGCACTATAGCAAAAACTGACCTAATCTGATGACATTTTGTGAACAAAATCGAGAAAAAAATAGATGGCACTGTCACAGCCAAAGTTCTCAACCCTGGGCTTAAGAAAAATGTTGAACACATGCCGAGTACCCTGAAACCTATTTCTGTAGCCTTGAACAAAATGCAGGGAAATTGCTGTTTTATTGCTGATGCTGTTGAAATTTGAGTGAGATCTTAAAAAGAGAAACATGCAATGACAGAGTTAAATTACAAGCATTAAAAAAACGAATGGGGCGAGTACCATCTTCAGCTCATTTTCTTGCAAATATTCTCACTACTCGGTACCAGGGTCAAACCTTAACTACTGAAGAAGAGGAGTTGACTATGACATGGACATCCAGCAATCATCCCTCCATCATGCCAACTATAATAAACTTCAGAGCTAAGGGTGAACCATTCAAGAAACGTATGTTTTCTGATGTTTTAAAGAAAGTCCACACAGTGAACTGGTGGAAGTCACTTAAGCACTTGGATTCAGAGACTGAAGTGATAATCTCACTTTTAACAGCAGTAGCTTCTTCTGCTGTGGTAGAAAGAATATTTTCTTCCTTTGGACTAATTCATTCCAAATGGAGAAATTGTTTAGGACCTGAAAAAGCAGGAAAGCTTGTTTTTCTTTTCCAGATTATGAACAAACAGGAAAACGAAGGTGAAGACGACTGAGTTAGCTGCAGAAGCTAATATTTTAAGTTTCTCATGTTGACCTGGCTGACAGTCGATTTTTTTAAAAAAAATATTTCATTAAAATTGTTTAACTAAAATAGTTTAAACAAAAACAAACCTGATTTTAAAAAACTTGAATGTTTAACTAAATTCAAAAATTCATATGCTTGTTTTGTTAAAATATTATATGTTTGCTGTTGAAGAAAAAAATCCAGAATACATAACTTTGTTTTAGTTAGATAAAACAATTTAAATATCTTGTCTGGTGATGGTCTCCTCCTAATAGAGCATGGCAAGAAAATCCTCCAAATATTAATGATAAACCTGTTGAATTGGAGATAGTTCACCTCCCAATTACTTCATAAATATCTGCTTCAATTACCTTTGGTAAATGAAATAACCAATCATTCATTTTCTGATATAGCTGTAAAACTAACCTGAAAAGTTTTCAAAATAAATCACTTTAAAATGTATAGCGTGTACCTTCTAAAAATGAAACATATCTATCTCCGAGTTGTGAAGAATATGTATTAAGATTTTAACAACCAAAAAGAATGCACTTTTATGTATCAATCCATGATTAAATCAAATCCACACTGGATCTAAGAGCTACACCTCTTGCAGAGGTGGAATTAGGTCAGTGTAGTGGGTGACTTACATCGGTGGGAGCAATGTTGTAGTGCAGACATTTACAGATTTAGGTCGACATAAGATGCTTGTATGTAACTCTGTAGCGTAGACCAAGCTTTGCTCAGGATTAAAAATCAGTCCTACTCCAGCTTTTCTGTGTCACGGAGGTTTAAACCTGCTGCGTTATGCCTCCTACAAGGCACAGCTCAGAATTGACATTCTCTACCCTATAACATAAAGCCCAGCTTGTCAAAGTCCTACTCACATGTCCTCTGGCCAAAAACACAGTTCAGAGCTTAAGTAATCTAAGCAAACATAACTGTACTTTTAGTTTTTAGCTAGTGATTAACTATTTTGATGTTAAAACTTATTGCACCATAATGCAATGGAGAACTCAAAAGGGTAGGACAATCGCAATAATGCGTACTGTGAAAAATTCTACTCTCGTTTTAACAAACAGCAGTTTTTAGAAAGATTTCTTTCAACCTCATTTCATTTATGCTGCATTTGTGCAGCAAAGCACAATAAAAAAACAACTGCTCTTCTGACACAGAAAAGGTTTCAAAGTTTTAGTTTTATTTGTTGCTTACATTACAACTATCAGTTTGCAACTTTTGAAAGTCCGGAAACCAGAAAGGTATATTTTGTAGCATTCAACTGAGGAGAGAAGGAATGCTGCATTTCCTGCCTCAGTTTAAAATATATCACTTTAAATGAAGTGCAGTTTAGCTCTATGGTAGCAAAACAGCAGAAAATCATGGCAGGGTGTAGGTACATTGGTGTATTTGGCTACATGTCTTCAGACACTAGGAAAAGTGCACATCTCAAAGTGGTTTGTATCTGCTCATTGATTTTTCATTCCTCCCCTCCCATCCTCCCCCCAAAAAAAAACTTTACAAAGTGCAGTTTGTTTGCAATGTATCCTTCCAGCATAAGTAGCAGCTCCCAATAATGAAAAAAATAGGAAACCATTATATACACCTTTTCTCTTCTGTCCTAAATCACAGGTGACAGTTTGGAGAATTAAGAATATTTAAATGTCATTAGTTCCACTTACGCCCCTGAAGCTTTTTCCATACTTTCTTTTGTCAATTAAGTTAGCAAAGGTGATTTATGAGAAGTTATCCATCTTTGATACAATTTGTTTGAGAGTTTAAAGACATTTTCTGCTCCTTAAGTTTTACTTCATATCTTTATGATTTTGCAGTGTAAGGAAGGAATCAAGAACCAGATGATTATTATTGTCTTCAGCTGACTAAACAAAGTGCTCCTTGTGAAAACCCTTCAGTTATGATTGAAAAAGCATGCTCTTTCAGAAGACCTTTGCTACAAAGAAATGTTTGGGTAAAAAACAAACCAAAATAAAGGTTTCAGAGGTTTCCAGTGTTAGTCTGTATCAGCAAAAACAACAAAGCTTTCCATTCAAACTCAGAAGGCTGTTTGAGCTCCTCTTCCACTTTTACTTTTTGTAACTTCCTGCTTAGTTATCAGAAAATTAAAAGACATCCAAACCCTTAGATTTTACTGTATTCTTATTAACATAGTTTTACCCTCTACCAAAAAGGGTCAGCGAGCTATATGGGTTTTCATGGTACTTTCATTCCTCAGGCAGCTAGGCAGCAAAAAGCAAAGGAGAAAAAGTAGCTTTGGGAAAGGCAGAAGTGAATATTGATTACAGAATTAACTGGTTTTGCAGCTAAAACCTGTATGCATTTTGGGTTTGTTTTTTTTTTTTTAGTTACTTCAAACCAGAGGTTATGACAAATAGTTTATTTTAACTACACTAGTCCTTTTTTGCTCTTACCCAAAAAAGAACACAGGAATAGGGATAAACTTAAGTTTTAATTTGAGGGATGAGGTCCCAGGCATACCCTGTTGTGAATAGGAGCACAGATGTGACAACAATAAGGTCCAATCAGAATGGAGCTTTGGACAACTGGTGTCTCCCACTCACTGTTTAATAAGTTTACATACTGTCAGTCAACTATATTATGAATGACATTAAAAGCCTGTCTCACAGTACAAGTCATATGTTTGTCTGGCACAGGTCAGAGGATGCATGTTACTTATTAGATCTTAGTAAGTCAAAAAAACATGCTAGGAAAATATGGAGGGATACACAAACAAAATTATCAGAGTGATAATAGGCCAGTGGTTTATTGGTTACATATCTGTTTGTTTTAAGTTAAAGATTAAATTCCAGGCCCCCCACATTCCAGAATATTGTCATTTGGTTTGTTAATTTGGAAATTTGCTCCTTTGTACTCCATTAGATTGTAAAAACACAGAATCAACATTTTAAAAAGCCTGTTTTAGGAAAAATGTCCTATCCTAACTTCCCCCTTTTTCCTGGAAGCTTTTGACAATTTTATGAAGATCCGGAAAGTGACATTACAGGAGACTGAAACCTGAGGGGCAGGAGGGAATTCTAATGGTCAGATTTAGAAACCCGTATGTGCACAGTTTGTGTGTTTTTAGATTGCAGCATAACCCTCCTTTACTGCAACTGACTGTGCATAGACGATCAGCGTGGGGTGAGCATTGCAGTTCAAAGGGTTTTCAGGGGCCGAGGGTGCCCCACCCCCAGGAAGAGCTATTAAACACATTAGCGCATTTTCCATCCATGCCTATCTTCACAGCGACAGGCTTCTCCCAGCGATGTCCCGGGGCCCGACGAAAGGGCTGGAGCCAGCGACAGCGGTGCGCGACCTATGCGCGCACCAGGCCCACCCAGCCGAGCTATTTCGGGTCCCGCGTCCCGCTCGGCAGTGATGGGACGCGGGCGAGGTTCGGGCCGCCCACCACCGCGGGGTCCAGGCGCTTCAGGGCGAGGCTCCGCCAGCGGCAGCCGAGCTCTCCCAAGCCCGGGGCGTCGGACCCGGCGGGACTCGAGCTCAGCGGGGGTGCGGGGTTAACAGGCGCCGAGTCAAATTCGGGTCCCCCAGACCCGCCCCGCGTGGTAGCCCGATGCTGGGTAGAGGAAATGGGGGGGGGGGCTGCTCGACCGCGGCCCCACTGCCCCGGGACACCCGCTCGCCAGGCCGGAGCGTGTCCCCTCGTCTCGACACCCGCACAGCCCGCGGGCGAGGGAGGGGGAGGGGGAGGCGAGGGGCGGTTGGCGGTAGCAATTAGAGGTCACCGCCCCTCCCCCCCCCGTGCCCGGCGCGAGACTCGGACACGTCCTCACCATCCCGGCGGCGCGCGGCGGCGGCAGCAGCATCCGCTGCTGAGGCTGGCACAGGAGAGCGGCGCGCGGCGGCGGCGGCGGCAGCAGCAGCTGGAGCGCGAGGAGCCCCCGCGTGCTGCCTAGGCGCAGAAGGGGCCGGAGTGAGCGGTACATGGCGAGCGGGAGAACGGAAGCCGTGAAACGGGGGCGGGGGGCGGGGCACAGCTACTTTCTGACAGCGAGTGCCAAGGGAAAGGAAGGCCCCGCCTCTACGTAGACCAATCAACAGCTGGGAGCGGGCACCAGGAGGCGGGCTCAACCACGCGGAAGCCAATTGCCAAGCTGCGACAAGGGGTGGGGCCGGTTCTTATTCCCCCCTTCTCCGCGGCAGCCCTTGGAGGCTGCTACGCATGTCTGAAGAAAGCTGAGCATGCGCATTAGCAACTCAGCTGCTGCCTGTCATGGAGCGATGGGTGCGCCCTGCGCAGGGAAAGAGCCGCCGCGCAAGCGACGGGCGGGTGGGAGCGGCGCGAGGGCGCTGTGCGCGGGCCCGGGCTGGGCGTCAGGGAGCGAGCGGGTGACGATACCCCTGGGTGAAGAGGGCCCGGGGAACGGGATCTTGCGCCTCATAAAATAACGGCGCCTCCGCGCAGGCCGCCCCCGAGCAGCGCCGGGGCCTGTTGAGGCGGCGCCCGCGGCCCTTACTTCGGTCCCCAGGGTTCCGCTTGGGGCCTCGGGCCGGTCGCAGCTGCCGCCGCAGCCTCCGCTTCCGTTCATCGAGCGAGCGGGGAGAAGGGGCGGCCTGGGGCCGCTGTTGCCGGAAACCAGCCTCTGCCTTGGGAGACCCCGCCCGGGAGAGTTGCTTTGAGCGGGCGGCAGGTAGGAGCTGCCCGGTCCGACTGGTGTAAATGTCAGCACGCACCGAACTGCTGCACCGCTCCCGGGAACGGAGATCCGGGCCCCGCCGCTTGGCTCTGCCGGACGCACCCCTGTGTTGGAGCCGGGACCAGATCGCAACTTCCCCCTTTCTCTCCAGTGAAGACGCCGCGTCCCATGGCCAACAAGCGCCACTGAGGCTTAATTTTAAGGCGCTCAGAGAACAAATGATAAATCCTTCCTTGATTCTTTGAACACCTCCACCATCTCCTGCCTCATCCTCGGAACGCACCTAAAAGACGCTATCTTTCTTCTCAGGCGTGCCTTTGCCAGTAGTACAGGGCCATGTGTAGGACAGCTCCAGGGCCTTGCTTTGTTGACATTTGTTTTTAGCCAGGGGATACTTGCCCCTTCCTTTAAACATTAACCTAATTTCATGAGCACTCATTAAATCTTGGTCCTGTCAATACACAGACCCCCTGCCAACATGTCTATGTACCAGAAATATTTGTCCACCAGGTGCACATATAACCCACTAACTCAAGATCGTTCATTTCATGAGCTGCAATGAGAATTGAAGCACATCTGAATAGACAGCATGTCAGCCACACTAATAGAACCAGTGAGGACTAGACAACAGGCAAAAACAATTTTAAGTAGAAATAAACCATGTCCCATGTTTAAGATTGGGCTTTGAGTAAAGGACAGTTAACCTCTGCACATGAAAGGCTTTAGTCCTTCCTTTTACTTAAAAGTTTTTAAGCTAAGATGAATCATCCCTTCTTGCAAGAAACCTATTTCCAAGTTGTTCATAGTAAAAATCAATTTCAAAAAAATGGTGAAGTGCTTGTAACTCATGATACTAGAATAATTTGATATGTACTGAAAAGGACAGATGGTTGAATATAAATTAAGAGGAGGCGGGGGTCTTGAAGGTTTACCAAGTTCTCAATTGTAGCAAAAATTTTGCTAATATTCCTGAAAGTAATCCATTTCATACAACTTATAACCTGTTTAGGGGGTGGGGGCGGAGGGTTGGGATCAGGACAGTCTGAGCCTGGGTGGTGGGGCTCCAACTGGTCCCTTTATCCCCACGTCCCAGGTGCGCACAGACCTCCTGCATGAGCCCCAGCCACTGCAGGCTGACAGCCAGAGCTCTTACAAAAAGCACATAGTTCGTGCCGCCCTTGAGAGGCCCACCCCATAGTTTTGAAAACTGCTGATCACGAGTAAAGGAGTGTTTCGTAACTCAATTTTAGAGGATTACATATACTGCACTGCAGTCCTTTTGTCAGTTAACAGAAAAGGAATTCTTCATGCAAATACACAATACATAACAGTATTTAATTACAATATTCATGTTTGTCATCCCCAGCCAGATTAGCAGACAAGATGTATTTGTGTATTAAGGAAATTCTGTAGTGTATGTTTTTCATTTTATATTGTTAACATAAAGCATGGTATATGTTTTGTAGCAATGTTAAGCTATAAAGAACCCTGTTCTATATATCTAACCCTTTATTTCTTGGTAGGGAGGAAGCAAAAAGTCCTTTTCTAGGGAATTCAGTTTAATTTATCCATCCTCAGATATATACCCCATAGGAATATTCTGTAAATCTTTAATTTTTCCAGTGGTTTTGACTTGACTAAGATTATGTTCAGCTTATTCAGTCTACCTCTGAGTGGAGAATATTTGCTCAATGGAAACAATTTGCATTGTAGTAAAATAATCAGGTTTCTTTAAATAAATAAAAATAAAAAAGCCCTATTGTGCACTAATGAAGCATAATAGATACTTTAAATAATAGGTTTAGAAATTCAAAGTTATAGTTCCCACAACAACTATAACAAATAAATAATGTGCAACAGGGCAAAGTTACTGTCCTAGAAGCTTAACTTTAAATCTCACCCCTAATCATGAAATGCAAGTCTCAAGCAGCACATTACAGTAGCCCCTTATCTGAAATAAATTTAATGCATTTATTTTGATGTGCAGAGCTCCAGAGGTTAAAAAAAACAAAACTGTAAAAAGTAGGCAGGGCTGTTTTAGATTATTTTATTTTGGCATTAGTTCTGTATGTTCACTTCAGATGTTTTGACAAAGGGATGAAAGAGAATCAGTGTACGGCATTGTGCACTTTGGTTTAATGGGGATATCCTAGCCCAGCAGAGTATGAGTGAGAAATTTCTAGACAGCATTCTTCCATCATCACTAACATAACAGTAGCTTTCTGAATAAGAGAACACTTAAAATGTTCACATATACCAGCAAGCTCTGGCAGACATATACATAATTACATAAGCTAATTTACATAGCTAACCATCATTAGTAGGAACGAATAGCAGGTGGAACTGTTGCACAGTCTTCTTCATTTAAAGTTTTGTCAATTACAGGTCTGTATGTCAAAGTAACCTACAAATATAAGAAAGTGTCTTAATTAATGCAAAGCAAACCACTGCATCAAATCCAGAAGATAACATGAAAAATATTCACAATTATTGCTAAATCCCAATAATGAAAAAATTGGAACTGGCCTAATATTAAAAAAAAAAAAAAAAAAACAGAATTGGTCAAAAATTCCCAGTATCGTGGAAAGTTTAGAAAACAAATTTCTACAGTTCCTCAAAAAACATTTTTTGAGGAACAAAACTTTAGTTTTTCCATTTCTTGTACTGCATCAAAACTAGAAAATTGACTAAAAAGGAAAAAAACTCGCAAAAAAGAGTTTAGTGAAAAAGCAATGTTTTAAAATCTAAGTGTTTCAAATAAAAAAAAATAAAACTGAGCAGCTCTAAGAAGCAAGATTTATTTCTAGTTCCCTTCTTACCTCCTGAGCCAGCAGGGTCTTGGAGCATTTGGAGGCATAGTCTGTCTTTGGGGCAAGAGTGCCTCATGTCACTCAACAGTAACCCTTCTGTCCAACTAAGGAGGTTAATCACTTGGAGGGGGAGGTGATCCTCAGTATTTCACATTGGAGGGATACTGTAGATCATCTCAGGAGGAAGTTTGTAAGACCACAGATTTTTAATACATTTCTTTTTGAATCCATAAATGATATATGCTAAGCATCAAAACACGTATTATCAGTGCGTAATGAAAAGAACTTTGAACTAGTCCATTCTAAGCTGAAAAACTATTCCAATTCCTACTCCAAGTACAAAGTCAATTGCTAAAAAGCAATTCAGTGATGGTCACCAGAAATGGCTCTTGTACCATCTTGTACATTTAGTTCTTCATATACTCAAAGTAGTAGTGTTGTAATTTAGAAAAACTGAATGTGGTACTTTATGGAGAACCTTCAACTCATTTCCGCTGCAATCACACAATTTCCACCCCGACAGCAACAGGATGGGACAAAAACCCCTCCAAGCCCAGAGCTAACATACCTTCCCAGTCTTGACATCCACATAAGAAAGGGTATGTTTTCTCCAATGCTCTTCAAATGGTCTTTTCTGTTGCCCTTGGATTGGCTTGGAAAAATCATATTCATCTACTCTTACCTAAGCAGTAAAAAGAAAGTATCATGCTGTAGACCAGAAATTGCAAATTTCTGCCAGTTTGCAAATGCATTTAATAACATCCTTCAAGATTAGGTCTCTTCCGATTATAATGCCATTATACCAAGTGTAGGCTAATATTAAGCTGTTTTACTAAATTTTATGTCAATTCCTGCTTTTATTTTAAAATCATTTGCAGAGCTTCAGCAAGTTAAGTAGGATTGTAACTGAGTTTGTGGAAATTCTAGAGAGTGATGTCTGCATATAATGCTTAACTGTTTTCAATCCTTTTTACGTATCCAGTGACCAAATCATTACTATTCTTATCTTCTTTATCAGTACTTCAATAGTAAGATTCAACAGGATTGACTAGGAGCTATGCTTTCATCACATCAATACCCAGCTGACTCTGGTTACTGGATCAAGGCATGTAAAAGGGTAATTTGGATTTACTCACAATTCAGACCACAAACTAGTATCACAAGCTTTAAGCCAGCATTAGGAACGCTTAAAAATAAACACTCTCTTAAATAAGAGTCTAATTTATGTGAATTTTAGGAATAAACAATGCACACTGAAAAAAAAAACCACCCCCCAAACTCAAGTACAATTGATTGAGACCAAGAGATATTTGTTTGTTGAGAAAAGTTGGTCCCATGTATGAAAAACATATTTATGAAGTTATAAAGTACATAAGCACCTTGTAGTCTTCTCTGGCATGAGCACCACGAGATTCTTTCCGAGCCTCAGCACCATAAATAGTTTGCATAGCACACAGCATCAAATTTTGCAGTTCCAAGGTCTCCACTAAGTCAGTATTCCACACAATACCTAACAAGATATTACACTAATTTGAAAAATATTCTAGCAATAATTGTAAGAACTTCAGCTCAATTTCTCTCTCTTTTCATTGGTACTTAGGAAACAGAGCAATGTAGTCACAGTGCAAGCTTCCCTATGCAATTATCAGCACATCTCAGTCAGCCTGCAAAGCTCTCTCTTCCAGTCTTGCATCTTTCATAAACTGACAATCCTGCTTAACTGTGCAAAAGTATATAGGGGCTTTGACATATGTGCCTGTGACTACTAGAGACAATTGTGAGACCAAACTCAATTACCTCTGAGTCAAAAAGACATATTATTCAAGACTCTGTGTGCCAAAAACAAGGTAGAATCTTGCATGCTATGTGTCAAAACACAATTCTGTCCTCACACTCAAGCAGTTTGTTTCAGATCACAAGATTTGGCTGCAAAATTAAGGTCACTTTTAAAAAAAATCCTTGGGGGTAGCTGGGCAAAAGAGCTTTTCCAGCAGAATTTTATTGGTATCCTCTATCCATACAGGATGGATGCAGTCTACCTCTTTAGGACACTGTACAATTCAATTGCAGGGATCACAGATGCACTGGCATCATGCCACTCATCCCTAGGCTCTAAGTTCTACATCAGGCTTTTCCTCTTCTTGGTGTTTGGCAAGCACTACAGCCTGTAAGAGGGCCACTTCAGAATGTTCAGTTTAAGGCACATCTCTAAAAGCAGCTACAAAAAGAGACAAATTGCAGAAAAGGGAAAAAAAAAGAATTTACAGATTATCTCATGTCATTTTATTTAATAAACTCATCCTATTTTTTTTTAATTAAAGAAAAAGGTTTAAATCCTCAGAGTTCAGCAAAACTGGATTTTTGTGTGCAATGTCTGTTTTTTAAATATATACCTGAACATTGTTATAAGAACAGGTTGATATTACACTTGCATGAAAAAAACCCGTTTTCACGATTTATTTATAATAAATTGAGAAGACTCCAATAGCTTTCTGTATATTTGAGGTAAAAAATGATACACAAGTTCCCTGGGAGGTAATGGTATTTTCTATAGTTAATTTGAAAAGTGTTAGCTAGCTTACACAAAGTAGAAAACAAAAACCTCACATTCATGAACACCTGACTTTCTAATCTACACACACATTCTTTAAAACATTTAAACAAAATCTCTTTAAAATGTTTCCATGCGAATTCACAATGGTCAAGACAACCAAATAATGCTTTGAAACTGTGGCTCAAGCTAATTGATTTTTATACCTAACTCTTCTTTTTAGCTGAAAATACCTTTCAACGTAGAATTACACAGACACAGACAGACACAGACTTGGAAAATAAGTACACCCACAGGTAACAAAATGAAAATACTCAAAATACATAAACCACTGTAGAAGTATTTTCTAACGATATCTCATTACCTCTGTCAAATGTCTTCAGATCATCCAAATCACGATAAATGTGGCCGAGTTTCTCACAGCCTTCCTGTAGTACTGAGCCCGTTCGGAACACTGCAGCATGGCTTTGCATTGTCTGAAACACATCAAAATTAAGAAATAGTATACTTTCAAAAACTGTAAGAAGTTTCAAGAAAGCCATTAGAATTTGTCTTGTAACTTCACCAGTTTCTGCAGAATTTTAAGCTCTTTTAAAATTTCTAGTCATTATGGTTGCAAACATATTCTGTATGTGTAGTAATGCCATGCTACCATCCTGAACAGAAAGTCTGAAATAGTTCTAAGGGCCAAATATCCCCCCTCCTCATACACTTCTGCAGGCCCAGCAGACCCTAAAGCAGAGGTTCTCTTATTGGGGCACAGAGGAATGTTTGAGAGGGGCACGGCAGGGCATGGACCAGCCCCCCAAGGGGGAAGGGAGGGAGTGCCACCAAGCCCCGCTCCACTCCAAGCTCTGCTCTGGTCCTGTCCCCAGTAGCAGAAGCTCTGGCTACATCCCCAGCCTTAGCCCCCAACTGCAGCTCCACCCTGGCCCCACCCCCCACACCTACTGGGAGCCATGCCTCTGCTCCCGGCGGGGGGGGGGGGAGGGGGAGGAGGAGGACACAACCCTGAGAAGTTTTGGGACCACTGCCCTAAAATCTGTAAAAGCTACCAGGATTTTACAATGCAGTAGGGCAGACTATAAAGGGGTCTCAACAGGAAGGGCAGGATAGAGTGACAGAAAAACACAATTCTAGGATTGTGGGTGGGGTTTGGGAACAATCACCTTTTTGTTCACCAAATTGGATCCCTGAACAGTTTACTGATACTAGGGGCAAAGGTCACCACTTTTGCTATAGCCCCTCACTGGGTTCATGCAAGGCTTGATACATTTGGAATCTCCAATTAGTATTTTGTGATATACAGACTTTTAAAGTGGTACTGACTAAATCAATGAAAGTTTTTGAATCACTGAGCTCAACTTTCTTACAAAAAAAAAGAGGCATATTTCTGGTGGAAGTCAATTCTGTTCTGAGTGAGATTCAGGAGCACTTTAAAATGCCGCAAGTTAATGTAATGACTGCATCCTAAATTGTTTCAAATCACCTTGCCAATATTTTTGCTTACACTTGCATGTGAAATTCCAGTTCAACATGAAATGCTCCATAGGCTTTTACCTAGAGTGGATTAAAGTTCTTGAAAATCATATAGCCTTATGTTTCATTCAGCATCATCTCACTAGGTTCTGTTACAACTAAGAACAACATTCAATGAAGACATTCAATGAAATTAAAAGGTGGTACTCAACACAGACGAGGGAAATATTTTTTTTTTTTTTAATATGCAATTATAGTGTGGAACTCATTGCAACAGCACATTGTTGCAGCAAAAACTCAGCAACATTCCAAATGGGATAGGATATATGTATGGATAACAATATCCACTTATAGAAAAAAAAGTTTGGAAAGGATATTAAATCTCACGCTTTAGGTCTTATGCCAATCTCTACTAGAGATCAAGATGAGACTTAATGTGGTGAGGGAAAGTATCACACGTGTTTACTGCAGGGTTCTTATACCTTCCTCTGAATCATATAATACGGTCAGAGACAGAATATGGGACTAAATGGACCTCAGGTCACATCAAGTATGACAGTTCCTATGTTCCTAACACTGTTGAAATGGCTGTCTTACTACATATCACTTTATGTATGCAGTGTTGCTGTAGCCAAGTCAGTCCCAGGATACTAGAGAGACAAAGTGGGTGAGGTAATGTCTTTGTTGGTCCAGTAAAAGATATTACCTCAGCCTTGTACCTTGTCTACATTTCACTTTTAGTCGGGCGTTTCCTACAGGAAGTAACATTCTTGGCTACCAGTCAGATCTGTGTATGATGTGACTGCTTTGCAAATTAAGTCTTGTCTGAACATACTTACAAAACATGGTTATAGATTTGGCTTCTGGAGACAAGAATTTAGGTTCTGGGTGCCCAAACTAAGTAATGAGCACACAAGAAAACCCCTTATGGATAACACGACAATTCAGAACTTCTGAGCTCTAGGATTTGCCATCAGGTGCTGAGCTTGAAGCATGGGCTAAAGAGTAGAACAGAGCATTCTCTTTGGTAAACAAAGTATTTCATCTAGAAAGAGATCTCTCATCAGGTCACAGACAAAAAGTAGGTCAGAAGAGGAGTGACTGTTTCAAACGGAGAGAGGTGGCATTTCTTATTCCTAATTTAAAGAAAAAAAGATGATCTTTTGGGCAGCTGATTGGAGCAGAAGGATCTTTGTATGGAAAAAAGGTGGATTTTGATACATTCAAAAAGTTTTCCCAAGTTTGAGCTTCAGCTCTACTAAATAGCAACACAGTTTTCATAAACACCTACAGTATATTTTAATATCAACCTCATCTCAAGACACTGTGTTACAGTCATTGGTAGTGAGATCCTTACCTTTTGCATATTAAGCCTCAGTTCTGATGTTCTTATGTTTCCATTGGCAAATCGTAGTTTGTCAAGATTTGCAACAGATTCTTCTCCAGCATTTGGTTTAATTGAGGGAACTGATTCTCCTATTAAGGGTAAACATCTTCAGTTTTCTTATGCAATTATTTCAATAAAATCAAGATTTAATGATCCTCAGCCTGTGGCAAATTTACCCAGGAATAACAATTTTTAGTTCTTCTTTTATATTTTATATTTATCTCAAAATAAGAGAGCCTGTCATTGTTTCTTAATAGACAAGGATAACTTCGTCTTTTTTTTAAAAAGCTGCTGACGACAGTGTCTGGAAAATAATAAACCACACTTTTATACTGAGAGAAGGTATGCACATATATCTTTCCTTATATTACTTCGGATGTTTATATGAAAACAACTTCAGGATTCATCAATTAGCTACATTTATTCTCCATTTGAACTTGTTAGAATCATGTTTAGTGACTAGAGAGAGTGAAGTGAGATCGCTTGCGTTCTATTCCTGTCTGCCACTAAATTAATGTGTGACCTCAGTCAAGTTACAGCCTGTCAGTACAATGCTTCAGTTTCCCCATTTGTAAAGTGCAACTACTACTTACTTGCCTCATGGAGATGGAGACGCTCAGTTCATTTACATTAATAGAGCACTTTGAGATGCAAAGGAATAATTAAGACTGCAATGTATTAAACTTAACTGTGATGTCAAACATAGAATTTTCAACTTTTGGCAGGAGATAAACCAAGATGCATAGATGAACTAAAACATTTCAAAAAAGGCTTTCCATACTACCACTCAGTATGCAGTGTTTTACAGCTTGAAAATATTTTAAATATTAGTGCCAATTCTACAATAAGTTTGAAAAAATATATAACTTAAATAAAAGTGTAAACAGAATGTTAATTAAGATAATTAAGCTCAGAAGTAAGACAACAGTAAAAATTCCAGCCTTTACGGCCACATCATCCTTCATAACACCTCACCAATAGTCACAAAGAATAAACCAAGTTTTATCAGTGTTACAGAAGTATGCCATACCTCCACTCACATTCTGTATTGGGTCCCAGGGGGGATCTAAGGTCAATTTTCCCAGGGTTTATAAGTTATTGTGGGCTCCAGGACCCACGTGTAGGCACATTAGGGCACAAACTGATCTCCAGAACATAACTGATGGGTGAAGTCTCAAACTCATACTGAGGGAGCAAGAGATGTATAGCCCAAACTGAAGAAGTGGTAGGTAAGGATAGAGTGTCATCTCTACTCCCTACATAGAGAAGATGCAATGGTTATCATTGCTGACAAGAAACATGTGGGGGGAAGTCAGATCTCCAGCCTATAGATGGTAGGTGGATTCACAATTCTCGGAGAAACAGGTACAGTTCTAACTAGCTACAGCTTGTACTGGAGAGTTACCAATGGGGAGGGTGAGTGACAACAATTAAGTTGGTCCTGTGAACTAACAGGAATTTCTTTACTTTAATCAAATACATCTAAATTGATATGTTTTGGGTTTTTAAATGTGACGGGTTCTATTAGCATTTAACTTAATCTCAACCTTAATGCTCAGAGTTTTATGGCTGGGATTTATATAATGTCCTGGACTTCAGGGAAGCATAGGAAGTGAGCCTGCCATACAACCATGTTTAAATCCCATTTCTTCTCCCTGGATAGTGTTAATTAAGCCTTTTTAATGAGAGCTAATCCAAATCAGATTCCTAGTTTGAGTGCACATTCTTTCTGTAGCTTGGCCTATGTACCCCTCTTCAGCTCCAGCCCACTACTTCAGTAGATGTGATTTCAGTTACAGGTTTTTGTATGTTTACACCTGTAAACTAATCAGAAATAAAGGGCACTATGCTAATCCTTTTAAAGAAACTAGATGAAAGTGTTCTTCTGATCCCCAAAATCAGAAATTATTAAAATCAAAACCTGCATTAATAGTTTTAGAATGTATTATTTGCTTTCAGATCAAACTATTGAATCACAGAAGTTACAGTGGAAAGTTCTGGGTATTAAGTCAATCTGTAAATTGCCTTCCAAATTCTCAGTTATGTTGCAAACTGAGATGCACCCGAAGGAACGGATATTATGTTAAACGCTAAAAATTTAACATGTTGTATGTACAAGGCTACAGCAAATGCCATCATCTCAGACTAGTTTAATATAAGAATAAACAGTATAAGATGAGTCTGCACTGTATCATCCACCGCAAAATGCAGTATGTTGCAAGGCCTTGTTTCTTAAAACTTGTGATTACGTTAGTAATGTTAAATTTTTCTGGTTTGGGAGAAAAGCTTCTCAATCGTATTTTCCAGTTGCTTTGGCAGAATTATATTTTCCTGCAATTAGATATAGTATGGTGAGTTCTTGGTCAGTAACACTGCATGTTATGTATAACAGTAATAAAAAAAGCTACTGCAATTTTCTAATAGTCTAGCTAATAGCCCTATAATTACTTGCTAAGAGTTAAAGAAATGAGAGTGTTTTAAGGATGAGAATTTGTATCAAGATGAATTGTTATAATTTAAGTTAAACTTGTAGAATCTTACCAGGCTTGCATGATTCTGCAATACTAAGGGCACAAGCACGACCAAAGACCACCAAGTCCAAAAGAGAGTTTGCTCCAAGTCGATTAGCACCATGAACAGATGCAGAGGCTGCTTCGCCACAAGCATACAAACCAGGTACTACTTGATCTTTGCCATTCACATGTGTAATTACCTGTAATTTCAGAAGGAATTCACTCAACGTTTGCAAATTCATTTGTAAAATAAAGATCACTTGTAGTACAGTGTCAAAGTTTCATTTGAATGCATCTGAATGTCACTTATTTGTCCTGAAAGCATGAGGTCAAAGAAATCCAAATAGTAAGTGATAGATTTTAAAAGGGGGGAGGGGGGAAGACTCCATGAGAATAATTAAATTAAAAAAAGTGCTATACAAGAATGTAGTATTAACAGTTTAATTCTTATGTTTTGCCACCATCTCTGAGACACAAAGTACTACAATTCACCAAAATATTTTTGTAGTAAAATTCTGAGTAGAGTGGGAAGAACACTGGACCTTTTATAATGCCAGGCCACATTCACAAGGCAGAATTTTATAGCTATTTTAAAAACTGACTGAAAGGAACTAGTCCAAGAAATCAGACTGGTCCATTCACAGATTCACTCTGGCTGATGCTGGGACTGGTTGCCATTAAAATTTACATTTAAACAGCAGCAAACTGAAGTAACCAATTTTAGCGCAGGAATTGTAGCAGTGGCACAGATAATCCACATAACCTAAACCCTTAATGATTTGTAGTTCAGGACCAGCTATAATCCATTTTTAACGATACAGTACTACCCTCATCTGGATAAGTTTTCACATGGCCAATATAAAGAAATTCTGTAGATTTCATGCATATTTAAAGAATATATTTCATATTTTGCATACTGTCTATAGAGTTCCAGCTCCACCCAAACAACCTGAGAACTCTGACAACTTGTTTACAGGACAAACCAAATTATGATATTTTGCAGATTTTCCTTTAACATTTACTCTTAAGGTTATGTAATTTAACATGCTAGAGAAAAATGGTTTCATAATACTGATCTATGGTAGTTACCTGCCCTTTGTAGTTAGTAGGAATACCTCCCATATTGTAATGCACAGTAGGAAGAACAGGAATAGGCTCTTTTGTGACGTCCACACCAGCAAATATCATAGCTGTTTCTGAAATTCCAGGGAGGCGCATTGCTAGCTGCTGTGGTGGTAAATGGTGCAACTGCAAAAATACATGGTCTTTTTCAGGGCCACAGCCCCTAATGTAAAAGGAAACATGAGTTGCAGGTTGGAATACTGGCCTCTGCAGAATTCTCTCTATATAAAAGCACCCATTTCAAAAGCACCCCGACCATATTATCTAAAAACTATCTAGAAAGACTTTGATCTTAACGAGTCATCTGCATGGTGATGTGAAGCACTAACACCAGGAAAAAAAATTCAGAATTTAAGTCACTTTATTTCTACTCTGTTTCGAGTAATCATTTGACAGTTCAAAAGTTAAGATTTGATTCATGACCAAATTTGTGTGTCTATTTATGCATCCTATTTAGAAAAACTGATGCATCTTCAAGCACAGAAGAGAGGAAAAAAAAAAACTGACATCCTTCCTCAACTTGTGTCCACTTTAAATTTTCCCCTCACTCCACTGTCTTTCCTACCATAATCATGAGATTCATGTATTTTAAACCAAGTTTTCAGAAAACTTCAATATAAAGTCTTCTTGTCCTCCAAAGATGTTGGTGATATAGCAATTTACAAGCAATTACCATACCGTTTAGAAATTATCTAATGAATATTAAGAACATCTGTGGTATCTTATGACTTCAGCAAAATACCAAAAAGTTATGAGTCAGATTTTCAAGAGCACAACAGCTCCTCCCATTGTTTTCAATGAGAGCTGCTGCATGCTGAGCGTTTTTGAGAATCGGGCCTAAACGCTTTAATTTGACTACAACAAAAAAAGACTCTGGAGATCTTTTCTGATTACCATATTAAAAGGGAGCTTGATTTCAAATTCAAGATTTTTGCCTGAAATATATGTAAAATCTTCAGCAACCTACCTATTAAAACTGGCTGCTCAAAATGATCAAAAGACTTCCATGAACTATCATAACTCCCTATCTGCTTTAACCCAATGTAAAGATGTACTCATATCACAATGCCACTGAAAAATTAAACAAACCTTCCTTCACGGATTTCAATTGTCATAGAACGAGACACTACATCTCTGGAAGCCAGATCCTTAGCAACAGGTGCATATCTCTCCATAAATCTTTCACCTTCACTGTTAATAAGAATACCTCCTTCACCACGACAACCTTCTGTAATAAGACAGCCAGCACCATAGATACCTGCAGGAAGTAGCAATGTTATAAAATATTTACATGACAACTTTATAATCAAATTTTTGTAAGAATGGAAGTATAACACAAGTATTTTTTAATTATGGACCCATCCATGACACAGGACCTCTTGGCATAAGGTCCCCTGTTCTTTGCAAACAGCTCTCACCTCAGACCTGACAAATTCACTACATCAAACATGTCTTACAGGATGTTTATCTGTAAAAGTAAAATGTAAGGCTATAGAAAGCTTGTAACTTGTCAAGACTCAATCACTGTGAGATGTATACAAAGATAATATTTACAGATTAATGTATTTACACTGAAAGTATGTTTTATGGACTTGAAGTAAAAATTAGTCACAGGGGTAATGTGTCTCAGTGATGACCCGTTCCAGCAAGAGGGAGTTGTCACTCTACCTAGTCAATCAGTGAGGTAATGCAAGGTTCTATTAGCTACCCTTGCCACATCCCAGAACAGTTAATTAAAAACAAAACAAAAACAAAAAAAACCACAATCAAAGACTACTGCAAATGATTGAAACCACTAGAGAGGTAAGAAGGAACATTATAGCCACCTGGGGATCACCCTGGCTATGAATAAAGATAAAAGACTTTCAGCATACGGGTGGTGTGGGGAAAGTTACTATGGATCAATCCACTATGGAAAACATCTGAATAGGATTGCTTTCATGAAGGTTTGGATATGGGTTCCTGGGAACCCAGCCAGCTCCCAGCTGTATAATAGACTGAACTTTTTGGGGAAAATATACTAGCCATCTAGGTTAGCATTTTATTATTTTGTTTTGTACTTTAACTACTTGTTTTCACCACTCTCTCGTTTCTAGTTAAATTCTTTTTTTTTTAAACCTACCATGTCATTGTATTGTAAGTGCTCACAAGTGCTGTGTGGTTTACAGGAAGCAGCGGTTTAATGTAAAACTGGTAAATTAGGGTATATTGCACCTTTGCGAACAGACAATTTAGAATTTCCGAGAGTAACCAGTGTCAGGAGCTGGATATCACACGAGAAAAATTCAAAGGGCCTTGGGGATTTGAGTGCACCTATTATTAACCTGCAAGGCAAAGACGGGGCTGAAACAGCCCAAAGAAGAGTGCTTGACTTGTTGAAAGTCTGGAGGTGTCAGGGAGCTGACACCCAGCAAAACAAGAAAGATTTCCTCTCCCTGGAGGCAGGGAGTAACAAGGTGACCCACAGTCCTTGTTATCATGAGAACAGTCACACCATTGAATACTCCAAAGTTAATGTTTTAAATTGTTTTCTATTATATTCCACACTTGGTCTTCAATCCTCCTCCTCCTCAAAAAGACTGTCTAAAATTTACATTTGTGATCTCCTGCCAAAGAAGGATTTTTGTACCAAATGCGAAGTTAAAAAAAGCCAGGATTTGGACATAGGAGAGTTACAATAGAGACATTTCAATTGTTAAATTTGACCTTTGTGAACATCATCCCTCAAACTGTCTAAAATCAATTGTTTTATTTATCTGTCCCAAAAGGCAATTAGTACCTTTGAACACTTTTCCTGGAAGGGTGGTGAGTTACTTTGGGACTTGCTCACTATGATCATGTGAAACACAGAAATCTGCAGCGTCCCAGTGGAGCCTGTAAACTCTACAAGGTCTCAATGTTTCTGAACACTCTGTTGTCTGAGGACTTAACTCAAAAACCATGCTGCATACGATCAAGGATTTTATGACCATCTACAGTTCCACGTATTTACTACGACTGTAAGGAAGGAGGAGGAGTGCAACAGGTATGCTTCTAGAAAAGGAGTAATTGTGGTACCTTAGAGACTAAAATTTGAGCATAAGCTTTTGTGAGCTACAGCTCACTTCATCGGATGCACTGATGATTGAATGCATCCGATGAAGTGAGCTGTAGCTACGAAAGCTTATGCTCAAATAAATTTGTTAGTCTCTAAGGTGTCACAAGTACTCCTTTTCTTTTTGCGAATACAGACTAACACGGCTCTACTCCGAAACCTGTCAGGTATGCTTCTGTGGCTCCCTTGGTCACCTGGGGAGTAAAGATTAGCTTAGTGAGTCTTGTCTTCTCTTCCCCCAAACTTAGCAAGACCCACTTGATCATCTCACTCCTCTGGGTGATCCTAGGAAGTGAAAGTGTTGACTGATTAACAAATTTAAGGAATACTGACATTGATAATTCAATAACTTAAACTATGAAGATTCTTTGACTAAAAAAGCCTTAAAGTGATAAATGATGGCAAATATGTATGTATGTATGTATGTATACATATGTATACACAATGAAATCTCATTATAACATTATAGTTATAACACCTTTTAAAGTTAGGAAATTCAAAGATCCAAAAAACTTAACAGCCACACTCCTGATATCCAAGAACGACCATTTTACTCAGCTATGACCAAGTAACCATACCTCATCCACCTTTCCATAAGCCTTCATAACCCATATATTAAATACAGGTCCATGACTACATATAACCAATAGTCCCAAAGACACACTGTCCCTCACTTCAACACCGACAGCTAGTTTCTTACCTTCCATAAACATTTTCTACAATTCCAGTATAAGAGGCAGCCCAATAGATTTCCATCTACCTGAAAAATGCAGTTGCTGGAAGACTCCACAATATTTCAGTATACCTTCCCCTTCCCACTCACGCTGCAATTCACATACAAGCCAATTTACACAGTAGTTATGTCCCTGCACCTTCTGAAATCACAAAAATTGCACTATAATATACTTGTAACAGGCTTGGCAGGATTCAATTTAAATTGTTAATTGTCAGTAAACGTTTATTTCACCTGACACACAGTAAACGTTTATTTCACCAGACCCCACTGCCCAGTGGGAGCTTGAGGGTCAGCTTAAAATGGATGGCTGGCTGCATCCGGCCCATGGGCCACAGTTTGCTCACCCCTGACCTACAGGGATTTATGTCATGAGCCTGCAATTATGCAGGCAGCTTTCTATAGTCCTGCTGTTATGGCTCTGCACCCTCTCACTTAAGAGTATAGAAGCTGTTCCCAGGCAGGAACTGCTCAGCAGCTGGGTTGGCCTCTCCTGCAGCTGGGGGCTGGTCGTCATGGCCCTAGCCAACAACCTCTGCTCTCCCTGCCAGGATCACAGCTTTCTCTGCACCTTGCGCCTGCAGGGATCCAGTGTCACTGGCCCTGCGGGGGGCCCTCTGCAACTCTGTTGTCATTGCCCTGCTCACTCACTCACTGGCAGGCAGCAGAGCTCTCCTGAGCAAGAGCCATTTCAGCAGCGATGTGGCCTTCCCTACAGCAGGGGGCTCATCCTCCTCCTTACATCCCTGGCAGAGATCTCTGCTCCCCAGACCAAGACCGCAGAGTCCTCTACACCTTCTACCTGGGTGTCTCTGAACTCTCAGCTACATAGAGAGCCACCTGCAGCCCTGCCCTAACCCCAAACGCTAAGGCTCTCCTTAATTTCCCATAACTGGGAAAATTGTTAAAAAAAAATATCAAAAGTGCTTAAAATTAAAAAAATTGATATTAATAGTCAAAACTTCAAAACAATAAAAATCAAATTCTGTCAAATATGCTTATATACATTCAGTTCATTGGTCAAGCATCATGAGGAGCATGGACAATACATCAAAGGCAAACTTGTGTGCAGATCCTTAACTATGAAGATCTTGACTTCAGTTATTAGAATGTCTTTAATCAATACCGTATTTTTGAACTTTAATCTTATTTCTTTTGGAATTATCAACTGATTTCTTGACACTAATGCTTCCAAGGATTAAGAAACAAATGCAGTGTACAACCTAAGTTTTAAAAAATTAAAGGAATAATTCATAATTATTTTAAAGCTAGAGACAAGTGGAGGCACTAGATTACAATTTTGAAACATGAATCTAAATTTTATAAAGTAACCATATTTGGTAGAGTGTTTAAAGCCCAAAATTAATTGCATGCAAGTTTATACCAAAATGTACAACTTAAGTACTTTTTATACAACAGTTGAAGTATCTCCCACTTTATTTCATAAGACTCCTGAATTCAGGATTCTGTATTTTTCCCTACAACAGTTGCAGACAACAAACACATCTAAATAAGTTTAATGAATGTCAATTCCTTGCTCCATTTAGTTGCTTGCAATATTAAATGTTGCAGGGGAACCTGCAACTTGAAACTGGATGTTAAGGGTGAGCTGAAAAAGCTTTGAACCTGCTTAAGATACTACACCTCTTAAATACTATAAAACTGTGAGGCTTAATATTTCAGAGATGTTATTTTTTGAATACTTCAAATTCCTAGAAAACAAAGAATGCTTTTCTAGCCTTATACTGTACCTGTAGGGTGGAACTGTACAAACTCTAAGTCCTGGCAAGGAAGGCCAGCTCGTGTGACCATAGCTGTACCATCACCTGTGCTGGTATGAGCAGATGTGCAACTGAAGAAGGTGCGGCCATACCCACTAGAGAAAACATTTCAAAAATTAAAATTTGTCTGCAATATTTTCCTTAGGAAATCAGTAGAGAAGCAGTAAGATTTCATTAGGATGTTTATCTTATCTCTGCACTTTGTGCAACGACAGATTTACAATTCAACTAAAGCAGAGGACTTTCTGCATAGCATTAATGCATCCGATGAAGTGAGCTGTAGCTCATGAAAGCTTATGCTCTAATAAATTTGTTAGTCTCTAAGGTGCCACAGGTACTCCTTTTCTTTTTGCGAATACAGACTAACACGGCTGCTACTCTGAAACCAGTCAGCCACTGTACTCATTTATCACACACATTAAGCTTCTCACAAATTTAATTTATCCTAATGTGAACAAAATGCATAGGTTGTGTACTGTGCAACTTGACCAAGTGGAGGATCATCTAGTTCAACTAACATCTGAAAAATAACTTGAGACTAGTAGATGAAAGAGGAATAGCACCATACTTCCTCTAGAATGCTAACTAGGGTTCCTTTCAAAAGTTGTCAGTGGAATTATGTCCCACTAATGGGGTCAATTTTTTGAGAGAGGAATCATGTGCCATTTTCCCCTCATACACCCATTGTTTTACTTTGAGCCAGGTGATTTAGTTCTTCTCAGTTAAATACCAGAACTGTGTTTTTTTCTGAAGACGGTGCCTTTCTTCACGCAGAGTTCTTTCAGGAAGATAAGTTATTTCTCCTCTGTTTCTTATTTCCATGACACTACCTCAGATACAAAAGTTTAATGAGACTAGTGCTGTTAGCAACTTCTGGCAGGAACAGCATGTTACTATGCCCAAGGGAGATAAAAATAATGTAAAACCAGGATTGTACATCTAAGGTGCAATTTTCACGGCTTGAAATAAAGTTTAGACAAAATTTCCAAACTCAATTGCATAAATTCTGTCACCTAAATTCATTTTTACATTAAAAAAAGTCTTGATTTTCCAGAGGTTCGAGCATACAGCACTCCTATTGACTTTAATTAACTTTGACTGTGATTACTCAGTATCGCTGAAAAAAAAAAAAATCAATTCACTTATTTAGGGGCCTAATTTAAGGCACCCACGTTATGCAGCCACCAAACACAAACTGTGCTTCTCTGCACAAACTCAGTATTATTCCATTTATGCTAGAGTTGCTGATCTAAATCTAACAAGGAGACAAAAAAGACTAAATGCAGAAGAGGGCAGGACCGACAAAAGAGGACAGGGCAGAGAAGATCAATTACCCAAAATTAGGATCACATGTAATTGTTGCACCAAAATTACATGGTTACTACATTTAGTCTTTTAGTGATCCACTAGGTTACCCTGCAGTAAATCCATTTCTGTTTGTATTTTCTGAATATATTTTGACACACTGGGAGCGGCTACACTTTACCTCGCACAAAAATCTCCTGGAGGAGGACTACTCAGTAGGCCCTGTAGATACGTTGTCTTGCCACTGCCAGTTTACATCTAGTATTAAAGTTGCATTACACTTTCCGCTTTTAATTAAAATATTTTAAAGATCATCCCTTACTTCCCAGCCCATACTAACTGCCCCTAGATTTAGCTTTATAGTATTGCTTTGGAACTTAAAGCTAAACTCAGGGTAGTGAATTTACATTATGAAAGTATTCATGTTAAGGTTGAGTAAATACAGTACATTAAAGCACGGAACTAAACCCAAATGGAGTAATTAAATTGCATTTACATTGTTTTTACCCAAAAGGTAAAATGTGATTTAAGTAGAAGGATTATTATTCCCCTTTTACAGATTGGGAAATGGAGACGTATGAAATGTCTTGTGCAAGGTCACAGTATGCCATAATTTGGATTCAAACCCTTGTCTCCAGACACCCATATCCTCTCCTCTAAGTTCTAGATTATGCTACCTCACATTAAAGTTTTTTAGTTTTTTTTTTTTTTTTTTTTTTTTTTTTTTACACTTCAACATAATTTTATATCACATTACCCAGTGGCAACAACAGTGTTCTTTGCTCTTAAACGATGTATTGAGCCATCTTCTATGCAAAGTGCAATAACTCCACGACATTCTCCATTTTCCATCAGGAGGTCCAAGGCAAAATACTCAACAAAATAGCTGGTATCATATCTTAGGGACTAGAAAAGAAAAAATTTTCAATCGTTAAGGAACATGCAAAAGCTAAACAAATTTTTTTTTTCCCCCCACAGATTTGTTAAAAAGTGCCTAGTTACATAAGAATAAAATCAGACCCAGTTCTCATGGAAACTATTATCCAGATAAGCCTGTATGCAGAAAGTCTGCGGCTCTTTTAGGATAATGGTGTTCTAGAAAATACAGAACATTTAGATTGGACAGACCATTCTTAATTACCAAACCATTTAAAGGAACAGTTTCTCAAATTTGTCTGAAAACGTTGTACTTATCATTGGTATAAGTAACAACGAAGGTAGATGAGAAAAAGTCCATATTTCAGTTTACTTTGTGTAGCTGACAATACCTGGTATATGGTGAGTCTCACTTGCTGATCTCTTTCAGTTCCTGTCCCATGCACTAGCATATTACCCCTCAAATATCCTGGAGAAAGCTCACTTCCCACTTCAAGCACTATATTAGGGTGTTAACAGGGCCAAAGATACCAGCAGCTGGGCAAGTTGACTATGGGAGCTTCCTTCATCTCTGGAAGAACCAGACAGCACCTAGAAGCACGTGCCACATCTCTCTTCAGTCCCCATACTATTTATCTATATTATGGTTCCACATACAGGCCTCACTCAGGATAGAGATGAACAATTAGCTAAGCCTCTGTGAAAGAGTGCATAAAGTACATGGGCTGTTAAGTCCTTAATGAAATTAGGTCTAAGGGCCACTTACTAGTTCTTAATGATACTCTGGATATTTCCATCTTTTATGGCCTTGCACTAGAAGATGGACAGGACCTGTTAACTAGAGCTGTGGTCACCAGTAGAGGCTGATGAGACAAGCTCAGGCAGCTTCGTGGTAGCACTTTTGCATGGCCAGAACCACGCTTACCCTCCTAGTTTCCCATACTTGCTGTGAGGGTGGATGGAGGCTGATCTTACTTGCTACTTCCCTGTTGGGGTGCTCTGTCACAGTTTTTTCTTGGCCCATGAGAAGATTTAGATGAACTCTTCCTGGTACTGGCCAAGGGGTGGGTGAGTGGTTGTGGGGGGAGGGGAAGTAGGTGAGCGTGTCATGGCATAGCAGCAAAAGGAAGAGACAGCTTCCTCTGGCCACAAAATTAGCAGAGCTTACTATCTATGCATTCTCTCCGGGAAGAAGTGCAGGAAAAGCAGATTCTTTTTTCAGCCTTCTTCTGTTTCTGTCACGCTGATATCAAGCAGAGGCATGCCAGGGGAAAAAAGGAGGCCTGGGATCAAGATTAGGAATTCTCCTGGATTCCTTGCTGATTCTAAACTCATATATAGCAGAGCCCATAAGTAACAGCACTATTACTTCTAACAAGTTTTTTAAATCCCTATAGTAGCCATTAGTTAAAACAAAAGTCAAGTTCTGTTTCCCATTTCACAGCCTCTTACCCTGCCATACAGTGTATGCAACAGTGAGTGTCCTGTCCTGTCTGCGACACAACAGCATCGATGAGCCTGTCCCCCTTTTCCAAACTGAAGGCTCTGTCCACCAAAGGCACGCTGATAGATCTTCCCTTCTTCTGTTCTGCTAAACGGCATTCCATAATTTTCCAGCTATTGAGCCCAAACAAAGTATTAGAGATATAGCTGTGGACTTCAGCAACAGGCAAGTTACTGTTAGGGATGTAAAATGTTAACTGGTTAACCAATAAGCATTAGTCTTACAGGTAATCTGCATTAACTGTTAACCTGTGGGCCAGCCAACTGGCCAGCCGGAGCAGCCCCTTTAATCAGTTAACCGTTTTAACAACATATTTTTTAATCGTTTAACTTTTTAAACAATATTTACATCCCTAGTTACTGTTATAGCTGCTTTATAACACTAATAAACCTATCACTCACGCTCAAGAAGGCAACAAAGAAAGGAAAGGAGTACTTGTGGCACTTTAGAGACTAAAATTTATTTGAGCATAAGCTTTTGTGAGCTACAGCTCACTTCATTGGATGCATTCGGTGGAAAATACAGTGGGGAGTTTTACACACACACACACACACACACACACACACACACACAGAGAACATGAAACAATGCGTTTTATCATACACTTTGTAAGGAGAGTGATCACTTAAGATGAGCTATCACCAGCAGGAGGGGGGGGGGGGGAAGGAGGAAAACCTTTCATGGTGACAAGCAAGGTGGGCCATTTCCACCGAATGCATCCGATGAAGTAAGCTGTAGCTCACAAAAGCTTATGCTCAAATAAATTTGTTAGTCTCTAAGGTGCCACAAGTACTCCTTTTCTTTTTGCGAATACAGACTAATACGGCTGCTACTCTGAAACAAAGAAAGGAGTTTCTCTTTATACAAAGTTTACTATTCCAGTCTAATATCTGTATCTGTCGTCATCATGAATAAGTCCGAATATGAACAAGAGGCTGCTAGGCAGCTCTCCAGCACCACTTTTTACAAGCCATTACCCTCTGATCCCACTGAGGGTTACCAAAAGAAACTACAGCATTTGCTCAAGAAACTCCCTGAAAAAGCAAAAGAACAAATCCGCAGACACACCCCTGGAACCCTGACCAGTGGTATTCTATCTGCTACCCAAGATCCATAAACCTGAAAATCCTGGACGCCCCATCATCTCAGGCATTGGCACCCTGAGAGCGGGATTGTCTGGCTATGTAGACTTCTCAGGCCCTACGTTACCAGCACTCCCAGCTATCTTCGAGACACCACTGACTTCCTGAGGAAACTACAATCCATCAGTGATCTTCCTGAAAACGCCATCCTGGCCACTATGGATGTAGAAGCCCTCTACACCAACATTCCACACAAAAATGGACTACAAGCCGTCAGGAACAGTATCCCCGATAATGTCACGGCTAACCTGGTGGCAGAACTTTGTGACTTTGTCCTCACCCATAACTATTTCACATTTGGGGACAATGTATACCTTCAAGTCAGCGGCACTGCGATGGGTACCCCCATGGCCCCACAGTATGCCAACATTTTTATGGCTGACTTAGAACGCTTCCTCAGCTCTCGTCCCCTAATGCCCCTACTCTACTTGCACTACATTGATGACATCTTCATCATCTAGACCCATGGAAAAGAAGCCCTTGAGGAATTCCACCAGGATTTCAACAATTTCCATCCCACCATCAACCTCAGCCTGGACCAGTCCACATAAGAGATCCATTTCCTGGACACTACGGTGCTAATAAGCGAAGGCCACATAAACACCACCCTATACCAGAAACCTACTGACCGCTATTCCTACCTACATGCCTCTAGCTTTCATCCAGATCACACCACACAATCCATTGTCTACAGCCAAGCTCTACGATATAACCGCATTTGCTCCAACCCCTCAGACAGAGACAAACGCCTACAAGATCTCTATCAAGCGTTCTTACAACTACAATATCCACCTGCTGAAGTGAAGAAAGATTCACAGAGCCAGAAAAGTACCCAGAAGTTACCTACTACAGGACAAGCCCAGAAAGAAAACAACAGAACACCACTAGCCATCACCTTCAGCCCCCAACTAAAACCTCTCCAACACAACATCAAGGATCTACAACCCATCCTGAAGGACGACCCATCACTCTCACAGATCTCGGGAGACAGGCCAGTCCTTGCTTAAAGACAGCCCCCCAACCTGAAGCAAATACTCACCAGCAACCACACATCAGAACCACTAACCCAGGAAACTATCCTTGCAAAAAAGCCCGTTGCCAATTCTGTCCACATATCTATTCAGGGGACACCATCATAGGGCCTAATCACATAGCCACACTATCAGAGGCTCGTTCACCTGCGCATCTACCAATGTGATATATGCAATCACGTGCCAGCAATGCCCCTCTGCCATGTACATTGGCCAAACTGGACAGTCTCTACGTAAAAGAATAAATGGACACAAATCAGACATCAAGAATTATAACATTCAAAAACCAGTCAGAGAACACTTCAATCTCTTTGGTCACTTGATTATAGACCTAAAAGTGACAATTCCTCACCAAAAAAACTTGAAAAACAGATTCCAACGAGAGACTGCTGAATTGGAATTAATTTGCAAACTGGATACTATTAATTTAGGCTTGAATAAAGACTGGGAGTGGATGCGTCATTACACAAAGTAAAACTATTTCCCCATGTTTATTCCCCTCCCCCCCACCCCAGCTGTTCCTCAGACGTTCTTGTCAACTGCTGGAAATGGCCCACCTTGATCATCACTGCAAAAGGTTTTTTTCCCCCCCGCCGTCCTGCTGGTAATAGCTCACCTTACCTGATCACTCCTGTTACAGTGTGTATGGTAACACCCGCTGTTTCATGTTCTCTGTGTACATAAATCTCCCCACTGTGTTTTCCACTGCATGCATCCGATGAAGTGAGCTGTAGCTCACGAAAGTTTATGCTCAAATAAATTTGTTAGTCTCTAGGGTGCAACAAGTCCTCCTTTTCTTTTTGTATCATTAAAATGTCACTATGAATATTGATTTGGGTTGCAGATAATTATAATTCAAATAAACTTCAATATGAATAATTTCACCTCTACAACTGCAGCAGGTGCCTCCTCAGTCATGTAATGAATGGCATCCTGGTCTCCCAGCCAGTCAGATCCTTTCACAGTGTCATAGAAGTGCCATCTCCAGTTATCTTCCTCCATGTTTCCCAAAGCAGCATTGATCCCTCCCTGAAAATGAAAAATATATTTCCCCAAAGTGACATTTGAAATGCATAATTTCAAAAGCCAGTTCATTTCTCAATCCCATTAAAACACACAATATTAAATAATATTTAAGACAACGGACAAATTACTTTAAAATCAAATTTATGTGCTGTGCCATTTTTACAGCATACAAACCTGAAGAAACTGTGTAAACTCAAACATCTCTTTCACCAAAAGTTAGTTAGTTTAATAAGAGAGATTACTTAACCCACCTTGTCTCTCATTTATAAAGCAGAAATTATGAGTCTTTATCAACTTCCCAATGATTAACACGTCATTCTTTTTAGGTTAAAACATTTTGAACAGCAGAATATATTACAACACTATACATAACAACTGAAATCATAAAATGGAGTGGCATGTTAATACAACAAAAAATAAGAAAGACATAGAATAAAAGTCAAACATGTACAATTTTCCTAAACTGTTTTACTTAGATCCTAATCTCCATTTTTACTAATCATAATGTGGGGACTGAAATTCAGTCAATTTATGAATCATAATATTCCATACATAAAATCTGTGTTATGAAAATATTAGTATTTTTAATGTCAAAATAATTGTATTTAAATTCTTACCTGTGCAGCAACAGTATGGGATCTGGTAGGGAACAGCTTTGTAACACATGCTGTATTAAATCCAGCCTCCGACAAACCAAATGCAGCCCGCAAACCTGCCCCACCAGCACCCACAACGACAGCATCAAATTCATGGTCAACTACCGGATATTGTGTAGAAATCTGAGGAGAAAGATTACTGCATTAAGATCACAAGTCAAATGATTATAGCTCAAGCAGGGTCTCAGTTTAACTACTTTATGCATTTTTTTAACGTATACTGGAGGATATACAGAAAGTTTCTCAAACTGTGCATATCACTGATTTTATCACAAGCTTAGCATAGTGTGAATGAATCATTTAAGTAGGTTCTAGTCAATGCAGTATGTATTTCTAAAGTCAACGCATGATCCATTTTAATGATTCACTGCCCCGACTGAAATTTTCTTCAACAAAAAAGTATACAAGAAACCAGAACTCTGATAATCCTGTTCTATTCTTTCCTTCCAAATGCCAGAAACATTAAGAATATACACTGAACCAACAGGAAAGAAGACTGTCTCATAGATAAATATGAACTTACCGAATCAGAAACTTTAGCAGATGCATTCTTCTTTCCATAGACAGTAAAGTGAAAGTTACGTGCAAGAGCCTGGCAAGCTGCTGGCCACTGTTGAAACATGTTCAAAATTATGTAAAATGTTCTAGTTTACAGATGTTTTATGAGCCAGATTCCCATAATTTCCAGTTACACAATGTCTAAAACAAATATGCTTTACTTCTGACTAATTTTTTAGCACATATCTCTAAAGAATATTGGATTCAGATAGTTTTAGGGTAATTTGTAGGGGGGAAAGTCCTGCTTGTTCCTAAATACAGGCTGTGACAGAGACGAAATCCACCCAAGATTTAAAAAAATAGAGCAATCTCTGTAATTCCTGTGTTGACCCCTACTTCTCTACAACTCATACTAACCAGCTAAAACAAGTCCAATCTGCATATACTCTGACAGACAACTGTTTTTAAGCCTGGGGTAATGAGCGTTTTTTGAGACTGAACAGTATGAAAAAAAAATCACAGCTATTTCACTTTTGTAAAGCAGTTTGAACTATTTTGTAATGTCATCTCAAACTGTTTTGTCTAGAATCACAAAAATTCAGTTTATTTTGTTGGCCACAGCAAGGCATGAGACCTTTGGGAGGGTGGATAGTTATTTTTTAAATTATTCAGTAATGGGTTTTGGGGTGGTCTTTTTTCCAGGAGGAACCTGAACTAGGAGGTATTATGCACATATTGTAACATACATGAGGTCTGGCCAAAGAAAGGGTGCCCAAGCTCAGGTGTAAGTGGAGGTCTAACTACTGCAGAGAGACTTGAGGAGCAGAGAGCGGCAAGCGGAGGACATGCAGATATCAGTAATCACAAATCTCCTTTTGTTACAAAGGTGAAGCGTTTCAGATTTCAAGCAGTAATGCTCTCTATAGCTCTGCTCAGATTCCTATGTTTTCCACCTTCTAGAAGTAGTATTTTTGATTAACCAAAGCACCTCTACATCCTATACAGTCACCACACGTGTCAGGTGTTTCCTTGGTGGAAATTCTACACTTCCCAAATTTGCAAAAGATACAAACTTGAGAAGACACACACACAAAGGAAGACAGAACCAATCTACAATGTGAACGGGAGAGGTTGAGTAGCAGGAACTACAATACAACCAAAATATGGATTGATATTGTAAAATCATTTAAATGACTTAAAGGGTGACCTTTAAACAGATGTCATGAAACAAGCTTAACGATAGGAGTGCTCCAGTGCCACTATAACATGCACCCTATACAAGAAAGGTAAGAGGTACTGATACCAAAGGTAAGAATTGTAAAAGAAATATTTAAAAAAAGATTCAAGGTCATCAAAAAGCATTCAGAAAAAGATTTTTATGGGGATGAACTTTGGAACTCTCCCATTAGTCGCTGCACTTTTTTTGTATCATTAACTAGCTATATGTTAATGAACTAGATGAAAGGTTTCTAGTTCCAAACCTAAATGACTACATCTTATTGCCAAGGAAGAGTGAAACAACTAAACTGAGATTTACCAAACCAAAGAAAAAGAATAGCACAAATAACTAGTATCTTGAACAAAGACTGGAACCAACTAGAAGTGAAAGCAAGTCAGTTAATGATGGAGATATTTTATAATGTGGACTAGTTTCCATTGCAAAACAGGGTGAGACCAACTCATTTCCACTAGAAGCCTACAGAAGAATTTGCATCCTGGTTGCCGATGAGAGAGCTACTCCATTAGTCACTATACAATTATCCTCTTAATCACTGTCTTTTAGAATGGATTTTTAATTTTTTTAAATTTTTTTTTAATAGCAGCAAAGGAATATCTCATTTGCAAAATGTACTAGGATACATCAAAAACAGGACACAGTGTAAAATGTTTCCAGTATTGTTGTAGCTGTGTTGGTCCCAGGATATGAGAGAAACCTGGTGGTTGACAAAATATCTTTTACTGGACCCACTTCTGTTGGTGAAAGAGAGAAGCTTTCAAGCTACCCAGAGCTCTTCTTCAGGCCAGGTCAACGCTACAGACCTATATTGGTATAAATACATTGCTCAGGGGTGTGAAAAAAAAACCCAACAACCTGTGTAGACAGCACTACATCAGTGGGAAAACTTCTCCCATTGACATAGATACCAGCTCTCAGGGATGTAGATTAACTACAGCACTGAGAGAAGCTCCCACATTGGTATAGTAGCATCTTCATTAAAGTGCTACAATGGCACATTTGCGCCACTGTACGTGAAGGCAAGCTCTATATCTGGGAAAGGTACTCTAAGAATAAGTCTACAGTAAAAATGCTGCATTGGCACAGATGCACAGCCACTGTACCACTTTAATGAAGATGCTCTACACCGACCCAAGAGGTGGTAGCTGTGTCAGTGGGAGAAGCTCTCTAGTTCTGTCTACACAGAAGTTAGCTTGATATAACTACATAGCTCAGATGTATAAATTGTTCACACCCCAAGCGACATAGTTATAGGGATATAGGTCTGTATCGTAGACCAGTCTTTAGATTGTGACAGCTGAATACAAAGTGGCAGGGATTGTTAAGCATAAAGAGTTAACACATGTTGTATGAAACCATGCAAAATGAAGTGGGCAGTTAACACCTCTGCATTCATAGGACAAAGCTGGTCCAATAAAAGGTATTACCTCACCCCATCTCTCTCAGTGTAAAATGCATTGGGCAGCCGTTTTCTTGGCTCCAAAACCTAGCTTCAGATATATAGTTATATTGTAGTATTCCACTATATTTTACTATGTACTTTTATTTGCTTAGATAAAAGATAACATAACATTACCTTGTTTATTGCTCAGAGTGATTGATAGCACAGCTTTGCTGCATAGAAAGAAAACTCATAACTGGCAATCAAGCAATTCCAAGCAGTTCCAATTCTTACTTTGTTTTGCTAAAGATGACATGCAAATATTTTTGAAGACTCCAAGCTATAAAATGTATTAATACTCTAAAACACAGGAGGAAGTTAACTGACCTATTTTCTTTCTTTTACAGGTTTTAACATCCAAACAAATGAACTGTAACTACATGACAACCCAACACAAGCTTCTGCCTCAGAATCAGGGTCTTAGTTGACAACATAACATCCAACATGGAAGTCTAGGGCAGGCTAGAAACAGTCAGAATCTTGATGTTCAAGAAAAACTCACAATACTGTGCAGTTTTGAAATGTTTAATATCCTTATTTTACAGAAACAGTTTGCTACATGACACAGTAACTAAGCACATTCTACAGTACAAAATTAAACCAACATAATTTACATCAGCATACAGACATCGCGCTCATTACATTGCCTGTGCTTATCTACGCTTTGCTCATACCAGTGGTGCACATGCTCACCAAGAGCGCTTGCACCAATTAACTGTCATTGTGAGGTATCAGGGGGTACTTAGCTGTGTTAGTCTTTAAAGTGCCACCGGATTCGTCGTTGTTTTTGTGGATACAGACTAATGGATGTATTTGAGCATAAGCTTTCGTGCGTCTGAAGAGGTGAAGTTTTTACCCATGAAAGCTTATGCTCAAATACATCTGTTATTCTTGAAGGTGCCACTGGACTCCTGGTTGTTTTTATTATTTTTGGCTCCCTTGATATTATGTAAATTCAAAACAGCAGAGCTGCAACAACTAGAGAAAGGTAGGCAAGGCTTGAAAATGTTTTATTATTCCTGTTTGCCTAAACACTTCAATTCAATCTTTCCCCCTCTTCTAGCAAGCTCCTTCCACTGCAACATGTGAAGGCCTACTTTTTCCCTCCTTCTCCCAACAGGTCTGAGGACGGTCTTCCTCACAGCTGTTCCATGCAGTGGTGGAAGTTGCTGCCCCTGCTACTATGCAGGAGACTTTTTCCTCCCAGCTTGTCCTTTGCACTCCGAGCTCGGGACTGAGACGCTGTCAAGAAGAGGAAGGGGACAAGCTGAAAGACAGATTGCCCCCATATAGCTGAGAGGAAGGACTCTGCTTAACCAGCCTAACTCCTCAGCAATAACTAGGATAACACCCTCCAGCAACAGGCAGGAAACATACATCCTGTTCTAACACATGCTTTTGCCTTTTTTTTTTTTTTGGCGCTCCTCTGCAGCAAGGCAGAATGGCACAGGGAGTGACTTGTAGGCCAGCCTGCTTCTCTTTATTATATCTCTAAAGTCAAAATTTTGGAGTTCCATAAAATTCAGTGGAAAAAAGTTATAGACCACTAAGACACATTTCCTTCCTATTTATTTCATATGAAGGCTTTAAAAATCAATGCGTTCAAGTCACTGGCTCACTTTCAGTATTTCTCACTGAGATCCATCAGTTCTTTTCAATATTAGTTTTGAGTGAGTATAAAAGTTTTGACTGCAATAGGAAAACTGCAAGGAAAAACTGAAACTGTAATTAAGCACATATCCCTATGCAAAATGGCCCCACTATTTAGGCAGTGGCAGAACCTAAGTCCAGAAATAAGTTATAGCCTTTTTAAAATCAGTTTTTCCCCTTTGGAAATCATCTCTGTACTTCTTTGTACTTCTTGTTCAGAATGCAAAATTCCAAAAACCACAACTGTCACTGAAATAAATATTTATGATACCACAAAATGAAATGTTTTGAAACATCTTCAGTTAACCAAAGTGTCTAGAAACTTTTGGAGTAGAAAACAATTTAAGAAAAAAGTTAGATGAAGCTATTTGTCACTCAACAGCCTTTCCTACCAAACCCCTCTCCTAATCTGGCTCGGGGAGACACAGTAGGGTCCTGTAGTCAGGGCACAGGCCTGGGAGCTAGGAGACCTTACACAAGTCACTTTTCTCTGTGCCTCAATATCCCCACCGCCCTGTTTATTTAGATTGTTAATCTGTCTTGGCAGGGACTGTATCTGATTTTCTTAGTTACCGTTCTAGCACATAAAGGGGTCCCAATCCTACTTAGAGCCTCTAGGTACTACTGTAATAAATAGTAATAGTGTGTGTGGTCATTCACTACAGAAGTTTCTACTAATGAAAAGGCTGGTTACCCTGCCTTTGTTAATTTCAGTGTGACAATGGAGTAAAATAAAACAAGGACTAGCTCATTGCAGGTGGAGGAAAGAAAGTGAGCGGGGGAATGAAAAGCATCAAGTGTAGTTTCAGGGGAGCTTGGATGCACACTATCTGGTTTCATATATAATTCCTTACTTTATCAGCTCAGAGACCAGTTATTAACAACCCCACTCCAAACACTTTAAATGTATGTAACTTTCAAATATTTGTTCATAGCAAAATACTATTAATTCATTTAAAGCAACGGATGAGATACTCCGTACTCCAATAAAACCTCATACACGTTGCCTTTTTGTTTAATAAAGCACCAGGCTATTTAAAAGAGCCAGGCCATGTTGGTCTCCTTGAGAATACTGGGGTTTCTTTGAAAGCCTTTCTACTAACACACCATCATGACTGTTGTATTCCTCTGCCCACTTTTTTTAATAAGGCTGCTAAAAAAAAAGACACTGCTTCTCAAGAACTAAACTCCTGCCACTGAATCCCTGGTACCTGAGATCAAATCCCAAAAAGAGATCCCACAGAAACAGACTGCATAGGCCTTTGAAATTAAGAACCTTAAGGTGTCACTTGTCTACCTGCTAAAACAGAGGCAAAGGGGGTACTGGGGAGGCAGCAGGGACCAGTGGACAGGTCACCACACCGCGGGCTGCCAGGGCTGGGTTCTATACCGGGCTCTGCCTCCCACCAGCCGGGTGACCTTGGGCAAGTCACTTCCCCCGGCAGAGCCTCGCTTTTCTCGCCCACCCTTTGTCCATCTCGTTCGCGTCTACTCAGACTGGCGGCGAACAGAGGGATGGGTGGCAGCCAACGCCAGAGTCAGCAGAGGCTGCTGGGCCGGCGCCTCTCGCCGCAAGGGCACCCGGAGGGGCTTTAACAACAGGTCTGATCTTCGGGCTAGGCGAGCTCCGGCACGAGACTCGGACGGCAGCCCCCGCCCCAGCCGCGACGGAGGAGGGGCCGAGCCGGCGTCTGTTGCCCGGAGCGGAGCGGGGGCTGCCGGGGGAGCGGGGCAGCGCGCGGCTCCCCCCACCGCCGCGTGCGCGCGCGCGCGCTAGGCGAGCGGGTTCGACGCGTCTGAGAGGCCCCCTCGGGCTGACCAGCTCCCGCCCCGGGAGACGCCGAGCCAGACCCCGCCCTTCTGCAAGGGCCGGCTGCCCGCGAGGCGGGGCGCACTCACCGCTCCCACGGGGGGTCGGAACAGCCGCTTCGCTAACCCCCGCGACGCCGCGCCAGCTGACGCCGCCATTTCGCCCCGTCCGGAGAGTCAGTCGCTTCCTGCGCATGCGTGCGGGCGGGGCTGGCCGCGCCGTTACCGGCGCGAGCCTCCGGGAGAGACCAAGTGCCGGGGGAGGATAGTGTGACGTGCGACCAGGCTGCCGCGGATGGTGTTCCCTTTCCCCCTCTCGTTCCAATGGGCTGGGCCGGGGAGGTGGGGGCTGGACCCGCTGGCAGGTGAGGTAAGTGGCGGCGGCGGCGGCTACTCAGCTGGGCCTGGCGGGCTTCGTGCGGTGAGTCTCCTCTTCCTCGGCCGCGGTGCTCACGGGGTTGTCCCCAAGCCCGCGGGGGGTGGGAGGCGCTGTTGAGTTTCCAGGCCGCGCCTTCAGCGCGTGAGGGCGGGAGCGCCCGGGGCTGTCCAGGGCGAGCAGGACCCCGCGCGCGGATCGGTCTGGCCATGGGGGGGTCTCTGAGCGCGCGGCCTGTCCAGCCCCGTCACTGGACCCGGATCTACCAAGTGCTGCTGAGGGCGTTCTGCTCTGTGCGCACAATAGTTTACAATTCGGCAAATTTTATTTATCAAATACATGGGGAGGCTCCAGTATGGCATTGGGGAGCACGGGCCACTGGCTGCACAGAGGTGGGAGATCACTGTGCAGCTCCCCCTCTAGATAGCTGCTCCCCTCCCCCCCAGCTTCCCTCCCCCTCAGCTGCACCCAAAGCTGACACAACACAAGGACCGGGCCTGGCCCAGAAACACCCCAGGTCCCAACTCTTCCATGCCAGGTGCAGGCAGGCGGGATCCGAGTGTGGAGGCGCTGCGGGGGGGGGAGCGGGGGTTCTGTGTGAGGTAATCTGGGTGCGGGCGGCTCAGTGGGCGATCCGGGTGCAGGGGGGATCTGGCTGTACAGGGTCTTGTTGTGGGGGATCTGGGTGCAATGGAAATGGGACTCTGCAGGGGGATCCAGGTGAAGGTGGTTGGGGCTTGGTAGGGTGGGAATCCAGGTGTGGGTGGCTCATTGGGGTGGTCCAGGTGTAAGGGGGGGATTCTGGGGGTAGGGTGAGGGTCTGGGTATAGGGGGGTTGGGCAGATGGGGGAGCAGCTCCCTGTACAGGGATCCCTCCCCCTGCAGCTGAGGAGTGATGGGAAAGGGGGGAGATTCTTTCAACTGGGGGAGAAATCTGGGGGGTGGGTCTGATCCAGCCCTGGATGCCATGCTAGCAGCTGACCTCAGCACAGGGTAGGTGCCACCAGCCAGGCCTTCCCCAGTCCTGCTCTCTGCCCCACAATGATTTACCTCTCTGCTGACTGTCCTGGGCACCCAAAACATACTGCTTGAAACGGTCATGTGACCACTCTTGTGGCTTCCCTTTGCTTTCCTGTCAGAAAGTCATTTTTCTGTGGGGAAGCAAAGAAATCTTCAGGGGCCATACATTCTGCGTATGTGCAGTGGCGCAGAATTCCCTCAGGAGTAACCCAGGGATGTAGGCGGCACAGTGCAGCGCATGGTCCTGGGGAAGGGCCCAATGCCCCTGCTGCCCAGCACCACCCCAGCCCCAAGTGCTAGGGGACTCACAGTGGAACAGCTCCTGTGGGGGCACTCAGGGGCAGCCCCATGTCAGACTGACCCCACGTCCCTGATTACAGCCCTCCCAACCCCCCCCCCCCCCGAGAGGGGGCCACTCCTGTTCAAACTCTTTCTCTGCCACCAGGGGGGAACCCACACCTCCCAGCTGAGCACTCAAACTCAGTGGCTCTCAACTTTTTCAGGCTATTGTACCCTTTTCAGGAGTCTGATTTGTCTTGTGTATCCCCAAGTTTCACCTCACTTAAAAACTACTTGCCTCTGAAATCATACATAAAAATACAAAAGTGTCATAGCACACTAGTACTGAGAAATTGCTGACTTTCTCATTTTTATCATATAATATAAAATAAATTGGAATATAAATATTGTACTTACATTTCAGTGTATAGTATATAAAGCATTATAAGCAAGTCGTATGAAATTTTAGTTTGTACAGACTTCGCTGGTGCTTTTTATGTAGCCTGTTGTAAAACTAGGCAAATATCTAGATGAGTTGATGTACCCCCAGAAGACCTCTATGTACTCCCAGCGGTTACATGTACCCCTGGTTGAGAATCACTGTTCTAACTCCTGGGCTAGAGCTAAAAGTTTGGGTGGGGGAAGGGGCATCACCTCATCCTCCTTTGGTTAGATTTTCAATGGGACCTGATCTGGTTGGCAGCCTCCGAGCACACATTCAAGATCAGGCCCTGCATGTGAGATAGGCCAGCGAACGCCAAAAGGCAAATCTTCTCCCGGTTCATGAATTGTTCTGGAATTTAGGTGAGAGATAGGTGCCCAGACAGCTGCGCACAAGTGGAGAGGCTGAAATTTAGATGCGGAGGGGAACTTTTACCCTGAAAACTTACTCACTGCGTGAGTTTCGGCTCCTTTGTGATCCCCAAAACTCCTGCCAAACCCTGCGGGAGACTAACTTGAGACTTGGACACCTAAATCTCGGGTTTGGAAGTATCTTTGTGCATCAGGGCCCAGCTAACTCTTGGACTTCACTACAGCCCTTTCCATGGCAAAGTAGCCCACTCTTGGCCGGGGCAGAGCTCCCGTCCCACTTCTCTCTGTGGGCTAGCACTGTGGTAGGCTCAAAGTGTGGAGGGTGGTCTGGGTTTGCAGTGATGTGGACAAATCAGTACCTAGATGGCCCACAAGTATCTTAACACAATAAATAAATGCTTATATGCCGGGGGTGGGGGTGGGGGGGGGAATGTGAGGAGAGGTCCTAAATCCATCTACCCAACTCTGTTATCCCTGCTCCGAGCTAGAGAGACAGCCCTCCAACTCCAATGTTCTAAAGTCTTGCATACATGAATTGCACCATAATAGACTTTGATTTGGAAAACCAAAATTATAGTTGCTTGCAGCAGGGTTTTTTCCTTTTATTTCTGTAAAGAGGAATTTGTTGTAGCATCAGACCCTGATCAGAATCCATATCATGGGACAGGTCTGAAATATCTGAAAGACTGACTTGTCGGTCTGAAGCTCTAAGAAAGGTAGTACCATCTCTGTCATCACCAGCAAAACCAGTTCTATACTTCTGCCTTATCAGAGAGATCTGATTTCACCTATTATCACTTTAAATAAAGGCGAAATGTTCATATTTAAAAATCCTAATCTCGCAAATTAACTGGTTACTAAAGCAATCATTTTATTTTTAGGTCTAAAATGACTTTAATAAAGAAGCTGCAGTGTCCTATTTTCTAGGCAAGTGGCAAAGTTGTACCTAAGTCTGTTAAACTGATGGTAAGTAAATCTCAAAGTTCTGGGGTATTTTTCAGTTTTTTCTTGATATACCACAGGGATCGGCAGCCTTTCAGAAGTGGTGTGCCGAGTCTTCATTTATTCACTCTAATTTAAGGTTTCGTGTGCCAGTAATACATTTTAACGTTTTTTAGAAAGTCTCTCTCTATAAGTCTATATATTATATAACTAAACTATTGTCGTATGTAAAGTAAACAAGGTTTTCAAAATGTTTAAGAAGCATCATTTAAAATTAAATTAAAATGCTGATCTTATGCTGCTGGCCCGCTCAGCCCGCTGCCAGCCTGGGGTTCTGTTCACCTAGGCTGGCTGAGCGGGGCCGGCAGCTGGGACCCGGCAGGCAGCAGCGTGCCATTACAAATTGGCTTGCGTGCCGTCTTTGGCACGTGTGCCATAGGTTGCTGACCCCTGATGTACTACTATGCTAAAGTTCTTCCTTGTAAAGATTTTTCGGCATCATGATTATTAAACATAACAAAACGTTGCTCGTATTTAAAAGTTGGCTTGTGCCAACACTTTTAGCCAAGTTCACTTTCCATTTTAAGTAGGAAATGTAGAATACTTTTAAATAAAATTGTGTTGTAAATATGTCATTTTAGAGGTGCTGAATGGCAGAAAAAGTATTCTACAACCAATAGAACTTCTCTCTAAAAAAAAATCTAATCTTTTAGAACAATCCTTCAACATGAAGAATATTTGCTTTCCCTGAAGTGATAAAAAATATGAACATATATTTGGTAATTGAGTTGTGGTGTAAACACTTGCTTAAACACATTTCAAAGCCCCTGAAACTCTGAAGATATTTTTTTGTAAACATGATTTTTTTTTTTTTTTAAAAGAGGTACTTGTTTTGGCATCTTTGCAAGAGAGGACAACAACTCATCATATTTGTGTAATACGCAGGAGTGGAGGTGGGTAACTAACTGCACAGCTTCTTTCGTCAGATATGGACTTGGCAGTCCAGTTCTCAGTGGACATACTGACAACAAATTTTAGATTGTATAGGCTTTGGGACAGGATGATCATTTTGTTGTGTTTGTACAGCACCTAATACAGTGGGGACCAGGACTAGGGCTCCTAGGTGCTATAGTAATACAAATACCGTACAGACCCATTTACGTGCGGATGTCAGGAGTCAAGCCATCATGACCGCGTGTTAACGGACCGCGGGTCTTTGACAGAAAAGGCATCACCGAGAGCCTTCATCCAGCAGTTTTCAATGGACTTTTGTTTTACTCCGTCCCAAGCTTTTTTTAATCTAAATTAAATAATTTCCTTCATGTTTAACTGTTTCAGGAATTTGGAAATGCCTGAAGACGTGCATGACATGATCGCCAAAATCATCTCCCATTGATAACTGTTTTTAAAATTCTGAATAATGCCCTGGTCTAAAGGTTGAATTTTTGATGTTGTGTTGAATGGTAGGTATAGCACTTGAATTTTTCCATCGCTCGATACCAGTGATTTGGCTGGAGGATGGGCCGGACAATTGTCAAGTAGCAAAAGTGCCTTGGCTTCGAGTTTCTTTGACCGCAGATGCCTATGAACAGCTGGAACAAAGTTATCGTGGAACCAGTTGTTGAAAATGTGTCTCGTCATCCTAGCATTTTTGCTTTTAGCGTATATTACTGGCAGTTTGGCTCTATTGAGGTGATTAAAAGCAGTGAGGGTTATGAAAGCGGCCACCGAGAAGAGGGGCAAGCTTATGGCTGCCCCTCTTATTACTACAAAAAAGAAGAGTCGCACAATCTTTTTAAATTCAGTTGTTTTCTGTGTCTCGTAATTAAAGGCTAAAGTCTTATCAGGTAGCAGTTTTGCAAATAAAGCTGTTTCATCACAATTATAAAGTTGTTCTTTGTGGTAGTCTTCTTTTTTTAAAATAGATTTTAACTCAGTGGGAAATGCATTCGCGGCCAATTCATCGGCTGATCGTCTTTCTCCATAAATCGATACCTGCGCTATGCCATAACGCTTTTTAAAATGACTTATAAACGACTTATAAACCCATTGCTGGCTTGGAATGATTCATCCCCCATTAAATTTCCAAATTTTGTCTCTTGGGTTTGAAGAATTAGCCCACTTTAGCGGCATTCCTTTCAGCCTTTCCTGAGCAAACCACGTGCGCATGGCTTTGTCTATTGTGGGTTTTGCTGAATAGCACACGTTTTCATTTAAGCCCCATGGCAGAATTGATATTTTATACAAAGCCATTCAGTTTAGATTAGTTTTTTAGCCATCCTCAGAGAGTAGATTCGGCAATCCCAATATCTTTTGAAACTTTGGCCTGGGTTTCTCCACTATTTACTCCATCTATTGCAGCTAGTTTTTCTTCTACAGTATAGGAACGCTGACACTTGCCCTCTGCCATTATATTAGGCCTATGGTTACAATTTTCTAATGTAGTGTATATATATTGTATATCTCTCTAGCGTGACGATGACTAAGCATGCGTGTTACGTCTTTACCAATATCGGTAAAGACTTACAGCACGTTTCTGCTCCGCACTTCCTGTTGATTTCTATGTCAGTGAGTTAATGAGCAAATCTGTAGCGCTACGTAGCAAGTTCCTGTATCGCGTGTTAATGAGTCTTGCATGTTAAATAGGTAGCACTAGGAGGCCTGGCGCTACCGTGCTTTAAGCAGATTCGCATGTAAACTGGTCTGTACTGTAATACAGTTGTGATCCATGTTGACAATCTTCACGGAAATACATAGGTCTGAAATAGCATGGAGATGAACTTCTTTTTCCCCTTGATAATTCTGTACAAAGTAATGGCCAAATTGGGTCAGTGGTGGGGAGTGGGGAGAGAAGCTCACATGCCAGTGCCCACGACTCACCTGCTCCACGGCTGAACAAAGGACTTGCCTGTCTATTTGACTCCCACTGAGACCTCATCTTTCACAAGCAGTAAATTAACTGTCTTCAGCTGTATAAGCAATTCCTTTCACACTATTCTACTTTAAATTGTATTTCCTGTTGTACCAGGAAACTCTCTGGGCCGATCCATGGAGCACTGCAGGTGCAGCCAGTAGGACCTTATTGCTCCACAACCCCTCTTTTGTTTGGCTGATTAAAAGAGTGATGTTGCAATGGAGAGCCAAATTCAGCCCTGTTTTAAATAATTTTACCAATAGACAATTTTTTTTCTTTGTAGCTAATTATTCGTGGAATACACATCTGACTTTCAACACTCTTAAAGGAAGAATCAGCTTTTTGTGTTTTTTGAAGGGAGGGTGGAGGAGTAGTTGAAACTTTTGATCTTACAAGAAGAAAGCAACTCAAAACTAACCAATAACCCAGTTTGTTTTCCACCTAAAGGCAACTTTTATAACATCTGGATTCATGGTTTTACTTCTATTTAAATGACTATAGTATGACAGGGTTCCCGGGTGCAGCCTGAACTATGGGACTGCTGAGCTCTCTGTCCCCCCCAAACTGGGCTCCCTCTCACACTGTGATGTCGTTGGCAAGCTAAAACCTGTGGCAGGCACTGCACTTACACTTCACAGGCACAGACACAACCAACCGAGTTACATGAATGCTCCCACTCACTCATGAACCAACAACAGAGAGGCTCCAGCCAGTTCCCCCCAGCTTCCCAGCCTTGTACCCCAGAACTGTACCGTCTTGCCCTGGTTAGAAGCCTGACCAGTGTAAGTTCATTACCAAGTCCACCCCTCCCTCAATGTAAAGAGGACATACACTAGCCATTATAAACTGATCTGAGATTTCCCAAACACTTCAGCTAAAACACACTGTTTTAGATAAAATATAAAACAGATTTACTAACTACAGAAAGATAGATTTTAAGTGATTATAAGTAATAAGCATAGACATCAAGTTGGTTACCTAAGGAATAAAATAAATTCATAGTCTAAGTTCTATAAAGTAAATGGGGTTGGAATCAAGCAGTGCCTCAGCCTGAGAGATGGTACAAACAAGTCTGGGAACTTCAATACACAGGCTGGAACTCTCCTCCGGCCTGGGACCACCCTCCTGTGTTCAAAGTCTTTGTCCTCCAGACATGTTTCCAGATGTTGAGTTGTGCGGGGCGTGAGGCCAAGTCATGATGTCACTTCCCCTTCTTTTATAGTTTCTTCCAGCTTGCTGGAAAGTTCTATGCTTGTGACTGGGGATCCACCCTCATTGGTCAGTCATTCTCCATTATCTACAATGCTCTTTTTCAGAAGTCTTCTGGGATGGTAACTGAGAGTGTAGATTCTCTTTAATGGGCCATCAGCTTGTCTGGCTACTCCATTGCTTTACCTGAAAGACTGGGTGTGGGTGTTCCCAACCTCACAACATAGTTCAGACAGACACCACCCCCCAAAAAACTTCATAACCTCATATACAATAATAGCACATACAATCCAACAGGATATTAATGTTCAACAGATCAAGACTTTTTAAATGATGCCTCAAAAGGCACACTTTGTTCAAAACATATCATAATTATATGATCGTGAATATACGGGTTCTAGGGTGCTGCTTTGAGGTACAGAGTGCCAAACAGTGTCCAGAGACCACCAGTAGGACTGGGGCTTCATTATTTTAGTTGTCTACCCCAAAGCACTTACAACATAAGACATTTTCAAGTTTTTAAAAATTACTAAAGTGCTGGTTATCCCCACCTACTCACCATCTTAGGCATCATTAATTGGTGGGGTTTTTATATGTGCTACAGCAGCAATGGGACTCAAAGAACAGGTATCGGCCTTATGGATTAGTTATTGTACTTGTTTCCATGCTTGAGGAGTGAAATTGGCTTTCTAGGCCTTTGTCTACTGACTGGAAGTAATTTCATTAGCAAAGAATAGATAGAGTAAGATTAATACCAAAAGAGTTCATTGTGATATCTAGTCTGACCACCAGTATGCATAACACAGGTAATAGAATGCTCAGTGGTTATGCACGGCGTCCAATAGCTTGTTTTGAACTAGACTATGCTTTAAAGACTCCAAGTGATGGAGAATGTACCACTTCCCTGGTAATCTGTTTCAGTAGTTAATTACTCTTACAGTTAAAAATCCATCTCTTTAGTTCCAGTTTGATCCAGAATCTAAAATAGAAATCCTGAACCAAGTATTAGATGTGATTTTGATAGGTGCACATGTCCATGTTACCTACTGCTATCAGCGCCGTCCCTTAATCATTGGTACCACTGACATGACTTTTTTTTTCCCCCCCATGAATCTAAAGGTGTCTCCATGAATAATTTAAATGATCCTCCAAACTGGAATATCCAGCCTAATCCAAGGGATAATGGTCGTGATGGAAACAAATGGAATTATGCTTTGTTGGTTCCAATGCTGGGATTGGCTGCATTTCGTAAGTAATATTTTTAATAATTATATTTTTTCTGATCAGGCCCAGCATTCTAGTGGAAATACAATGCGTTGCCTGTATGGGGGGGGCGTCAAAACTGGCTGCTGAGTTCTCTGGACCAAAAGGTTCATGTAGCAATACACTGCTCGAGCAACCCCTCTTCTGTCCAGCTGATTGAAATGGCATTTCCACAATCCAGTGGAAAGCCAATTGTAGCCATCCTTACTAGCTGGAGGAGGGTCACCTTAGAGCCTTTGAAGGAAGAGGAGAGAATTGGGTGAATAACCCTATTTGGGAGGGAATGTATGTTTAGGAGGACTGGTATGTGCAGGTAAAGGAAGGCTAATACATAAAAATACCAATACACACATTTGTCTACACAAGCTAATTTTCCTTTGTTTTTTTTTGGGAAAAAATTGTAGACTGATACAGTCTTTCCCTTTCCCTCACTCATCCTTTCTGCTCCTCCATAATTTGCCTCTTTTTAGGGAAGTGGAAAGTTTTGTGTTTAAGGCATGTGAGTTGGAGGAAGGAGACCTGTGTTCTGCCATAGACTGAGTGACCCTGGGCAAGTAATTTAACCTCACTGTTCCTCGTTATTATCAGATAACACACTGAAATACCGTTAAGAGGCTCTAATAGAGATGAGGACACCATTGTGTTAGTTGCATTGCAATGTCACATAAAGACGTAGTCCCTTCCCCAAAGTATTTATAGTTAAGGATTTTGTCCAAAACCCCTTAAGCCAGTGGTTCTCAAACTTTTTGGTCAGGCCCCCCTTCTTTGTATCTGTAGTATTTTCCGCCCCTCTCTCCCACCTCTCCACCAGAATATATATCTCCACCAGCTCTGAAGGCAGAGTGGAGAGCAGCGGCCGCTGGCTGGGTGCCCAGCTCTGAAGGCAGTGCTGTGCCAGCAACAGCACAGATGTAAAGGAGCCAATGTGAAAAGTGATATTTGTCAATATCACTTTTCACAGCAGACTTAGTGTCCCATTGGCACCCTTACTTCTGTGCTGCTTACGCCTGGGGGGATTCTGCACAGAATTTATGTCCCCCGCAGATTTCTTTGCTCCCCTGCAGAAAAATGGCTTTCTGATGGGGAAGCCACAAGAGCAGTCGTGCGACCCTTCCCAGAAGTATGTTTTGGGTGCCCAGGGCAGCCGGCAGAGAGGTAAATCACTGTGGGGCAGAGGGCGGGACTGGGGAAGACCCGGCTGGTGGCTCCTACTCTGTCCTGGGCTCAGCTGCTAGTCCTGGTTGGGTTGGGGAGGACAGGACTTCCTCTTTCCCTGCACGGCATCCAGGGCTGGGTCAGACCTACCCCCCCCAGATTTCTCCCGTCTGGAAGCTGTGCAAAAACCCCCCACGAGCGCTTCCTGCACCCATCGCTCCACAGCTGCAGGGGAGGGATTCCTATACAGGGAGCTGCTCCTCCATCCACCCAACCCCCATGTATCCAGACCCCCTCATACCCAGATCCTCACCCCACAACCAGAACCCCCCGATGAGTCCCTTCCCCCTACACCTGGACCACCCCAGTGAGCCACCCACACCTGGATTCCCACCCTACCGAGCCTCAACCAGCTACACCTGGATCCCCATCCCACTGAGCCCCACTCCCCCAGTATCTGGATCCCCCACACCCAGACCCCCCCCCCTTTCGATCTCTATCCCTCCCACACCCAGATCCCCCGGCTGAGCCCCAACCACCTTCACCTGGACCCCGCTGCAGAGTCCCATTACCGTTGCACCCAGAACCCTCCAACAAGCCTCTGTGCATCAAGATGCCCCCCGCACCCGGATCCCTCACTGAGCTGCCTGCACCCAGATTGTCCCACCGAGAATCCTCTCAACCCACACCTGCATCCCCCACACACTTGGATCCTGCCTTGCTGAGCCTGCCTGCCCCCGCCTGTGCACTTGGAACAGAGGGGGAGGGCCCTGGGGTGTTTTTGGGGGCAGGCCCTGTACTTGCGCTGTATCAGGGTTGGGTGCAGCCTCAGTGCTGAGAGTCGGTTTCCCGGGGGGGAGCTGCAAAGTGATCTCCCACCTCTGTGCAGCCAGTGGCCCGTGCTCCCCAATGCCATGCCTCCACATTTATTTGACAAATATAATTTGCTGAATTTTAAAATATTGTGTGCAGAATTTTTAATTTTTTGGCACAGAATGCCCTCAGGAGTTACTGCTGCTTCCACTCTGGGGCTGACAGCCAGAGCCTCACCACCTCCAGTTGAGGAATTGGACAGGAGAAGGAGATCCCAAGCTTGGGCTGCCTGGCAGTAAGGGGGTGGGGAGGGAGGAGAGCCTAAGCCCCGGGTGGCAAAGCTCCCTTTATCCCTGCCTCCTGGGCGGGCACAAGCCCAGGCACCTGGGTCTGACAGCCAGAGCTCTTCCAAAAAAAAAACAAAACAAAAACAAAACAACCATACAGCTCACACCTCCCCTAGAAGCCTGCCCCATAGTTTGAGAACCACTGCCTTAAGCCATTGGATACGGGCTAGAAGTGACATGAATGGTAGCAAAAAAGAGGAATATAATTACAATTGTTATTTATAAATACTGTGTATATACATTTGTATTCTTTAAAAAAGTCTATTACCAGTTGTCCCGTAACCTAGCCATTGTTAACTAGCAGTTTTCGTCTAGGCATTGCTGCAGAGGTGAGCCTAGAGGAAGGATTTGAAGTAGGACAGTTTAGTAACCCCTAAGGATCAGTTCAGGGAGGATGTTCCATGCATAAGATGGTGTGGAGCTGTCTGTATAAGAGCTGAGTGAGGAGGCTTGAGATATTGGTGAAGTGGATGATGTGTAGGGGAGCCATGTTACAACATTTTATGTTGTGCTTCACAATATTTGAGTCAAATGTGATAGTGCCGAGAAACCCAAATCAGAGATGGGGAGCCCCATTGTGTTAGACACATACACAATACTATACTCTGCCCAAGCAGTTTGACTGTAAAACTGATTTACCTGTGGTGAATAGCATTTATCTTGGATGTTTTCAGAATGAATAAAACTACAATGTGAAAAATTATCTAATAAATTGCTCTGTTTGTGGAAAACTTCAGTGTCTTGCTGTATAAGAGTTCTAAGCAGCCCTGTACAGTAATTCACAATTGGGGACAGACCCTGTATTCTTTTGAGTACTGTATTGCTTGACTGAGTGGTGGTTTTGAGTGTTTAAGAAATGCAGGATTATTCCCTACATGCTTAAAAATAACTGCTTTCTTTTTGGCTCTGTAAATTCATAGATACTAAGGTCAGAAGGGACCATTCTGATCATCTAGTCCGACCTCCTACACAGCGCAGGACACAGAATCTCACCCACCCTCTCCTACGAAAAACCTCACCTATGTCTGACCTATTGAAGTCCTCAAATCATGGTTTAAAGACTTCAAGGAACAGATAAGCCTCCCTCAAGTCACCCATGCCCCATGCTACAGAGGAAGGCGAAAAACCTCCAGGGCCTCTCCAATCTGCCCTGGAGGAAAATTCCTTCCCGACCCCAAATATGGCGATCAGCTAAACCCTGAGCATATGGGCAAGATTTACCAGCCAGATACTACAGAAAATTCTTTCCTGGGTAACTCAGATCCCATCCATCTAATATCCCATCTCAGGGGATTAGGCCTATTTACCCTGAATATTTAAAGATCAATTACTTACCAAAATCCCATTATCCCATCATACCATCTCCTCCATAAACTTATCGAGTAGAATCTTAAAACCAGATAGATCTTTTGCCCCCACTGCTTCCCTTGGAAGGCTATTCCAAAACTTCATCTAATTTCAAGACTAAACTTCCTGGTGGCCAGTTTATATCCATTTGTTCTTGTGTCCACATTGGTGCTGAGCTGAAATAATTCCTCTCCCTCTCCTGTATTTAGCCCTTTGATATATTTATGGAGAGCAATCATATCTCCCCTCAACCTTCTTTTAGTTAGGCTAACCAAGCCAAGCTCCTTAAGTCTCCTTTCATAAGACAAGTTTTCCATTCCTCGGATCATCCTAGTAGCCCTTCTCTGTACCTGCTCCAGTTTGAATTCATCCTTTTTAAACATGGGAGACCAGAACTGCACACAGTATTCTAGGTGAGGTCTCACCAGTGCCTTGTATAATGGTACTAAAACCTCCTTATCCCTACTGGAAATGCCTCTCCTGATGCATCCCAAAACCGCATTAGCTTTTTTCACAGCCATATCACATTGGCAGCTCATAGTCATCCTATGATCAACCAATACTCCAAGGTCCTTCTCCTCTTCCGTTACTTCTAATTGATGCGTCCCCAACTTATAACTAAAATTCTTGTTATTAATCCCTAAATGCATAACCTTACACTTCTCACTATTAAATTTCATCCTATTACTATTACTCCAGTTTGCAAGGTCATCCAGATCCTCCTGTATAACATCCCGATCCTTCTCTGAATTGGCAATACCTCCCAGCTTTGTATCATTTGCAAACTTTATTAGCACACTCCCACTTTTTGTGCCAAGGTCAGTAATAAAAAGATTAAATAAGATTGGTCTCAAAACCGATCCCTGAGGAACTCCACTGGTAACCTCCCTCCGGCCTGACAGTTCGCCTTTCAGTAGCACCTGTTGCAGTCCCCCCTTTAACCAATTCCTTATCCATCTTTTGATGTTCATATTGATCCCCATCTTCTCCAATTTAACTAATAATTCCCCATGTGGCACGGTATCAAATGCCTTACTGAAATCTAGGTAAATTAGATCCACTGCGTTTCCTTTATCTAAAAAATCTGTTACTTTTTCAAAAAAGGAGATTAGGCTGGTTTGGCATGACCTACCTTTTGTAAAACCATGTTGTATTTTGTCCCATTTACCATTGACTTCAATGTCCTTAACTAATTTCTCCTTCAAAATTTTTTCCAGGACCTTGCATACTACAGATGTCAAACTAATGGCCTGTAGTTACCCGGATCACTTTTTTTCCCTTTCTTAAAAATAGGAACTGTATTAGCAATTCTCCAATCATTCGGTACTACTCCTGAGTTTACAGATTCATTAAAAATTCTTGCTAATGGGCTTGCAATTTCAGGTGCCAATTCCTTTAATATTCTTGGATGAATATTATCTGGGCCCCCCCGATTTAGTCCCATTAAGCTGTTTGTGTTTCGCTTCTACCTCAGATATGGTAATATCTACCTCTATATCCTCCTTCCCATTTGTCATGCTATCATTATCCCCAAGATCCTCTTTAGCCTTATTAAAGACTGAGGCAAAGTATTTGTTTAGATATTGGGCCATGCCTAGATTATCTTTAACCTCCACTCCATCCTCAGTGTTTAGGGGCCCCACTTCTTCTTTCTTAGTTTTCTTCTTATTTATATGGCTATAGAACCTTTTACTATTGGTTTTAATTCCCTTTGCAAGGTCCAACTCGACTCGATTTTTAGCCTGTCTCACTTTATCCCTACATGTTCTGACCTCAATTAGGTAGCTTTCCTTGCTGATCCCTCCCATCTTCCACTCCCTGTATGCTTTCTGCTTCTTCTTAATCACCTCTCTAAGATGCTTGGTCTACAACTCCTTCCTATTTATTTTTTCCCCTTTCTTGGGATAAAGGCTTCCGATAGCTTCTGCAGCTTTGATTTAAAGTAATCCCAGGCCTCGTCTACCTTTAGATCCGTAAGTTCTTCAGTCCAATTGATCAGAGTAAGGACAATAAATAGCTCAGAATACTCTTATGTTCCCTCAAAGGTAATCTATCATAGGTACACACATAGAAATGTTTCCTGTGACCCAAAATGTCTGTTAATGATGATCTTACTGTTGAGGATACTGTGCTTTAATGAGCGTTGTAGAGACTTCTAAGTTACTGTAAGTAATGGTACAGAGTTTTCAAAATGTGTGCTATTTATATACTATGGATTCTAGGTGTATGTACCTCCTAAAGAGGATTTAAAAAAAATCCTGGATATTAAAGTAATATGAGCCTGAAACTGGAGTGTGTAGCTATCAGACTTAGAGCCTATGGCTAGAAAGATCTTCCTGGATCATCTAATCCATCCTCTTATATCTAAGATAATACTACGTCACAGAGGTTGTGTGTTGCTCAAGTTCTTCAATATTTGTATTGTGATTTGAGATCCCGTTGTGGAAAGTTACAGGCAGAGTATTAAGGCAATTTTTCCCCTCAGTTCCTTGGCAGTCAGGGTTGCAAGTGGAATTCAACTAATATTTTAGTAAGCTCCATTCTGCAAATGCACCATGCTGATGGAGCAGCATGTGAAACATTAGCAAGGTGCCAACAAGCTGGGAAGGAACCCACAAAAGGTCCATGGACTGGCTCTAAAGGTATGTTATATTTCTTTCAATAGCGTTGTCGTACTGTTTCAGATAACTCACTGAAGAAGGGAGACAATGCTCTGTAGCTAGACCACAGAGAATACTGTATGCAGCCCATTTGGCAGGGAAGGAATTTGTCCAGATGAACCCTTTTTGAAAATGGAACTTAAAGGTAGCCTGCAAAAAGCTAAAAAATTTGGCTTGTGCCTTTTCTGTCTTTTAATGTACGAAGAAGGCCTGAGGTCCCCTGCTACCCCAAGCAAATTGTTAATGTTAGAAATTCAAGGCCTGTCTAGGCTGGAAGCCCCTCCTATGAAGACTAGAAAACTAGTGAAATGGTAGGTTTCAGAGTAGCAGCCATGTTAGTTTGTATTTGCAAAAAGAAAAGGAGTACTTGTGGCACCTTAGAGACTAACAAATTTATTTGAGCATAAGCTTTCGTGAGCTACAGCTCACTTCATTGGATGCATTCAGACGATGATGTGAGCTGTAGCTCATGAAAGCTTATACTCAAATAAATTTGTTAGTCTAAGGTGCCACAAGTACTCCTTTTCTTTTAGTGAAATGGTGATAGTGAAAATTTAGCAAGTGAAAGTGACTCAGACTTTTTAAAAACATTTGTTTTTAACTTAACTGCAGTAATTAATAGCATGAATAAAGGAAAAACTTTGTTAAAATTCAGTACATTAACCCTTAAGGTATTAAAACTTAGAATAAATATCCTTGGTACTTCCTTGAGATTCTCCAGGGCTAATAAGACTTGATGCTCCTGATATTTCTAAGGTTAAAAAAAAGTTAAAGCTGTCTTTAGTTTCTAAAGGAAAAAAACCTTACATTTTTAATACATCAGAAGGAAGCAAAACAGGGCAAATTCCCTTAAGAAAGGGAAGTCACCTTTGCAAGTCACCTTTAATAAATAATCTCTGAAAAGGCAGGTAGAGAAGTTTCTAAACTGTTTATTCTGGACTTCTGCCCAACAATGATCATCAGTTAGAATAGTGCAGGGGTTCCCAAACTTGGTTCACGGCTTGTTCAGGGTAAGGCCCTGGTGAGCCGCGAGATGCTTTGTTTACCTGAACATCCACAGGTACGGCCACTCAGCTCCCAGTGGCCGCGGTTTGCCATTCCCGGCCAATGGGAGCTGTGGGAAGCCGTGCAGGCCAGGCCACTGCTTCCTGCAGCTCCCATTGGCCAGGAGCGGTGAACCGCGGCCACAGGGAGCTGCGAACGACCATACCTGCGGACACTCAGGTAAACAAAGTGTCTTGTGGCCTGCCAGAGGCTTAGCCTGAACAAACCGCAAACCAAGTTTGGGAACCCCTGGAATAGTGTGATAATCTTTTTGTTTTAAACAAACTTTGAGTATGTGTAACTTAACCTTTATTTTTAGCTATAAGAGTGTAGCTTTTTTTCAGGTTCAGCAATTATTGTCATGCTATCTCCTTACACTTCCCGAAACAGACAATATTTTTATGGATCCCTTTTACATCATTCATTGACCCAAAACATCATCTTTTTAAGACTAGCCATATTACTTACTCTGGTATAAAAATCTATACTATTCCACTGCTTTGAAAATTTCCATCTTCAAGTTACTGGCCATTTCTCTTCTAAATTAGTTAATAAAATGCAGAATTCTGAGAATGAAATTGGTAAAGTCACAAAGGAGGAGGGATTTCATCTTTACATTTTCCAGTCAACATGGTGATCCATCACTAACCTACCTGACCTTTCTGGATCTCTGACTTTTACTTTTACAAACTGGACAGTCTCTACGTAAAAGAATAAATGGACACAAATCAGACGTCAAGAATGATAACATTCAAAAACCAGTTGGAGAACACTTCACTTCAATCTCTCTGGTCACTCGATTACAGACCTGAGAGTGGCTATTCTTCAACAAAAAAACTTCAAAAACAGATTCCAACGAGAGACTGCTGAATTGGAATTAATTTGCAAACTGGATACAATTAACTTAGGCTTGAATAGAGACTGGGAATGGATGAGTCATTACACAAAGTAAAACTATTTCCCCATGGTATTTCTCCCTCCCACCCCACCCCCCATTGTTCCTCTGATATTCTTGTTAACTGCTGGAATTAGCCTACCTTGCTTGTCACCATGAAAGGTTTTCCTCCTTTCCCCCTCCCCCCGCTGCTGGTGATGGCTTATCTTAAGTGATCACTCTCCTTACAGTGTGTATGATAAACCCATTGATATACACACACAGAGAACATGAAACAATCTCCCCTCTGTTTTTTCCACCAAATGCATCCGATGAAGTGAGCTGTAGCTCACGAAAGCTTACGCTCAAATAAATTTGTTAGTCTCTAAGGTGCCACAAGTACTCCTTTTCTTTTCACTTTTACTTCAAATCTTGTCTTTCTTTCCACCATATACTTGCAGTTTTTTGTCTATTCCCGGCTTGCCCTAGTCCAGTCCCTCTTTAAAAGTACTAGAACTTGTAAGTCACTTACTACACTTTCACATAAACACAAACAAAATTTGTTTATTTAAGGTTGCTGTGTTCTAACATTTTCCTCAACTACTGAAAAGCTAGCAAATACACAGTTATGGTCAACATACACACATGTAAGTCATATCAATTCTTACCTATTATCCTTCTTCCAGTGGCCTCAAGGCACCCTGTAAGTGGCCCCTCACCTCAGTTTCCCTCGAGAGTCCTCAGTAATTCCATACAAGATTATCTTCTAGTTCATCAATATAGTTTAGTAACCAAAACATAGTGCAATTAGTCCATAATCAAAACTTCCAAAACATCATCTCTCTCACACACAGTGTGTGTGTGTGTGTGTGTGTGTGTGTGTGTGTGTGTGTGTGAGAGAGAGAGAGAGAGAGAGAGAGTCTTTAAAACCCAGCTTTGTTCTCAGCATACCTAGAATCTAAGTTCTTCTCTGTCCTACTGCCGGGGTAGCCATCCCAGCCCTTCCTTCTGGGGAGCAACCCTGCTCTTCACACAGGAACTCCCACAGCCTCTCTGCTGGGAGCATCCTTGCTAGGAAAGCATCTCTCACTCCCCCTGGCCCTCTCATGGTTCCTCTGGGGCTCAGCTGTCCAGGAGGAAGACATCAGCAAGTAAGCCCATGTGCTTTTGCCCCTTGATTGAGGCCTCTGGCCCTTGGTTCCAGCTCTCCAGCTTAGAGCCAGCAGGTCTCTCCCTCTGCTCCTGCTTTCCAGCCCTCTGGCCCTGGCTCTCTAGATTGGGAACACCAACCAGCAAACTACTCTTGGTGCTCTGCTGCTTTCAGCCCTCTCCCAGGAACCACCTTCCTTCTTTTTCTCTTTCTCTTTCTCTTTGACAGTTTTCATCACTTGGTCTTCTCTGACTCAGTAGATTGCTTTCTCACCAGGCCTATTATAGCCCCCTAGGTGCTGCCCTGCCCTCTCATTTGGCACGACTGAGAGCACCTGGACTGGAATAGGAGAACTGAGAGTAGTTTAATTGAATGGGCCAGCTACCCTGTTACAGTCCCCTGTGGTAAACTATCATACAGCCTTAAGGCCAGCATACATTCAAAGAGGACATGTTAAAAGTATGAATGCTAAACATTTCTTAGGGGAAAAAAAAAGAATTTTAACGAGTGTGTCCATCTTCTATGAATGTTGAAGTTAAACAGAGATTGATTTTTGCATGAATTTCCCTAAAAAAACTGCATACATTAAAGATGAGAAATAAAAAACAAATAATACCATGGTTTACAAAGAATGACAGTATAGTGATGGCTGCAATGAATGTTCAACTATAGAGAAGTGTTCACCCTGAATGCACCTGTTGCAACCTGCACATCTGCTGTTACGGAAAAAGATATAGGATGCTGCCTATCAAATAATTTATCATCATTTATCACTGTGATTTCAAACTGGTGATTCTGAAATCGCTGACAACAAAGCTGTAAAATGGCCCATTAGAATTTTTTTAATGTGCTATTGTGTAAATACAGCTCACTGCCTAGCAAATAATGTTATCAGAGTTAATGCAGCACATTGAAACTGGATTAGCTCAAACCAGTTATGAAAAAAAAAATCACCCAAATTACAAAAGCAAAAAATCTAAAATCAGTATTTGTGTAAACTACAGAAATTCAGTTAGATACCTTAGAAGTTTTATATTGAAAGTGCCCATGTATTCATTGTAAAATGGTTCTGCAAAAAAAAAAAAAAAGACACACTTGGTAATTAGTATACATATTTTAAACAAATTCAGATGTCAGAAAATTCAGAGCCTTCATTCCCTCTCTATTGTGATTTTTTTCTAAAATAATGTAGAAGATACTTCCTTTCTCTCCTCTGTTAAACACAAATATCTGACTCAGCTGTAACTATTGCTTTACCACGATCCCATAATATGACTCATACTATTTATTTTACATCTTGTTTCTTCCTTTTCCTTTTGTCTGTTTGTCTATATTTGTGTGCAGTTTCCATGAACGGAAACTTTTTTTTCTATAAAAAGAAATGTATATTTATAGTACTATATAGTAATGGTTACTTAGTTCAGGGACTATTGCACTGGGCTGGCTGATACCTGAGCCTTTTACAGGACTATTCTTTGTAACATCCTCTTGATAAGGGGGCATTTTTCATACTCTTCTTATCATTCCTACCTACTTCACTTTAGATAAAGATCCTATGGTTCAACTGTACAGTTGAGGAAAAAAAAAGTGGTGGGTCCACATGACAAATGCGTATATAGCTAGGAAATTGAGCAGTGCTCAATGTAAGAATTGAAAGCTTTCCAAAAATCTTCATTTTCAAGGGCTTCTTGTACCTTCAAGGCAATAAATATACATAATTCCATAGTGAGAAAACTCTACCTATTGACAAAGTTACTCAGCTGACTTAACTGACCTGATTGCAAATTAATAGACAGGTATTGACTGAGGTTTAGTTTTTAAATCTCAGATCATAATTAATAAAAACTAATTCTCTATTTACACATTTGTACAATTTGTCCAGCATATTGATTCTGACTCCAATCCTGCGTGTGTCTTAAAAAAAGATGCTGGAACAAATTAATAATTTTAAAAACAATAAATCATCAGGCTGAGATAGTATCCATCCATGATTTCAGAAGGATCTGAAGCATGATGTGGCTGATCTGCTAGCAAAAATATACAAACTCATTAAAAAAAACACACAGTTTCAAAGAATTGGAGGGCAGTAAATGTACCTGTATTTTTTTTAAAAAGGCTCTAAGTGGTGATATGGGGAATTAGAGATTGTCACAATTCAGGGCAACTGCACCTGTATTTCTCCTCAGTGGTCCAGCAAGGGCACCCACTGTCATGCTTTTAGCTCCTTAGCCATTGTCTTTTTGGGCTGAGACCCATGTCTCACTCCCTTCGGAACAGTTCCCTGCTTTCACTCGGTTAGTCCCAGCAAAAACAGTCTGCTTAAACACACCTGCCTTCTCTCTTCAAAGACGAGTAAGGGGTGTAATTGCTATAGTTATAAGGTACCACATAACACTTCCTCTGCAAGCTGACTTTATTCTTAAGGTAAACAAAATATTACAGGGAAAACATATTAAAAGAACATACACACATGCTAGTAAGCTTACCAGAGTCTACCCCAATCCTAACATGGATTCTGGCAGATGCAGTCCTCCAAGCCCCAACCCCAGGGGATTCCTTGTGGTTATAAATTCATCATAGGTTCAGTTTAGAACAGGCATGCTCATGACAAGTTTAGTCCACCCTTATACAATTCAGGGCTCTTTGATCTGGAGTTTCCAGAAACTGGTAATTTGTATACAATGAGTCTATCTTCTCCTGCACAACTTCAAAAGTTGGCTTCTAGAGGAGAGAATTTGCATTCCCCTCACTCCAAGGTACTGCCTAGGAATCCACTTCACACACATTGTTCCAGAAGGTCCTTAGAAGTTCCTAATGCCATCCAGAAATTGCATTAATCTTGTCTTCTTGCTAAAGAAGTTCCATACGGTCTCACACTAGAACAAAAAGAATTGCATTTTTAATACAATGAACTCCAAAGATGTTTAATTTAATTCAGTAAAGTTTAATTAAATTTATCTTCATCTTAATTCCATAGGTTTGTTCACCATATTACAAATCCATATTACAGGATATTGTCAGTCTGTCAGAGATCAGTGAGACTTAAAAATTAAATAAAACACAATAACTGGAAGATCATGATATCGTATGGTCTAACCAGCCTGGTTTCTGCCAAGGAAAATCATGTCTCATGAAATTCTTGGAATTATTTGAAGGTATCAGTAATGTAGTAGGTAAAGGAAAACCAGTTGAGATTTATCTAGACTTCCAAAAAGAGCTTTGACAAGGTGCCTCACAAGAGGCTGTTAAAGAGGTTGAGTAGTAGTAATGTGAGAGGCAGGCATAGTATTGTCGTGGATCAAATACTGGCTAGCAGGCAAAAAGCAAAGAGTAGAATTAAGTGGCTAATTTTCATCATGGCAAAAGGTGAATAGTGGGGTGCCTCCAAGTTCCATACTAGGTCCCAGGTGGTTAAACATATTTATTATGATCTGGAAAGGAGCATGAGTTAGTGAGGTAGAAAAATTTTCAGATGACAGTTATTTAAGTTAGTGGGGACCAAAAAGAACTGTGAAGAACTTCAGAGACACCTAAGCTAAAAAGGTGAATGGACATCATAATAGCAGATGAAGTTCAGTGTCACTATATGCCGAGTAATGAACACTACGGAGAAAAATGGAGATTACTCATACCCCTTAAAGGGTTCAAAATTAACTGTATTAGCTCCGGAAAAGGACTTTGGCGTCTCTGTAGACAGGTCAATTAAGACCTCTGTTCAGTGCATAACTGTGGTCAAAAAAGTAAACAAGATATTAGGACACAAAAGAAATGGGATGGTGAATAATATGCAGAATATTATGTCATTATACAAATAATTGATATGGCCTCTCCTAGAATATTGTGGGCAGTACCCCATCTCAAAAAGATTATTGCAAAATTAGATATAGTTCAAGGAAGGGCAATGAGAATGATTAAGGGCATGGAAAAGCTCCTAGGAAGAGAGATTGAAAAATTGGGATTAAAAAGGGGATGAATAACAGGTGATATGATAAAAATATGTCAAGTATAGAATGGCATAGATCAAGAAGTTCTGTTCTCCCTGTCTCATAACTCAAGAACAAGAGGACATTAAATTAAAAGGTGGAAAATTCAAACTTATTAAAAAAAACTTCCACATACATTGGTAATTAAAAGGTGGAACTCATTGTCACAGGAAGTCAGTAAGATCAAGAATTTAACAAGATTCAAAAAGGAATTGGACATTTACATGGACATGAAGAATATCCAGTATTGTTATAAATCATGCTAACAAATCTTTTAGAGAACAGGATGATACCTAATGTTGGGAGAAGATTATTCTAGATGTTTTCCTTGTGGGGTTCTTACACCTTCCTCTGAAACTTCTGGTGCTGGACAGTGTTGGAGACAAGATACAGGACGAGATGGGCTTCGGGTCTGATCCTGTATGGTAACTCCTATGTTCCTGATTGTGCCGTGCAAGTAGCTCCCATCAAAATCAATGGCATTTCTGCATGTGGACCCCTTGGAAGATTGGACCTTGTGCTATTTTTTATGGGTTAATCAATCTAGTGGAATTATGTTTGATCTCTGAGATAATACTTCTGATTATCAGAATTCTAATACTGAAGAACAGTTGACCCATGAACTTTCTGAGGGAAGAACTATAAATTTTCAGCATAGCATGATTGTCTCAGGCCGAACAATAAAAAGGCACGTACTCAAAATGTGAACAGAAAGTTACTTTGCCTTTGAGTCTATTTCAGTATGATCATAAAAGCAGGAGTACATACTCAGAACCTCATATATTGATTCAGACGTTCCTCTGTTCTGCCTCAAATTCATTACAAAGCAAAGGATCATAAAAATAAAAGAAAGTGGCTGTACTTGCCTCTTCCAGGAATGACCATCAGAACAGCCTCTTTCCAGGGCTCTCAGCTGTCCTGTGGAAATGGTTTTGTTTATACACTTCTCCTGTTTACCATCATGCCTTGACAGAACTCGAACTACTGCTGTGATGAGCTATGTGTCTCATCCTACCCCCATCTCCAGAGTCAGAGTGAGAGAGAGAGAAGGTCTGTAACCACCAAGACCTGTCACACTGAGAGGAAAAGTAAGTTTTTTTTACTCACAAAACTCCAACCTCAGGCCCTGAAGTTAGGGGCCACAAAACAGCTTTTCTATAAACCCTAAACTGCTTCCTCAACATCACTTCCTTCCCCCATGTACACTGAGAAGCATATAAGTTTTAGGTGACAAATCTGAGGAATTGTCTCAGATTAAGATATCAGAGGAGGTTTTGGAACAAACTGATAAATTAAACAATAAGAAGTCACCGGGACCAGATGGTATTCATCCAAGAGTTATGAAGGAACTCAAATATGAAAATTGCATAACTGCCTGTGGTATGTAACCCATCGCTTAAATCAGAGTCTGTACCAGATGACTGGAGGATAGCTAATGTAAGGCCAATTTAAAAAAAAATGTCTCCAGAGGTGATCCTGGCAATTACAGGCTGGTAAGCCTAACTTCAGTACCAGGCAAATTGGTTGAAACTATAGTAAAAAACAGAATTGTCAGACACATAGATGAATACAATATGTTGGGGAAGAATCAACATGGCAATCAGATCTCATAAATCTATTGAGGGTGTCAACAAGCATGTGAACAAGGGTGATCCAGTTGATATAGTGTACATGGACTTTCAGAAAGCCTTTGACAAGGTCCCACACCAAAAGCTCTTAAGCAAAGTAAAGCAGTCTTGGGATAAAAGGGAAGGTCCTCTTATGGATCTGTAACTGTCTAAAAGATAGGAAAGAGACAGTAGGAATAAATGATCAGTTTTCACAATGAAAAAAGGTAAATAGTGAGGTCTTCCAAGGATTTGTATTGGGAACAGTTCTGTTCAACATATTCAAATGATCTGGAAAATTTGATGCCCAGTCATCCAGTTTTGTGATATCCCTTTGCAACTCTTTGCAGTCAGCTTTGGACTTAATTATCTTGAGTAATTTTGTATCATCTGCAAGTTTTATCTGGAAAAAGGGGTGAACAGTGAGATGGCTAAACTTGCAGACGATACAAAATTACTCAAGATAATTAAGTCCAAAGCTGACTGCAAAGAGTTGCAAAGGGATCTCACAAAACTGGATGACTGGGCATCAAAATGGTAGATGAAATTCAGTGTTGATAAATGTGAAGTACTGCACATTGGACAACATAATCCCATCTATACGGACAAAATGATGGGGATGTAAATTAGCTGCTACCACTCAAGAAAGATCTTGGAGTCATTGTAGATAGTTCTCTGAAAACGCCTGCTCCGGCTGCAGCAGCAGTGGAAAAAAAGCTAGTAATGTTAGGAACCGTTAGGCAATGGATAGATAATGAGACTAAAAATCATAATGCCACTATATAAATCCATGGTACACCCACACCTTGAATACTGCGTGCAGTTCTGGTCGCCCAATCTCAAAAAAGAGATATTAGAATTAGGAAAAGCACAGAGAAGGACAACAAAAGTGATGCGTATCGAACAACTTCCATGTGAGGAGAGATTGAAAAGACTGGGATTGTTCAGTTTAAAAAAGAGATGACTCGGGGATATGATCGAGGTCTATAAAATCATGTGGTGTGGAAAAGTGAATAAGGAAGTGTTATTTATCCATTCACATAACACAAGAACCAGAGTCACCCAATGAAATTAATAGGAGGCAGATTTAAAACAAACATAAGGAAGTACTTCTTCACACAACTCACATTCTACCTGCGGAACTTGTTGCCAGGGGATGTTGTTAAGGCAAAAAGTATGGCTGGGTTCAAAAAAGAATTAGATAAATTCATGGAGGAAAGATCCACCAATAACTATTGCCCAAGATGGTCAGGGACACAATCCCATGGTCTCAGTGTACCTAAACCTTTGACTGTCAGAAGATGGGATTGGGCGACAGGGGATGGATCTCTCAATAAATTGCTCTGTTCTGTTCATTCCCTCTGAAACATCTGGCACCAGCCACTGTCAGAAAACTGGGCAAGATGGACCATTGCTCTGACCCAGTATAGCCATTCTTATGTTTTAGAAATAAAGATGCATAGATTTTAAGGCCAGAAGAGAATATTCTGATAATCAAGTCTGATCTCCTCTATAACATAGACCATATAACTTCTCAGTTTTGTGGGACATCTGAACTGAAGTGAATTTCATCCTTTGTGTCTTTGGGGAGAAAAAAATAAATAAAGTTACTACTAAAAGTAGCAACAGAACTTCTTTGTGAAGTACGTCAATAATTTTGATTATCAATACTGTACATATTTTGTTTACATTTGAAATTTGTTTTATGTATGACAGGTTGGATCTGGTCCAGAGAGTCTCAGAAAGAGAGAGAAAAAGATAAAAAAGAATATTACAGAAGACTAACATCTGTACAAAGAGATCTTGAATCAAAATATCGTGACATAATCACAGAAAATCGTCGTACAGTTGCTCACTTGGAGTTGGAGCTTGAAAAGGAACACAACAGAACCCTGAGTTATCGTGAAGCCCTAATCTCCCAGAGTCGCAAATTAGTAGAAGAAAGAAGAGTTCTAGAACAGGAACATGAAAAGCTGGAGCAAGAAAAACAGGTTCTGCGGCGCTCAGGGGCAGCAGGTGCCTTGTACCAGAGTTGTCTTGCAAAGGAAGCACAATGGCAAAAGAGAGCTAATATTGTAATAAAAGAATTTGAAGAAGCACTTTTAGAAAGACAAGATATCTACTGCAGTTTTGTGCTGCCCAGAAACCAGCGACTAGAAATAGAGAAAAATTTGCTAGTTAGAGCTGCAACTGATCCTGTTGCTGTGGATATAGAAATGGAAAATGGTTTAAAAGATATTTTTAAGTATGATACATATTGTGGTAATGTGCTGAACACAAACAAGCGTCAAAATGGAAGACTAATGTGGCTTTATCTCAGATATTGGAAACTAACTGTTGAATTAAAGAAGTTCAAGAGGGTAGAGAAGGCCCTGTTGGAAAAATGATGTGTGGGGAAGTAGTGGCATTTCATGTACTATGGCACATGTAATATATGATGACTCACTGGTATTCTAAAGATGCTAATTTCCTGTAGTACATTCATATATTTTTCCCCCTCCTCATTGCAGCCACATTTGCAGGACTCCCCATCCATGAAGGTGTCTCCACTATTGGTGCCTTTCCATTGATGGGCCAACAACAAATGCTCACTAAGCAGTGCAGTTTACCCTGAGACTGTGTCAACTGAAAGATACACTTTGTGTTCACAGCCAGGTTAGCAGAGAATGCTCCCAACTCCTGATTTCCTGCATGGCAGTGCAACAAAACTCTCAGGAAAGTACTCAGAAGTGACTATAACAGTGAGATTTCTTGTTATATTATTTAAGTGTGAGATGCTTTCTCTGTACCAATGAAAAAGTGTGGAATTATGTTTTCAAATTAGATTTGCATGGTCTTCCAAGCTTGGTGTGCATATATCACTTTACACTACATTATACAAAAAAAAATTGCTTGAAATACAAAGACAAGATGCTATTTAAAATAATACAGAACAAAAATAAAAACAAGGACTTCAATCACGCCCTCATTTTTATTAACTTCAGTAAGCAGCAGATTAGTCTTAAATCAGGATTACATGAGAGTTATAATCTAAAAGTTACCACATAAGGGGAATTCATACAATGGAAAAATAAAACATTAAATCACTTATTTTTCCTTTCAGGTCTAGATTACCAGATTGGATTTTGCCCACCTTGGTATTGCTGAAGGCCCTCTTGCTTTGACTGATTGATCTCTAACAGGTTGATTTTTAAGCCCATCTCTAGTAGACCGATATCCACATCATAAAAGCCATCATCACACACAGCAGAGATTTCAAGGATTGACTGGATGTAGAGACTAAACAACTCTCTTATCCTTACAAGTAGTCCCCCCAGATCATGTGTGGGATTATATTTCCTTGGCTCATGCACAGTGAGGAGTTGGGCAGGGTGTAAAACCATCACCTGGATTGATTTTGGGGAAGTAACTGAGCAAAAGAAATTCTCATGGAATTTTCCTCCTCAACTTCCCTCATCTGGGTATTTCAGTCATACTATTACTGAGTAATCAGTAATAATGATTACAGAGTAATCAGCCCAGGATTCTGACCTAACTGTAGAATTAAACAGAAGAAATTATGTATTCACAGACAAATAAAAATAACAGCAGAGGAGTGCAGAAAATAAAATATAATGGCTTTCGTTTTTCAAGTCTGTCCTGTTTAAAGTGCCTCTTGAAATGTTTGTTCTCTTCTGCAAAGGGAGAAAACATTAATCACTTACATAAAAAAGAGCAAAAGGAAAATGGATATACAGTAACTGTATTTACATTAATTTTGTAGATGCGTTTATATCATTGTCAATTTCTATTAAATATTGTTTACATTGCAGCAAGATGAGCAATAACTGATTATTTCAGAATTAATTTTACTGATCTCTAGGACTAAATACATTATAGCATAATGTCTAACATTTAGGTAGAAAAAGAAATATGCTAAAGTGACAAACTTGGGCTAAATTTGACCCAAAATAAAGGTTTTGTAACAACTGTCATTTACAGAAACTAAGACCAACAGAAGCATATCCATGGATATTTTCCAAATGCCAGTGGTTCTGTCTGTGTTCTTATAACTGAGCACACCACTATAATTGCTGGCTGCCTCCCAAGGGATAGAGCAAATACAAAAGGCTAATGCACTATAACAGGGTTTCCTTTGTACTTCCCCTGAGGTACTCAGGCAGTGGGTTTTTCATTTTTGTTTTAATTTGATTTGATTTTCTCCTATGGATTAACAGCATTGTGCTACTTCATAAGAACCTGAAAGTTAAACTACTAAAATCCAGAGTGGAAGTGATTTGGGCCTGCCTCAATCCTACATCAGGACCCACTATCCCAGACCCTTGCATCCATACAGAGCACAGGCTGAGGGATCCATTCTAGTAGATCTCCATGTAGGACAGGGCCCAGGTCTAAGGTTGTGTTGGACGTTCCACTGTAAGCTTTATTTTGTCCCGGGTGCTTCAAATTTTGATCTGGGGAAGTAATTGATTTGCAATATAATGTAGGGTATAAGAAGATCTTTTTCAGAACATTTCATACTATGTCTCTAAACTACACTTTTCAATTAACAGTTAAAAAAAAATCAACATTTTGCTGCACTGTTTCATGGGGTTGTTTGTTGCGGGGCAGTGGAGGGATTGATCTCTTGATATAGGACAGGCTTTTATACTCCAAATTGACACTTGTATAGTTTGGTCTGAGCTCTCGTGCACAGGATACTTTGAAAACCCTTTGGAATTTTTTTCTTTTAACAAAAAGAGAAGCAACAAATAATCATCACCAAATTGATCCCTGCCCATAGATGACATTAGCTGGCATGAGAAAGAAACACTTCAGCCAGTCAGTTAGTCTATTTGTTACACAAGTCCACTTGCCTTCTACCATGTTCCCTCAAACATCCCACACACCCCAGCTCCCTTCATGCAATCTCCAATACTCCTTTCTGTGGATTTCCACATCACCTTAACCCACCCTCAGAGTTCAGAGGCTCCTTGGGGGCTGCATTACCTCTGTGAGCCTAGTTAAGGTCAGACTCAGCGAGCCAAAAGAGACTCGCAAGCCTCTTTGAGGTGGCGGAGAGGGCTGCCAAATACTCTCTGTTCATTGACTCTCACCGTGTCCCATCCCACACAAAGTGCCCACAGCCTTTCAGCTCAGTCACACTCTGCCCAATATACCAGTTCCTCTGTCTTCTTGCTGCCCTCTTTTGTATCTTGCCCCATCCCCTCTTTGCGTGCCCCACAATGGCTCCTAACGCCTTTCCTCTCTCATGCAACCTAACTAGACTGACCAGATCCTCTGAGCTTTCACCTCTAGGCTTCCAGCTGTCTGTAGCTCCAGCACCACTCCATCACTTCCTCAGTATTCTGACAATTACATAACAGTAGCTAAACAAAGAGAAACTGTGAGAATAAGCTAATATGTGTATGTTGATTGCATACATCATAGAGATGCTGGTTGCAGCTTCATTGATAAAGATGCATTGAGAGTTCCTTTGTAAGTCATGTTTTGACACACAGCCTATGCTCATCCATAAAACGTTATAGGAAGGAGCTATTACTGTGAAATATTGGAAATGAATAAGGGAGGAGCAGAATTTTTCTATTAAATTTGGTATCATAATTGTTAATGTAACCCTCACTTGTGATTTTCGGGGGGGGGTGTTTTATTTTTAATGAATGTATTAATTGGTTCTTGTATTGCACTCAGCAACCTTATCTGAAACTTAATAAAGTTTTATATTTGGGGATATTTAGTGGATTTAGAGGTGAAGTTACTATCAACATTAGCCTAATCCTTCTGTATCCCTATCATAGTTTCTGGACCAGTGTAGGTAGACTGAAATAAAGTGCCTGTGGGTGCGTGGTGGGCTAATATTTTACAATATATGATACAGAACACTGATTTATAGAGGAAGTGCCCATGTAACTTGGAGCAGAATTTGGCTCCAAGAGTTCAGAGTCCAGAGACCAGAATACATCCATCATGTGCTGAAAGACGATGTCACTGAGTGTGCAGTCAGTACAATAACCTGAGGTATATGGCGAGCCAGTGTAAACATACATCTTGTCATACATGGTTGCTTGCTTAAAATATGAATCATTATTTGTGATAGGTTAGTTATCTGTAAGTAAGACACTTAGCCACATTGTCAGGTAGTTCAAGCTCAAAAGTGTCTGTTTCTTAAATATTAATGGAAATGTATTAAATAATGTGGGGGGGTTATTTTCAGAGTTAAATGGAAAGTATATTGTTTGGGTTTAAATTCCTTCTGCAATCCTCTTTGTCGGGTGCTGTCTTCCCCTGCAGCATATGTAGCTGTGAACAGTTTACAGTCAGAAACATTTCTTCACTTACTGTGTACATTACCATGCACACCTATGATTCTGTATATACTCATTAAATAATAATTAAAGGGATGGGCTGCAGCAAACAGATTAGTCATCACCCATACAAATAACCAAAAAAGACAAGCAGCAGTAAACATGGTTTCTGAGGAAATTTGGGGATCTAATATTGGCAGGTGCCATCTCCACATTATCTGTCCTTGGAGATTTTCCAAAGTATTCGCTTTCATGAATCACTGAGTCTCTGAAAACAATCTATTTGTGCACCTCCTGGCTTCTTATTTACCTATCAAAATAGGATAATAATTATGTCACAGGTAGCCTACTAACAACTAACAAAAAAAGTACTGCCCAATGCCACAACAGAACTTTGCATTGTATTATAATTAGAAAAATGTTAGTTTCCCATGTGTATACTGAAAATATACTCAATGTGTACAATGCTGTCCCAAACTTCTGCCTGTCTGGTACCTACCTGTGTATGTATCTATTAAATGTAAATAAAGACTTGGAAAATAAAAACAGTTTATGTGCTTTTGATTAGAAGGGCACTGATGTACATAAAGGGCTGCATCCTGAAAGGTATCTCAAATGGGTCATTTTTAAGGGAATACCTTTGCAGTTTTGGTGGTGGTCTTGAGAATTGCAGTTGGCATTGGTCTCTGTGACACACAAACCATAGGAAGGTGAAACCAGATTAGAACTGCCAAAGTTGAAGTTGCATCTTCCATGCAAGGAGTAGGAGTCAGTGGCTTTGCAGAGGAGGATGCTAGAAATGGCTGGAACATTTTCAGCAAAATGGGTTTTGTTGAAAAATGCTATTTTGTCTAAGCTAAAATGTTTCATGGAGATATATTGATTTGATGGAAAGGTTTTTGAGATCCAGGGAGAAGTCTCTGGTCATTTCCAGAGAGACAGGGAAACCTCTGAATTGAAAATCTGACCTTTTCAACACAATTTCACTCTACTAAAATGTTTGAAAGGGTTTGTTTTCATTACAATGTGGAATGAAAACAAATTTTAAAGCCTTGAAAGTTGTAGTGAATGAAATTATTGTTCTCCAGCTAGCTCTAGAGGATGCAGCTTGTGAGGGGAGTCGATCTGGGGAACACAGTGGCTGCCTCCACCAGTAGTAAGTTCCAGGTGGATTTTTTCCTGGTCCAAAGGGCAGTATGACACACATAATGGCTCTTTCTGACCCCAGCTTCCAAAGCAACAGAGTCCAAGTCATGTGCAGTTGAAGCAGTAGGACTTTGGTGGGGTCTGGGGAAAAGGAAGCATTAGTAAAGGCACTGCACTGCTCTCTTCCTCCTGCCCCTGTGTATTTTGCTCCCCTCTACAGGGTGTAATAGAGGGGGGACCGTGTAATCCAAAGTATTGACACAGCCTTATCTTCAAAAGCGGCCACTAATTTGAGGTTCTTCAGTTTCTGGATGTCCAGCTTGAGGCACCTTGTGCCTGATTTAGAGAAGTGCCGAGCATCTGCAGTTCCCACTGACGTCATTCAGATTTGTGGTTACTCAGCGCTTCTGAAAATCAGTCCAAGGTGTCGCATCCAAAGTCAGTGGCTGCTTTTGAAAAAATTGTTAACCTTTCTTGTAGTATACTGTATGTATACCATCAGGGAGCAGATGCATAACCTTGTGCAGACAATTAACTATTTTTCTTTTTCCGAAAAGAGGCTATCAGTAGCTGAGCAGCTACTAGCAGATAAGAGATTAATTATCCATTTCCTTTTTGTGTGACCATTTCTGCTAGAAAACCCCAGAAGAATTACTAAACAATCATTTGGTAATAAATATCGAACAATTTGTGATATTTGATTACTGATTTCATCCCAGTACACTCTAATGATTGGACATGTCCACCTTATATTCATAAAATCTCCTCTTCCACTACAATTTCTCCGACATTTATCCTCATTTAATCTCTCTGTTTTTTAACCTGACTGGTGTGAGGCACCATTGAAAATTTAAGAAATTTTCTGTTGTTGTGCTACAGCTATTGCTAGTCCTCTTTTCCAGATCACTCCATCATTCATAATTCCTCTGGGGTAATGTGTCTGTGCAGGTCCTTTTCTCAGTGTATCATATATAGACATATTTTGGTTAGGAAAGTTGTCTGTAAAGATTGATATAAATTGGTTATATAGATTTTTGTTTCCTAATTGACCAGACACATTTGCTTCTGTTACATTTAGCTTTCTGTATTTTTTTCTGTATTTCAGTTTTTCTAGAATTTGAAAAACATAATGCCTAAATTGAAAGTACTTGTACCATGGGTAAGCAGGCCAATTAAAATTAGCTTTGATCTCTAAATAAGTTAGAAAATTATCTTTACTGAATAGCTGATGAACCATATATATTCCATTTTTAAAGTTTTTAAATCTGGGTCATGATTAGGGGTCAGATCTGGATTATCATAGAATCATAGAATATCAGGGTTGGAAGGGACCTCATGTGGTCATCTAGTCCAACCCCCTGCTCAAAGCAGGACCAATCCCCAACTAAATCATCCCAACCAGGGCTTTGTCAAGCCTGACCTTAAAAACTTCTAAGGAAGGAGATTCCACCACCTTCCTAGGTAACGCATTCCAGTGTTTCACCAACCTCCTAGTGAAAAAGTTTTTCCTAATATCCAACCTAAACCTCCCCCACTGCAACTTGAGACCATTGTTCCTCGTTCTGTCATCCGTTACCACTGAGAACAGTCTAGATCCATCCTCTTTGGAACCCCCTTTCAGGTAGTTGAAAGCAGCTATCAAATTCCCCCTCATTCTTCTCTTCCGCAGACTAAACAATCCCAGTTCACTCAGCCTCTCCTCATAAGTCATATGTTCCAGTCCCCTAATCATTTTTGTTGCCCTCCGCTGGACGTTTTCCAATTTTTCCACATCCTTCTTGTAGTGTGGGGTCCAAAACTGGACACAGTACTCCAGATGAGGCCTCACCAATGTCGAATAGAGGGGAACAATCATGTCTCTCGATCTGCTGGCAATGCCCCTACTTATACATCCCAAAATGCCATTGGCCTTCTTGGCAACAAGGGCACACTGTTGACTCATATCCAGCTTCTCATCCACTGTAACCCCTAGGACCTTTTCTGCAGAACTGCTGCCTAGCCATTCGGTCCCTGGTCTGTAGCAGTGCATGGGATTCTTCCATCCTAAGTGCAGGACTCTGCACTTGTCCTTGTTGAACTTCATCAGATTTCTTTTGGCCCAGTCCTCTAATTTGTCTAGAGCCCTCTGTATCCTATCCCTACCCTCCAGCATATCTAACTCTCCTCCCAGTTTAGTGTCATCTGCAAACTTGCTGAGGGTGCAATCCACACCATCCTCCAGATCATTAAGGAAGATATTGAACAAAACCGGCCTGAGGACCAATCCTTGGGGCACTCCATTTGATACCAGCTGCCAACTAGACATAGAGCCATTGATCACTATCCATTGAGCCCGACGATCTAGCCAGCTTTCTATCCACCTTATCGTCCATTCATCCAGCCCATATTTCTGTAACTTGCTGGCAAGAATACTGTGGGAGACCATGTCAAAAGCTTTGCTAAAGTCAAGGAACAACACGTCCACTGCTTTCCCATCATCCACAGAGCCAGTTATCTCGTCATAGAAGGCAATTAGATTAGTCAGGCATGACTTGCCCTTGGTGAATCCATGCTGACTGTTCCTGTTCACTTTCCTCTCCTGTAAGTGCTTCAGATTATTTGCAATGGATGTCCTTAGCAAGAGAAAATAATGTATATTATCTATAGTTCTATCCCAAACCCATAGAATAGCCTTTGCTAAAGGATATCTATACATTTCTGGAGGGTGTGATTTTTCTTTTTTCTCTTTTTTTATTACTCCATGGTAGCCTAGCAATGTTTACACACGTCACAATTTTCTTGTTTAATACAGATGAAGCGCTTGGCTGAGTTAGTGTGCGTGCAATCCATTAGTGCTTTGAGGTGGCTGTCTTGACAATACCATAGAATATTTGAAACAGCTAATCTCCACCCTGTTTCATGGGTCTGCACAAAGGACTACACTCACTCTTTCTTGATCTTTTCTTATTCCATATAAATTCTAACAACATCCTCTGTAATCCTGCTAGGATTTTATCTGGGAAAGATAAAAAAAGAAAGATTTTGAAACAAGAAAGGTATCTTTACTAAAATGTTCATTTTGAACAGTGGCTATTCTTCCCAACCAAGCACTCTAGATCTTTTTTCATTTGCAGAAGTAGTGGTTTGACATTTAAGTCATAGAGCTCTTCTAGGTTGTTTGAGATTTGAATTCCCAAGTATTTTATGTTTGCAATGTAGTTGTAGCCATGTTCGTCCAGGATATTAGAAAGACAAGGCTGGTGAGGTAATATCTTTTATTGGTTCTATTGGTGAAAGAGACAAACTGAAGCAGAGCTCTGTGTAAGCTCAAAAGTTTGTCTCTTTTCACCAACAGAAGTTGGTCCAATAAAAGCTATCTTACTCACCTTGTCTTTCAAATATTTTATAAAATTTGTTGCCCATGTGTACTCAAATGTTTTCTAGAGGAATGACTTTTTAGCATCTGGCAAATATATAGCTAGCATATCAGATTTTGCATAATTTACTTTAAATCCAGACACTTTCCCAAAATCATGGCTTTCTTTAGAAATTAATTTTAGGGCCTGTGGCAGAATTTTATTAATAGCCCTGGCCAAGTTGAGATTTTCTAAGAGATAAGCAATTAGAGTGAAATTTTCAACCCCCTGCACAATGACTAAGTATATGGTCTTTGCATATGGGAATAATATACTCTGGGGGACAGAAAATTCCCCTTACAAACTCAGCAGAAGTTTTACAGGGGTTGGGGAGACCCACTGCAAGGCCTCTTTGGGCATGTTTACACAGCAAAAACAAAAACAAAACATGGCTGCAAGTCTCAGAGACCTGGTCTATAGAGTTGGGCTCAGAGGGCTCATGCTACAGTGCTAAAAATATCTGTGTAGATGCTCTGGCTCTGAAGCCCAGGTGGGGGGATAGGTTTCAGACTCCAAGCCAAATATCTACACAGCTATTTTTATCCCTTCGAGTTCTACATTACAGTGACTTTATGATTAGGGTGCAGCTGTTAGAGTTAATTTTAACAGAAGCTCTAAACCAGTGGTTTTTAAATTTTTTTTTCCGCGGACCACTTGAAAATTGCTGAGGGTCTCGGTGGACCATTTAATGATCTTTCCAAATGTTGTTTGTACCATTTGCTAACTATTGTAAAGAGTTTTGGATAAAAACACTATCTAAAAAAACTTTAATAATAATTCACTTTTTTTGTTCTACAAATAAAAGAACACAACTCATATTTTAGTATCAGTAGTCTTACCTTTCTAATGCGATGGATGTGCCCTCTCTCCTCTGCTGCGGCAGAACCCAAAGTGGGGCTGGGAAGGAGGGGGGTCTCTCCCCCACCACAGCAGCCACAGAGCTGAGGCTGGGAAGGAGGGCCGTCTCTCCTTGGCAGCTGCAGCCCTGAATCTGCGGAAAGTCACCTCTTTCTCTGGCCGCCACAGCCCTGCATATCCCAAATTCCTCCCACTCCGTCTTCTCGCCCCACTGCCCCCTCCCACCTACCCCCTATTCCTCCCAAGACCACCACCTCACCTTACATGTGCATCTTCTCCAGGGTCCAGGCACCTAATTGGTGGAGCCACCTTAGGGGGAACTATCTGCGGACCACTGGTGGTCCACGGACCACAGTTCGAGCTCTAAACCTTTGTTTTGTAAAAACTTCAATGAAATGGCAAAAACCAAAACATTGACTATAAACTCTTAACACTATTTGAATTTTTCATGGCGATGATGAAAAATGAATTGAGAGAATAATAAGAGTTGAGAAAACCACCCTGCCACATGTCTGGTTGAGTGCCCCCTGCTGGACACTCTCCAGAAAACTATGAGGGGATCCAAACGCTGAATCCCATGTGCCCTTTGTTTACTGGCAATGGGCAGAGTTCTAGGCACTGTCCTTGGCTTGGGGCCTCTAGGCATGCACTTCAGGTGCAGACCTTGTATCTGACAGCCATCTTGGTAGTGGGGACCCCACAGGAGTAGTACCGAATGATTGGAGAATTGCTAATATAGTTCCTATTTTTAAGAAAGGAAAAAAAAGTGATTCGGGTAACTACAGGCCAGTTAGTTTGACATCTGTAGTATGCAAGGTCCTGGAAAAAATTTTGAAGGAGAAATTAGTTAAGGACATTGAAGTCAATGGTAAATGGGACAAAATACAACATGGTTTTACAAAAGCTAGATCGTGCCAAACCAACCTAATCTCCTTTTTTGAAAAAGTAAAAGATTTTTTAGATAAAGGAAACGCAGTGGATCTAATTTACCTAGATTTCAGTAAGGCATTTGATATCGTGCCACATGGGGAATTATTAGTTAAATTGGAGAAGATGGGTATCAATATGAACATCAAAAGGTGGATAAGGAATTGGTTAAAGGGGAGACTGCAACGGGTTCTCCTGAAAGGAGAACTGTCAGGTTGGAGGGAGGTTACCAGTGGAGTTCCTCAGGGATTGGTTTTGGGACCAATCTTATTTAATCTTTTTATTACTGACCTTGGCACAAAAAGTGGAAGTGTGCTAATAAAGTTTGCAGATGATACAAAGCTGGGAGGTATTGCCAATTCAGAGAAGGATCGGGATATTATACAGGAGGATCTGGATGACCTTGTAAACTGGAGTAATAGTAATAGGATGAAATTTAATAGTGAGAAGTGTAAGGTTATGCATTTAGGGATTAATAACAAGAATTTTAGTTATAAGTTGGGGACGCATCAATTAGAAGTAACGGAAGAGGAGAAGGACCTTGGAGTATTGGTTGATCATAGGATGACTATGAGCTGCCAATGTGATATGGCTGTGAAAAAAGCTTATGCGGTTTTGAAGATGCATCAGGAGAGGCATTTCCAGTAGGGATAAGGAGGTTTTAGTACCATTACAGAAGGCACTGGTGAGACCTCACCTAGAACACTGTGTGCAGTTCTGGTCTCCCATGTTTAAAAAGGATGAATTCAAACTGGAGCAGGTACAGAGAAGGGCTACTAGGATGATCCGAGGAATGGAAAACTTGTCTTATGAAAGGAGACTTAAGGAGCTTGGCTTGTTTAGCCTAACTAAAAGAAGGTTGAGGGGAGATATGATTGCTCTCTATAAATATATCAGAGGGCTAAATACAGGAGAGGGAGAGGAATTATTTCAGCTCAGCACCAATGTGGACACAAGAACAAATGGGTATAAACTGGCCACCAGGAAGTTTAGACTTGAAATTAGACGAAGGTTTCTACCCATCAGAGGAGTGAAGTTTTGGAATAGTCTTCCAAGGGAAGCAGTGGGGGCAAAAGATCTATCTGGTTTTAAGATTCTACTCAATAAGTTTATGGAGGAGATAGTATGATGGGATAATGTGATTTTGGTAAGTAATTGATCTTTAAATATTCAGGGTAAATAGGCCTAATCCCCTGAGATGGGATATTAGATGGATGGGATCTGAGTTACCCAGGAAAGAATTTTCTGTAGTATCTGGCTGGTGAATCTTGCCCATATGCTCAGGGTTTAGCTGATCGCCATATTTGGGGTCGAGAAGGAATTTTCCTCCAGGGCAGATTGGAGAGGCCCTGGAGGTTTTTCGCCTTCCTCTGTAGCATGGGGCATGGGTGACTTGAGGGAGGCTTCTCTGCTCCTTGAAGTCTTTAAACCATGATTTAAGGACTTCAATAGCTCAGACATAGGTGAGGTTTTTTGTAGGAGTGGGTGGGTGAGATTCTGTGTCCTGCACTGTGCAGGAGGTCAGACTAGATGATCAGAATGGTCCCTTCTGACCTTAGTATCTATGAATCTATGAACCTGGGCCCTGAAACTATACTATGTCCCCCAAGCCTCCCCAGCAGCTCTTGCTTCTGCTCCAGAATCCTACTGCGGGTGTTACTGCTTTGGAGGTACATGGTAGTGAAAGCAAATAGACCCAGGCTTTGCAAAAGGTTTCTAACTCAGTTACTCTTTACTTAAATATAAAGCACAACAGAGTACATGTAAGTCAGAAAACAAAAAACACCCTGAATGTAATGCCCCTTACTTTGGCTCACCCTTCACTTGGGCATTCCTGAGGGGGTCCATTAGAGTTCAGGTAGGCAGAGTTTCTCCAGCCCCATCAAACTCCGGCAGCAGCTCTCCTCACCTTGAACTGGTGAAAATGGCCAAAAAAAACAAGGAAGAGCAACTCCTGCCCTTTTATAACCTTCCACTCTCCTCTGTCATGTGACCTCCTGGTCAGCCTCTGCATGTAACCACAGACCCCTACCAGATAGCTTTGTTGCAGGCAACTTCTCTCCTGACAAATCAGTTCTTTTGGGTAAGAGCCAGCCTTTTGGCTAAGGGTGGTTCCATATCAACTGGAGAGCACTTAACAACACTTTATTGTTAGCCCTATGCCACTACCTATTGGAATTACAGTCCAACATACATGTAAAAGGAGAACAGAGAAGGAAAAAAAATTGAGAATGGATTCTGCAGTCTGACATAGATACAAATAAAGAGCCCCCAGTATCAAACAGAATTCATAAACTAAATATTGATAGATTTCCAAAATTGACACATAATCTTTTGACATTTTTGGAAAATTTCCAACGCTCTAGGACCTGTCCTTTGGCCACTCTGTTGCTTCTCAGATGCTGATTCCTAGAACATCATTTATACATAGGTAGTGTTTATTCTTTTTAACATTTTATAACTTTTAGCCATAACTGGAAATATGACCATAACCTGAGTATTAAGGTAGAATAACTTCAAGTGCATGGAATGTATGACAATCAGATATGATGATCTGTTGATAGTATTGATGTGAAAGCAAATGAGGCACTATTGACATTTTCAAAAAAGAAAAGGAGTACTTGTGGCACCTTAGAGACTAACAAATTTATTTGAGCATAAGCTTTCGTGAGCTACAGCTCACTTCATCGGATGCATTTGGTGGAAAATACAGTGGGGAGATTTATATACACACAGAGAGAACATGAAACAATAGGTTCTATCATACACACTGTAAGGAGAGTGATCACTTAAGATGAGCCATCACCAGCAGCAGGGGGGGGAAAGGAGGAAAACCTTTCATGGTGACAAGCAAGGTGGGCCATTTCCAGCAGTTAACAAGAACTATGTAGACTCCCTCCTCAGACCCTACGTTACCAGCACTCCCAGCTATCTTCAAGACACCACTGACTTCCTGAGGACACTACAATCCATTGGTGATCTTCCTAAAAACACCATCGTGGCCACTATGGATGTAGAAGCCCTTTACACCAACATTCCACACAAAGATGGACTACAAGCCGTCAGGAACAGTATCCCTGATAATGTCTCGGCTAACCTGGTGGCTGAACTTTGTGACTTTGTCCTCACCCATAACAATTTCACATTTGGGGACAATGTATACCTTCAAATCAGCGGCACTGCGATGGATACCCGCATGGCCCCACAGTATGCCAACATTTTTATGTCTGACTTAGAACAATGCTTCCTCAGCTCTCATCCCCTATTGCCCCTACTCCACTTGCGCTACATTGATGACATCTTCATCATCTGGACCCATAGAAAAGAAGCCTTTGAGGAATTCCACCAGGATTTCAACAATTTCCATCCCACCATCAACCTCAGCCTGGACCAGTCCACACAAGAGATCCACTTCCTGGACACTATGGTGCTAATACGCGATGGTCACATAAACACCACCCTATATCAGAAACCTACTGACCACTATTCCTACCTACATGCCTCTAGCTTTCATCCAGATCATACCACATGATCCATTGTCTACAGCCAAGCTCTACGATATAACCGCATTTGCTCCAACCCCTGAGACAGAGACAAACACCTACAAGATCTCTACCATGCATTCTTACAACTACAATACCCACCATGTGAAGTGAAGAAACAGATTGACAGAGCCAGAAGAGTACCCAGAAGTCACCTACTACAGGACAGGCCCAACAAAGAAAAGAACAGAACGCCACTAGCCATCACCTTCAGCCCCCAACTAAAACCTCTACAACGCATCATCAAGGATCTACAACCTATCCTGAAGGACGACCCATCACGCTCACAGATCTTGGGAGACAGGCCAGTCCTTGCTTACAGACAGCCCCCCAACCTGAAGCAAATACTCACCAGCAACCACACACCACACAACAGAACCACTAACCCAGGAACCTATCCTTGCAACAAAGCCCGTTGCCAACTGTGTCCACATATCTATTCAGGGGACACCATCATCGGGCCTAATCACATCAGCCACATTATCAGAGGCTCGTTCACCTGCGCCAGCAATGCCCCTCTGCCATGTACATTGGTCAAACTGGCCAGTCTCTACGTAAAAGAATAAATGGACACAAATCAGACGTCAAGAATTATAACATTCAAAAACCAGTCGGAGAAAACTTCAATCTCTCCGGTCTCTCGATTACAGACCTGAGAGTGGCTATCCTTCAACAAAAAAACTTGAAAAACAGACTCCAACGAGAGACTGCTGAATTGGAATTAATTTGCAAACTGGATACAATTAACTTAGGCTTGAATAGAGACTGGGAGTGGATGGGTCATTACACAAAGTAAAACTATTTCCCCATGTTATTTCTCCCCCCCACCCCACCCCCCACTGTTCCTCAGATGTTCTTGTTAACTGCTGGAAATGGCCTACCTTGCTTGTCACCATGAAAGGTTTTCCTCCTTTCCCCCCCTGCTGCTGGTGATGGCTTATCTTAAGTGATCACTCTCCTTACAGTGTGTATGATAAAACCCATTGTTTCATGTTCCCTCTGTGTGTATATAAATTTCCCCACTGTATTTTCTACCAAATGCGTCCGATGAAGTGAGCTGTAGCTCACGAAAGCTTACGCTCAAATAAATTTGTTAGTCTCTAAGGTGCCACAAGTCCTCCTTTTCTTTTTGCGAATACAGACTAACACGGCTGCTACTCTGAAACCTATTGAGATTTTGCAATAGAGTGTAGGTTTGATGAAGCTGGGGTATGTATTGCTTTTTGGTATCAGTTGGAGATGGAAATGAAAGCTTTGTGGAGTGTGGGCATATGTTATTGACAGTGTTGTGTGTAGGCAGTGTGAAAGTGGAAAAGAACACTAATCTTTTCTTTTGACTTATTTCCATTCTTTTAAGGTTTTGAGTGAATGAATTCTGTCCAGCCACAACCTTAATTGCTACTACAGTAGTTTTTTGAAAAAAAAAAGTTTTCTTTTGTCTCCCTTGGGTGATAGTGTTGTTTTATTTTCAGCTTTTTAAATATTTGCAGTATGACTGACTTTTTCAGAAACATTGCAACTTGATGCCAAATCCTACTTGCCTTACACACGTGGGAAATGCTATTGAGGTCAATGATAATACTCACTTGTAGATAAGGTGAACAGGACTTGACCAGGGTAATTGGTCAAATTTCAAGTCAAATTTCCAGCATGCAGTAAATCCAGTTCCAGCAGGTGGCAGTCTGGTATATTAAAAAAAGAAAAGGAGTACTTGTGGCACCTTAGAGACTAACAAATGTATTAGAGCATAAGCTTTCGTGAGCTACAAACCTGGTATATTAATGTGAGTTTGAGATTTCTTGGCATATCAGCCACTTCTAAAACTGAAACAAATGTTCTGGATTTGATCAGTACAGTTTTGTTTTTTTAAGTAGTAATAGATGTTTTGTACAGTAAAATGTATTTATTTAATTTATTTGTTGTTTAATTCATTTTTATTTTTTAATTTGTTGTTTGTAATGCTGTCATTGGAAAGTTACAATATGTCAGTTTGAATGGCAGCAAAAATAAATGTATAACTTTGAGTTCTAATGGTCCCATTTTCAACTGCTGAATTAAATTATTTTATTTTATTTACATGGTGTGAAAATAATTAGAAGTTAATCTCTGGTCAGTGTTACAACTTTGTCTACACAGAGGGAGTGAGTCCTTATTAGTTTATTTATCACCAAAATTTATGTAATTTCAATCTGTGTTACCAGTAGGCTCAGTTAGTACCAATCTATACTCCTACCCTACCCCATTAAGATTTATAAAATGGGTTCCACTCCAAATAATTCTGTTGAAGGAATTGTGGATGGAATTGTGGTAGAAATCCCCTACATTAAAAGAATTGGGGTAGAAATAACTAAAATACAAAATCTAATTATAAATTAATTTTTGAGTTCTCTCTTACTTTAGCATTGCTAGGAGTAAATTTTTTTTTAAATCCAAGGCAACATATAATGATATGCTGTCATAATTTACATTGAAAGAAAAAGATGAACCGGGAAGTGTACCCATCTATCAAACTTCTCATGTTACTGAAATTGTACTGGGTTTTATGATGTTTCTTCTCTTTATGTATTTTATCTTTTAAAATGCTTTTAACTGGATACATGTCACGAACTCTGATTTTGCATTTTAAACCCCTGTGAAAATACATCTTTAAGCAGAAGTGCTGCTGCAAGTACACAGTGTTGCCAGCTCGTATGGTTTTATTGTAAATCTTGCAATATTTGGTGTTTTTCCAAAAGCTTCAACTCTTGGAATCACATGATTATGAGAGAACCTCAGATTTCATTTAAAAAAAATCAGTAGTTTCCTAGCACTCTTGGTTTTAGAGAAAAGCTTGAAAATGAGAACTGAGCGTTCCCTAAATACTCACACAAGGGAAATAAAAATAAAAAGACATTTATTATTTTTAAAGCTCTCATGATTTGGGGGGGCCTGACTCATGATTTTTGAATGGCTGGGGTTGGATACGATTTAGTCAAGGAGGTCATGGATTCTGTGACTTTGATGAACCTCCGTGATTTCTTTGGCTTCAGCCTGCCACGGTGTCAGAGCTGAGGTTATCTTCCCTGGTGGCTGCAGCAGGGACTGGAGCTGTCATCACCCAAGGCTCTGGAGGGGACTGGAGCTGTCATCCCCTGCAGCTGCGGTGGGGCTGAAGCTGAAGCTGGAGCTGGAACACACACGCACACCGCCCCTCCCCCCCAGGCGGTGGGGCTTGGGCTTTTGTTCCCCTTGGTAGTCAGTGCCTCTCCTCCCCCAATTATTTTTGGTAAAAGTCAAGGGCAGATCACGGACTTCTGTGAAGTTTTGTTTATTGCCCACAACCTGTATGTGACTTTTACTAAAAATAATCATGACAAAATCTTAACCTTATCAATATTGATTATGGTATAGTTGGGTGCTGCCACTCATTGGGAGCTAAATCAGGCCCTGAGTGTGCTCACAGAGCACATATTGACCCAACAGTAGGTAGAGAGATGGTGGCCCCAAAGCCTCTATTCTTCACCAGCCTGCAGAGTGGGCTTTCCTCACATGGAGGATCAAACAGCTTGTACAGTCTCCCTGCACAATGGCCTGCTGTGGCAAAGAAGCACAATCTCTTATACAGCTCCTCGCTGCTCCAACTCAGACCCATGACTAAAGCCATAATTTATCCCTACCTACATTTAGTAAAAAAAAATAATTTAAGTCAAGAAAAGGACATTTCATCACAGACATATAATCCTTCCCAAACCTCCCCTCTCATCCTGTGTATCCCACTTACCATTTAACTCACCAATCTCTCCTGTCCTCCCTGGCAAAGGAGTGAAAGGGAAGAAGAGAGAGATGGCTTGAAGTTTTACTTGAAGTCAAGTGCAGTTTGTATACCCAGATCTGAGCCTTAGTTGCTCATGCTTCTGTTGGAGAAGACCACTACAGACCAAGGCAGCAACTGTGAAGACTGAGGACTCAATTCTTCCTCCAATTACACAGGAGCAATGCTCACTGACAGCAATTATTCTAATGCATTGGCTAGACATAGAGACCCCACAAAAGCTGAAATTTCTTAAGCAAGCAGGCAGCCATATTCTAGAGCAGATGTCTCCAAACTGTGGGGCACACCCCTCTAAGGTGGAATGGTGCCACAGGGGGGCAGGTAGGGAGTGTCACCCAGCCCCATTCCACTCCCAGCTCTGCTTCGGCCCCACTCCCAGCCTCAGCCTGTGACCACAGCCTGGTTGTGGCTTCACACCTGGTCCTGCCCCCAGCCTTGGCCCCTGGCTACGGCTCCGTTCCCAGGCCTAGACCCGTCCCCAGCCTTGGCCTCCTTACCCCTGTCTCTCCGCCACAGTTGCCAACTTTCACGCAGTACATAAGTATCCTGACTTTCACAATAAGCCAAAAATCAAGCTAATCCCATTGCAAAACTAGGCCAAAACAAGCCAATCCCTAAGAACCCCAACACTCTATGTGACTAGATCCCCCCGACGTGCAATCTGGGACTGTGGTGGGCCCGCTGTGCACCCCTGACTCTCTCCCCACTTTGCCCCTGCTTGCCCACCCCTTGCCGGGAGCCAATCAAAAAAAAGAAGCAACAAGCAACAAACTACAAGCTACAAGCCAAAAACTAGCCAACAAGCAACTCACAAGCCAATTAAGCCAAAAACAAGCCCTATTTCTGCGTTTTTTCCACAGGTTTGGCACGTTTGCTCCCCCTCCCTCTCCTCTGGGAGCCACAGCCCCTCTCCTGGCCCCAGCTCGGGGATGTGGACAGGGGTAAGGAGGGGCATGACCTTGAAAAATTTGGGGACCATTGTTCTAAAGTAATGTGCCACTTGCACTGGTGCTTCACAGTCTGCTCTAGCTTCTGGGTGAAGTATAAGCCACGGTGTAGGAGAGGGGTGAGTTGAAATATATAGCTGATCATTTGTGGTGCTGTCGGGGTTATTATTTTTATGGTTGACAGGTATTATTGTGATTGAGTCCATCCAGGATCACCTAAGATTTTCTGTGATAAGAAAAACCAAAATGCTCTAATTAAAAAATAAAAATTCGTGTTTTTCCACAATTAAAATAAACTTTAGTTTCCCTAGCCACAATATATATATATATATATGTTTCAGCTGAACACATTTTATTGATATAGTTACTATTATTAAGCAAGTTCAAAGCCTACCAGTTCTATCAATCATTATAATAAAATAAATAGAATTCCAATTTGTGTGTCTTACATATACTAAATACGTCTATATTCTATATTTTCAGAAAAATTGGTTGTTTTGGGGGGGGTTTTAGACGCACAAAACACACTGGAATGATCATAGAATCATAGAATCATAGAATATCAGGGTTGGAAGGGACCCCAGAAGGTCATCTAGTCCAACCCCCTGCTCAAAGCAGGACCAAGTCCCAGTTAAATCATCCTAGCCAGGGCTTTGTCAAGCCTGACCTTAAAAACCTCTAAGGAAGGAGATTCTACCACCTCCCTAGGTAACGCATTCCAGTGTTTCACCACCCTCTTAGTGAACAAGTTTTTCCTAATATCCAATCTAAACCTCCCCCATTGCAACTTGAGACCATTACTCCTCGTTCTGTCATCTGCTACCATTGAGAACAGTCTAGAGCCATCCTCTTTGAAACCCCCTTTCAGGTAGTTGAAAGCAGCTATCAAATCCCCCCTCATTCTTCTCTTCTGCAGACTAAACAATCCCAGCTCCCTCAGCCTCTCCTCATAAGTCATGTGCTCTAGACCCCTAATCATTTTTGTTGCCCTTCGTTGTACTCTTTCCAATTTATCCACATCCTTCCTGTAGTGTGGGGCCCAAAACTGGACACAGTACTCCAGATGAGGCCTCACCAGTGTCGAATAGAGGGGAACGATCACGTCCCTCGATCTGCTCGCTATGCCCCTACTTATACATCCCAAAATGCCATTGGCCTTCTTGGCAACAAGGGCACACTGCTGACTCATATCCAGCTTCTCGTCCACTGTCACCCCTAGGTCCTTTTCCGCAGAACTGCTGCCGAGCCATTCGGTCCCTAGTCTGTAGCGGTGCATTGGATTCTTCCATCCTAAGTGCAGGACCCTGCATTTATCCTTATTGAACCTCATTAGATTTCTTTTGGCCCAATCCTCCAATTTGTCTAGGTCCTTCTGTATCCTATCCCTCCCCTCCAGCGTATCTACCACTCCTCCCAGTTTAGTATCATCCGCAAATTTGCTGAGAGTGCAATCCACACCATCCTCCAGATCATTTATGAAGATATTGAACAAAACGGGCCCCAGGACCGACCCCTGGGGCACTCCACTTGACACCGGCTGCCAACTAGACATGGAGCCATTGATCACTACCCGTTGAGCCCGACAATCTAGCCAGCTTTCTACCCACCTTATAGTGCATTCATCCAGCCCATACTTCCTTAACTTGCTGACAAGAATGCTGTGGGAGACCGTGTCAAAAGCTTTGCTAAAGTCAAGAAACAATACATCCACTGCTTTCCCTTCATCCACAGAACCAGTAATCTCATCATAAAAGGCGATTAGATTAGTCAGGCATGACCTTCCCTTGGTGAATCCATGCTGACTGTTCCTGATCACTTTCCTCTCCTCTAAGTGCTTCAGGATTGATTCTTTGAGGACCTGCTCCATGATTTTTCCAGGGACTGAGGTGAGGCTGACCGGCCTGTAGTTCCCAGGATCCTCCTTCTTCCCTTTTTTAAAGATGGGCACTACATTAGCCTTTTTCCAGTCATCCGGGACTTCCCCCGTTCGCCACGAGTTTTCAAAGATAATGGCCAAGGGCTCTGCAATCACAGCCGCCAATTCCTTCAGCACTCTCGGATGCAATTCGTCCGGCCCCATGGACTTGTGCACGTCCAGCTTTTCTAAATAGTCCCTAACCACCTCTATCTCTACAGAGGGCTGGCCATCTCTTCCCCATTTTGTGATGCCCAGCACAGCAGTCTGGGAGCTGACCTTGTTAGTGAAAACAGAGGCAAAAAAAGCATTGAGTACATTAGCTTTTTCCACATCCTCTGTCACTAGCTTGCCTCCCTCATTCAGTAAGGGGCCCACACTTTCCTTGGCTTTCTTCTTGTTGCCAACATACCTGAAGAAACCCTTCTTGTTACTCTTGACATCTCTTGCTAGCTGCAGCTCCAGGTGCGATTTGGCCCTCCTGATATCTTTCCTACATGCCCGAGCAATATTTTTATACTCTTCCCTGGTCATATGTCCAACCTTCCACTTCTTGTAAGCTTCTTTTTTATGTTTAAGATCCGCTAGGATTTCACCATTAAGCCAAGCTGGTCGCCTGCCATATTTACTATTCTTTCGACTCATCGGGATGGTTTGTCCCTGTAACCTCAACAGGGATTCCTTGAAATACAGCCAGCTCTCCTGGACTCCCTTCCCTTTCATGTTAGTCCCCCAGGGGATCCTGGCCATCTGTTCCCTGAGGGAGTCAAAGTCTGCTTTCCTGAAGTCCAGGGTCCGTATCCTGCTGCTTACCTTTCTTCCCTGCGTCAGGATCCTGAACTCAACCAACTCATGGTCACTGCCTCCCAGATTCCCATCCACTTTTGCTTCCCCCACTAATTCTACCCGGTTTGTGAGCAGCAGGTCAAGAAAAGCGCTCCCCCTAGTTGGCTCCCCTAGCACTTGCACCAGGAAATTGTCCCCTACGCTTTCCAAAAACTTCCTGGATTGTCTATGCACCGCTGTATTGCTCTCCCAGCAGATATCAGGAAAATTAAAGTCACCCATGAGAATCAGGGCATGCGATCTAGTAGCTTCCGTGAGTTGCCGGAAGAAAGCCTCATCCACCTCATCCCCCTGGTCCGGTGGTCTATAGCAGACTCCCACCATGACATCACTCTTGTTGCACACACTTCTAAACTTAATCCAGAGACACTCAGGTTTTTCCACAGTTTCGTACCGGAGCTCTGAGCAGTCATACTGCTCCCTTACATACAGTGCTACTCCCCCACCTTTTCTGCCCTGCCTGTCCTTCCTGAACAGTTTATAACCATCCATGACTGTACTCCAGTCATGTGAGTTATCCCACCAAGTCTCTGTTATTCCAATCACGTCATAATTCCTTGACATCACCAGGACCTCCAGTTCTCCCTGCTTGTTTCCAAGGCTTTGTGCATTTGTATATAAGCACTTGAGATAACCTGTTGATCGCCCCTCATTCCCAGTATGAGGCAGGAGCCCTCCCCTCACAGACCTTCCTGCCTGTGCTTCCTCCCGGTATCCCGCTTTCCCACTTACCTCAGGGCTTTGGTCTCCTTCCCCCGGTGAACCTAGTTTAAAGCCCTCTTTAACCTCACTAGGTTAGCCAGCCTGCTGGCAAAGATGTTCTTCCCTCTCTTCGTAAGATGGAGCCCGTCTCTGCCCAGCACTCCTCCTTCATGGAACACCATCCCATGGTCAAAGAATCCAAAGCCTTCTCTCCGACACCACCTGCGTAGCCATTCGTTGACCTCCACGATTCGACGGTCCCTACCCAGGCCTTTTCCTTCCACGGGGAGGATGGACGAGAACACCACTTGCGCCTCCAACTCCTTTATCCTTCTTCCCAGAGCCACGTAGTCCGCAGTGATCCGCTCAAGGTCATTCTTGGCAGTATCATTGGTGCCCACGTGGAGAAGCAGGAAGGGGTAGCGATCCGAGGGCTTGATGAGTCTCGGCAGTCTCTCCGTCACATCACGAATCTTAGCCCCTGGCAAGCAGCAGACTTCTCGGTTTTCCCGGTCAGGGCGGCAGATAGATGACTCAGTCCCCCGGAGGAGAGAGTCCCCGACCACCACCACCCGCCTTCTCCTCTTGGGAGTGGTGGTCGTGGAACCCCCAACCTCAGGACATCGCATCTCATGCCTCCCAACCAGCGGAGTCTCCTTCCGCTTTCTCCCCCCAGACATATCATCTGGTCCACTCTCCGCATTGGTACCTGTGGAGAGAACATGAAAGCGGTTAGTTACCTGTGTCTGTGTTACTGGAACCCGGACATTCCGCTTACCTCTTCTGGAGGTCACATGTTGCCAAGCTTCTTCACTGGCCTCTTGGCTTCTCTGTGCAACCTGCTCTATATCTTTAGAGCTTTGTGCCCCTAGAAGGCTATCCTGAGTTTGGTCCAGAAAATCCTCAGTCTCTCGTATACAACGCAGGGTCGTTACCTGTTGCTCCAGACCTTCAATCCTCTTTTCCAATATGGAGACCAGCTTGCACTTTGTACAGACAAAGTCGCTTCTGTCCTGTGGAAGAAAGACAAACATGGCACATCCAGTGCAGGTCACAACAGCTGAATCCCCCCCTTCCATATCACCTACCTACTATGGAGCTTCCTCAGAGACGTTGGCAAGATGTAAGCCTCACTGGGCTCACTCCAGGCGAACTCCCAGGCAAACTCCTGCTGTGAGCTGCTCTGCTGTCCCCGCTGCTCAGCTGGTTCGCGAGGCTCTGGCTATTTTTAAACAGCCAGGCTTCCCTGACGCAAACACACAGACACCCTAATGCCCGCCCCCTGCAGGCTAGCAGCCAATCAGACACTCACTCAGGCTCCCTCCCAGCAAACACACGCTCGGATACTTCCTCAGCAAGCAAACACACACACTCGGATACTTACCAGTCCCAGGCAAACTCCTGCTGTGAGCTGCTCTGCTGTCCCCGCTGCTCCGCTGGTTCGCTGCCGCTCAGCTGGTTCGCGAGGCTCTGGCTATTTTTAAACCATTCACTGTGCATTGTTTCTTTACTCTGTCGATGGCCCTGCTGTTTCAGACTCGTTTTTGTTTCTTCTCAGTCAGTTTATGTTTAGCACTTTCTAGGTGTCCTACAATTATCTGCCTTTGAACATAATCAACAGCCTTGCTATGTACAGTACAGAACAGCACATTGCCAACAACATGAAATTTGTCCTGGCCTAGGGGTGATTTTTAAAGTGTTCGGCATCTTTTCATAACTTTAGTTACTCACATCTGGAGGCTGAAGTGAAATTTGAGATGCATTAAAACATGAACCCCTATATGCCATTGAGTAACCTCTGTATACCAGAAGCAGTTTACTGGAGTAAGTTTAGCTTTGTAAATTTAAAGTGCATTAAAAAATCAGCCACAAGAGGGAGAGGTTGTGTGCATTGAATAAGTGATACTGATACTTTCAGTAAAATTCAGTTAGTAGTTAATTTATGTTTTTATTTTTTCATAGAATGTAAAAACTAGAGATTTGCTATAAAAATGCAAATTCCGTGTTTGTCCACGGCAAATAGATTTCTAGGATCCCTGGTAATCAGTTGAAATTACAGAAGTGACCTTCGGAGGGAAATGGAAACACTTTTCATTTTGTGAAATGTGCTCTACAGCTTTAATTCACAAAGTAGTCCATTAATGGAAACACCAATCTGAGACTGCATTCCTGGGACTTTGAAATACACAACAATTCTGTTTCAGTCTAAAGAGAGTCACTGCTCATGGTAGCGGATTTTGATGCCATTTATTTTCTTAGAGCTGTTCACCTTTGATCAAATCATGTAGAAAAGGAGATGATGTATATTCCTGTCTCATTTCACTCTACATAAATTGGACATACTGACAGTCCACTAGTACATCCTGAAGTCAAACCATGAAGAAGGGTGACAAATTACCTCTATCCCAGAGCCATTTGTTTATCAATCTCTGCTCACTGTCAATGGCTTGTGTGTTCACTGTGTGTACAATCCCAGTCTGAGCTTTCTGTACCAACTGTAAGAGCATGACATGAGCCTCAAAGGGATGTAAAGCAAAAAATTAGCTGGTGGGAAATCCTTAAACCTGTCACAATTCAGAAGAAAAATTCCAGGAAATAAAACTAGAATTCATAAACAGTAGTATTTTAACAGACAAAATATTTTTCATTATGGATAATATGTTTAGACAGGAGTACAAGGCACATCAACATAGCATATGCATAGTTCCATGTACAATTCATTTGTGCATAAAGGGTTCCATCCTGCTTGGAGTTATGGACTCTGGCCTGAGCCCCCACCTAAACGAAGCATTTGTTTATATGTTTTACCGGCTCTGTGCCAGAGGGCTCAGTGACTTGTAGGATCAAGCCCAAAGCATTAAGACATGCTGAAATGTAAGATAATACAAGCCTTAAAATGCTTCTTTTAGCAGTTCATATGGTATGGTGGCTATTATACAGCATCTTGTTAAGTTATTCCACTTTAGCCGTGCAATTTCAAATAACAGTGAATGGCTTTAAATTATCTTTGTAGTAATTTACCTGCTGAACCAATTTGCCTTAGGAAAAAGATACAAAGTATGCATTAAACAAAGCATATTAATAAAAAAAACAGAAAATATTTCATGTTTACCAAACTTTATTCCTTCTCCTGCATATTCACATCAAAGGCCCACCTACCCATCTATAACGTATAGCCTACATTTTCACTGTATCTTCCATATACATTCAATATAATTTTTGTTTTTTAGTACTAGACATATTGCTTGCTTTCAACTAAGTATCATCTCTTGTATTTATCTATCAGCCCTCTCCAAATGAGGTATTACATGCCCCATCTATCAAAATCAATGGAGTGGCACTGGAGAATGTCGATCATTTCCTCTACCTTGGAAGTCGTCTTTCATCCAAGGCAGATATTGGTGCAGAAATTCAACATCGCCTGATCTGTACCAGTGTAGCTTTTTCTCGTTTATGGCACAGACACCAACCTTCTTGTTTTCAAGCCATTATTCTCCCAACACTGTTGTATGGGTCCAAAACTTGGACAACCTATAAACACCACTTGAAAGTCCTTGAGAGGCACCATCAACGCTGCCTTCGTAAGACTCTGAAGATCAAATGGGAAGACAGGCACACCAATATTAGTGTCCTGGAAGAGGCAAAGATCACCAGCATCGAGGCAATGATCATCCATCAGCAATTCTGCTGTGCTGGTCACGTTGTCTGAATGCCAGACCACCACCTCCCAAAACAGGTCCTGTTCTCTCAGCTGAAAGAAGGGTACCGTAACATGTGTGGACTACATGTGTGGAGTACATTAGCTGTCTTCCAGTCACTGGGTACAGAAGCTGATTTAAAGGACAGGTTACAAACCATAATTAATAGTTCCGCAATTTCACATTTGAGTTCTTTCAGAAGTCTTGGTGAATGCCATCTGGTCCCGGTGTCTTGTTACTGTTAAGTTTATCAATTAATTCCAAAATATCCTCTAGTGACACTGCAATCTGTGACAATTCCTCAGATTTGTCACTTACAAAAGAAGGCTCAGGTTTGGGAATCTCCCTAACATCCTCAGCCATGAAGACTGAAGCAAAGAATTCATTTAGTTTCTCTGCAATGACTTTATCATCTTTAAGTGCTCCTTTTGTATCTCGATCGTCCAGGAACCCCACTGGTTGTTTAGCAGGCTTCCTGCTTCTGATGTACTTAAAAAACATTTTGTTATTACCTTTTGAGTTTTTGGCTAGCTGTTCTCCAAACTCCTTTTTGGCTTTTCTTTTTACATTTTTACACTTAATTTGGCAGTGTTTATGTTCCTTTCTATTTACCTCATTAGGCTTTGACTTCCACTTTTTAAAAGATGCCTTTTTATCTCTCACTGCTTCTTTTACATGGTGGTTAAGCCACGGTGGCTCTTTTTTAGTTCTTTTATTGTGTTTTTTAATTTGGAGTATACATTTAAGTTGGGCCTCTATTATGGGAGCTTTGAAAAGTATTCATATATTGCAGGGATTTCATTCTAGTCACTGTACCTTTTAATTTCTGTTTAACTAACCTTCTCATTCTTGCATAGTTCCCCTTTCTGAAATTAAATGCCACAGTGTTGGGTTGTTGAGGTGTTCTTCCCACCACAGGAATGTTAAATGTTATTATATTATGGTCACTATTTCCAAGAGGTCCTGTTATAGTTACCTCTTGGACCAGATCCTGCGCGCCACTCAGGACTAAATCAAGAGTTGCCTCTTCCCTTGTGGGTTCCTGTACCAGCTGCTCCAAGAAGCAGTCATTTAAAGTATTGAGAAATTTTGTCTCTACGTTTCGTCCTGAGGTGACATGTACCCAGTCAATATGGTGATAATTGAAATCCCCCACTATTATTGAGTTCTTTATTTTGATAGCCTCTCTAATCTCCATTAGCATTTCATCATCACTATCACTGTCCTGGTCAGGTGGTTGATAATAGATTTCTACTGTTATATTCTTATTAGAGCATGGAATTACTATCCATAGAGATTCTATGGAACATGTGGATTCATTTAAGATTTTTACATCATTTGATTCTACATTTTCTTTCACATATAGTACCACTCCCCGCCTCTGCATGACCTGTTCTGTCCTTCCGATATATTTTGTACCCTGGAATGATTGTGTCCCATTGATTGTCCTCACTCCACCAGGTTTCTGTTATGCCTATTATATCAATATCCTCCTTTAACACGAGGCACTCTAGTTCACCCATCTTATTATTTAGACTTCTAGCATTTGTATACAAGCACTTTAAAAACTTGTCACTGTTTATTTCTCTGCCCTTTTCTGATGTGTCAGATTCTTTTTTATGTGAATGTTTCTCGTCTGATCTGGCCCTGATCTGATCTGGTTTCTCGTCTGATCTGACTTGGCAGATGGCTTAATTTTTTTTTTATCCATAAGGTCCCCCTCCCAACTCAAAGCATTTAGGTATGTACTTAACAGTAATCCTATTGAAACCAATGGTACTACTCACATGCTTAAAAATAAACGTGCTTAATTAAGTGCTCTGCTGAACTGTGGCCTCAGTTGATATAATCTACAATTTTAAATCCAGTCACAAAATCTTGCTAAGATTAGTGCAAACTTTAAACTTTTACAACAGATGTCATACTTGGTTGCCATGAAGGGACACTGTCATGTCACAGTTGGCCCCAAATTCAAATGTTCAATACGTTTTTACAAAACCTAAAAATCAATGGAAATGGCTCCATGATTTTGTTAAAAATTACAGTAGAAACTGCTTTTAAATAAGCACCCCTTGCATTGTCTCATTGTGCTAGAGGTACCTGAGAATCTGAAGGAAAAAATGGATTAGAAAAAAATGACTATAAACAATAATGAAACTGGCTAACCTAGTTTCATTGTCCAAAAGTAAACAAAACAGCAGTAACAATGAAATGTAGAGAGCTTTTAAAGATTATTTCAGTTTTAAGAATATCAAATTCTATTTTGTAACATAGGCAAGGAAAACTTTATTTTATTTTTTTTAAGTTTAGGCAGAGCTGGTGGTGCTGCCTAAAATTAAGGTTGTCTGACACTTCTCATTATATATCCAGTTTACAGTTGTTTATAATTTTATCAAACTTTAATTGATTTTCCATGCCAGATGTCTACCTGATTAATTGCTTTGAAAAGTTCCAGATAAACTTTCACTGTTTCTAAGAACAAGATTATGGAAAAATATACTGTTTTACTAATGCTACCAGAATTCTTACAAGTTAAGATGCTGGGTGAGGCCCTGATTTGGAGCAGTGACTTGTTAGGAATGTGCCTTTTGCCATCCCTACCTTGTTCTTGGGGTCATCTAGGCACACGGTTCATCCCCAGTGTATATTAAAGCAGTTTGAAAGCTGCTGTAATTTACACTGGCTACTAACTGCCCCCAGAGATTGGCAAGTGAAACGTATCTCTAGCAACACCTCATTTTCTTTGGCTATGCCCCCCAAACAAAAAAGTTGGGAGGAGAGATGGTACTGGAGCCATTATCATGGTTCAACACTTCCCAAGCATTCCTGTCTGTTAGGTGAAGTGTCAGTGGCCACTAGACCTTCTTTGTGTTTCAGTTGTGTTTCAGGACATCTCTTCTGGATCTATATATCCTGTTGGCTCTCTTCACCATACTCAGACATTGTGTCTATAATTCTGTAGTTCTGTCTACTCTTGCTCTTGGATTTTTCTCTTGTATTATTTTCTACAGTTGGGCCAGTTTAAGGTAAATTGTTCCTGACTTTTTATAATCCTAAAGCATTACAAGGTATTATACGGGGCAGAAGGTTATGTTTACTTTTCTCAGGAAGGGCAAGGTTCTTCCAGGATAGAGTTCAGATGTTAAGCAAAGATGGGCCCCAATTCTGAAGTCTGAATCTGGATGCAAGTGTCCACAAATTTCAGGATTGGCTCCTGGGTTTTAGTTTGGGCCTAGCTCTGATGTGGAGTAAGTACAATATTTCACAAAGCAGATCACTTTTAAAGAGTGTTAGATTAATTTAGTGTTTACAATGAATACTGTTATGGAGCTCTAACACTACAAAATTATTAGCTTTTAAAATCACAGCAAAACTAATCAGTCAAGAGTAATCATAGCTGAGGTACAATAATAATTAGAGCATAGACTGGTACCCCATATTTGAATGAGATATTTGGAAATCCAGTTTGGCTGGCTGAATCACCTTAGGAAGATTCTTTGTGAATTCCCCAACCCCTTGTTTTTCAGTAGCTGAGTCATTTGAGATAGCTGGTTGACCGTCTATTAGGGGTTTCCATTCTTCACTTGTACAATGTTGAACTGGGTGTCTGTTTGGCATAAACAAGCTACAAGAATGTGCTCTCTGTAAGGCAGAACTGTCACAGCACACTTTTACTGGGAAATTGCTTACTTTCTCATTTTTAACCATATAATAATTATAAAATAAATCAATTGGAATATAAATATTTTACTTACATTCAGTGAATACTATCTAGAGCAGTATAAACAGGTCATTTTATGTATGAAATTTTAGTTTGTACTGACTTTGCTAGTGCCTTTTAATGTAGCCTGTTGTAAAACTAGGCAAATACCTAGATGAGTTGATGTACCCCATGGAAGACCTCTGCGTATCCCTAGGGGCATGCATACTCCTGGTTGAGAAATACTGACTTAAAGACAAAATTAGTTGGAGTGTTTGTACCTTTCTTGTCGTACAGTTTCCACTGTCAGATCCTCCCAGAGCAAAGTGCAAGACTCCATATTTACTGTATTTTTTTATTCTACATCACAGTTAAGAATAGTGAGATGTATCGTATCTAGGCCTTTTAGAGCTGGTAAGAACATAATATAAGAAGTTTTTTTTAAAATGCCTTTGTGGTCAAGAGCTGAATCTGATAATTTTTTATCTCTGTTTTGTTTTGAAAATTTAGTTCAGATTACAGCTGCTTAAGTATTTCGGTGCATCTATTTTTATGTTTGTGAATCACTCTGTATGTTATGCTGAAAACAGCTGGCAAGTTGAATACTCTGGAGTATTTGGAAGTTGATGTATTTTTTGAATGACTAATTGAAGCAGAACTTCTTCTGAGTGACCACCTAATTGGCACATATATTCTGGTACATGGCATGGAGCCTTCAGGACTCTGAACTGCCTCCACACCATCTTTAAGCTGTAGACAAAACATAAACAAGAAGTGGTAGTTAATGGAGCTATTTCTTCTAATTACAGTCTTTCAACATATACAAAAGAAATAGCTAAGAAAATTACTAGTTTTGATAAAGAACAAATAAACTCTTTATTAAGACAGTCCTTAGTTATATAGAAGTCCCATTATTCCTTTTTCTTCCCACAGAAATTGGTTTATAGAATCACAGAAATGTAGGACTGGAAGGAACCTCAACAGGTCATCTAGTTCAGTGTCTGCACTGAGGAGGGACAAAGTATTATCTAGACCAGAGGGAACTTCTTTTCTTATTGTGTACCCGCTTCCAGATCTACCAGCTTTCAGAGTACCTGTACCCTTCTTATCACTGGCACTTTGTGTGTTCTTCTTAACACTACCTGTCTTTAGCTATCTGTCCATATTTCACCGTTATGTACTATAGTTATAGTGTGATGCATACAACAACAAAAAAACCCTTATGTTCTGAGCTCAGTTAGACTGGACAATTGCTGGGCAACTGAACCCCTGCTGTACAGTGATTAGAGGGGAAGGTTCTATACGTCAGCCTCTCTGTGTATCTGTGTTCTCATTGGCACAGCTTAAAGTAAATTAACTACCGTATTTTATGTAACAAAATTCCCACAGAGTTTTAAAGCTTTGTTTGAGTAGCCTATTTTGAAAATGCAATAAATAACATAATTAATAAATAAAATCCACCATTACACAATTTTTCCCTCCCAGCGAGGTCTCATGTACCCCCGGGGGTACACATACTACAGTTTGGAAACCCTTGATCTAGACCATCCCTGACAGGTGTTTGTCTAAACTGTTCTTAAAAACCTCCAATGGCAGAGATTCCACAGCCTCCCCAGGTAATTTTTTCCAGTACTGAATTAATCTTACAGTTAGGAAGTTTTTCTGAATGTCTAACCTAAGTCTCTCTTGCTGCAATTTAAGCCCATTGCTTCTTGTCCTGTCCTCAGTGGATAAGGAGAACAATTTATTACCTTCCTCTTTATAACAAACTTTTATGTACTTGAAGACTTATGTCCTTCCCCCCCAGTCTTCTCTTCTCCAGACTAAACAAACCCAGCTTTTTCAAACTTTCCTCTTAGGTCATGTTTCTAGGCCTTTAATCGTCCTTATGCAACACTTTGATTATCACCAGCTCTTGGAAAATCCAGTACAACAATAATAATAATAAAAAAAATCAAACATCTTTTAAAAATAATCTGGGAGATTCAGCAAGGTTTTGTGTTCCCAATTTGGAAAGGGAAGGAATTACTCCAGGTCAGACTGGCAGTGACTCAAGTTTTTTTTCCCACCTTTTTCTACAGCATGGAGTTTGGGTCACTTGCCAGGATTATCTTGGTATATACCTTGATTAATCAATTCCCTGCCATTGCAGGGACCTCAGTGCACTCCAATCCCTCCTATTCTCTACCTGAGGCACATAATAGTTTAATCTTCTGTGGGCTGCAATACTTTGGTCTAATTTTGGTTGTTAGATTTAATGTGTGGGTGCTGGGTAGTGTTGGTGGCCTGTGACACACAGGAGGTCAGACTGGATAGTCCAGTGGTCCCTTTCGGCCTTAAACTCTATGAAAATATAGGGATAAATGGAAGGTTGAAGACATGTTCAAAGCTAGCTCAAATAACATGTAGCACTGAAGTTGCAACGGCATGGGTAGCAGCTACTAGAGTATGTATCCAGGGTCCTGGGTTGATAATATAAGCAGAACTGGTAGTGCTGCCTAGTTAAGATTGTCTGACACTTCCCATTATAGGATCCTGTTTTCATTTGCTTATAAGTTTTCCAAAATCTAATCGTTTGATCTGAAATTTTCCACGGTGGTGCCTGGTTCAGGCTGAATTGTTTTGGAAGTTTCAGCTAAAACTCTTAAGTCATTTCCAAGAATGAGATAGGGAAATTAATTTTTGGCCCATGTTAAAATATTCTTACAATAATTTTGTTGACATTATCTGATTAAAATATGGCCACATAGATCATTGTTACTGCCATTGTTATACAATTGCAACAAATCTTGTACAAAGTATGTCATGTAAGGTGTCCATGGAAAAGTTATGATTTACTGAATATGATTATCCTATTTGTATGCATGTATCATTTTTGTATCTAAAGTTATAAAAATTGACCATGTACCTGTATTTCAAAATGTGTTTGCTCATGTGGTAATACCCACAAGGTATTTAGCCTGCACATCATGAAGGGACTATTCAAGATGAATGGCCCTTCAAGGAATACTTAACTCATTAGGCATTAGGCCAAACAGATGGAAGATGGTACATTTAAGGTAGATATATTGCCACTCCTGACTCTCTAGATTGAAGCTTTCTTTTAATATTGCAAAAGGGAGGAAGATACCATTTTCAATAAACTGACTGATGCTTAAAATGCCTATACTAATCCAATCTGGCCAAATGATGGCGTTTTCTGCTACACAGAGTTTTGAGTTACCCTTGTGATACAGGCCTAGGTATCTAGAAGGAAGTGATTTTTTAAAATTTGGTACGTTCTATACCTCAGGGGAATACCCTGCACACCAATGTTCATCCTTATAATATGATTGTGTGGTATCCAATGCAAAGTTTGACATGTCGGGTGTCTTTGGAAGGCTCATGATGCACTGAGCATTGTTGTTATAGTATTTTTTTTATAGTCATGTTATAGGTTATAATTTCATGTATATAGTTATGAGGCTGAAAATGTGTTTTCATGGCTTAAAACAAGCCCAGGCAAAAGCTCTCTAAGAGCAGAGGGGCAGTTCATACCTCATTAGGGCATGTATGGGAGAAACTCAGCCCATCTTCACAGGAACAAAGGACACTGGCCTAGGCAGTAACCAAGGATCTGTTGGACTCTTGAATGAGTCACCCCCATTCCTTTGGCCAGTTTGGGACTACGATGAGGTAATGCTCACCTGACTCTAAAGGGGTGGGGGCAAAGTCAAGAGGGAAGAAAGAACATGATAAAAGGGAGAGACGTTTGCCATGCTCTTCCTCTCTCTTCCACCTCCATCTGCAGACATCACCACCAAGTGACTGAAGCGCTGATCAAAGGGGAGAGCCTGGCTGAAGGGCAACCAGCCAGCCTGTGGTGAGAAGCATCTAAGTTTGTAAGGGCACTGAAAGTGTTAAGATCAGTTTAGAATGTGTTTTGCTTTTATTTCATTTGACCATTTGATCATTTGACTTATGCTTTGACTTATAATCATTTACAATCTATCTTTGTAGTTAATAAATTTGTTTGTTTATTCTACTTGAAGCAGTGTGTTTGGTTCGAACCATGTCAGAGAGTCCCCTTGGGATAACAAACCTGGTACATATCAATTTCTTTGTTAAATTGATGAACTCATATAAATTTGCAGCGTCCAGCAGGCATAACTGGACATTGCAAGACAGAAGTTCCTGGGGTTGTGTCTGGGACCGGAGATATTTGCTAGTGTCATTTGGTTGCACAATCCAAGGAGCATCTTACATACCAGAGGCTGTGTGTGAACAGCACAGGAGTGAGGGTTCTCACAGCACAGCAGGGTAACGCTGGCTCCCAGAGTCGAGGATTGAAGTGACGTTAAAGATCACTGGTCCAGATAACACCAGAGGGGTACATCACAATTGTACACCAAGTATTTCTGGCTTCCTCAATAGTTGGTAATCATTCTTTAGGGAATTGGTAGTAATCCAAGTGCAGTATATTGTAAAGAAAGCAACCAGTTCTGCTTCCAGCTGGAGCCAATCCGGGGCTTTACAGCACAAGGGGATGAGCCATTATTCTGCTTGGCTAAGAATTTTTGCCTGGTAAAGTTTAAAGCTGGGAAATCTGAAGCCACCTGCTTGGACAGGGAAATATAATCTTCGTAAGGACATTGGGTTTGTTACCAGCACTTCACAAGAGGGACCTGAACATGTTGTTGATTTTGGTAAAATAAAAGGGAGGAATATGGATAGGGAGGAAATTCAGAATAAAAATGATCCTGGGAAGAGCATTCATGTTTATTTTTCCCTAAAGGGAAAGAGGTAGTGTCTGGTATCTATTTAAATAGTTTGCTAACTGCATGATTAATGGAGCAAGGTTAACTTTGACTAAGTTTTTAGCTTCCTTGGGAAACAGGATGCCAAGATATCTGAGGTTTGTCTGTTGCCAACTAAATGTCTCTATAGGAGATGCATTTCCAACTAAATACAATGAGATCATTGCTTCTGACTTATCCCAGTTTATCTTGTAACCAGAGAATTTACCAAAGTTATCTATCGTTTGTAGGATATTTGGAATAGATTGATCTGACTTTTTAGTAAATAGGAGGCTGTCATCTGCCTATAGAAGGATTTTTGTCTCCTGAGTTCCTGATTTGATGCCTTGAATATCTTGATGTTCCCTAATTAATACTGCTAGTGGTTCTAATGTTACTTGAATGGGGGGGGGGGAAGGCGGAGATGGGGCATCCCTGCTAGTTCCCTGAAATAGATCAAAGCGGAATGATATTGTGCTATTTGTTAGGATATGAGAGTTGGGTTTGGAATTGTGACGGGGTGGGACTCACCACTCTAGCGTCTCCTGCCGGTTGTCATAGGAATTAGCTCCACTTGCCAGAGCGCCCTCTTCTGGTGGTGTCTCGGTGCTGTCACTTCCGTTCCAGGACCTGAGCTACTCCCAGGACTGCAGGGTACTCTTCAGTGACACTGCCTTCCGACTCTGCCACATTCTGTGTTTCCCCATTCCGGAAGACCCTCAATCTCCATCCAGCGACTACCTCAGTGGCAATTACAGTCCTTTGTCCCAGGCCCCTTCCCATGTGGCTTCAGCACCCTTTTCTGCCCTTATCTCAGGGATTCAGCTGTGTGCTAATTGGGCTGCAGGTTGAGAACTGCTGAACTAGTCTAACTTCCCGCACATTGCTGGCCACAGAATCTCACCCATCTACTCCTGTAATAGACCCCGAACCTCTGGCTGAGTTACAGAAGTCCTCAAATCATGACTTAAAGACTTCAAGTTACAGAAAATACATCCAGTATTGATTAAAGAGATGGGTCTACAACTGTTAATTTTTTGCACATCCTTACTAGGTTTAAGTAATACAAGAATTAGGGCATTGCTCATAGTAGGAGGTAGCTTACCCTTCTTTAAGGCATCTTTGTAAATGCCTAACAGCTTAGGGATCAGAATTTCTTTGAAACTTTGATAGAATTCTATCTGGAGATGAAATAATAAAGGTAAATGGAGAGGTAGCCATGATGGGCCAGGGAGCAGAAGAGAAGGATTCTGTAGTAGGTACAGTCACTTGGGGCCTTTGGAGCCCTGAAGATGTTCTGATGTGTGTGCATGGGCGTGGAAGCAGCATGCTGAACAGATGTGAGTAGTACTTGTGACAGATAATGCAGCCCCATGTGTTATCTTTGGGGACCATTGTATTACTTTTATGAATGGTTTATGTGTGATTCTGTTCTACTTCTGGGGGAGGGTTACAACAGCTCCCTCAGGAACTAAAAACAGTAGGGGTGACTAAGGTGAGTCACTGAGGCTATGTCGTCAGTACAATCTATTCCTGGAGAATTTCTGTGCCAAAAAAATAAAAATTCTGTACATGATATTTTAAAATTTTTCATATTTACTTGTTAAAATAACAATATGATCATGCCAATTTCAATTATTTTGGTAATTTATTTCAAAATTACTGTCAACAAGTATGTCTGCCACAATACAGACAACAAAAAAGATTAAGGAAATGTTTTTGTTACAAACAGATTCCTTTCTAGTCATATTAATACAGAACTTGAGTAATAATTCATTAAAACTACAATACAGAAATGTATTTCCCACACCCTTCAGAAGCAGTGCAAAGGCTTTGGGGAATTAGGGGTAACAGAGGAGCTGAGGGAGAGGGAATTAATTGCTGGGAAGGAAGCTGGGTGTGAACTTGGAGGGTTGTTGGGTGTGGGGGGGAGAAGTATGGAACAGGCTTTTTGGGGATGGAGGAGCAATTGTTATGGAATTGGGAAGCCTCCCCCATGCAGAACCTGGCTGGCCCCTAGACTCTCCCATTCAGTCAGGCACATCTGCCCATGTCCCAGCACCCCTCCTCCCTCTGCCCCCATGTGTCCCTTCTGCCCTCACTCAGCCACCTCCACCTCCTGTCCCCATGAGTCTCTGCACCTCCACTCAGTGGAGGAGGACATGGAGGGGGCTGCTTCTCCTGTATGGGGTGAGGAAACACACAGCTTTTCTTTTCTTTTTATTTTGATTTGCATGTATGGTGGATTTGAATTAATTAATACACAGACCATGGATAAAAATAATTTTTATTTGTTATTTGTGTGCATGCGGGAAGGGCCAGAAACCTGTAAATCTCAAAAAGTGGGATTATTGAGAGTAGATGCCCCTCTGATTTTTATAGTTGCATTTAATTATTCTGTATTATCATCATACAGAAGAAAAGCAGAAAAAACTACCTTAACTTGAACACACCCTGCACTTCTCATCTAAGGGCTGGTCTGCAGATCTCAGCATTGCTCATATAAAGATGATGATGGTTGCAGAATGCAATCATACAGTTACTGTATTTAGGGCCTTTTAATCCTCTAGGATCCAGGCATGGAGGGGCTCTGTGTGAATTTCTTGCATCCACATATGAAAGGAGGGTCAGCTGTCTGAGTAGCACCCTGCCTCCCCTTCCTCCAAACCTCAAGGAGACCTATCTATGGGTTCTGGGGTCCATACATAGAAAGAAAAAGGACTACCGGGTGCACATCATCTCCACCCCATCCCCTCAAGCCCGCTGGAACATACACTGAGGAGTTCATTTTGGTAGGAGTTGTTTTATCTTTTGATTGGAGTCAACTCTGCACTATGGAACTCCTCCTTAAAGGTGGGCTCCAGGGGTTGCTACCAGTTAGGCTGCTCATCTCTATTGCAGTTGCACTACCACGGATCTTGAGTGGACAGGGCAGTGTGGCTACAATAGAGATAGCTAATGCAGAGAAGGACCTGTGCAGGGATGGCCCTGTGCCTCCAGCACACGATTCTTGTGGGTGTGCAGGATTTGGGGATTGGAATCCCTATCTCTGCCATGGGGGGCAAATCCACAGCCAAATTTAGATAAAACTTTGTCAGAGGAAATTAGTGGAGTTTAGTTCCTCCTAAGGTCCCTCTCAATGTGTTTATTTGCAGGAGGGCACAAATTGGCCCATCGTTATTAGGTAAATTAAAAAATATGGCTAGGTCATACTGCAGGTGAAATAAAATCATATCTTGTTTTACTGCAGTAACGGGAACCAAAGCTGTGCTTTTGTGCAGAGTATGCAGTGATTAAAGGAGTTCTCAGAAAGTGGCCTTTACATTAATACTTGCAATTCATAGCACGATAAAAATGCATATTCTATACTGTAGCTCCAAAAATAAAACCAAATACAGTCCAAAAATCAGCGAAAGCAGAAATGGATGTGCAGTGTTTTGAAGTTCCTATTGTATATTGAATTTACTCTCTGTTAGGCAGAGCAGTCATCACCACTACATTTTAATTCATTTCTTGAAGAGCTTTGTTAAAGTTTTCTAAAGTATCTTTGAAAGATTTCAGTAAATAAGATCCCAGTTCATTGCCAGTCTCTTGAATGGCTGCATCATAGCCTCCGAAGAGTGGTGTTGAAGCCTTTATGTCCTCCCGGTTTGCATGAAGTAAAATATTATTAAGTTCCTCTGATACACTCTCATATTTTTGGTGATCAAATTTTGAAAGATAAGCATCATCAGTTGGGTAGGTGACATTGTTAGGATAGCAGTCCCTAGGAACTGGGAACTCAATGTATTTCAGCATCGGCAAGTCACTAAAAACATTAAAGAGGCATTTAAGTGCTCGGGATGACAGGGGATTTCCAAGGAACTTGAATTCTTGTAGCTTCCGGCAGGGGATCAAACCCAAAATCAACATATTTACATGAATGTCTTGAATGTTACATTCCTCAAGGATGAGCATCTTCAGAGTATAAGAGCAGTGGCTGAGAAGTTTAAAGAAGGTTGATGGGTAAAGGTCAGCCACATTGTGCCCACTGAGGTCTAGTACTTCCAGGTGGTTAGAATGGAGGCTATTGGCTAAATAGGCCATGTCAGCATGGTTCAAGGCACAGTTAGAAACATCCAGTAGCTTCAGAGGGGTTTTCAGTGGGCTGCAGATTTAAATAAAAGGAAAAATATTTACAGCACAAAGTGGTATTAGAAAATTATAAGATTTTTTTTAAAAAACTGTGTGAACATTGAAACAGCTGTTCATCATTAATGTAGCCTGCCTGCTCTAGTCATTAATAATTTTGTAATCTAGTTCGATTAACTGAAAGGTATATGACATATATCAAAAATAATGTTTTAAATGGATGCGCTAAACTGATTTTATTGATGGTTTCTTTGGTTTACACCAGGGATAAATCTGATTCATTGCATTTATGCTACATGTACATTTCATATTCCACTATATGTTGGTCTTACATTTCTAACTTTGTCATAGTAATAGCTAATAATTTGGGCCACTGACAGTGCTGATGGAAAAGCAGAAAAGGAAGGGGATGCTGCATCTGACTTGGGCCCTGTAGTTGAACAGAAATGCAGTGGTAGTGCCTCTGACTCCAGCCTTGATTGTCTGCTGAACATACAAGCTTGCCCAAAAGGATGTTGTTCAGCACCCAAGAGCTTCTGGATCAAAAGAGCCAAGGAACCCTGCAAGTGACCCACATCAGAGAGGAGAGCGAGCCATGCTCTGGGTTCATCAAAATACATCTCAGGTACCTCAGTAACACTGAAGAGGTGGCTGTCGTGAGACCTGAGGACATGGTGGGTGTTCTCAAGAGGTAAGTCCAATGTAAGAGCCTTCAAAGGGGTTGCCAGCCTTTGGGGAAAGGATACCACTTGAATCTGAGCCCAGAGTTGAAGTAGGCAACAACCTCCGCCCGAAAGCACTGACCTGGGTACTGTGAGGATTGTCCTTTTCTGTGGGTCTGTATAGCACCTAGCATAATGGAGCTTCTAGGCGAGGCCACATTACATGTTGAATAGTAGCCAGCTCTGGCTATGGGACTTCTAATAATGTGCCTGTCACTGTGAAGAGACAGCTTGGAAGTATTTGGTTCTTCTTTTGTATAAATGTCTGTGTGTGCACCTACTGCTAGCATTTGTCAGGTCAGGTATGCAAGGCTTGCTGCTAGTATCACATAACCTAGAACAACCTGATATGGGTCAGCAGCTCTCTGACTAAATTGGGAATGCTGCCACTCTCTGAGTGGTGGGGGGTATGCCCAGCACCCACTGGAATGAAAAACAATGTGCACAAAGGAGTAACTACATCTGACACTGCTACCTTGCAGATAGTTCTTGGTTGAACAAAGGCTAGAGGAGAAAACCCGGAATCTAATCTGCTGTGTAAAAAATGTCAAGCAGTTGGCATTGCAACTCAGCTTTGCCCTCTGACATCTCCTGCAGCTGTGCTTACTTCAAAACATCTTGGTCTCCAAGCCTTTGGTCCCAGTCAGTACTACAGAGAGAGGGGATTTGGTCTTAAGGCAAGCTTCTGCCCCCATATTTTTTTCTGCCAACGTATATGCACTGAAGGTTCGAGTATGGTGGTCGCCCTCTTCAAACTTGCTTGTTGGAATGTGAGGATAATGTGCACTGGTATGTTAAGTGAACTAGAGCAGGTCAATGACTTAGAAAGACCACCATCATTGACAGAGAGCTGGAGATGCTTGAAATCAATGTAGAATTTGAACGCACGGTGGGGTTTGCAGTCAAAAACTCATTAACACCCAGGGCTGAATGTCCTGTTGAAACATCAGAACCTTTCCTATCACCAAGGCTGTCTACCACAGGTGGCTTTTCCAGCATCATCAGTACATATCCCCCAACACTTTCTTCCATCTCTGAAGAGAAGGACCTAGTCTATCAGTAACTCAGCAGCGGCATCAGTAAGCTACCATCAGGTGAGCAACTATTTGCTGGAAGACTTCAGTAATACAGTTGCCCTGGATCACAAGATGTGACTGCTATGCATTGGTCACAGTGGAGTGGGAAAAACAAATGACAATGGGATTACTGGAGCTCTGCATCCACTGAGAACTGTGCATTACCAACACCTACTTTCAAGGTGGTCACTGCTGGAAGGTCTTGTGGAGACACCTGTCACAGAGTTTGTTGGGGGGGAGGAAACATGTCAACTGATGAAGAATGATACATCCAGAGATCCACTTAAAGAGTCTCTGAGCAGATAACACTAGTCCCCATGAACACTGCTGTAGAGACAAATAGTTTAGGCCTTTTCTTACTTGGTTTTGTTCTTTGGAAGTAAAACTCTAGAGCCCATCAGATGTCAAGGGAATGAAGTCTTCTCATGCTTCCAACGAGGAAAGAGAGGTTTTGGGAAGAATACCAGTAAGTGAATAGATTGATTTATGTGAAACTTGGAAATTACCTTAGGGATGAATTTTGGTTGAAGGTGAAATGTGATATACAGTGAATTGGCCAGGAGTGCTCTCAGTTCACTCACTCTCCGGCTAATATAATGGCAAAGAGGAAGGCGCCCTTCATGCAAAGGCAATCACATCGAGCACGTGGCCACCAGACAGCTGCAGCGGCACAGGAGCTAGCAAACAGAGCTGTAAACAGGGGAGTGTGAATGGGAGTTCTGTTGGAGGAGAAGGTATTTGTACTTGGTTTTGTATTTTTAGTATTTGTTTGTGTGTGTGTGTGTAGAGGCTTGTAGGGGCTTTGTGCTGGGAGAGAAGCTGAGCCCTGATTAGGGGGTGGGGCTTCTGACTAGAGGTCCTATAAGGGTAGCCAGCCAGTCAGTCAGCGGCACAGACAGCTGCAGTGGCATAGGAGCCAGCAAACAGAGCTGTAAACAGGGGAGTTTGAGTGGGAGTTTGTATTGTGGTGCTTGTTTGGGGTTTGTCTTTGCTGGGGGGGGTAGTCTTTTTGGTGTGACTTGTGTTTCCCAGATTAACAGGACTTAGGGGGGAAGGCGATGAGAGATACGGAGGCAGCTGTGGGAGTGACTCCTGTAGTGGAAGTCACATTGAGGATGACTGGATGTGGAAGCTGTGGTATGTACATGATCCTGGAGGGGGGATCTGGTAAGAGTTTTTTCTGCAGGAAATGCCATCTGATAGAGCTGATGGAGGAAAAGATCCGAGGTTTGGAGATGCAGGTGGAAAGTGTGGTTGAGTTTAGGAAGGGGTTTGAGCAGATGATGGAGCAAAGACATGAGGTATCTGAAGGGAAAAGCTCAGACTCACAGATGGAAGCAGGGCTGGGGAATTTTGAGGGGAGACTGGGTGAGGAAAGTGGTCAGTGGAAGCATCTGACTAAAAGGACCAGGCAGAGGAAAAGACGGGCTAGTGAAGGAGAAATAGAGCTTAGGAACAGGTTTGCAGAGTTGGAAAATGAAGAAGGGGATCAGCAGGTACTTGTTGAAGGTGGAAGGGTAAGGAAGAAGAGAAGAGAGGCTAGTCCTATAGGAAAAGCGGAAGAGTCAAGAGAGACCACACCAAATATGAGCCCCAGGAGGATACAGGATGGGTTGAAGAGGATTATAAGGGAAAATAGGAATGGATAGAACTTGCAGCCAGAGGGAACAGGGGAGAGACTGGAGAATAGCACTGTCACCAGGAAAAGGCAGGTCTATATGATAGGGGACTCTTTATTGAGAAGAATAGACAGGCCTGTAACTAGAGCTGATCCAGAGAATAGAAAGGTGTGCTGTCTTCCGGGTGCTAAGATACGGGATGTAGACCTGAGGTTGAAAAGGATCCTAAAGGGAGTGGGAAAGAATCCCCTAATTATCCTTCATGTGGGAACAAATGATACGGCTAGATTCTCACTGGAAAGTATTAAGAGAGACTATGCTAGACTGGGGAAGACGCTTAAGGAAATTGAGGCTCAGGTGATCTTTAGTGGGATCCTTCCTGTTCCTAGAGAAGGGCAACAAAGGTGTGACAAGATGACTGTCAACAGATGGCTTAGGCAGTGGTGCTATAAGGAGGGCTTTGGCATGTATGGCCACTGGGAGGCATTCACGGACAGAGGACAGTTCTCTCGGGATGGACTTCATCTGAGTAGGGAAGGAAATAGACTTCTAGGATGGAGGCTGGCACAACTGATAAAGAGAGCTTTAAACTAGGAATTTGGGGGAGATGGTTGGGAGATGTCCAGGTAATCTCCACGCCAGATTTTGAGAGGGAAGAAGATGAAGTAAGAAAGGATACAGCCGTGGGTAGGAGAATGTATATAAGGAGCGAGGGCTGTGTGGATACTAGTCAAACAGGTTATACTGGCTGTAGAATGACTGTGCCTAATAGGGTACAAAATGTGAGCGAGGCCAAACAGCAAAAATTAAGATGTTTGTACACCAATGCGAGGAGCCTAGGTAACAAAATGGAGGAACTAGAGCTACTAGTGCAGGAAGTGAAACCAGATATTATAGGGATAACAGAAACATGGTGGAATAGTAGTCATGACTGGACTACAGGTATTGAAGGGTATGTGCTGTTTAGGAAAGACAGAAACAAAGTAAAGGTGGTGGAGTAGCATTGTATATCAATGATGAGATAGAATGTAAAGAAATAAGAAGTGATGCAATGGATAAGACAAAGTCCGTCTAGGCAAAAATTACATTGGGGAAGATAACTAGTAAAGCCTCTCCTACAATAGTGCTTGGGGTGTGCTATAGACCTCCGGAATCTAATTTGGATATGGATAGAGCCCTTTTTAATGTTTTTAATAAAGTAAATACTAATGGAAACTGCGTGATCATGGGAGACTAACTTCCCAGATATAGACTGGAGGACTAGTGCTAGTAATAATAATAGGGCTCAGATTTTCCTAGATGCGATAGCTGATGGATTCCTTCATCAAGTAGTTGCTGAACCGACTAGAGGGGATGCCATTTTAGATTTAATTTTGGTGAGTAGCGAGGACCTCATAGAAGAAATGGTTGTAGGGAACAATCTTGGCTCAAGTGATCATGAGCTAATTCAGTTCAAACTGAATGGAAGGATTAACAAAAATAAATCTGCAACTAGAGTTTTTGATTTCAAAAGGGCTGACTTTCAAAAATTAAGGAAATTAGTTAGGGAAGTGGATTGGACTGAAGAATTTATGGATCTAAAGGTAGAGGAGGCCTGGGTTTACTTTAAATCAAAGCTGCAGAAGCTATCGGAAGCCTGTATCCCAAGAAAGGGGAAAAAATTCATAGGCAGGAGTTGTAGACCAAGCTGGATGAGCAAGCATCTTAGAGAGGTGATTAAGAAGAAGCAGAAAGCATACAGGGAGTGGAAGATGGGAGGGATCAGCAAGGAAAGCTACCTAATTGAGGTCAGAACATGTAGGGATAAAGTGAGACAGGCTAAAAGTCGAGTCGAGTTGGACCTTGCAAAGGGAATTAAAACCAATAGTAAAAGGTTCTATAGCCATATAAATAAGAAGAAAACTAAGAAAGAAGAAGTGGGGCCGCTAAACACTGAGGATGTAGTGGAGGTTAAAGATAATCTAGGCATGGCTCAATATCTAAACAAATACTTTGCCTCAGTCTTTAATAAGGCTAAAGAGGATCTTGGGGATAATGGTAGCATGGCAAATGGGAATGAGGATATGGAGGTAGATATTACCATATCTGAGGTAGAAGCAAAACTAAAACAGCTTAATGGGACTAAATCGGAGGGCCCAGATAATATTCATCCAAGAATATTAAAGGAATTGGCACCTGAAATTGCAAGCCCATTAGCAAGAATTTTTAATGAATCTGTAAACTCAGGAGTAGTACCGAATGATTGGAGTATTGCTAATATAGTTCCTATTTTTAAGAAAGGGAAAAAAAGTGATCCGGGTAACTACAGGCCAGTTAGTTTGACATCTGTAGTATGCAAGGTCCTGGAAAAAATTTTGAAGGAGAAATTAGTTAAGGACATTGAAGTCAAGGGTAAATGGGAAAAAATACAACATGGTTTTAAAAAAGCTAGATCGTGCCAAACCAACCTAATCTCCTTTTTTGAAAAAGTAACAGATTTTTTAGATAAAGGAAACGCAGTGGATCTAAATTTACCTAGATTTCAGTAAGGCATTTGATACCGTGCCACATGGGGAATTATTAGTTAAATTGGAGAAGATGGGTATCAATATGAACATCAAAAGATGGATTAGGAATTGGTTAAAGGGGAGACTGCAACAGGTTCTACTGAAAGGTGAACTGTCAGGCTGGAGGGAGGTTACCAGTGGAGTTCCTCAGGGATCGGTTTTGGGACCAATCTTATTTAATCTTTTTATTACTGACCTTGGCACAAAAAGTGGGAGTGTGCTAATAAAGTTTGCAGATGATACAAAGCTGGGAGGTATTGCCAATTCAGAGAAGGATCGGGATATTATACAGGAAGATCTGTAACCTGGAGTAATAGTAATAGGATGAAATTTAATAGTGAGAAGTGTAAGGTTATGCATTTAGGGATTAATAACAAGAATTTTAGTTATAAGTTGGGGATGCATCAATTAGAAGTAACGGAAGAGGAGAAGGACCTTGGAGTATTGGTTGATCATAGGATGACTGTGAGCTGCCAATGTGATATGGCTGTGAAAAAAGCTAATGTGGTTTTGGGATGCATCAGGAGAGGCATTTCCAGTAGGGATAAGGAGGTTTTAGTACCATTATACAAGGCACTGGTGAGACCTCATCTAGAATACTGTGTGCAGTTCTGGTCTCCCATGTTTAAAAAAGATGAATTCAAACTGGAGCAGGTACAGAGAAGGGCTACTAGGATGATCCGAGGAATGGAAAACTTGTCTTATGAAAGGAGACTTAAGGAGCTTGGCTTGGTTAGCCTAACTAAAAGAAGGTTGAGGGGAGATATGATTGCTCTCCATAAATATATCAGAGGGCTAAATACAGGAGAGGGAGAGGAATTATTTCAGCTCAGCACCAATGTGGACACAAGAATAAATGGGTATAAACTGGCCACCAGGAAGTTTAGACTTGAAATTAGACGAAGATTTCTACCCATCAGAGGAGTGAAGTTTTGGAATAGCCTTCCAAGGGAAGCAGTGGGGGCAAAAGATCTATCTGGTTTTAAGATTCTACTCGATAAGTTTATGGAGGAGATGGTATGATGGGATAATGTGATTTTGGTAAGTAATTGATCTTTAAATATTCAGGGTAAATAGGACTAATCCCCTGAGATGGGATATTAGATGGATGGGATCTGAGTTACCCAGGAAAGAATTTTCTGTAGTATCTGGCTGGTGAATCTTGCCCATATGCTCGGGGTTTAGCTGATGGCCCTGTTTGGGGTCGGGAAGGAATTTTCCTCCAGGGCAGATTGGAGAGGCCCTGGAGGTTTTTCGCCTTCCTCTGTAGCATGGGGCATGGGTGACTTGAGGGAGGCTTCTCTGCTCCTTGAAGTCTTTAAACCATGATTTAAGGACTTCAATAGCTCAGACATAGGTGAGGTTTTTCGTAGGAGAGGGTGGGTGAGATTCTGTGTCCTGCGCTGTGCAGGAGGTCGGACTAGATGATCAGAATGGTCCCTTCTGACCTTAGTATCTATGACTCTATGAGACTGACTTGAGCTTTGTTGGGATGAATCTTTTACAGTGGATTGGAAGACCTGGCCATACCTCAGGTGGCCTGTCCAGGATTGCAGAAAGACATCAGCTTTGGAATCCCAACTTATTGCTGTTCTGGAGCAGTACAGATTGAACTTCTTGTTTGTCTGGGAGACAAACAGCTCCCAGGATGGCTTTCTCCATTGAGTGAACATTTCATTCAGGATTGAATTGTGTCAGGGCCAGGGCATGAGTGGCCTGGCTTACAGGAGTGAGCATCAAGCACAGGCTGAGCAGCCAGAAGCCAATTACTAGGACTCAGGTCAGGTTGGAATGCCAGGAGATCAGAATTGAAGGAAACTGTAGGGCAGGGATGAAGAATCAGTCATCAGGAATCAGGCCAAGTCAGGATGCCAGAAGGTCTGGATCGGGTGACAGAATCAAAAGGCAGGAACCAGAAGGCAGTTACGAAGAGTCAGGCGGAGTCAGGATACCAGGAGGTCAGGATCAGAAGACAAAAAGGTAAACACCAGGCAAGCTGTCTGTGGCAGGGTGAAGCTCAGTTGTACAGACAACTTCCTGTTTGCTCTTCTGGCCTAAATAGGGGCTTGAGGAGATTTAAAGCTCTCCCAATCAGAGTGGAGAGGTGGTGCTTGTGCTGCTGTCTTTAAGCTGCCAGGTGGAAGATTGGAGTGTGATCATAGGCGCTGGCTTCTAATTTTCCCCAGAGTCACTCACCTCCTGCTCCGCCTCAGGCCCTGCCTCCACATGCCCCCTGCCCCCAAGCTCCCACCTCTGCCCTGTCTCTTCCCACCCATGCTCCACCTCAGCCCCACCCCGTCTCCACCCCTTCCCCCAAGGCCCCACCCCACCCTGCCTTTTCCTGCCCCACCTCTTCCTGCCGCCTCCCCGGAGCGTGCCCCAACCCCGCTCCTCCCCCTCCCTTCCAACACCTCCTGCATGCCACTGAACAGCTCTTATGCAGTATGCAGGAGCTGCTGGGAGGGAGAGGGAGGAGTTGATCATCGGGGGCCCCAGGTTGGCGGGAGTGGGGAGGAGGGAAGGAGCTTGGCTGCCAGTGGGTACTTAGCACCCACCAGCAGCCCTGGAGCACCCATGGAGTCAGCAGCTATGAGTGTTGAGTGAAAGCTTATGCTCTAATACATTTGTTAGTCTCTAAGGTGCCACAAGTACTCCTTTTCTTCCTATGAGTGTGGTGACCTGCAGAACCTCCATGAACCCTAGAGGTGTCCTCTGGTGCTATGGGTCCAGGGTTCTAGGGTTGATTTTCTTAGAAGGTTTGTATTTGGGCAGGAGCATGAAAGTTTTCTGCTAGTTCCTGCATACACTCCTCAGGGCCATAGCCTTCCCAGTTAATCAAGTGTAAAAGTTTACCCCACTGGCATTTGGAATCCAAGATCTCGTGTGACATATTCGTCAAGGCCTTGTGCGTGAAGCGGTTGGGTCATGTGAGGATTTTGAGAGATTGGGGTAAGTGTAGTTCAACAGTGACCAGGTTAACTTGACAACAGATTCGATAACAGCAAGGAACTTACACATGGGTCTGTTCATGCTGAGGTGCTGTGTCAAGGGCCACACTTTTTGTCCCACTGAACATGGGTTCCTAGTTGCCAATATTGGTTTGCATGTTGCTTGTAGTTGGCTTTCACTTTTTACACGTTTCCCCTTACTACTTTCTGGATTTGATGAATTCTCTGCACTAAGTCCAAGATGGGTAGGTTAGAAGAGGCTCATAGGTAGCTGTGGTTCCCATAGCTGGTGAAGAAAGGGGCTTTTACCTATGGAGGCGCGATCTGCATTATTGTATGCAAACTCTACATCTCTAAGTAGGGTAATAGCAAGGACCAATCATCTTGATTATGATTAATGTAACAGTTTAAAATCTGATTGACCCTTTCTGTCTGTCCACTTGACTGAGGTTAGTAGGCAGAAGCGCAGCTGGACCCGCAGGAGACGTAAGGCCTTGTGCCAGAATCAGGCTCTAAATTGTGATCCTTGATTGGAAGTGACTTGATCCAGTAGGCCATGGAGATGGATCACATGGCTAATCCATAGCTGGGCTGTCTCTTCAGCAGAGGGTAAACCAGTGCAGGACATGAAGTGGGCCATTTTGGTGGTCTGCTACCATCAAGATTATTGTAAACCTGTTAAGACTCTGGGAGCTCCACAAGAAAATCCAATGCAATAACAGCCTAGAGTCAGGACAGGGTGTCTAGAGGTTGAAGTAGACTGCAGGGCATGTGATGTGGTGTTTTGGCTCTAGCACACATACTGCAGGACATGATGAAGGCCTGTAAAATGGTGTGCATTCGGGGCAACCAGAAAAGATGGGACATCAATCGCTGAGTTTTAAAGTAAGTCAAGCATTCTTCCGGGGGGGTGGGGGAGTTGTGGTATAGCTCTAAGGCTGACACTCTTGCCCGACCCGGGGGAATGTAAAAGCAGTTATTCATAAACATGATCCCATCCCGGATATCGTGTGGTTCCCTGTCGATGGCAGCTGGTTTGTCAGGCAGAATTTCTGCAGCAGAGAAAGGTCAGAACCAGACAATAGGCACAGCGGTCTGTGACAGGGTGGAGCCCAGTTTTATGAACAACTCCCTGTTTCCTTCTCTGGCTTAAATAAGAGCTGTGGCCCAGTGAGGAGCCTTGGACCTCTCCCAATCAAGAGTAGAGGGGCAGGGTTTATGCCCCAGTTGGGCTTCATGAACGCTGGTCTCAGCTGCTGTGAACGGCTGCATGATGGTCTGGGGTGTGATGACTTGCAGCACATCTGTGGTTCCACGGTTCAAAACCCATGGGGCCTGACAGTACCGTCAAAGCCCAAGAAGTCTATACTATGCATATGAAAAACATCTTACCTATATAGGATGGAATTTCCCTCTGATATGATCCCTCAGTGTTATGCTGCTTCACTGCTTTTTGGCAGCATAAAGACCACAGTGAAACAAAAATGTAATGAATGAGGACTACAAAGTGGTGCAGATTTTCTTAATTTTCAATTAAAAAAAAAAAGATAGTGGCCCATATTTTCAAAACTAGGAGCCTAAAGTTAGGCTCCTAAGTCCCTATTTAGATGCCTAAGGGTGGGGTTTTTCAGAAGTGCCTTATGGTATGCGAACACTGCAACAACAAAAAATCCCATGGCAACAAGTCTCAGAGCCCATGTCAACTGACTCGGGTTTGCAGGGCTCATGCTAAAAGGCTAAACATAGCGCAGATGTTCTTGCTTAGGCTGGAGCCTGGGCTCCAAGACTCACTCTCCTTGCTGTGTTTCAGAGACTGAGCTCCAGCCTGAGTTGGAATGTCTACATGGCACAAGGGACTGGAGTGTAGATGGTCTGGCCTAGCGGTTACAGCTGGGCTGGGGGCCACACATTATCTCACTGACATTAGAATAGTTCAGCATGTCACTAGGTTATTTTCTCCACTGTAAAATTAGCTCTTTAAAGAGAACACAATAAACTGTTTCAGGTCATTCAAAAATAACAGTGCTCTTTATTGACACCTTTTCCCCCTATCATTGAAGACCCACTAAATCAACCGCTGATGGCTCTCCCATCGACTGTGGTACTCCACCAGAACAAGAAGCATAAGGTAAGTTGATGGGAGAGTTTTTCCTGTCGACCCAGTGCAGTGTAGACACGGCAATAAGACGACCTAAAGTGCGTCGACTCCAGCTACGTTATTCACATAGCTGGAGTTGTGTAACTTAGATCGACTTAACCCCATAGTGTAGAGCTGCCCTTAGTATCCTCCTCTCCACATAAAAGCACCGTAGACATGGGATTGTAGTAAATTTACAGTCTGGTTTCTGCAGGTGAGTTAGTCATCATTAGCTTATTGTCTAATCAGTATTCCTGATGGAGTGCTGCAAACATCTCCATGGACTTCCCAATGAAAACATTTCCATTATTCACCCCATCCTTTTTTGTTAGCCTGGGCAGCCTTTAATTCAGTGCCACTGCACTGATGAGTGGCTCATCACAATTTCAGTCACACTGTTGGGAACAACTTACCTGAGCAGTTTCCGTATTTTTCCTGTGAGGGTAGAAAATGCCAGGCTCAGCTCAGTCAGCTGCGTCATTTGGCTCATCTTTTCTCCAATAGTCATAAGGATTGGTTCATCCTCGGCTGTAAACCGCTGCACATTGAATGCTCTGGCCGGCAGGGTAAGCGATGTCAGTAGAGGAAAGTGGATGTTATTAAATAGCACTTCCAAGTGCTCCATTTCCAAACGAATATTGTGAACCACTTCAAGTTTGCGCAGTGAAGAGGGATCTGTGAGCTTTATGATGTAGAAAAGCTTTTGTAAAGTGAGACTGTCAGCTCTGAATGCCACACAACGAATCTTTAGTGGACAGTGGCATCTCATCAGTAAGGCTTGGACCACAAGTTCATAGTTCCGCTCTGTAACAAACAGGTCAATGAGAACATCAATAGCGATATCAAAGATACATGGATTGAACTGCAGCCTTTGCATTTCAACAAGCAGCTCAAAAGAGAGCTTTGATAGTAGCTCTGTCCTGGCCCACCTTCCCAGAGTCTTCTTACACTTGCAGAGCTGAACTTCAACATCTTTTATGCCTGTCAGGTCCACCACTTTCAGTCTCTTTGAGTATGGAGAACAGCAATTCAACACATAATCTCTCAGCCCAATTAGACAACTTTCCAAACAAACACAGCATGCTCTGCTGCTGATGTCTTCCTGGTAATCCACTGTTGTCCCTAACAGTTTTCCTATATTAAAGTCTGCCAGGGGCCAGTTTTCCACCAAGTCATGAATCACTTCCCCCTGCTCCAGTAAATAACTGGCTTTAAAAAGAAGAGGAAAAAGGTTATGTGCAACACTGCTGAGACTTTTCCTGGCAAGCTGTGCATTCGATACCAATGCCTCAGCACTAATGAACCGCAGTGACTTCATTGTTGCCTTTGATTTCTTTCCGGCATTGAGGGTGGCTTCTGTGTTTAACTAAGGTTCTGGTTGCTTATCATTCTTTATTTTTAGCTGCAGCTGCTGTTTGGTACTCAGTGAAATGTATTTGGGAAGGTAAAGTGAGTAGTCACATGCTGAGCCCTGACTTCTATTTTGGTACTAGAGACAGTCTACACAAGTCACATGTTTTGATTCATTAATTCCGGGACCATTTTGTTTATTTAACCCTAATTTTTGTGATAAAGGTTAGTTTTTGATAAGTGCAGGCTAGCATCAAACAGGGCTGGCAGAGCTGTGAAAAGTACATGTACATGGGAATAGTTCTCTATCTGCCATTAACCATTTTATTGTTTTCAGATTTTTTTAAAAATAAAAACACTTTCACTTTTTCTTGAAAGATGATTAAACTAATTTAGATTTTAAGAAATATTAAATGTTAGCTTGCAGTGTTTACCACTAACTGGAGTTTCCACAGGTCTCCACTTTTTGGATTCCAAGCAATGTGGACCTGAAATCCTTTAGACAGCAGGCTGAAGGTAGGACCATGTGTTTTGACACATGCACCTTAAGGCATCATGCCTCTGTTGATGAAGAGAGGTACATTGCTCCAGCTCCTTTGGTTCCTGACTAGAGCAGCTACTCTAAAATCAAGCAGGGATGCAGAATGTGAATCTGTGGGGGCAATCTTTTTAAGAACTCCAATTACTGAGAAGTGTTTCTCCATGCAGAATATACACCCCCACTTCTGAGGTCCATTCCTGCAACATATTGCGTGCTCCTGCAAGACATCAAGTCTGAGGCTGTTCAGCATCTTGCAGGATTAGCTGGGCATACAGAACCTAAGGGCTAGAGTAGAGATACTCAATAGCTGGCCCACGGGCCAAATGTGGCCCATGAAGGCATCCTGTGTAGCCTGCCAGCTCACTTTAAAAATGTTTATAATTAGATTCACAAACCGTGATTCGCTACCTATCATTTGCCTATGACTTCCTTCGTAAGTGGCAGTGCTTAATTTGTAACAAAAGATGATCTGTTGTTGCTACAGATGAAACGTCAATTAAAACAATGCAAGAATTCCTAAACAATATGACTGAAAATTTTAAAATGTGATTTAAGAATTTTAACATTCGAAAGGATTTGCTTTTATTTTTGTTGTCTCTGCCAATGGACCTTGCCCTTCTGAAGCAAACAACATTTTTGATTCAATTGATGAAGGTGCCTTTCAACTAGAAATTGTAAGGTTTCAGATTTCAGATGTCTTGAAGGCAAAATTCAGAGAAATGGGACTTTGTGATTTTTGGACTCAATATGCTGACCAGTTTCAGTTTCAGCCAAAATCTACCCAGCTATCTTTTAACATGTTCAGATCATCATACCCCTGTGAATCTGGGTTTTCTACCATGTACATTATAAAAAATCAAAACCACAATCACCTGACAGATGAGCATCTTCAGCAGTGCATGCACCTTGCTCCGACCTCCTATAAACCATTCTTCACAAAGCTTGTTAGAGATCGTTGATGACACCTCTCCCATTAGATTGCCACTAAGAAGGTGGTAATGTTGATTTATAAACTTTATTAAAAGATAGAAACACTAATACTTATGTTGCAATCAAGGTCTTTATTTATCGGCAGCTGAAATTGGGTTTTTTTGGCATCAGCCTTCTGAGCAAATGGCCCGCCTCTTGTCATAAAATTCTCAAATCGGCCCTTGGGTAGATCTAATTGAGTATCACTGGTCTAGAGAATACTACAGTTTAAAGTACACTGGAGTGCTGCTGCACTGAGGTGAGCATCTGACCTCTCCTCTGATCTACTTGAATATAGTAGCTGTCTTACATATTTTAGATAAGTGGCTATGAATCCAACAAGCCTTAGAGGCAGCCCTGGCTATAGTGGTATCTAGGCTCTCTCGAAAAGTCACAATTAAGAGGTGCAATATCTCTCTCTCTGACTTTGACAAATGCAATTTTTCCCTGCTTATCTCCATTCAGAATGCTGCTGCAAAGATCCTTTTCCTATCCTGTTACTTTGACCATGTCACCCTCTCTTTGAATCCCTCCACTGGCTCTCTCTGCACTGTCATACCAACAAATATGCTGATTGCCTTCACTTTCAAGGCATTCTCATTTGCTATCGAGCTGTTGATACTCCCCTCCGACTGGACCACGATACCAGCCTTCCCTGCCCACTTGTTACATTTTCAAACACACACCTTCATGCTTCCTGGCATGCTGCACTTCACTTCCCATAAACATCCACAAAGTTACCTCACCCTCCTCCTCTGAAGCCTTCCCCAAATCCTTCCTTGCTGTGTTGCTCACAAAAAACTTAGCAGTGGCAAGGCTGCAGAGATCACTACCTATCATGCTGACCAACGTTGTCTCATTGTTTCCTTGTACTCTCCCATCTCTCTGGATTCATCTGTTGTTTCTTTTCTTATACTTAGATTGTAAGCTCTGTGGGGCAAGGACCATCTTTTTTGTGCTGTTTATGCAGTGCCTAGCACTATGAGGTCCTGGACCATGACTAAGGTTAGGGTAATATAAATACTAAATAACAAGGGATGATCTATTGCACAATTCTTTTCAATAGTTATTGGCTAGATAGCAGATCCTCATTGGACTTTTTCTTTGTAGATGATGAAAATGTATGGAATTTTTTAAAAACCGATTCCTCAGTATTAAAACTAAGCTTAACATCTGGTTTACAGAAGGCAACTTCTCCTCAATGAAGCCAGCATTCTGAAAAAAAACGTAGGCAAAAATCCAGTGTGAGGGCAAAGCATTTTATCTTTAGCTACCGGAATTTTGTGGATTACCTGTAAAGACTTGGAGCTAGCTCACTCATCAGGCAGAGGGTGATAGCTGCTAAAAAGTCTTCTTTACAGGAAAAGAAAGCATGGAGAAATCCACTCAGAATCAAAAAGGGCTTAACCTGTTTATTCACCTAGATTCCAGAGATCTCAAGGGCAGCCACAAATGCATAAAACATTGTGATGGCAACTAGATGGAGCATTAGGTGAGAAATTTTGAATCCTGATTTAAACAACAAGGAAGTGACTTGAGAACAGTCAACAATGAATAGGACATGGCGGCTTGTGCTTTGCTCATGGGCCAGATCCTAAAGTCTTTACTCAAAGTATCACTTGAAGTGAATGGGTGTTTTGCTTGAATAAAGACCAAGTATAAACCAAAGAAGAACCTTAGGGTTCGACCCATATATCTTAGTACATGGGCTGATAGAAGTGATGATAGGGTAAAGTGGAATAGCATGTGTCCCTTCAAAAGTAAGGAGCAAGGGAGAATCTAGATGTTGCAGGGCCAACTCACTGCTAGGGTGCCGCCTCCTGGCAGTTCTGGAGCGTAGCTCCTTCCAGGTCCGATGCCCCCTTTCATCACTCATTTGGGTACCCTGATGCCTCGCTCTTACTCTGCAACTCAGCGTGCTCTCCCTTCATGGCCCTCCATCCAAGTTACAAAGTTCTTCCCTTCCAGGGGGGTTATTAAAGTGTCTCCATCCAAACAGTCTCCAGCAGTCTTCCAATTCACTGCTCAGACTGTGCCACTTCTCCAGTGGCTACCAGGAGAAACTGGGCCCAACCTCTACTTCAGGTTCTGGCACAGGGACCCTCTAATCAGCAGCCAAGGTCCACAATGTCCCACCTTGCTACCATTTTGCTGAATCTTTTTCTACTCCATACCTCTCTCAGGCTTTTGTTCCACCACGATTCTGGGTAAACCGTTCCTTCATGACCTGGAGCCCTGGGCTTTCTACTCTCCCCAGGGTCTCCTTCCTTCCCTTACTAACAGTCAGAGCGTGGCCACAGGATTCTTCACTACAGTCCCTTTCTGCTGCCAGCTTCCTGGTGTATTGTAGCCCTGCCTGTTCTTTCTCAGCTGGGCTCCATCATCAGTCTGGGATTACATAGCCACCTAATTCCCCTCTGAGGTGGCCTAGCCAGTTAACTGGCCCCTTCTCAGCCTCATTAACTCCTTCTAAGCTAGCATAGGGTGAACACCCCATCACCATAGGGAATACGGAAGATTGGGTTAGATATTTAGTCCACAAAGTTAGGACAATAAGATAGAGGGAAATCCTGTAAATTACATTTGGTTTCTTAACTGAACTTGTATAAAGTTTCAGATGTACAGTGTAACACCTCACACCATATTCATCATAGTGATATGATTATAGCATAATTATGATGCATTTTGTACATGATGGGTCATGTGAGGTATAATTGGAAAAGTTATGATTTGCCAAATATGATCATCATATGTGTACATGTATCATTTTTGTATCTGAAGTTATGAATATTGACTATGTATCTATATTTCAAATGTGCTTACTGTGGGCAACACCCACAACTAGCCTTTCAGGTACAACACTGAAGAAGCTTGACAGTGCTAATGGCTCATCAACAAAGACAATGGACCCTGGAAGAGTTTAGCCTCCCTGTGAAAAGTTTCCCCCAGACTATGAGTAAAGGCTGCTATGACTCAGCAAGGCATACAAGGGCATGTGACCAGACCACATGACACTGAATTCCATTTTGGTACCTACATTTTTCCACAAACTGGACTGGGAACTTATCTTGAAACAAAGAGTTCCCATCATATGGAAAAGCTCTATAAGGTGAGGAGTGACATCATCTCCTAACCTCACTCCCCTCACAAGAGAACTCCTAAGTAACAAAGACGAAACTGAGGGAACTGCTGGTGCCAGGCTAAAGGGATTTCTAGCCTCTTTATGGAAACTTGGTGGACTGCTTGTATCATTAGTCAGGGTGAGAAATTGCTAATTCAAATCTTATCTACTATATTAGGCTTAGCTTATGGTTTTTTGTTTATTTGCACAGTAATCTGCTTTCGTCCGTTTGCCATCACTTATAATCACTTAAAATCTACCTTTTGTAGTGAATAAACTTGTTTTATGTTTTATCTTAAACAATGTGTCTTTAAGTGAAGTGTCTGGGAAAATCTCAGCTTGCTTAATACAGGCTTGTTGTGCATAATTTTCCCACATAAAAGGGAAAGCAACCTATATTAATGAGCTTGCATTGTATAGATCCCTGTGTAGTGCAAGATGGTATAATATTGGGTTTATACTCCAGCAAGGGTGTAAGGCTGGGGAGCTGGGAAATTGGCTATTGTCTTCTGTCTGTCCTTGAGTGGCTTAGGTAAAGCACTCAGGTAGCTCAGTTGGGTGTGTGGCACCACCTTCTATTGTGTTGGGGATAACAGGGCCTTGAGAGGCTGGCTGAGTCACCAGCAGAGCAGTATGAGCGGGACCAGCACAGCTAGTGTCCTGTACTAGGTACCCACATGCAGGTCACAGCATAGGTAAGCACCATAAGTGTGCCACTCCCCTTCCTGTGCAGGCAGGCAAGGTGAAGGATGAATATAGACCTTGACTTTACCACCCAATGCGCCAGCCAGCATAGCTGAACTGACAGGGAGGGAAAAGTAATCTGCACCTGGTAAAGAACTGGCACAGATTATTTCCCCCTAGTGCAAAGGGAGAAGCAGGGACTGAATTGTAACTTTCCAAGGAACAGCACAGCTAGATGCTGGCTTTACTCAGGACAGATTACATTGTTACAATGTAGCCCTAAATTGGGGATTGTTGTATCTTTGTCTATTTATCTTTTATTATCTATCTAGGGCTTATGCCAAGAGGAGAATGTGAGAGCCTTCCAGATACCACTACTGTAAATGGTCAGACTAATTTCTTCCCTATTTCCCCTCTGTCACTAATTAATTTATTTATTCATCACCCCCCTGCCTCACGCAGGGTGTGAGTCAGTCCTATAATGTCCTATAGTTATAATGCTTCTTGGAAACCCATCAGAATCACAATTTCATCATAAAAGTAAAACAGAAGATTAAAAACCTGATAGATACAGCTCAAAGCGTCATGATTTTACAGCACAGTCAAATGCTTGGTTGAAAAAAAAAAAAAGGAACATCACGTACCAATAAAAATAAATGTAACAGTAGAAATTGTTTTATTTTTTTTAAAAAAAGTATTAAACAAGGGCAGTGTTTGAAGTAACAAAAGTCAAACTGTTTTCAACAAGCCATGAACAATAGTATGTTTTCATATTTGAAAATGGTTACAAATAATTATTTCTATTTTTAATCTCTAGAAACTGCCATATTCTAACAGAAGTCCATGTTTACTCTGATTGCAGGAATTCATGTTGCCTTTGTGGTGTGCTGGAGAAGACACTAATAAGTAGATAAAAACAGATCTACTGTAATGTGCATTAATAAAATAATATTTACAAAAGTTTCAAGCAGTTTGTATATTTTTCGTTTTGTACAGATATTAGTTCATTTATTAAGGCTTTCTACATTTACAGGATTGCACAAAATATAGTAACATCTACAACATCATCATCTGCTATATACAAGATTCAGGTTAAAACAGAAAACATTCTAATTTGTCACACACATGTACAAAGCCAAGTTCTACCCTTGCAGGACTTCAATGCTACCCCCTGGAATCAGTGGACCTGCATGCTTATTTGAGAGCAGAATTTGGTTCATATTTTGGAAGTGCAGATTAAGAACTCTGCAACAAAACTGCCTTTAAAATGACAAAGAAAAAATAAGATGCGTTTTCTCTAGTCGTATAAAAATACTTAGATTTTAATTTTGCTGCTGATGAAATATCCAGTAAGAGAGTCCATGAAGTGTGTCACAGGTTTTTTATCACAAAGTGAATTTGGGATGTTCTGCAATAGCAGGGTCAGCATGGCTAAAAATGGTCTTCTTAGTAATTTGACTCATAGCTGTCAAAACAATCAACAGGTTCCAGTGAGTTTTACTACTATCTTTAGTTAAAATCAGAACACCACAACTAGCATAGTGAAGCATTCAAACTATTCAGACATTAGCACTTCTGTTTATTATTATGCTGAAATATGGTGATAAAAATCGAATTCAGTTTAATTGCTTGAGATTGAAACAGTTTTTCAATTAATACAAAAATAGATCTGTCAGCGCAATCTGTGTGTGAAAAATATTCCTTAAGTCAATTTTAATAGATTTCAAAGAACAGTTAACTGTAAATGGTTATTAAAATGAGCTGTTTTAAAATTAAGGATTTTCAGTAGTGCTCAGCACATTAGAAAAATGTCACACTAAGTGTATAAAGAATCTTTAACCCCATCAGAAATACTTACGTAAGAAAGCTCTATAGAAAGAAATACCCAGTTTCAGTTTTATAATCTACTACAGAATGTATAACTGACTTCAGTGGAGTTATTCCTGACTGAGATCAAAGTGTGTGTGAAAGAGGAATCTGACTCTTTAATTCATGAATTACATGCAAAATGCTGCCATTATAATTGATTCATTTCAATATCCATGGGTTTATTTGTGTAAATACAGAGTCTTACCAAGTCAATTGTGCAAAGGTCTAAACCTTTATTTATTCGCCGATCTGATTTGTAAGGGGAAAGGGAGAGGGAATTGTGGGTTTTATAATAAAAGCATGAAATTTGCCACCATGTTAGGACATGACCTAATACAGATTTTCAGATATGGGGCTATCGCCAGTTCATGCAAGTTGGCTGTGGCTGCCATTTTAAAAACAGTGTCACAATCAGCAAATAATGTTTTGCAACTGGACATACAAAGGATGTATTCTTGGTTTTGCTTCAACAAGACCTTAAAATTGGTGTAAGGACACATTTTGTACTAATTTTGATTGTCAGTGTGGTCTTGGAAGAATTTAATCCCATTTCTCTTTTTTCTTTCAGATACTACTTTGGTTGTGTGAAAGCTGCTTTATGATTGGGTAATATTAACTATACACAGTAGTGAAAGATACATATTACTATTGGCTGTTACTGGTGCTTCAAACCTGTCAAAAAGATACAAGCTTGTTTGAGAGCCAGGTCCATCAATGGAGACATCCCATTCCTCTACTGACTGGGGCAAGCATGCGCTTTGCCAGGAAAACACAGCTACAGAGTTGATTAATCCAGCAGAATCAAAGAGAGAGCATGTTGGATCTGGCCATCAAATTCTAGCAGAAAATATCAGATGTTTCCATAAGATGAATGCACTTCCCATATCCACAGACAGATAATGAGATAATGGTGATGGTACTGAGAAGACTTTGAACAAAAACAATGGATGTTGGCACAAATCCTGCTGTATCAAGTTTTAAAAAAAGCTGAAAAAGCTGTGGATCATCCTGACGAACTATAGAGGAAATACATATGGTTAGGTGACCAAAACAAAGCACCTCCAGAAAAAGAAGGGTGCTTTATTTGTGAAGTGAACATACTATCGGAAGACCTCCAGGAAGCTTCTACTCTCAGCATTGAGAGTTGAGTCCACAACTGTGAACCTGAGCTGCAAGACCAGTGCTTGCTTGCAAAACTAAGTGCAGGGGACTTAGTGGCCCAAGAGACAAGGTATCATGCAAGATGTTTGGTGTCTCTCTACAACAAAATAAGGGGAAAAATCTGAGCAAAGCAACACAGAGAAGATATCACATGGGACTGCCTCTTCTGAACTGACAACATAGATTGAAGAGACAAGACTGAATGAAGATGTGGGTCCAGAGTTTAAACTAGCTGTCCTCACGATGCTCTATACAGCTAGACCAGAACAGCTGCCTGCACGCATTCACAACACAGTGAAATAAAATCCCATATCCTTTCACACATTCCAGCTCTCCAAGCACACAAAGAAGTATGTGATGTGCTCCTTGCCTTCAACCAGGGCCTTAAACATGCCGTCTGAAGTGCATGTGAGGAAAAATGTGATGAAGCAGCATTTCACCTGTCCCAAACAGTAAAAATTATTCAAAGGGACCTGTTTTAAATAAAAACAGTCTATTTGAATCATTTGACTCAGGATGCCAAGCATAATCTGTGCTTTAGTCACTACTGGCACTGATGTCCAGAATATTGTGTGGTTCAAACATTAAAACTCAGTCAGAACAAGTTCCCATTCATCCAGCTATCCTTATTTTGGCACAGCTGCTACAGTAGAACAGCAATATCCATTGCCGTGAAGGAAAAGTTGTACCACAACAAAGCTCAAGAAATGCCTTTTCCAGTCTACACTGATTTGACAAATCCTGCATTGACATGAAAAAGTGAGCTAGTAGATAGTTCCTTTAAACTTGGATTGTCCACTATCTCCTATGACAGTGTGTTGACCTCTCTACCAGCATGGCAAACAATGTGTGCCAACACTCCGAGGACAAGAATGTAGTCTGTCCGCTCAAGCTCCATGGTGGTCTGTTCACTGTTGTGGCCATAGACAACATAGACCACAATCCTAGTTCCACCACAGCAACAGACTCCTCCCAGGGAATTGGGACATCACGTTTTCAGCATCCCAGTACTGAAGTGGAGGGAGTTGTCCATAGAATTCCCACCCTGGACTGTGAGACTGCAGCATCAGTGAAGAAGTCTGTATCATCACTTCCTGAGTCTTACAGACTTGTCCTTCCACTGATTTTGAAGAAAATCAATGCTGCCATCCCTGATGCAAATGTTGAAATGAAAACAGACTGTCAATTGATTACACAAGCCCTGCAAGAAGAATGCAGGTGGCTTGAACAAGTAAGGCAAGCAGCAAGTCTGGATACCTTCAATGGAGATCAAGACATTTCCTGGGCAGCTTATCATCCCAGACTTCGTCCCATCCATCACTGTGCTTCTTCCCCTCTTTCCAGAGGACTCCAAGTCTGTGCCATGGATGTGATAAGGAATGCTGTGCACCACCTAAACCCATACCAAGTGCCAGTGATCACTGTGGATCAACTCCTTTTCAGCATAATCAAACTGATACAGTTGACCTGGCCTGCTGGGAATGGAAAGGACAAATTTGTCATTATGTTGTGTGGTCTTCATCTGGAAATGGCAAGTCTAAAACTGATTGAGATTGGCTAGAAGACAGTGGATGGACAGAAGCCCTTGTTCAGGCCAAAGTGGCTTCCCCAGGAACAGCTGTCTCCTTCCTGAAAGTGTCTCATGTCACATGTGTTAGGCGGCCCACCAGTAGTCAGTACATCTGACTCTAAAATGCATACACACAGTATACCCAAGGTCTCAGGGAAGATGAGGCCACATGGGGTAATATAAACGGTGTGGCAAGTGGAAACTGGAAAACCAAGCGTTCCACTTTTGACATACCACACTTAATCTGGAGCTTCTCGTCTTGACCTATTTGCTGTCAATCTGTCAAACTTTGCTTTATACACTGAATGCCTTGGAAAGCTGTCACTCTGGTTCTTCGGATTAGATCATACTAATTATGCTCAATAGGTGCCTGTTTGTCCTCGAGATACGGTAAGCCTTCATACAGTGCATCCAGCGACAGCTAAAGAGTTCCTAAACAGGAAATCCACAGATTGCAAGAACCAGCATGTTTTCTCTGTAATTGCGCTTGACCAAGCTCATGAGCAAAATAATGCTATAATCAAAGGGGATAGTGGAGCTGTTGGTCTAACACAAAGTCCAGAGGCCCTTTGGCAGTGGATGATAGTGGGACCACAGGTAGCCAGGGTGATAGGAGAATCTGAAGCCACAGCAGAGAAAGGAACCACCTGAAAAGGGTCTAACACAAAGCACCGTGAGCAGATGATAGTGCCCAGGCTTTGTTTACACAACATGTCAAGGCATTTGTTGAGGTCATAGAAGACATGGGTAACCTCTTCTCAGAGGAGAGTGTAGACTTAATTAAACTGGACACTGAAGACATTGCAGACCCTTCTATGATTGTCTCTGCTAGGGAGTTTGAGGAGATCAGGCAGTAGCAGTACACCTCATTTAAAACAGAGAGATTTCAAGACAAAACCAAGTCATTAACAGAGCCTATCAAGCAAAATAAACTCCCCTTGTTCAGCAGACCTCCTGCAAGGGAGATCTCCAGGACTAAATTGGAGCTCTTCTTCTTGAAAAATGGTGGCGAATGCCATGTTTCAATATACTGAAGACTGAAAGATTTCCTTGTTTCTTAATTCATTTTAGGCTGCATGTTTATGTAAGCTGCCTTTTCAATCTTTTTGAGATGCAGAAAGAGAAGGTTACTCACCCTGTGCAGTAACTGACGTTCTTCGAGATGAGTGTCACCGTGGGTGCTCCACTTCAGGTCAAGGTGCGTTCCAGCGCCTTCTATCAGAGATTTCTACAGCAGTACCCCTATGGGCTGTGCAAGCGCTGTGCCTGCCTCTCGAGCTGTCAGTGTTCTAATAGTGCGTGCACAGCCCGGGCTCCTCAGTTCCTTCTCTACAACGGAGTGTGTGTTATAAATTCCAAAGTAGAAGGGAGGGGGGCGGGTAGTGGAGCACCCACAGAGACACGCATCTCAAAGAACATCAGTTACTGCACAGGGTGAGTAACCTCCTCTTTGAGAGAGAGATGTCCCTGTGGGTGCTCCACTTCAGGTGACTGAAAAGCAGTATCCCTTAGGATGGTTGGGACTTCGGATGAAGAAGGCGGTTGACAAGACAGCTCTACCCAATCTGGTGTCAGACACTGCAGTGTGGATGAGAGCACAGTGATTAGCGAAGGTACGGTTCGATGCCCAGGTAGCTGCCTTGCATATGTCAGACAATGGGACATTACGGAGAAAGGCCGTGGAGGTGGAGACAGCTCTTGTAGAGTGTGTCCTAATTGATGTAGGAGGTTGTATTTGCCTGAGTTGGTAACAAAGGCGTATGCAGTCAGCAATCCATTTGAAAGGCCTCTGTGTAGAGATAGCATTTCCTTGTGAGCGCTGAATAGTAGACACAAAAAGTCTGGGGGTTTTCCTAAATGATTTTGTACTATCCAGGTAAAAGAATAATGCTCTGTGAACATCAAGAGTGTGCATTGTCGTTTCAAAGGCGTTAGTGTGAGGTTTGGGGGAAAATGTTGAAAAGTGTACAGGTTCATTGAGGTGAAAGGAAGAGTGTATTTTAGGTAAAAACCTTGGATGGGGTGCAGAGTGTGACCTTATAACGGAAGAACGTGGTATATGGAGGGTCTGCCATAAGTGCCCCCATTTCTCCTACTTGTCTGGCAGACATGATTGCTATGAGGAAGGCGGTCTTCATGGATAGGTGGAGAAGGGAGCAGGTAGCCATTGGTTCAAAGGTTTATCCATCAGGGCTTGAAGACTAGGTGTAAATTCCAAGGTGCAGCAGGCAGTTTCACATCCGGGTATAACGTCTGGATGCCCTTCAGGAACCTTTTGGTGATTGGATGGGCAAAGACCATTACCTTGTCAACCTTAGGGTGGAAGGCGGTAATTGCCATGAGGTGGACCTTGAGTGAGCTCGTAGAGAGGCCAGATGTTTTAAGGTGTAGCAGGTAATCTAGTATCAGTGGGAGTGAAGCAGAAACTGGAGAGGTCTGTTTGCCAGCGCACCAAGATGTAAACCATTTCCATTTATGCAGGTAGGTAGTGTGCATGTTGTGTGTTCTGCTGTGTAGCAAGACATTTCGTACTTGGACCGAACACGTTAACTCCGCATTAGAGAACCATTAATCGGCCAGGCCCTCAGGTGGAGATGATGTACATCGGGGTGAAATAGTTGTCCCCTGCGTTGTGATAGGAGATTGCTGAGTGGTGGAAGGGGAATGGGAGGCTTAACCGACATGCGCAGTAGAAAGGGGTACCACGGTTGTCTGGGCCACGCTGGGGCTATGAGAATGATGTTGGCTCTGTTTGCTCGTATCTTCTGAATTACTCTGTGCAATAGAGGCATTGGTGGATACGCGGACATGAGAGTCTCAGTCCAAGGGAGCATAAAGGCGTCCCCCCATGAGTGTTTGCCCAGGCCTGCTCTGGAGTGGAATATCGGGCATTTTTTTTTTGTTGCTGTGGTGAATAGATCCAGTTGAGGATAACCCCAGGTCTGGAAAACGTTGGAAAGAATGGTGTCATTGAGTTCCCGTTTGTGCTGTAAGGGGAATGATCAGCTGAGCTTGTCTGCGGTGGTATACTGAGAACCTGGCAGGTATGTGGCGGCGATATAGATGTTGTGTTGAAAGCACCAGTTTCAAAGTTTTATGCCTCTGTGCAAAGGGAGTGTGATCGGGCTCCCTCTGTCTATTGATATAAAACATGCATGCGATGTTGTCGGTCATGATTCGATTTCGGCAGTTTTGGATGATGGGAAGGAAATGGAGGCAGGCATTGTGTACGGCCCGGAGCTCTAGCAAATTTATGTGAAGGCTGGTTTTTGAAGTGGCCCAGAGACCCTGAGTGGTGAGGTGGCCGATGTGTGCTCCCCATCCTGTGAGGGATGTATCTGTAGTGATGGTAATTAAAAGGGGATCTTGTTGGAAGGGAATCCCAGTGCAGAGGTTGATGGGAGAGGTCCACCACAGGAGTGAGTCCTTGACTTTCTGGGGCATAGTTAGTAACATGTTTAGCCTGTGCTTGTTTGGTTTGTATACCGTGGCTAGCCAACCCCGAAGGCACCACATGTACAGGCAAGCATTTGCGACCACAAATGTGCAAACAGCCATAAGTCCTAAGAGCTGTAGGGAGTCTCGGACTGTAGTCTCTGGGCTGGCATGTATCTGGGCAATAAGGATGCCCATTGTATGGAATCTGTCCTGGGGGAGAGATGCAAGACTGGTGGTGGAATCAAGGTGGGTGCCAATGAAGTCAATTTGTTGGGTAGGTTGTAAGGTAGATTTGTTTTTGTTTATTTGCAAGGTGCAGGTTGCAAGAGTTGCGTAGTTCACTTCCAACTGAGTGGGAGACTTGAGGAGACAATCTTCTCTTAGAGGAGAGTCTATTGAGAGAGATTCACTAGGTTTCAGTCAGGAGGAGGGGATGGCAGAGGGCAAAGTATGGGCCAGATCAGATGAGAAACATTCACATAAAGAATCTGACACATCAGAAAAAGGGCAGACAAATAAGCAGTGACAAGTTTTTAAAGTGCTTGTACACAAATGCTAGAAGTCTAAATAATAAGATGGGTGAACTAGAGTGCCTTGTGTTAAAGGAGGATATTGATATAATAGTATCAGGGGATAGCTGGGTTAGTCTGTATCCACAAAAAACAACAAGGAGACCGGTGGCACCTTAAAGACAAACAGATTTATTTGAGCATAAACTTTCATGGGTAAAAACCCCACTTCTTCAGATGCAGAGAACTGGATAAATTAATGGAGGTTAAGTCCATTAATGGCTATTAGCCAGGATGGGTAAGGAATGGTATCCCTAGTCTGTTTGTCAGAGTGTGGAAATGGATGGCAGGAGAGAGATCATTTAATCATTACCTATTAGGTTCACTCCCTCTGGGGCACCTGGCATTGGCCACGGTCGGTAGACAGGCTATTGGGCTGGATGGACCTTTGGTCTGACCCAGTATGGCCGTTCTTATGTTCTTCTTAATCATCCAGGTAAGGAAGTATGAGGATTCCTTTTTTCCAGAGCTGTGCTATTATAACTGCTAGCACCTTGGAGAAGACATGTGGTGTGGTGGAAAGGCCAAAAGGGAGGACCCTGTATTGGTAGTGTTGTGCTCCCACAGAGAACCTGAGGAAACGTTGATGGGCAGGGTGGATAGAGACATGGAAATATGCGTCTTGGAGGTTGAGAGTTGAAAACCAATCTCCTTGCTCCAGCATTGGAATCTCATTGGGAGAGTAACCATCTGGAATTTCTGTTTCTTGATGAACTTGTTCAAACGTTGAAGATCGAGGACAGGGCGCCAACCACTGCTTTTCTTTTCTGTCAAGAAGTAGTGGGAGTAAAACCCTTTCCCTCTGTATTGAGGGGGTACCTCCTCTATTTCTCTGAGATATAGGAGATGTTGTACCTCCTGACAGAGCAATTGTCTGTGAGAGTGTTCCCTGAAGAGGGATGGGGTGGGAGGTAAGGAGAGGAAGCATAACCCAGTCCGGTAATTTCCAGGACCCATCTCTCCATAGTGATGGTTTGCCAGTTGGCCAGGAACGGACGCAAATGGTGTCCAAAAAAAAAATGCTTAGCTGGAGCTGGCACTGGAGAGGGTGCAAGGTTTTCTATGTCCTCGACCAAGACTTCAAATTTGTTTATTTGGGTTAGTTGGGGGGGTCGCCGTTGCTTGTGGAGGGCAACGTTGTTGGTTCCTGGGCCTATGTCGTTGTTGTTGTTGCATATCATATTGTCTGAAAGGTGGATGTTGCGCAAAGGTATGGTAACGCCATTGTTGGTATGGCTGCTATCTATACTGTCTTCTTTGAGGCAGGCGTTTGGATGCCTAAGGATCAGATAGTGGCACGGGAATCCTTTATGGAGTGAAGGACCTCACTGGTTGTAGCAGCAAAGAGCTTGTCTCCATTGAAAGGGAGATCTTTGACCGTATTCTGTATCTTCTTCAGAAAGAAGGAAGAAGCAAGCCATGAGGACTGCTGCACGACGACGGCCGTGGCTGTGGATCTGGCCACTGTGTCCGCAGCATCGAGGGTGGCTTGAAGAGCCATGTGGGAGATCAATTGGCCCTCGGACACCACTGCTTTAAATTGTTGTCATTTATCCTCTGACACATCAATAAATTGCATTAGCTTAGCATAATTTTTGTGGTCATATTTTGCTAAGAGCACCGCATAGTTCGCTACTTTAAATTGCAAAGTGGAAGAAGAATACACTTTGTGGCCAAAGGAGTCCAGTCTCTTGTTATCTTTGTCTGATGGAGTGGAGCGGAAGTGTTAGTATTTGTTTTTCTGATTGGCCGCGTCAACCACTAGCGAATTAAGTGAGGGGTGTGTAAATAGAAACTCAGAACCCTTAGAAGGAACAAAATATTTTCAGTCCAGTCTCTTGCTAGTGGGTGTTATTATAGCTGGGGTCTGCCAAATAGTTTTAGCAGGTTCCATAATGGCCCCACTAATTGGTAGAGCTATTTTGAAGGAGGTCGTAGCTTGCAGGATGTTGGTAAGCTCATGGTGTGTTTCAGGGACCTCCTCCAGGGTAATCTTGAGCTCTTCTGCTACTCTGTGAAACAACTCTTGAAAGTGAGCGAGTTCATCAGTAGGGGGAGGTGGTGGGGGTACCATGGCATCTTGTGGTATTATCGCTATAGAAGAGGTGTGTGGGGCAGTGTCCTCTGTAGGGGTGATGGCCACTTCAGGTCTTATCTGGGTTTCAGCGTAAGTAGGCAATGGGGAGGGTCTGACAGCTCTCCTCCGGGCAGCCCACAGAAGACCTGAGTGTGGTGTGATATTGGTCCATGGACCCCAGTGTGGCCATTGCCCTGGGGCGGGGGAGAATAGGTGGTCCCATCCAGGGATTGCCATACTAGTGTGAATAGCCTTGAGGATATGGAAAGCGTGCTGTAATGTGTCTCCTGGTTGTAGGTAACTGATTCTGGGGAGAGTATTGAGAGAAAAACAACTGGTCATCATATTCCTCTTCCTCCTCCACTCACGCTTCATTGGAGGGGTTTGAAGTGGAGGGGAGTACTGAAGGTAGGGTGCAAAAGGTCTCAGTGAGAGGCTTGTGCTGAGAAGAGGAGAATCAGGAGCATGGGACACCCTTAAATCCTCTGGCAGTAAAAGCTGCGGTGGAACCGAGTGACCAGGAGTCGGTGCCAGTGTAGTTGGTGGAGGCAGAGTCTCCTGGGGCATCTGCTGATGCACCGAAGGTGTCCCCGGGGCGCAAGCTGGCTCCACAGAGTAGGAGCCCCTGAGTTAGCTACTGCAAGGGAGGCTGTAGACGTCAGGAGGCTCGGTGCTGAGAGCGGCAGCTGTAAAAGCGGCACCGAAAGATCAAAGGACGGTGCCGCAGCCACTGCTTGTGCTGTCGGCATCGTAACAGCTCTCGGCACTGTACTAGCAAAGGTGGCCATAGGAAAGCTGAAAGAGGTGGGCAACTGTAAGTCCTGAGCCTTGGCACCATTTAGTGGGGCAGCCAAGAAATAAAAGTAACAGCTAATGTAACTTATCTAAATATTAATTCTAAGGACTGAAACTATCTAACTAAACTGAGAAACAAACTACCTAGCTAGTCTCAAAGAGCACTGCTGAACTCTGTCTCTAGCCAGGGAGGTAGCGAAGGAACTGAGGAGCCCAGGCTGTGCACACGCTATTAAAACACTGACCGCTCGAGAGGCAGGCACAGCGCATGCACAGCCTGTAGGGGTACTGCTGTAGAAATCTCCGATCGAAGGTGCTGGGTCGCACCTTGACTTGAAGTGGAGCACCCACAGGGACATCTCTCGAAGAAGAATATCCTGTTAAGCACAGACCGATCTGAAATATCGTTATTAGCAAAAAGAAATGTAACTTTCTGTTCATGAACAGAAACTTGTAAACTTATTGTTATATTTCTATGTAATGAATATTTTTGTAAATACTCCTTGGTGGCACACTACAGAGCATGTCAAGTCTAAATATTTTTGTATAATCTCAAGTCATCACATTTCATTGCTTTATTTTTAGGACACGTAGGGCAATAGGAATATAAAAATATAAAATAAAATACAAAAAAACCCCAGTGGGATGGTTTAATACCATAAACAATCAGTACCTAAAAAACATTAGAAAAAATTAATTTAGAATTTAAAATGGCTGCCACGGCCAGCATGGGATGAGTTGGCGATGGCCTCATATTTGAAAATCTTTATATGGCATGCCTTATGACTGGGAAATGTCATGCTTTTATCATAAAACCCACAATTCTTCTACAAATCTGATCAGCTGTATGTGAGGTAAAAGAGTAAAATGAAGGACTAATTTATTAGACAAAGAAAAAAATCCCTCTCCTTAAAAACCGATAAAATTGTGCTCACTATAAACCTATTGGGGTAATTGCTGGGATTTAGCCAATCTGTACAGAATGCAGGGTAGAGAGTATGTGGAACACTGGCCTAAAATTTACCTTTGCACATCTCTGTTGTGATGACTTGTGTGCAGGGGCAGTCCTTTTTGTATTCTTATTCCTTATCTACACATATTAGTAGGGTATGTATCTTGGGGCATATTGTGCCAATTTTTAGGCGAAGATTCCCCTTTGACTTCACTGAGAGTTTACGATTCATTTTAAGATTCCCTATTGACTTCAGTGAGAGTTCATTTTAAGAACTGATGGTGCAATAAAGCTTTGGTTTCTGAGAACCTGCAGTCTCTTCCATTCTTAAATTGTACTTGGGAATTTTGTAACTTTTATTTGTAGAGTTGGCCAAAATTTTTCTCAAAAAAAAAATAATTTTTTTTTGTGAAAAATGGCCTATTTTAGGAAACTAAACTTTTTGTGAGAACTTACTGGCATTATCCATTATTTTTTTTTTGCCTTTTGAAAAAAATATTCCCTGGCATTTTTAATCCACATATTAATTGCAATGTTATTGAAATGTTTATAAAAATCATTTTGGAAATCGTTATTGAAATGACTAGTTAACTGAAAACTTTGTTTCCAGTAAGAAAATGTGACTATCAGGAAATGAAAAATTTAGATTTTAATAAAAACTCACAAAAAACACCATGAAAAATGGTTCCATTTCAAACTCTGTGAAAACAACTTTGAAATTTCAGGGTTTTTTGTTGTTTTTTGTTTTGCTTTTGTAAATGTTTTTTCCTCTTCCCAGTTATTTTATCTAGTTATTTATTGACTTTAAATTACTTTCACATGAAATGAATAATACAGGGCATTTCTCTGGCTACACAAGGGAGACTGAGTGTTTTCCCTCCAAACACTCCCACATTTTTGTACAAATACAAAAAGAGTATATATAGTGGCCTGGCATACAGCAGCAGAGCCTGGAACAGTCTGCCTCAGAAATCCATGGCCACACAAACGGGTTACTCAATTCTAGTGCTGTAACTCCCTGCCAAGACTATGCAGTCCTTTTGTGTGTATTTGTGAGCCAGGAGGTAGCAGGGGATAACAGAGGGTATATCTACACTACAATTCAACACCTGTAGCTGGCCTGTGCCAGCTGATTCAGGCTCCCAGGGCTTGGGCTAAGTCTGTGTTTAATTGAGGTTTAGACGTTTGGACTCAGGCTGGACCCTGGACTCTAGGACCCTGCGAGGTAGGAGGGTCCCAGAGCTTGGGCTGCAACTCAAGCCATAATGTCTACACCACAATTAAACAGCCCCTTAGCCTGAGCCCTGGGAGCCTGAATCAGCTGGCACAGGCCAGCCATGGGTGTTTAATTGCAGCGTAGACATACTCTGAAGGGCTGCAGATGGGCTTGGGAATCAGGAGTTGCTGAGCAGGAGAGACAGGGAGTTTCTTTGCACAGACTTTCCTAACCTCAGGCAGCTACCTACCATGACAGGCTAAGCTCCTAGAGACCAGCTCAGCCTGCTGTATGCAGCCAGCACCTTCAGCCTACCAGGCTTTGAATCCAGGCATTCCGTGCTGGATTCTGTCTTTACTACTTCAGTAGGCGCATGATAGAAATGCATCACCTCCATCAGCACCTTACCTCTTTGTTGGCATAAACATCATTGTTTAAAATTAAACAGTGAAGACGACATGTATATGTACATACATAATAGACACATACCAAATGGCATAAGTAAAAATAGGCAGTACTGCTCTATGTCAGGCATTATGCAAACAGTAGAATGTAGAACCCATTACATCATTTTATACCATTGTTATAGCAGCATGTGTGCAACCCACAAAGCAAATTGCTGTGAGCCAGAGATGGAGATGGAGATATGAGAAAGAGTAAACATTCAGTGAAGGAAGAGAGTGAATTACAGGGATAAAATCTAGTACTTTTATACCAGAGCACTCGCTAGAAAAGATTGTTAGTAAGAGGGGACACAAATAGGATTCAATAACTTTTCTAATATTGTTAGAACATGCAGATCAGTTTTAAGACACTCTCTCATGCCCCAATTTAATTGATTATTATCTTATAATTAACATGGCAGCCTTTTATTAGCTTGATCATTTTAGTATAAGGGTTGAGCTGAGAAAACCAGTTACTTACTGAATTTATGCCTGTCAGTCAAACCATTGTTGAGAGGCCTAATACATGAGAAGTTTTGTTCTGACGGAAAAGGGAGGGAAATCTAATTAAAACCAACATTACAGTTTGCTAGGAATAACCTGGGTCATACTAACATAACAACGGGATCATCAGAACATTTTCTTCATAATGGCAAATCATATAGCATTCTCCTAATTCTAGGGATAGTTCAAAAATGTGTCCTTAAACATTTCTAAACATTACCTCTGCTTAATCATAAGAAACTGATGATGAAAATACTGGATATCATCAATATGTTTTGCTTCATACCATAAAAATACAAGATGCACCATTATCTTTATTAATCATCTTCCTGTTATTATACATGCAGCAGGAAATCGTTCATAATAATGTCCCCAAATCACATTTAGCACATTTTTAGATTTTGATTTCTAAGAAAATGATATCAAAGTTATTTGTTGATATGTCCCTTAAACTGCTCTTGAAATCCATAGAGTTCTGTGTGGCTCGAAAGCTTGTCTCTCTCACCAACAGAAGTTGGTTCAATAAAAAAATATCACCACACTCACCATTAGGGTTGCCAACTTGGTAATGGACGCTCCAGGAGGAGTGCTGGAACCTCCCCTGCCCTACCTCTTCCCCCGGACACCCCGCCACTGCCCCACCTCTTCCTCCAAGACTCCACCCCTCCACACCTTTTCCCCCCTCCTCTCCCATCACTCGCTGCTTTTCCCCTTGCGCCCCCTGCCCGAGCCAGGAGGGAATCACCTGCGGAGCTGCAGCCGCCCAACACAGGAGGTAGCCCTGGCTCAGTACGGCTAACACGGGTGATGACCCAGCACCTCCCCGTTTCCTCCGCCCGCAGTAACCCAACTTCGGGTGTCTGGTCAGTAGATCTGACCGGGCACTGTTAGGTGCCCTTTTTGACTGGACTTTCCAGTTGAAAACTGAGCACCTGGCCACCCTACCCACCATGTCTCTCTAATGTCCTGGGACTAACATGGCTACACCTACACTGCATATTTGAAATCCATAGGCCTAATCTGACACTCATAATCCTCAAACCAATGGGAATTTTCTCTCTGTGATAAACTCAGGATCAGGACCCATCTATTTTCAGAGTAGTTACTTTTCTATGTATTCTCTAAATAGGCATCCAAATTTCTTTTCTGTGCAAACCATAAAATCCACAGTTCTCCTCCATGATGGTTTTATCTGTTGCACGTCCCTATCAGGGCCCATTTCCTCAATTGTATGCCTCTCACAATCAAAAGTTTGTGCTGCAGCCACCTCACGGAGAATGGGCATACTCAGAACCAGTCTATGCTTCTCTTTAGATAGACCAGAGAGTTGCTACTGAATGACACAAAGCTTATTCTTCCACCACATGGGGCGAGCAAGCTGTGCCTGCAGTGCTCTCAGTCTGGGGAGCAAGGGAACCAACATGAGTCTCACACAGCAACACAGAGGTCAGAGTGTCACCACAGAGGCCACAAAAGATGCATCTTACACTTTCATCCTCCCATAGATCAATCAATATACAGGGTTAAACAGTAAGAAATAAGGCTGTGAAAGATCAAAGGGGTTTCATTAGCAATTTAGAGCCAAGTGCTCCAAATTCTTCAGTAAATCCCCAGCCCAACAAAGCACTTAAGCATATGCTTAAGTTTAAACATGTAAATAGTGCCTTTTCACATCAGTGGAATTATTCACATGCTTAAGTGCTTTGCTGGATCAGCACTTATGTTCACCCATGCTCATGTTAAAAAAGGAGTGCAATGGGTGCCTAAAGGGAGCCTAACTCTGATCTGTGGACTGTTGGAGATGTTCTCCATTTAATCGTGACAGAAAGGACAGTGCATGCCATGCATCTGGAGTGAGGTGTAAGCCAAAAATGGAGGCGGTTTAGGGAAATGTATGCTGAACTTTTAACTTACAGACAAGCTCATCTACACTGCCTCCAAAATGCAGCAGAACCACAGACACTATTTGTTCTTAATGTATTCTATCTACAGCTGGAATAAGTCAGCTCCATGTTCTTGATTCACTTCTCCCTGGCTGGTTTGGCAGAGGAGAAGTTTGATGCATGCCTCGGCTGGTGCCTGGAGTCAAGAGAAGATAGATAGGACCCCCATTCTGATCCATATTGGTCAGGAGGCCTTGATTTAATCCTGGATCAGGGAAGCTCTAGTTCTCTTCAGCTCTAGGTAGGTGAAAGACCAGTCTGTGGATGTTCCTTTGCCACATCCAGGGGATCCATAAACTCATGGATTCCACTAATTACCAGCCAGAAAACAGCTGTGTTATACTGTCTACATTTTGGCAGGGTGTTCTGTTGTAGGAGAATTTGGCCTATAACCTCTTTCTGGATAGAACAATATAATACTTGGAATCAGGAAGAGTTTGTTTTAGTTTGTTCACTTCCTTAGGGCAAATTTTTCAGACCTTAGCTAGTTGTGCATTTGTGCACACAGAAATGTGTTATTTTGTGTGTGCACTATGGTTAGATATTGATACATTCCCATTTATGTACTTGCAGGCTAGACAGATTACCATCTAGCCATGTACACACACAAATCCCAATTTGCACACCAGCATCCAATCCAACTTTGCACAAGCAAAGTAGGTACGTATTTGCACCTGTGCTAATCAAATCCTTAACACATCATATATTTGATTTATCCCCATTGAAATCTGGAGGGTCCCCTGGATATTTGTCTATGGGACCAGCCCAGCATGGATCCAAGAAGGGATCATGTTGTCATTAATGTCCTTGAGTAAACAGGGATTTTCATTATAGATTAAATAAAATCACACAGTACACTGTTGAATATTCAAGCAAAAGGGACGTGCGCCTTAAAAAGAGGATTGCTCTGACTAATTCTAACTTTAGTAGCACCCTGCACTTTACTTCCTAATTGTTTCAGCTTTACAAGTTATATACTTTGTGAATCTCTCCCTTAAATCACCATTGCTTGTGGTAACATTTATTACCAGTATTCATTGTGTTCTAACTCTAATTTTGTTCAAGTCGACATGTAATCAAGTGACATTTAGGACCTTGGGAGATACTCTGCTGACTGTACATCCTGTTGGGTAGCATCCTCTACGGTAACAAATATATTGTCAGCAGTGCTGACCAATAGGAAGCTCTATACTTTATATGTCTACAGAGGTTAACTTGAAGGGCACCTGCAACTCTCAAATGGGTGTTGGCTCCAGACTTCATGGTATTACAGTTTCCGGGAGGAGTGCAGAGATTGCATATAACTGACTCAGTGTGTGAATGAGAAGCAGCTGGTGCACTATAGCCCTGCTTTCTTTATGGTGCCAGGCTATGTCAGAGCAAGGTGTTCAAGAGAGACTGGGGTTGCATTCTCAGGGTTTTGGGAGGGAGCCTCTTTTGGGGGATTTAGACTTGGTTATACTCCTGCAGCTTGAAATTCTTTTAAGAGGGCTACTGAAGAGATTTTTCACAGCAGGAGGCCAAGAGGAAGGTACAGCTGCCAATCCCAGTGCTGTTTATTAACTGTTGCTTTTAGCCACCACTGTCAAGATGCAGCTTCTATTACTCTAGCATTATTGCGCAAGAGGCACTTCATTTGTTTGTGTCGTCCTATTTTAAGTGCTCACTCCAAATTCATAAGGGCAGATTCTGCCACATTTACACTGAGTAGGGACTTACTCCACAAGAAGCCCCATTAAATCAATACGACTATTTGCAGAATAAGGTACATCATGATGAATGCTAGCAGAGTACGGCCAATACAAATACATTCTACCTAAATAAAAATAATAGAAATGTTGACCTTCTCATGCTCGGGCAGTTCAGAGCAGTTAGTGTATATGGGCCAAATTCTGTTCTCAGTTTCACCAGTGTATGTCACAGTCCTTCTGCTGAACTCAGAGTAGAACTGTAATTGAACACAGCATTTGGACCAGGAAAAGATTTTAAAGTGAATAGAGTTGCCGATGAAAGGTGCTGGGTTGACAGCCCTGGAGTGTGAAGTTCTTGGTTTATCCAAAGACACTGATAGTGCATTGCCCTGCAGGGATCACCCCCACTCAGAAGGAAAGGGTAGTACAGCCTCTAGGTCTATTCAGTCCTTGACCTCTCTGATGGAACTGCCACCAAGAGGGTGCAATCATGGCCAACTGTGGTGTTAGCTCTGTGATGTGGGTCTTTGCCTGACAGGGAACAGACTCAGACTACCAGCTCTTTCTACTGCACCAAGAGGTTAAAAGAAAAAGCATGGATTTCCCCTGTGAACATAAATTGTTTCTAAAATAGAGACTCTAAAATCTATCAGCTATAAAACGGTGTTAAAAATGCCTATATTTAAACCTACAATACTAAGGGCCAAATCCTGCTCTCATTCACACCCATACAAGCCCACTGGAGTCACCATTGCAACTATGAAACACTGTTGCAATTATGCAACCGAAAGGAAGTCAATAGGTTGCATGGGTGTAACTGACGGCAGAATTTGGCTCTAAGCGTCTTACTGAGTTCAATGTGAAGTATGCTCAGATCAAGTCCCTACAGTCAGGTCTTAGAAAACAGCTTAGTTCAGTATTGCCATGTTGGTAAAATGATTGGTAATCGTTAAAAGTGAAATCAATGAAGGCTTTTTGTATGACTTGTGAGCTAAAAGGTGAAATACTTACCGCTGTGACATACTGGTTGGTTTGTTTTGATCTAGGATTCTTCTCAGGGAGAGCAGGAGATGTGCACTGGGAAGGAGGTTTAGAGCCAGGATTTGAAGCACCTTCATCCAAGAATGTCTCTGTAGAGAGCTGGGACAATCCAGGATGAGCAGAGCTACTAAAACCACTGACACTTTCACCCGAAGTGCACTGGGATGATTCTGAACTCTCTGTGACTATAAACAGGAAGAAAGCATGCAAAGTTAGACTCTGTCTACGCCTGTAGTCCAACAGTCTTTACACATTTAAAGACACTATATCTTCCAGTGTCTAATATTTTAGGACTCTACTGATCCAAGCTGAACACTACACTCTGAGTGTGGCCTAATCAGTTCTTTATAAAGTGATAGACAATCTCCTTAGATGTATATACCCTTCTTGATTAAAGCCACCATCCTAATAGCCTTCTCCATCAGTGTGGGCATTGGACTGAGGGGGCGTGCACACACACAGAAACACACAAAAAGGTTAGAAGAAGGCTAAGATTTGCTAGGCCTAAGGAGTAATGTAGTGCTGTGAAGTGATGTGGGAGTCAGTGTCACCATTGTTTCCCTTATTTGGTTCATGTATTTAAAGAGTTCTGAAAATAAAAAGTTTAAGATAACCACCTGCAGAGGCACTACTTGTACATCCTACCCTGGGTGACAGTGATGGCTCTAGAGAGCAGCAAGAGCTGTCATGGTTGTTGCTACCTAAAACTAGAAATGTGATAAATTTGAGAGACTAAAAGTACAGCTTAAGACATAAATCACAAAGCATTAACAAATTGTACCTCTACACATCTGGGTGTGTCAATCCATCGAGATACACATCAGAACCAGAACAACCTGCCATGTCCAAAATCCTTACAAATCCCTTCTAATCCAGATGCTGAAATTCACTCACCCATTGAAGGCTGACTGCCAGTTTCCTGCTCCAGTTCATCTTCCTCAATGCAGGTTCTAATATCATATGACCAGTGGTAGAAGGGTGGTCCTAATAAGCCTGGATGAGGTGGGCTGGAATACACATGCAGGTTCAGTGATCCCAAAATGGAAGAAGAGGACTGGCTGCTTGAGGAAGATGTGCTACTGTTTGAGATAGTGGAATGCGGCCTTTTAAATGGAGTGGAGTGGTCAAATGAAGACACGGCTACTGATGCTCGAGATCTTGATTCTACAAGCAAACAAGAACCTTTGATCATTGGAAGGGAACAAGGTGAATAAGGGAAAATGCTATTTTGAACAAGAAATGAAACAGGATTGGCTAGCTCAATAATCTTCTACTATTTGAATTAAAATGTTATTGAACTGAGTTTAGGAAAGTCCATTTGTTCAGCCCACAGCTGCCCCCATGCTCTCCAGATTTTCTGACAAGGAGAGACTGAATACACTTGGAGGTCTGTATTGCTGAAGTTCCATGAGCTTAACAGAAATAAGATACTAAATCTACTACACCGATACAAAAGTAAGATCAATTCTTTGCGGAAATATGTTACAATCAACTTAAAAAAAAAAAGTGTGAAACAATTAATGAAGACAATCGTCCTAGCAGATTGGCAAGTGGGAAGGCAGAACAGCAACATAATGTGAGTAGTAGACAGTACCTGTTCCCTTCATGATGTAATCTATTGCTCGATCGCTTATGGCTGCTTCACTGGGCTTGATATCCATGAAAGGTTTATTGCCTATTCCCATTGACACCATTTCTTGCATTCTGAGTTCTAAAGTGGGGAAATGCACACATGTAAAATATCAGCCACTCCTTTGATGTTTTAGTTATGCTGCTATGGGAGAACAAAAATATTTTCCTCTTTCCAGTACCCTCGGCAGTAGCTTACTGACCCACTACAGGAGAGAAAAGCATTTATCAGCTGCAAACACTCGAGCTGTGGAGCCAGCCAGACACTGGTAACTTGAGCGGGTCAGACTTAATTTTTTATAAAGTAACTAGAAGGTTGTAAAGGAAACTAGAGGATTGTAAAGGATGGTTCCATCTCCTCTGGTGCCATCTCTCAGACCCATTTCATTATTATTATTGAATCTTTTTAACAGTAGGTGTTTTTTTTCCTAATGGCAAAGTGAGATTTGTTTTCCAACCATCCGCAAACATTACAGAATAATTCTTTAGAGGGAAAATGGGATGATCATTGTTTTCATCACCATTGAACATGACTCAGTTTCAGAACATCCCCAGTCACCACACCAGTCAAATACATTGCAATTCAAAGCAGAGTTCATAACTTCTCACTCCTACTAAAAATATAGCCCTGGAACTGGCACGTCATTTATGTCTAGCACAAATCACCAAGCCTATTGCCACCAAGGCACCACATTAGGAAGGTAACTTTAGTGTCAGGACTGTTTTACACAGTAATTTGAGACTAGCAGTACAAATATCTTCCCACCCTTAATTTAAGGTTCTTGGCAGAGAATCTACCCTTATGAAACTTTTTCTTCTGTTGAGGATGGCTAGTTGCTTGTGCCAAGGATGGAGACTACCAGAGCTGCATGAATATTATGGTACTGTTTTATTATGCATGCAACACAATTAGGGTGGCATGCTCTCCTCTCTGGGCCTGGCCAGTCTCTGCTCTCTTTGAGGCAGTTTGCCCACCAAGGGGAGTTTGGAAAGAACAGTCCGTGTGATTGGAGGAGATCAGGGGCTGTGATTGTGCAAATTAAAGAGGACATGGAAGGCTTCCTGCACACTCCCCCTTTTTGTGCTCTTGCTCAGCAGCTGGACACAATTTAACTCTTAGGGGGCTAATAGCGTCTTTTAGGGCTGCATTTCAAATCCTGCTCATGTAAGTAGCAACTAAAAGTCATTCATTACTATCTGAGGGCTATTCAGTGACATACGTGAAAAGAGTTAGTGAAGTCTCACTCCTGATCCACGCAGAAACCAGCTGCCATTACAAACACTTCAATTGCAGTTAGCACTAATTGGGAGCCTTGTTTGTATTCCCAGCATTGGTGCTCCCTTAGGACAGGGCTGAGGCATATTGTAGGGGAACAAGCTTTGCTGCTGTCCATGATGCACTGAAGCAAAACTTGGGCCTCCAGGGCTGGCTGGCACCTTTCACGAGCTCTAAATTAGCTTGAAAAAGCTTGAATCTAAAAAGAACAACTCAGGCTATAGATACACTACAGAGCTTACAGTGGTGCACTTATGCTGCTGTACTACTTCTAGTGCAGACGCTTTAAGCCGACGCGAGAGAGCTCTCCTGTAGCTATATCGGTGGGAGAAGCTCTCCTGCCAACATAGTGCTGTCCACATTGGCGCTTAGGTCAGTGTACCTTACGATGCTCAGAGGAGGAAGGGATGGCTTATCCACACTCCTGAGTAACATGAGTTATATCGATGTAAGCTGCAGTGTGTACAAAGCCTCAGTCTTTAAGAGAGTGGAACAGAAACAGAAGTTTTCCTGAACTCAATTTCATTGCAGGGGGAAGGATCAGGCCCTTCAACACATAGAGGCCTCAGGAATTATGCCCATCAGCCCTCATTTCTCAGTGGCTTTACTTCTCGCACTCAGTGATCTCTCTCAAGCCTTTGTTTCCAATTTCCTAGAGATTATCCTGATGATGTAAAATAAATGCCTTGCTGCAGAGAGGCTCAGTTTGTCCAAAGCTTTCAATATGCACAGATATTTTCCCATTCTTCTAGGCCTTAAATTCAGCTGGAGCCATCTACTGTAGAGTGCTAGGAAATATTTTTAAACCCACAAGGAGCCCTGGCACCCCAATGCCCCACCCCCAGGACTGAAGTCCTGGGCCCTGGTGCCTCCCGTGGGGCTGAATTCCCGAGTCCTGGCCTGCCCTGAGCCTTGGCACACATACATCCCATGACCCCTCTCCCCGCAGCTGAAGCCTAGAGCCTTGCAGCTTCATGGGGCAGAAGCCCCTAGCCCACCACCCTGCTGCAGGGCAGAAGGCCAGAGGCACTCCACAAAATAATCTATGAGAATTTAAGCCCTGCTTTCTTCTAAATAGCTTAGGTGTCATTAACTGACCCCAGGTCTGCAGTAAAAATGGACGTATTGTTTCTCTAATAATTGTGGGTTAAAGCGCACACAGCTCAACAGAAGGGGGGTAGGCACTGACTGATACATCAAGATCTTAGTCTGGTAGCAGAGTTTCTCAAACAGGCTGGGAACCATTCTTCTAAAACCCATTAAGGTAATGAAATGAATCTGAGAATACAGTTAATCACCATTAATCAGGCACATGATCTTTGATGGAATATTTACAAAACAACGGAGCCAAATTGAAGCTGACCACACACATATACAGCATCCTTAATAACAAAAATAAAGAGGTAAAAGAATCTTTCCATCTTATAAGAACTTAGAAACATCCAAATCCTTAAGAAGACATTGTTGCTACAAGTACTCCTCAGAAGGAAAAAAGGTCCTAAAGCTGCAGCATTAATTCATGGAACGCCCAGATGGATTTAGAATAAATATGCCATGTCCCTCCTCCTTTGTTCATATCTATTCCTTTCATGTCAGTTCTGAGTTTACTGTCGCTTTCTGTGCTACTTCTCTTTTGGTGTGAATTAGGAATTTCTGAGGGGAATTCTGAAGTGATTGGCTAGAGAAGAACAAAGGAAAAAGGATTTAAAAAGAGAACAGCATTAAAGTGGCTGAGTTAAAGCTTCAAATCGACCCGCTAGTATGTGTTAAAGTCGATACGTTAGTATCTCCCCAGAAATGTTTACCACCAAGTAGGATTCTGCCCCAAAGTTACTATTTTCTAATTTTCTTTTTTCTGAGTCATGTATTTAACTTCTAAATTTAAAGTAACCTGAAAAGGGGGAGAGGGGGAATCATGCCCTTTTCTTCATTATGTTGTATTGTATAAAGAAAGCCTAAAAGGTAAGAACTTTTTGTTTTCCTTTTTGTAGTTTTTCTTTCCTTCCCTTTCTGTTTGATTTTTACGTTAGAAATGTTTATCCTCTTTTTCTGTCTATGGATGACTGCAAAATGGTAGGAATAGGACATTAGAGATACCATAACTATGTCTACCATAACTACTTATGCTAAACAATCTGTTCCACCATGTACTCAGAGTGTCACAGCTAAATACATTTCCCAGACCCGAAAAAGAGCTCTGTCTAAGCTTGAAAGTGTCTCTCACCCACAGAAGTTGGTCCAAAAAAGGTATTGGTTAAAGATTTAATTTGTCCTTCAAACAAGGGCTGAGAAAGCTCACAATTCACATCTGCAGCTTCTGAAGAGTTCTGTGACAAAACCAGAGCTCCCTGTACTGATATTTCTAACATTAAAATGAACGAGGAGAGCTCTTTACCACCCTGCACGTTTGATGAACAAAACAAAAGGTCTTACTCATGCCTCTAAAAACAAAACCAAACAAAACCAAACCAAGAAATGACAGCAATCCAATTTTTTTTCTTCTGGAGCTCACTTTTAAGTACTATTAGCTGCACTTGTAAGAAACAATGCTACTTACTGTGGCAAGACTGAAAACCAAGTGTGTATTCCACATAGTTTCCCAGGGGAATATGTTCCATACTTACCACCATTAAGTGTATACAGTAGTTGTAGCCGTATTGGTCCCAGGATAATAGAGAGACAAGGTGGGTGAGGCAATATCTTTAATTGGACCAATTTCAGTTGGGGAGAGAGACAAGCTTTCGAGCGACACAGAGCTCTTCTTCAGATCTGGGAAAGGAACCCCCCCAGCATCACAGCAAAATGCAAGGTGGAACAGATTGTTCTGAGGGACCATTCAAGATAGAGTGGCCTGTTAACACCTCTGCAGTCATATGACAAAAAGAGGAGTTAGTGGGTTACAGATCGTTGTAATAAGCAATAAAAAATCCAGTGTTTAAAAACTAGGTTTGCCCACAGTGCTAGCAACGTATCTAAGGGGCCCTCCGAAAGCCTGCTAATTGTAGAGAGAACTTTATTGTGCTGTAATTGTTTTAGGAGTGCTGTTTGCAGAAGCTGTTTTCCGGTTGCTTTTTTAAAATTGAAGTCTTTGGTGACTGCAGACATAAAAGGGTCACCTAATGTGATTGTTTGACTTGCCTTTATAGAATTACAAGGAGTAGACTGCTAAACCCTTCACTCTCTTTCTGAATTAAATAGTTGGTGTACCTCGGTTTCTCAGAGCTTGTCTCCAAAGAATCCTTCCTATTATACTGGTCCAAGCAATTTTAACTTCTCTTGAGTATGCTTGAAGGATATATGTGTCCTGGGATTTCCTTCTCCTTCTAAACCAGATTTCAAACCGTAGACCACTGTCTCCAACATTCTCTGTCATCCCAATCTCAGCTGTCTAAAATCATATTAAAAAAAGCACACATTCAACTGCATGGAAACATTTATAACAAACTGATTAAGTGAAATTCTTTGCATTGCTCATTCTATGATGGTAGAAAAATATCTTCATCTTGATTCCTTGGTAGTACAACTGTACACATAGCTGTAAATATTTCTGTTTGAATTTTCAATATCCCAAGAGTCAGCACTCTAGATTCTCCAGGTGATCTCTCTGTAAGAGCAGCATGGAGCTGGCAGTGTTAATCTCTAGGAGAAGCACAGCATCTTCAAAAGTTCAGAGAACTGCAATGAATTAAGTTGAAGCTGAATATCTGGGGGCAGATCTTCAGCTCGTGGATGTTGTCACAGTTCAACTTATACCAGCTGAGGATCTGCCTCTTGGGGTCTAGAATGCAGGGTGAATGCTCCATATATTGCCTCAGTTCAACAACACAGGTCAGCATATACTTAAAGTTAAGCACGTGCTTTGGTGAATCAGGGTTTTGCATATATCTGGTGTTGCCAACAAGGGTAGTTGCAAACCCTGGCTTCACACACATACACCACTCAAGACCGAGAGGTACAAATCTGTAGTCAGCATGGTGGCTGAGAAGTCATAACTACATATCAGACGCTTCTTGTAATGAAAGAAATGTTAAAAATAATTATTTCTACAAGAAACACCTGATTTCCTGTGAGTCCTGTCCAGCAAGACACACATGCACTTACGATACAGTGTATATACACACAGACATGTTTTGCTCATTTTACTCATCAGTTTCTGTCTCTCTCATTTCTTCCAACTTTTAAAAAACACATACAAACTACTTGAAATGTAACATGCAATGGAACTGTGATCCATCACCTACCACTGTCAAACAGATGGGGTTCCTGTCCATGCAGAATACTAAGCAGATGGCAGGAGGCATGCTGCATTGCACATGCTATCCAAAACATTACAGCAGGATTACATTTACCTTGAATGACTGTTTGTACATATAGATGTCATATCCCCCATCAATCTTTTTTGTTTTGCTAAACAAGATGAGGTCTTCAAAAAGAAAGACATGTCTCAAATACTTCTTTCTTCCACAGCAAACAATAAACTCATCTTGACATCTCAGCTGTCCTTGTTCTTTCAAATTGACCTGATTGGAAAAAATGACAATGCTACTAAAGATAAGTTTCAGAGAAGCAGCCGTGTTAGTCTGTATTCGCAAAAAAAAAAAAAGGAGTACTTGTGGCATCTTAGAGACTAACAAATTTATTTGAGCATAAGCTTTCGTGAGCTACAGCTCACTTCATCGAATGCATCCGATGAAGTGAGCTGTAGCTCATGAAAGCTTATGCTCAAATAAATTTGTTAGTCTCTAAGGTGACACAAGTACTCCTTTTCTTTTTACTAAAGATAAGGGAAGGCTGGGCTGATTTTGTGCAGTCCAAGGAAGAATGGGGGAAGGGCATTATGTCACATAGATTGTACGCTCTTTGGGCCACGGACTGTCTTCTTGCTCTATATTTGTACAGCGCCTGGCACATGGGGTCCTGGTCCACGACTAGGGCTCCTAGGCGCTACTGCATATATATAATAAAACAAAACAAAATAAAATAATCTGCCTCTTAGCAACTTTCTGTCTTTGAATGAAAACTGCAGCAGCGAAGCCAAGATATTTGAAAAAGAAAGGAAGGATTGAAAAATGCTTACATCACACCCTCTAATGGCATCCATAGCAAGTAAGTCGTTTCCATGGCGAAGCTGGAATTTCACCATTTCTTCAGCTGCCCTGAGATCATTGAGCTCCTGCTCCTGGGTCTTAGTGCACTCTTTGATCATATCTTTTAGAAGAAGAGCATATTTGCTCATTCTTTGAATAGGCTTCAGCAGATAGGAAGCCAGATCCATCTTATCACCCAAATCCTGTTGTTTATTCTGTGGGAATATTAAAGGAATGTATAAACAATATTTGATATACTGCATAAAAGTATACACAGCAATGAGCAGTGTTCACACAATTCACACAATTAAATAAGAAGCTGGATAGTAATTACTTTAAAGAATGTATTTCCATGGCTTGTAAGCAAAGCATCCGATTGTGGTTTGTTCTTGCTGTATAACGCATACATTCCAAACTGTTCTTCCTGAAAAAGGAAAAGGTGTTATTCCTTGTTATTTTCTGTTTTTCCAGCGATCAAGTCCTTCTCCATTTAGCATCAGACAGTTTTGTACAGACATCACGTAAAGTTTATAACACCCGCCTCCCCCCACAATGGATGTATTCCAATCCAAAGCTGCAGGAGGTGCTATAATTTAGACACACTTTGGCAATGGACATCCAAGGACCATTCATTTAGGAGATTTAGTTCTCTATCATTTATAGCTCTTCCAGATTGAACAATTTGTCATCTGTTTCAACTATCTGTCTATGGTAGGTATTTCTAGAACACCTTTCATTTCAGTATCTAAATGCTCAATCAGCCAGACTGACTTTAAACAATATTGGCAACTCATGTGAGTTGACCCAATGACTTTGCAGGATCATTCATGTGAGTAAGGGCTGCTCACATGAGAAAGTGTTTCCTGCTGTATGCTAGAGTTAATTTAGACCCTTTAGAAATTGTAAGGACCTCCAGTTGGTAGGGTCACAAAAGTACCTAGGCACCTAAATCCCAGTTTTAGGCTCCACTGCAATTCCCCAAACTCCCACCAAACCTTGTAGGTGCTTAAAGTCATTTGGTGTCTAAATTTTCAGGTTAAAATTTCCCTCAGGGCTCAAGTTTCTTCCTCTGGGCATGTGCACTGCTGCCTCCCTCTAGGTGTCCGGGCACTTTTCTCCCATCTAAGCCCCAGAGCAATTCACGAATTGCAGAAGACAGGAGTTAGCTTGCCTAATTCGCATGCAGCACCTGATCTTATATGTGTGCTCAAAGGCTGCCTACCAGATCGGGTCCCATTCCAAATCTGGCTGGAGGAGATGGTGACGGCAGTTACCACCTTATAACTTTTAGCACAGGGGTGAGAGCACTTGCCTGGGATGTGGACTCATGTTCAATTCTCCCCCCCAACAGACCCAAGGGGGAGAAAGGATTTGAACAGAAGTCTCCTGCCTCTCAGGCAAGTGCTTTAACCATTGGGCTAAAAGTTATAAGGTGGGTAGCACAAGCACCTTCTTCTCCGGCCGTTTGCAGGAGCTAGGCAGGCACCTAAGGGAACGTCTACACTGCATTTTAAAACTTGCAGCAACAAATCTCAGCGCCTGGGGCTTCAGACTCGGGCTTGTGGTGCCACACTAAAAACAGCTGGGTGGACATTCGGAATTGAGCTCTGAAGCTGGGGCAGTGTGTTGGGCTTCAGAGCCCGAGCGCCACTCAAGCCGCAGCATCTATACTGCCATTTTTAGTGCCGGAGCACAAGCCCTGCAAGCCCAAGACTGAAGATGCTCTGGGCTCTGGAACTTGCTGACGTGAGATTTAAAATGTAGCATAGACATACCCATACTCATTTTCAAAAGAAATTCTCTAGGTGCTCAAGCCACCTGACTCCCATTCATGAATTGCTAGCAGAAATGGGCACCTCCTTGCAGCCCAGACTTAGGTGCCTATCTCCCTGAGAGGGACAGGGCATAGGACACACTCATGTTCTCAGCATCTCCCATTGGCTAGCTTAGGCGGCTCCTTACCTAGTGTGTTGGCCTTTGTGAATAGCAGTGTTGTTCCTGAGATTTTCTAGGTGCCTGAAAGTTATGCACTATGACGCTCAGTGTTGCAGCACCTAAGTCCCTATGTGAATCTGGGCTTCAGGTCCCAGTGTTGAGTGTGGTATAGATTAATATCTAGATAGCATTGTGCCCAGTCTAGTCTTTAGGACAGAATGAAATCTTCTCCAATAACTGAATGGTATTAAAGCATATGAAAAGATTCCCTTTTAAATTCTCTGGACATGAGGGAAGCTTCCCAATTTATTGGAAGTTATAAAAAGATCAGGCGAAATCAGTATTTTCCCATTGCCTTGGAACACTGAAATAAACAATCTTTTTCACTTCATGTGTTTGTTTTCCTTCTTATTAAACAAAATTATCTTCTTCCTTCCTTTAAACTAACAGGACCCAAACAAATCATCTAAGGATAAACAAACAGATCTTCCCCTCATAATACAATCCAAGCAAGGAACCAATAAATAAATGTTTTTCTTTTCTAAGAAAAAATAAACCTAGATTATTAACCAGCCTCTGATTTTTGCCTGATATTGTAGAATAGTTCTTCAGATAGCTTTGTGTTGATACAATACAGTAGTTATAAAATACAGAACAGTTGTGCTTCCCCCGCTTTATCCATCAAATAATAAAGGAATTCAGTTATAAATGATCAGGTTCTGTAATATGTTCTCAGGCAAAACTCCTGTCAAAAGATCAATTTTTCAGTTTTCCAGGTTTCTTCCTCCTCTTTTTTCTGTTTCTCCATCTTTCCCTTTTTTCCATTTTGACACTGAAAATGGGAGGGGGGTAAAAAAAAAAAAGCAGAAGGCAGGTAAAATAAGTTTGAGTTTGAAAACCAAAAACATCTTTGGTTTTAGCTTTTCATTTTTTCTTCCAAGAAAAAAAAAATCAGAAAATTTTGAAAAAATGTCTCATAAATATATTTATTTTTTGATAAAAACCCCATCAATGAAAGGCCATCCTTTGTCCTAATCTTTACAAGGCTCTGCCTCCTTTTATTTTGTTATTCCTAGTATGAGAACAGGATAATGGAGAGAAAATGCGGAGGCCTATATGAGCTGGAGACAGTTTGATCCCTGAAATCCTCTGCTGGAGCCCACAGAATTAGAAGAACAATATAAGCCTCTCTATCTCCTGCAATGGCTAACATATAAGGTGGCAGCCCCAGCAATAAAGAAACGGTATGAAGTTTAGTGTTACAACTCCCACTCCAGGCTCCCCTGCATTACTCCCTCAAGTGTAATTCTCAAGAACATGGGGAGCAAGGGCAGGTCCCCTTCCTCTGGGCTTAGTGATGGCTCAAAAGCAGATTAACAGAGTATGAGTGAAAACTGCCAGTTAATTGAGTGATGGGACTGGCAAGAGCGAACAGGCTTGCTTTTCATCCAGATACTGGAACACAGCCCAAAACCACTACTCAGCTGAATAGCAGGACATATGAGTCAAAGACAATCTGATGCTACTGAGTACCAGCTACAAGCAGAAGAACATGTCATGGTTCCCTTGTGCATGCACTCACAAAACAAAGAGCATGCTGGGAGAGTCATTTGGAAGGGCAGTGCTACAAAACATTCTTGCCCAACTTCCCCAACAAATCAACCACATTGTAAGTGGCACATTGGTATTTGTTCCCTTCTGACAAGTAGAACCCAGGAGAGCAAAACAAACAAGCTCTTCATGTGCAGGCCGGATATCTGGCAAACACAGGATATGAACCGAAGGGAATGGTACAGCATATGCTCAAGGATGAAGACGGGAGCGGGAAAAACAGGAAAGGAGCAACTTCTTGTGTGTCACCAGACTGAGAAAAGACTGACCTGGTTATTAAAGTTGTCTCACCCATCCAACCCCCGCCCCCCACAAAATCAATAAAGCTATCACTTTCCTCTACAAAGGGAAAGAAAACTCAGATCCCAGCTCATGGAACTATCATTCAAATTGGCCACCCTGCTATGGCCCAGAGCTTTCAAAAGGGTCTAAGACATCAGTAAACTACCACTTTCATACTAATGGTGTCTAGTAATGAGCACTAAAGCAATCTCTCTCTCTTTCACCCAGACCTTGAGCAGAAAATGGCACTATGTGCAAAATGCAGCCTGAAAGAATTTGAGTCCAGGACGCAGAGAATAAATAACCACAGCAAATTTCTCTCTTATCTACCAGCATCCTCCAACCTACTAACCGGGCATTATGGACAAAGTAAATATCAAGGACTGACACATCGATGCTGGGGAACGTCTGCAAGCTGAGCACAAGCAAAAGGGTCCTAGATGGAGTCACTTCTGAAGGTCAGAGTCTGGCCCAAAGAGTTAGTCTTCCAGTGTTTGTAAAGCCCATTAGACCTGAACAACATTAAATACTCCAAGTGCTACAGTGGCCTGACAGCCAGGTTATTAAATCCCACCTATCCTCTGTAATGTATGTTCTAGAAAACTAGAGGTAGTATGCATTGCAAAGGGGATGAGCAATAGAATAACTTGCTCCTTTGTCAGTAACAGCACATACAGCATAGAATGCTTTTCCACTTTACAAACACAAATTAATCCTCACAACACCCTGGTATGGTGAGAAAGTAATAAAATCCTTACTTTTTCATCCTAGTCAATAGGAAAAAAATCACAGCTGTTGCTCCAGGTGAAGGGCCTACATTAAGCATTCACAACAAAAATGATTCCCTTTTCAGATCATCTCCTTACTTAAAACACAGTGGGCTATTTAATCAATCATTTATTGTCAGGGTTGGGATATTCTTTTGTGGTTAATACTGGATACACAGATGCATTAGGAAAGAGTAAAGAAACACCATGTGAAACTGGATGTGTTTTTCAAGCCATTATTGTTCATTTCCCAATTTCTTTTAACATTACTTTGACACAATTATCGCATGCCAGAAATGGCTTCAATAGACACTATGGGAATTTATTAAAGTGAAACAGGTTTAGAAAGCAGAAATAAACAGACAGAAATCTATCTGCTTCTGCTGTAAAGCAACATCTGAGGATATGTGGTTCAGACAAAGATGGCTATTATGGACTATAACAGTGGGGCAAAAGTTGTGTAAGATATAATAAAAAAAATGAAGAATAATGTTCAATTAGTGTGACTCACAAACAATAAGACAGTATTTGTTAAGATATGCTTTTCAAAATGGGAGAAGGGGACAGACAAAATACAAAGAAATGCAAGAGCAAGCAATGGGAAAGATTTTAAACCCCTTGAACCCCGGGCTGCTACTGCAAAAATTATTCACTTAAAAGTATCCAGCCTTCTATATTACAGTACTCTCTACTTAACCATTGTATATGAGCACTCAGGACCACAGAATCATGACTGATGATGGCCAAGTGGTTAAAGAGGTAGGGAAAAATAGTTCATTATAGTGAGAGTAACCATGACCACTATAGTTAAAAGTTGCATAAAAGCATTTCTATTCTGCCCCATCTGCCTTTCTCCCTCCCCAGCTCTCAGTCACTTTTGATTTTTAGGCTGATATTATGATGTCCACTTCAAAATGAACATGTTTGGAAAGTCTAAACAAAAATTATTCCAGTGTTTTGCCATATGTGGAAAATGAAAATAAAAAAGTTTTTCCCATTGTAAAAATGACCTTTTTTTTTTTTTTTTTTTTTTTTTAAAACACTGGTAACATTGAAATGACCAGTATAAAGTTGAAATTTGGTATGGCAATAATGTTATTTGAGAAGAACCTTTGTATGTTCTGGTGAAAACCGTTATATATTTTTCCTTGTTATGACACATTTAAATCACTTTATCTGGATGTACAATACATTTTACACAGATTATCTTGCTAAACTTGAATGCATGGTAAGAAAGGCTGAACTGCACAGGTATGTGTGGTTAAGTAAGATGTGCAGTGAATGAGGTAAGGGTTTCACATCCCCTACGTATCTGTGTACCAAAAATTGACCAGTTTGTAATATGTGCAGAACTGTCTTCTCCTGTAAAACTCCTAACGTGTGTGGAATAGGACATTCCAGTGGTGTCTAATACAACAGTCAAATATTGAGGAATTTCCTGATGTTCAAGTGCTTGCCCTCTCACCGTAGCATTTGATTAACATTATTTTTGATGGAATTGTAAGTTTAAAACAACATAATATGCAAAGATACATCTTTGAAAACATTTTATAAGGAAATCCTGATCACCAGGCCCATTCTACTTATCCCAACAGCAAAAATTGACCTTAAATCCGTTTTTCCCAACCTTTTGAAAGATGGGCCTTCCCTTCAGGAAAATTAATCGCATGCCCCTGCAACCCTGCCATATGTTGCTAAAGCCCTCCCCCTTTCTCTTCCCCGTGTTAGCGCCATACTGAGATTTCTGCAGGGGAGCGAGGGGCCTGGTCCACACAGGGCCTCTCAGGAAGGTAATGACATGCTGACTTGCATGACCTCCTCACCCCCATCAGTGGTCCCTCATGTCCTGACAATAGACCAGCACCATTTCAGACATTCTATGCCCCTTTCCACAATGGCTGCACCATCCTCTGGATCAGTCGTGCTGATGCAGACTCCCCATACGTTGAAAGAAGGGATGTGCCCTGAACTCCCTACTAAGAGAGGGTCAGAATTAGGCACACAGCGAAGGAGGCCCAACAAGGCATTTCCAAACAGCAAAATGTTAGTGCTTTTAAATGTAATATTTTAAATTTATTTTTCTGTCCAGACACTGATTAGCCGAGTGGAAATGTTCATGTACCACAATTAAACTACGAGTGGAATGCTGGAGCCGGATACCCAAAACCACGAAGCCACGCATCAGACCAGGCCTGGTATATGCAGAATGATCCTTCTGCCATCCCAGAGCCGTCCCTTGGGTAGGGCGAATGGGAGCGACCATTCCAGGCCCCGCGCTTTGGGGGTCCCTGCGGGCTGGTATGATTGGCTGGCGCAGTCGATTCCGGAAGAGACGAATCCATCACTTCTGCCCTGGGCCCTGCACCCCCACAGGGACAGCCCTGTGTCATTCAATGCATATCCCTCTGTGTACACATTATACACAGAGAGCACATACCACCATCTTTTCTCTGGTTAAATGTCTGCTATATTCAGCGGGTGTGGTTCACACATGTCAGAGCAGATGTGTAAGCAGCAATTCGATGCTTTGTCTATTGTAAGAAAATTACTGTCAGTAAGGTGAGATTGTGGAATTTAAGATTAGTTTCCTCTTGAAACAATATCAGCGCCCCCTCGTCCCAACTCACTTGTTGACATTAGGGTGATCAGATGACACTAGGTACTTTCCCAGTATGATTGCAAATAATGTTACAAGAGCACCTGTGCATTGGTTCATAATAGGAAACAAAATTAATAGAAAACATATAATTATAGAAAACTGAAAACTTAGAGGCCGTATTACTTCTAGCAAATTTAGAAAGGTTCCAGCCAGCACGTTTTGAAATATCAAAAGCTGCAGCTGCATGAGGACCTAGGGGTACATGTACAACTCTCTGAGAGAAGACAGCAGGACACATACACAGACAACAGTAAACATTCATCACAGGACATCTAGATCATTCACACTATGAGAAACACAAAAAAAGTAAGTGACATGATTTACTTTGTCATAGGATCTGTGATTAACTCAAAATATCTGATTCTAAGAATTCACCCTTCTTTGGAAATGGGACTTACATGTCTGAGAAAACAGTGGCTGACACGCAGTGGGAAGTCTCTGCAGTGTTCCAGCTCTTTTAGAAAATACTGGCAATGGAAATCATAAAGCTTCTCCAGGTTCCCAAAGATAATATTCCGCTTCCCTCGCAAATCCTGAGGTAAATCGATTCTTTCCATTTCTGGAAAATAGTTGTCGATGATATATCCTAAGGATCTAACATATTCCCTTTCTGTTGTGATCATTTCATCCATTATATGTTGCACTTTGCTGCTGGAAGACACAGAACAGCTGTTTTGAACAGTGACAAATTATGACAATGTGTAATCACTGAATATTGAGTGACTGTCTTTGCTTATTTGCATTATTTGGCTCATTTTTACCTATCCTTTGAGGAAATCACACTGTAGCACTGGCAGCTAAGTTGTTTATGATTATAGCAACAGATCTTTCAGGTTTTTTTGCTCGTCTCAGGAGCAAGTTTTCCCCCAGTTACAATGGTGGAATGTCACTGACTTCAGTGGAGTTACGTGGGCATACCAGAGGACAGAATTTGGTTTACAGCAGTCTATAGCAGCTGTAGTGTAACAGCTAAGCAGCCAGAAAAGAAAAAGAATTTTGAGCTCTGGAAAGACTTTTTCATTGTATTAAAGAACTTTCTATTGCATTTGCAAAAAAGTGTCATGACCTTTTCCATTCCTGCATTCCGTTTGGAAAAAGAGCAACATTTTTGGAATGATAAACTAACATATAGCTAAATTCTCATGAGGTTCAGTAATAAACAATATATCCTCTAACACAATATGAGCTCCCATTGAGAAAGCATGTTCAGTTCTGAAAGATTAAAATGTGACCAGTTTGAGCATTACAGGAAGATTTGCATTCAGGAAAAACACAGCAAACTGAGGAAGCAATCAGTTTGCAAAGTAAAGACAATTTCTGATGAACATTAAACATTTGACAACATAGAAGCAAACAATTTCTTTAAGGAAAAAGGTGTATTTTCATTCATAGACCATGTGGTTGAGAAATAAAAGTATAGAAAAATGTTATTTTTGGTGAGATTTCATTTACTAGGATACTTTATTTGCAAGGAATTGAAGCTATCTGAACTTCTGATAATACAATATGGAGCAAGTTTGACTTCATAATAACTAAGTTTTTTTCTTTTTCATATTAACATTCCTACAATAATTTCAATAAACAACTTAAAAATAGTAGAAACATTTTTGGATGGTTAACAATGACAGGAACAGATTTTAATCTTTACTTCTAACATAACAAATCAAACAAAACCCAACCATTATAGTAGATTCATCATGATGGGAAATGCTGCTGAATAAACTTGATTTAATGAGGTGGACATAGCTGATGACAATATGGAGAACTTTTTTATTTATTAAATTGTTTTAATGGCATCTGAGGTGACATACTAACAATTCCATCAACAGGGGGGACATAACTATTTATATTATGAATTTTTTCCCTTTACCAAATTGGCTAGCTCTTAAACCTGCATCAAAGAAGCAAACTAGAATAACTTCAGTCAGGATTTCCTGTCCAAAAAGGGAAATGCATCTTACAGTAGCTCTTTAGTGTCAAGATTAGAGATGAGCTTGAATCTTAAACCCTAGATCTGAAAATCCTTGAATTTGGGGTGTTGAATCCAAATCCAGAGTTGTGGCTGAATTCTATGGCCAATAACTTGGATCAAACACCAAAAGAAATCCCAGATCTGGACACCCACAAGCTTTAAGTGAGGTGGGGTAAAAATCTGGATTCGGACCTAAATGTTGTAGTCCAGGCCCATCTCTAGTCCCATAATAAAATAATGATATTTTGCACTTATAGTGCCTTTCATCCAGGGATCTCAAAGCATTACACTGTGACCTCTTTTCTCCCATTTCTCACCAGAGGGAGAAAAGAGGTCAAAAAGTGTTTTGCAAATATTAAGTAAGCTGCACAACAACTCTGTGAAAGAAGCATTAGTTTGCCCATCTTTAGAGCTGGATGAAAAACAGGACATTTTAATGACAGTTTTTGTGAAAAAAATTAATTCATTTTTCATCAAAATGTGAAATTTTCATAAAAAATTCTATTGAAAGCTTCACATTTTGCAATGTTCAAACCAGCTCCACCTATGAGTAAACAGTCACAAAGCATTTAAGGGACAGGTTGTGGCTGGCCTCTGTAGAAGCAGCATTGTCAACTCTCAAGGTTTTTATCTTGACTTCCATGATATTTGGTGTTTTTCTTAAAGCTCCAGCACCTGGAGTCAGGTGAACACATGAGAATCTTGAGGCTTTTTAATAAATACATTTCTAGCTCTCCTGGCTGCAGAGAAAAGCTAGAAAACATGACCCCCCCAAAAGCTCAACAAATGCAAGAAGGTAAATAATGGACCCCACATTTTAAAAACCTCATGATTTGTCAGCCAAGCTAATGTATTTTGGGGCTTGACTCATGATTTTTGAATGATTGGGATTGGCACTACTGCACAGGTGCCTAGCAGACTGCCCACAGTGACACAGTGAGTCAGTGGAGAGCTGGGACTAGAACCTAAGACCTTCATTCCCCACTAATTTATACCAGTGTAAATAAGGAGCATCTCTAAAAAAGTGAAACTCATGTAAATGACAGGAAAATCAGGCTTCACAAGTCCATATTCAGCCTCACTCTTGAATCACTACATTGTACTCTGCCTCACCCTTCATGGAAAAGTCGTATATAATTTAATAGAAAAATTAAATACTTCCAATAGAATTCTACAGGATAATCAAAAATAAAAAAATTCTTACAAGAAGTATGCCAGTATTTATTAACTGTGGTAGGTTTTAAGATAACCAATAAGAATCTATAAAATTCTGTCCCTATTAAATTCTAAAGGACTTTTCCATAAGGAAATGGAGACCATATTGTAACTCATGGCATTCCAGAGTTGAAAATCATAAGCAAAACTTTATCTTTTTATGCTTTAATAAATAATCCAATACAAATGCATGAAAAAAAAAACTTTTAGCAGACCTAATCCTCCAAATCCTAATCCTGCAAATGTGAATAAAAATTACTGATCTGATAAATGCCATTGACTGCAGTGTTTCTACTGGACTAACTTTTCTCACATCTGTTTGCAGGATTGGGTGCAGTTTTTGTAAACTCCCATTAAACCGCTGAGCCTGGTGAAATACTATAAAAGTCTGTGGTCCCATGACTTGCTCTAGAATAATTAGATAATCAAATTAAGGAATTTTGTCTGGAGATAAGTACCCAAATTTGCATGGGATTTAAGTGTCTGCAAGATTGGGGCTTAAATGTGGAAAAATAAAGAATCCTAATTTTATAAAAAGGCATTATGGAAAAGTGGAGCCATTCCAAAGTTAACTTCTTTTTTATGAAATGAGTAAAGTCAAATAAAACGACAAACTATTTTGATTGTATTGGATTTTTTTTGCAACTAGTAAAAGTCAGTGTACATATGTTTTAAAAGAGGAAAGTACATAATATAGTTTGCACAGTGTGTTTTGGACCGTTTAAAAGCAGCATTTACAGATTAAAAAAATGGAAACCAAACAGACTTTTTTAAAAACACCAATTTCTGTGCAAGAAAGCTCACACAGGATGTCCATTCTTCCTCTGTTGAACAAATTGATGGTAACATTACTATTCAGTAACACAATTAAGCAAGTGCTTAACTTCAAGATCTTTAAATCAATGGGATTTAACCATCTGCTTAAGCTTTTTGCTGAATAAAGATGGTTTGCTGAATTGGACCCCTTGAAAGCTATAATACACAGATACTATAAACAAAATGTATGATTATTTATGAACTGCTATGGGACACATTCTGATATTCTTACTCAAATTGAATATCACCTTACTCCATGAGTAATGCCATTGGCTTCAAAGGGATTGCTTGCACAGTATGGTGTTACTCAGTGTGTGTAAGAGTATCAGAATCTGGCCCTCAATTACTAGACAACAAATATAAACAGCTTGACTTTTAAAAAACTTAAACATAAATCTTGAGCTCTGTTCAGGCACACACACAAAGTTAGGTTTTTTTTCTCTTTTTTTTGTACAAGATTATTAAAATATAGGTAGATTTAATCATAGATTTTGATTTCAGTTTCCTTCTTTAGAAGCAGTCAAACTTTGGTCTTCCTTTTAACCTTTTTTTTTTATGGCATTAACTGGGATAACCTTGAGAGAGAGAGAGAGAGAGTGTGTGTGTGTGTGAAGTGAGAGAGAGAGAGAGAGAGACCTAAAGTAAGATTGACAGGAAAAAAAAAATAGTGAAACTTAAGAACTTCAAATTGGAGCTGAAGACAGTGTTTAAATTCTCTCTGAATTTGTAAATTATGTTTATCTGTATTTCCTTAGTATTCTGTCAGCAACTCTAGTACAAATATACTTTATTTTAAAGAAAAACAAAATTATTTTAATGGTCATTTCCTTATGGAACACTGTCAAGATAAAAATAATATATTTAAAGCAGTTCTTTATTAAAATTAAATTTTTTAGTAAAAATCTAATTCACTTTTAACTGTGCTGTGTGATTACAATATGCACTTCACTCAGCTTGGAAAATGAAACCTTTCGTTAGTTTTAATTTCCGACTCTTAAGTAATAGCACAATGGGTTGGTTTTCCAAAACTGGAGGGAAACATTTAAATCCAAAAATCCCAACACATTAATATTGAAAAAATATGGAAACGTTTCTTTTCATACTAGGCCAAGGCCTCAATCCTGAACAGATTTACACACGTGTTCAACATTATGCCCTCTGAATAGTCCTATTGATTTTCAGTGGGACTGCTCACAATGAGTAAAGTTAGACTCATAGACTTTAAGGTTAGAAGGGACCATCATGATTAGGGCCCTACCAAATTCACAGCCATGAAAAACACGTCACGGACCTTGAAATCTGGTCTCCCATCGTGAAATATGGTCTTTTGTGTGCTTTAACCCTATACTGTACAGAGTTCACAGGCGAGACCAGCATTTCTCAAGTTGGGGATCCTGACCCAAAAGGGAGTTGCAGGAGGGTCACAAGGTTATTTTAGGGGAGTTGCAGTACTGCCACCCTTACTTCTGCTCGGCCTTCTGAGTGGGGTGCCTTGAGAGCAGCAACCAATGGCTGGAGAGCAGTGGCTGTTGGCCAGGCACCCAGCTCTGAAAGCAGCGTTCCACCAGCAGCAGTGCAGAAGTAAGGGTGGCCATACCATGCCACCCTTACTTCTGTGCTGCTGCCTTCAGAGCTGGGCGGTCGGAGAGTGGAGGCTGCTGACTGAGGGCCCACCTTTGCAGGCAGCAGAGCAGAAGTAAGGGTGGCAATACCATACACCAGGCCATCCTTACTTCAACACTGCTGCTGGCGGTGGCTCTGCCTTTCAAGCTGGGCTCCTGGCCAGCAGCTGCTGCTCTCCAGCTGCCCAGCTTTGAAGGCAGTGCCACTGCCAGCGGCAGCGCAGAAGTAAGGGTACTCTTCTACGCAACCCCCTCTACAATAACCTTGCAAACCCCGCTGCCCCCCACACCTCCTTTTTGGGTCAGAACCCCTACAATTACAACACCCTGAAATTTTAGATTTAAATAGCTGAAATCATGAATTAAGAATCCCATGACTGTGAAATTGACCAAAATGGACTGTGAATTTGGTAGGGCCCTAACCATGATCATCCAGTTTGACCTCCTGCACATTGCAGGCCACTGTACCTCATCCACCCACTCCTGTAAATAGACCCATAACTTGTGGCTTTTCCTGAAGTTCTCAAATCATGATCTGAAGACTTCAAGTTTCAGAGAATCCATCATTTACACTAGTTTAAGCCTGCAAGTGACCCGTGCCCAATGCTGCGGCGGAAGGCAACCACCCCCCCCAACCCCGGGGTCTGCCAATCTGAGCAGGGGGAAATTCCTTCACCCCAAATATGGTGATCAGTTGTACCCTGAACATGTCAGCAAGACCCACCAGCCAGACACCTGGGAAAAAATTCTCTGTAGTAACTCAGAGCCCTCCCCGCCTAGTGTCCCATCACTGGCCATTGGGGATTTTTGCTACTAGCAGTCACAGATTTGCTACATACAATTGCAGGCAGTTTCATTAGACCATCCCCTCCATAAACTCGTCAAGCTCAGTCTTGAAGACAGTTAGGTTTTTTGCCCCCACTGCTCCCCTTGGGAGGCTGTTCCAGAAATTAATTCCTCTGATGGTTCGAAACTTTCATCGAATTTTTAACCTAAACTTATTGATGGCCAGTTTATATCCATTTGTTCTTGTGTCCGTATTGGCACTTGAATATCTCCCCTCCCTCCCAGGTATTTATAGAGAGAAAACATATCTCCCCTCAGCCTTTGCTTGGCTAGGCTAAACAAACCAAACTCTTTGAGTCTCCTCTCATAAGGTAAGTTTTCGAGTTCTCTGATCATCCTAGTAGCCCTTCTCTGCACCTGTTCCAGTTTGAGTTTATCTTTCTTAAACATGGGAGAGCAGAGTTGTACACAGTATTCCAGATGAGATCTCACTAGTGGTCTGTATAATTGTACTAACACTTCCCTGTCTCCACTGTAAATACCTCACCTGATGCATCCCTCGACTGCATTAGCTTTTTTCATGGCTGCAGGACATTGGTGTTTCATAGTCAACCTGTGCTCAATCAATATACCCAGGTCCTTCTTCTCTGTTGCTTACAATAGATATGTCCCCAGCTTATACCAAAAATTCTTGTTGTTAGTCCGTAAGTGCATGACCTTGCACTTTGCACTATAAAATTTCATTCCACTTCTATTACTTCAGTTTTCAATGTCATCCAGATCTTTTTGTATGATATTCTGGTCCTCCTCCATATTGGCAATACCTTCCAACTTTATGTCATCTGCAAATTTTATTAGCACACTCTCTCACTTTTTGTGCCAAGGTCTTCAATAAAAATGTTAAATAAATGGGTCCCAAGAGTGATCCCTGAGGAACACCACTAGTAACTTCTCTCCAGCCTGACAGTTAATCTTTCAGTACAACCCGTTGTAGTCTCTCCTTTAACCAGTTCCTTATCCATCCTTCAATTCTCATATAAATCCCATCTTTTCCAATTTAACTAATAATTCCCCATGTGGAACTGTATCAAATGCCTTACTGAAATGCAGGTAGATTAGATCTACTGCATTTCCTTTGTCTAAAAAAATCAGTTAACTTCTCAAAGAAAAAGATCAGGTTGGTCTGGCACAATCTACGTTTTGTAAAACCATGTTGTATTTTATCCTAATTACTGTTTACCTCTATGTCCTTAACTACTTTCTCTTTCAAAACTTGTTCTAAGACCTTGCATACAACTGAGGTCAAACTAACAGGCCTGTAGATTCCCAGATCACTTTTTCCCCTTTCTTAAAAATGGGTACTATATTAGCAATTCTCCAGAATCTGAGTTTACAGATTCATTAAAATTAAGCATGTGTGTAAGTCTTTGTAGGATTGGAGCTCAAATAAAAGTCCAAGGATTTTGTCTATTAAGTTGTATAAACTATCAAAAACCGTCTCCCTCAGCCCCATCAAACCTAAGTTTTGGGTCTAAAATGACTTGACAGTGTCCCTTTAAAATGAACAACTTATTTTGTATTCAGTATGTTGAATTTAATGTCTCTTTTAAACTGTTTTCCAGAAAGTGTTTAGAATATTACAGTACTTTATTTGTTCCTCACTCAACAAAATGGATTGTGTTGTGGCCATTTCTCACCTTCCTGCTCTCTTTTCATCATCATCTTCTGTATGATGCATCCTTGATGGGGAAGATAAACTTCGGTTTCTACTAATCAAAGGGCTTTTAATATTCAAGCGCTGCATGTATTTCTTCTCAGCCGCAACATTGCTGGCCACCTCCAATCCCTTGATATAAACTCCAGTGTATCCATGGCGGTGCAACTCGCTGTAGCTGCTCTCGAGCTGAGTAAACTCAAAGCTTTGAGTTTTCTTCATGATTTTCTTTAGTGGATGTTTTCTGTGGCGGGTAGTTGGTGACTGGACTGGCTCAGAATAGCAGGAGGCTGATCCTGAGGTAGAAACATTGTCCATATCTTCTGAGATTGGGCTAGTTTTTTGAAGCCCACCCAAGAGAGGAGTAAATGTCTGTGGTGGAGATGTATTAAACGGCACATATACATCCATGTTTTGATTGGTGTTCTCATGGTCTAAAAAAGGTGGTACTCCTGATGGCAGGCTCGTATGCTGAGGTTTATGCAATGACTTAACATTATTATCCCAAATGTTGTTATCAATGCTAGAAGAAAGTCGAGAAAGGGACTGACTTGGTTGTCTAGCACCTTCAGTATCAAACTCACAGTTAACTTTTGCATCAGCTTCCTTGGGGACTCTGCGAGAAGTTTCTTTGTTGAAACCTTTGAGAGCTTCAGAAAGGACCTCTTCTAAATGGTGCCTTGTTTGCTGACATTTTAGCCATAAAATATTCCATTGTTTTAGTTCCTTTTTGCTAGCCAGACCCAATACCATCTCATTCACTTTTTGAAAATTTTCTGCAGAAACTTTTGTAGCTTCTTGGTGGTAGCTCTGCAAACTCTGAATCACTGATTGAGAATATTTGTTCTCCATAGTAAGACGTTCAAGATATTCATTGCAGTGTAATATCCACCCATGTGCCTAGTTTAAAAGTGAAAAATACCATTAAATAATAAGACCGTGTATTCATATAACACCTTCCGTTTTAGAATCTCAAAGCAATTTACAAATATCAGGGTGAAGGTCAGCCTTGTACAGAGGACCAGCAAAAGGCCTGTGCAACATTTAAGTCCCATTTAAGTGCTCATAATAGATCTTAACATGATATAAGTGCCGAATAGGCGTTGTGCTGTCCCTTTACACAGGGCTGAATTTTGCTTCTTATGGTATGTCTACCCAGCAATGTAAGTCCGGGCTTGAGCCTGGGCTCGAGCCTGGGCTCAAGCCTAAACCCCCTTGTGTCCACACACCACTTGTGTTAACCTATGGCTTGAACCCAGGATTAGAGGGTCCAAGCCCATGTTAAGCTGGGACATGGGGTCCAAGCCCATGTTAAGCTGGGACCTGGGGTCCAAGCCTACTGCTTTCCTGTGTGCATGTGGCTCTGGCTTGACTCGGCTCCCAGAGGTTCTCCGGATGTATCCCAAAGTTCCGTGAGACAACTTCCTTAGTCCCCTCTATTCCAACAATCTGTGGTGCAGTCCCAAGGAGGGCGGGGGAATGGGGATGTGGGTGGGGAAGGAGCAATGGCCAGAGAATGGACCTGGGACTAAGCAGCTGCCCTGCCGGGAGTGGGAGTGGCAGAGCTCCTGATTCAGCACAGCCAGGGGAGGGATGATCCCCAACACCTCAGCAGCTCCACCTCCCTGCAGGGCAGCCATTTGGTCCCTCTCCACTCTCTGGTCCTTGCTTCCAGCCCTTCCCCCACCCCCATCCTTCCTAGGGTTGTGTGTTGCGGAGGTGCCCGGGCAGCATAGGAGCCAGCCCCAAACTTCCCCACAGCCTCCCAGGGATCCCATATCCCTACCCTGTGAGGTGTGGTGGGGGCAGGGATAAGAGATCCGGCCTGGGATATGTTGGAACACACAGCACCCTGAGTCCTGGGGATGCACTTCACTGCTCTGCAGCTGGCAGCAGCCAGGCCAGGGTGGGTGGGTGTGTGTGTGTGTTTTCACTGATGCCTTCATTTTATGTCAAACTTCAAAATAAACAAAACTAACTAAAAAAACAATCAAACAAAAATCCTGTTGCTGAACATCCCACTTTAAAAATTAAGAATTGCAAAGTTTCATTGAAATAATTTGACAACCCTGGAAATTGATGTGCTAATTTTCCTCAGAACAGGTGCACATAGGCATTTTCCTGCCAGTGTGACTCAGCCCGGCGCTGGAGAGCCCAATTCTCAGATTAGATGGTAGTTCAGTATAAGGCCTTCTCAAACAGCCATCATTCTACTCAGACAGCCACCAAAGGAGCTAATTGTGCAGTTTATGTATTTGTGCTCCTTATTGGCAAATAAGTCCCATCAACAGCACCACCAGAGTTAGGAAATAGGGTGGGCAGTAGAGTTTTCCCACAGTGCAACACATTTGTAGGGCTAGGTCAGTGGCTCTCAATCTTTCCAAAATACTGTACCTCTTTCAGGAGTCTGATTTGTCTGGGGTACCCCAAGTTTCACCTCACTTAAAAACTACTTGCTTACAAAATCAGACATAGAAGTACAAAAGTGTCACAGCACACTGTTACTGAAAAATTGCTGACTTTCTCATTTTTATCCTAGAATTATAAATCAATTGGAATATAAATATTGTACTTACATTTCAGTGTATAGTATATAAAGCAGTATAAACAAGTCATTGTCTGAATGAAATTTTAGTTTGTACTGACTTCATTAGTGTTTTTTATGTAGCCTGCTGTAAAAAGAGGCAAATATCTAGATGAGTTGACGTACCCCAGGGAGACCTCTGTGTACCCCCTAGGGGTACTAATACCCCTGGTTGAGAACCACTGGGCTAGAGCATCAACACTATGGCGGGGGGGAGGGGGGAGATGGACACTAGGCACTCTGGAATAGCGTTACTTTGACTAGGGTCTGTGCATTGCAATGTGTACTCCAGAGCCCTAGGTTCAAACACAGGTCAGAAAATCCTTAATGTGGGGTTAAAACGCAGTACAGGGTTCCCTGACACAGGTCAGGTGACTCAAGTCTCACTAAACCTAGGCTTAAATTGCTGGGTAGACATACCGTTAGTGAATTAAGCCTCAACACCCATGAAGTAGGGAAATATTATTCCCATTTCATAAGGTTTGGTGAATTGCCCCAGGTCACACAGGAAACTCTGTGAAGCAGCTGGGAATCAAACCCAGAATGCCTGACTGCCAATCTTGTATCTCATCTCAAGACTACTTTTTCCTGTCAAGGAATTTTGTTCTACAGGATTCAACCCTGCGGCCTCTTGTACACACAATATAAGTCCTGATCCAGTAAAGCACTTAAGTGCAGGTACCTTTCAGCACTTTCACTGAAATCAGTGGGTCTACCCATGTGTTAAAGTATGTGCGTAAGTGCTTTGCTGGATCAGAGCCTAGATTACTAAATTAATGACCCACAAGTTAAGAAGTACTGTTATACTACTGGCAGTTGTTAACCAACTTATTTTAAAAAATTCTAAACCAGACAAAAATATCATCTTTTAGGTTGTTCCTGGGAGCCAAAGAGTTCTTGTGACATAAAAGTGTGCTTACAATGACTCTCAATGAAGCAATTTTTCTAAGATATAGAAGCTATATTGAAAAGGTTTTCAACACCAGCTTTGAAATCCAACAGAAACTAGCCTTGTTTCATTAATCTGCATGGATATTCTGTGTTACCTACTCACTAGAACTTTCAGAATCACAAGAAGGGGGGAAAAAAACCAAAACCCTTAGGAACTGATTCTCCATTGGGGTACGATGATGTTAATCAAGAGTATCTCCAGTGAAATCAACAGAACTGCACCAATGTAAAACAGATGCAAGTGAGAGGAGAATCAGGACCTGAGTAGCAGTCATTTTCCTAAGGCCTGATTTTTGGGGGTCCCCCAACAACCACTTGCAAAGACTTGAGTGTGGTTCTGTACTGCTCCTTTGTAAGGTATGGGGCTAGGCCCAATTACGTCCTCAAAGAGGATCCTGAATTTGCAGAGGCAGTGGTCCTCCCCTCTGAAGAAACCGGAAGAAAGAACTGGCCTGTCTTCAAAGAAACCAGAGGTGAATATCCTTGCTCTGAGAAGACAAGACCAGGATTGGGTGAGGGTTCTCCATAGTGTGGACACTTCAGATAAGCAGCCACATTTTTGGATGGTGGCCCAGATTGAATTCTGACCCTTTTGAGATTGCTCCATCACCAGATTAACTATTTTGAAGCTGATTTACCTTGTGCTTGTATAATTATTTTTCCAGTGGAGATCACAATCTTCTTTAACTCTAAGCGTCATTGGGCAGAAATCTTGCGTTTGTACAATGCCTAGAACACTGGGGCACTAATCCTGATTGATGTTTCCGGGTGTTACAGTTGTACAGATAATAATGTCTTACTGTGTGCTTTCATCTGTAGCAAGGATGCATTGCTCTGTGATTTTATACATACATATGAAAAAGCTTGGGTTTATATGTTTTTCATTTGATGCTCTTTACATTATAGAAGCAGAGAAACAATTATTTAGAAGGGTAAAGGTGCTTATGTCATTTGGAGCTTCATAATTGTGTAGAGGAAAATTCTGGCCAGTCGGGTATGTAAGTTCTTGGATTGCCCATTAAGAGCAGTGTATGACTATCTGTGTATAGGGCAGATTTAAAAAGGTTTTGCCTACACATCCACAAGAGAAAGAAGAGATCCAGGCTGTGGTCCATGCAGGAAAATCTGTCTCACTCTGGTGCTGCTGTTTCTGGCTGGGTTTATAATTTTATAATACTTTTTTTTTTTAAACAGCTTCTAATTGCCAGTCTTGTGATTGCATGTGCAGTGCATGTGACATTAGATTCACTGAGATGCTGGGATTCTGGGGAGGGAACAGCCAGCTTAGAGGCTGTTCTGTAGTTGCAGCATAGGCATAGTTTGACTTCTATATCGGGTTGGGGCCTCCAGTTGGGCCAACGGGGCTGTGCACTGGTGGGAGGAGGGGCGGCAAATTATGTGACTGCTTGAGGCTTGCAGTTTAGGCACAGCAATGCCCCTCCTAACTCCCCCCAAACTGCACTCATGGGTTGCAGCTACACATGTAATATCCTGCCTAAACTCTGCCTGCTCTTTTGACCCTTGGTGCTTCTGTGTGTTTCTGAATGACGCTGATCTCTCTGCCCTCTGTCTGGCCATTATTCCAATATATACACCACACTTAATGCAAAGCAGAAAAATAACAGACATCTATTTGGAGGGGGGGAGGGAGGAGAGAACTGCCATTCTCAGTTGTTTATTTGGACAGTTGAGGTACTCCGGGGAATAGCAAATGCCAATACTCTCTCGCTCAGGCACTTGAATGACCAATACAGCTCTGGCTTTATGTGCTGACACTAACGTGTGCTGGCTTTAGATACTGTTGTCCTGGGAGGGCTGCAGGAGGGGATCCCTGCTCCTAAAGATGTTATTGTGGGGGTGTTAGTAGGTGCAACAGAGCATGTCATTTTAAGCTGCCAAACTACAATTTACTTCAGAAAACTTTTGAAGTTCATCAGTGCTCTGGTGAACTTTGAGGGGTCATCACAATCCTTCAGATGTTTGCCAGATTCTGACATGCCATTTTGACATGCCTCAAATTTGATCCTGTGGGCTATACCTCACCAGGGTCTTCCAAAACAGGCCTCATTGGAAATCTCGTGGACAAACTATTCTTTAGCTAGGACATGGCAAATAAATAAATAAATAAATAAAGCAATAGAAGAAGAAGAAAAAGTGTCAGCACTGATACCTCAAAGAAATCTTGCTAGTAGGTGCAGTGTATGGGAAAGTGCATCAGTACCTCCCAGCACCCTGGGAGACTCACTAGCACCTCCAGTACCTTGGAATGGAGGAGAAGGGGCTCATACAACACACATTTTATGGAATATTGTTGCACAAATATTTAAACTACTGTAAATCTGTATTGAACCTGAAATGTTTTTCTTACCGTCTTGTAAAACTCATACAAGTGGATCAGCTTCTCCAGCTCACTCTTCCTTTTCTCTGTCTGAGTGCTGACATTCCTCAAATAACTCCTGAAGGCCTGAACTTTTTCTTCCAAGTTCAGTGAGCAGTTCTTTTGTATCAGCTGCAGCCCTTTCTCACAATATTGCTGTTGAATACAAAATGAAACATACTACATTAGTACATTGCTTCTTCTGCTGTCCGAATTCTTGTTCAGCATTGTCATTTACTCCATACAATATCAACAAATCTTGTTATAGGCCAATTGTAAAGTGAACAAAAGGGCAAAAGTGAATAATCACTCTTGCTGATCCTTTGGGTTCTTTTTTTTTTTTGGATACTGTTCTGCTAATATAAAGTTACTGTTGGCCTTTTTTTAATCTAAATTTCTTTTGGGAAGCATAAAGAAAGAATATAATGATATCAGAGCAAAAACTACAGTCAATTAAGCTTGAACATTTGAAAAGAATTATTACATGTTTAGACGAGTCCTGGTTATGTTGCACTTAATATCATCATAAGAACTTTTGTTTTGCAAGTAACAGCTCTCCTATACCCTTCTTGATGTAATTTCTTTATATGAAATAGTTACAAGCTGAACTTTTCTCTTTACCAGGCTCTAGGAGGTTGCTGTGCCTGTGTACTACTGTTCCTCATGGATGTACTGTGATAGCAGATCTGCACACATTAGGGTGACCAGACGTCCTGATAAAATTGGGACTGTCCCCATATTTAGCTGTTTGTCCCGCCATTTGTCCCGATATTTTACTTCGGCGGCTCTCTGGCTCTATTTATTTATTTATTTATTTTTTGCTTGGGGCGGCAAAAAACCTAAAGCCGGCCCTGGTGCGGGGGTGAGCCTGTGGCTGCCCCCCATGAGTCCCGATATTTTGTTCTTGTCATCTGGTCACCCTAGCACTGTGGTGGGTCTCCAAAAATATTTAAGAGTAAACATTCTAGCACAGAAAGCAGCAATTTTTCTTTAGCGCAAGTGGTAGGTGTGTGTGGGCTACACTGCAGTCAAAAAGAGTCTTTCCATTTACTTCAATGGGCTTTGGATCAGGCCCTGTTATTTCTGGAACACAAGTCCAGAGTTCTATTCCCAGTTCTATATGGGCACTTGAGTTATTAGTGTCATTTATGATTTTTGTTGTTTCTGGCCACAGATTAATTAAAAACTCTCTCCTAAATTCCTCAACTATGCTTTGCTGTACTGAGAATTTGTGAAGTCCCGCTTGCACATGCATAGCTCTCCCTCTCCATGTATTGCTTGTTTTCTTCTTGGATAGTAAAAAAAAAATATTCCAGTTAAAGAGGCAGTAACTTTCCCAGAGCCACAGAGCTAGTCTTGTTTTACTACCAATAATCAGTGAAATTAATATTCTTAATCTCTTACATCTTTGGTTTGTATTTCCCCAATTAATTTTCTAGGCTATTGCTAATGCAACTAAAATAACAAAAGCAAAAACAAGTGTTCCTTAGTACAATACTTACCATCACTTTGTCACTGAAAACTCTGAATTCTTCTTGCTGCTTTTTCACACTTTCCAGAGAAAGCAGCTCTTGATCTAAGGGGCCAAGATATCTCTCGCTTTCATTTTCAAACCAGAGTTTTATCTATAGAGGATACAAGATTTGTTTTTTTTTAAAATTAAAGAGTAAACTATATCTAACACGGAAATTAAGCAACTTTATCAAAGCAAATTAAACTCTTGTCTACATACACCAAATAAATCTTTTAAATTCTTTATTTCAAAACTATGAAAAAAATCTCTCTCTCCATATATACAGTTTATCTAGAAAGCTATTTTATATACTGCATTTAGTAACAGACACTTTAGTCAAACATACATCAGTTTGCCCCATATGTTAGGCCTCACCTTGTACTCCTTACACAGGCAAAACTCCCATTGAACTCAGTGAGAAATTTGCTTGTGTAGAGACTGCAGGACAAGATCATTAGTGATTAATGAATAAAAATATAATTAGAACAGCTCACTGACTACAAAGAGCCAAAAGGTCTGTGCTAATTTTTAAAAACATTTATTAAAATATTTACATTTTCTTTACTCAGAATTTATTACAGATGTTTACGTGACTTGGAAAGTTTACCCTTGTGACAGATATGGCAACTTCCTGCAATAACTTTGGGAGACCTGAATTAAATTTAAATAGCTTTACAGTCCAATGTATTATAAATGCAACATTTATGTATTATTGTGGGATTGTACATAACTATTCTAGTGAGGCGACATGGCCAGTGTAAAACCTGAGAAGTGCTATTAGCTTCAAAGAACTATTTTAAACAAAGTACCAGACCCAAAAAAACCAAAAAACCAAACTTTCAGGATCCACAAAGTGAAGTGGTTTCAGAGTAGCAGCCGTCTTAGTCTGTATTCGCAAAAAGAAGAAAAAAGAAAGAAAAAAGAAAAAGTAAAGTGGGTTTCCCAAGAGATATCTGGGAGGAGTGGAATGCAAATCTAAGGACACAACCTTTGGAATCTATGCCTTGAGGGGAGAACCACTGCCTGGTTGATTACCAATTCAAGGTCTCTAAAGATCACAGACCCAGGCTGTAGAAAGGAAAGACTAACCTATGCATATGGGTTCTTGTTCTGAGCAAAAGCTGTTATGAACTTGTGACTACAGAAAACCCCCATGCTGGGGTTTGAAGGACTGAATCCTACCAGAGCCCTTGTTAGAATGGGGGAGGATCTCTGGTTTAGGCGCAGGCACGTAAGTTCTTTTATTGTTTTAATGTGTTTTCTGTGTAATGCTTTCACCTTAAGAATAAATGTGCTTGCTTAGAAAGGGCTGTGTGGTAACCTGCAACTGTGGGCAATTACAACTGTTCATAATCTCTGAGAAGAAAGCAAAGCAGGCTTATTTAGGCAGTCTGACTTGCTAGGGAACTCACCAGTGTAGGTAGAGACCGTGCAGCCTGAAAACCCCAGGTGAGGAGAGAGAGAGAGACACACATTTCTGCTCAGGAGAGGTGACAGCTGAGGAGCCTGGAGCCAAGAGTGGGTGTCCTTGCTGGACCACAAAGGAATACAGGCGCAGTTGCCCTGAACTGTAACATTATTTGCACTGCATACACACTTAAATGGCCAGCCCAATATGTAGCTTATATTCACAGATTAATTTGGCCCCATGAATGGAAAAATGGAAGGTTAGCCCTATAGCTGATATAAATTAAATCTCAAAAATAGTACTGACCTGGTCACAATCTTCTTCAAATTTTCTTATTTCCTGGAGATTCTCCAGTTGTTGCAGACACTTATTCGATATGAGAACTAGCCTATGGACCTCCTCATCTACTTGATTGTACAAACTTGTTATCGCCTCCATGGCATCTCTATGAGGAGGAAAAACGACACATAAATGTCCAGTGCAAACACAATGCCAGAAAAGTCCACTCTATGTTTCCGAAGACGACAACCATCAAATCTGTTAATTGGCAAAGCAAAGGAGGCTTGGGCCAACAAGCCAACAACTACAGAACGTATTAGTTGTGTGTTTGCTTGTTCAACTTGTCAAAGGAAAATGTATCCAACTCAGAACCACAGATACATAGCAGCCAAGATTTTCAAAAGTGACCAGTGATTTCAGGTATCTCAGCTGCTGGATGCTCAAGTATGTGTAGCTCAGCAGACTCTCTAAGGCATCCAAAAATCACTAGTCATTTTTGAAAATCTTGGCTGTTGTATATAAATGGAGTTGTTTCAGCCAGCCAGGCTGCACTAACCCAGAGCAGTATATAAAGCCTTGATTCACCATAGCTTCAAGTCTGCAGGATTACTCATGTGCTTAAAGTTAGGCAAGTGCTTAAACACTTTGCAGGATCAAGACCTTATTATAGTTATAAAATTCTCTGCACTCTGATTACCTAATCTGATCAGATTGGTATAATACCTGCCCATCTTAACTTCTGACTCCCCAGGTATGTGTCTGCCCACCAGTCCCCTCGCTATCTCACACTGCATGTGGTATTAAATAATTGAATTAGGGAAGGCCCAAATCTCTCCAGACTTAAGTCTGCAACCAGTCTTCCATTATAAGACTGAGTTTCAGCTAGCCTCTACCCCCCCACCAAAAACAGATATCTTGACTTCATGTTCTGAAAATCTGAAGCTTAAATCCCAGTATATGATAACAGTTTCTCTGAAATTTTCTGTTAAATTGAGAAGCACTTTTTCAGATGGCGAGATTTTAAAATTGCTTCTTTTTGAAATTTTTGGACAATTTAATGTTTATTACTCTGTTTTGCCTTAGGTCGATCACTTCATAGGGACAAATGCTACATACAGCCCTAGGAGATTTATATGTAAATCTCATTTCATTCACTGGGAACTGTGTATGTATAAATGAGGGCAGTATCTGGCACAAAACATCTATATTTGCTATTCTCCTTAGGAGGGAACATGAAATCTATTAAGGTATTACACACATCTTCCCTTTGTTACATTTCCTCTCTCTTTGGGATGACTACAATGGCACCGCATTCTGGTCTACAAGGGTGTGAATTGTAGAGTGCTCTAACATGCTGCACTCTAAATGCCCCATGCAGACCCTGCTGGAATGAACTAAAAGGTACCTTAGTTTGCGTTAACATAGTTCTCAATGAGTGGTCTCCTCTCAGGCACACCCTCATGGCCTGGGGAAGTCCTGAAAATGGCTCCTTGTCTCAGTTTTCCTCATGGCTCCCCAGTAACTCAATATAAGTTTATCCTCCAGTCCAATGGTTCTCAACCAGGGGTACACATACCCCAGGGGTATGCAGAGGTCTTCCAAGGGGTACTCAACTCATCTAGATCAATGTTTCTCAACCTGTGACCCCAAAGGGGGGTTGTGGGACGGGTTTAGGGTCGCAAGTGAAGAGCCGGCATTAGGGGTGGCCACAGTGGGATCTGTGAAGCTCTTACATGATTCAGCCCTTGGGCGGCAGGGCTCGGGTTTCAGACAAAGCTCACAAGAGAAGAACAAGCTCAAGTATCACACTGAAATGCAAGTACAACATTTATATTCCAATCAATTTATTTTATAATTATATGGTAAAAATGAGAACATAAGCAATTTTTCAGTAACAGTGTGCTGTGACACTTTTGTATTTTTATGTTTGATTTTGTAAGCAAGTAGTTTTTAAGTGAGGTGAAACTTGGGGTACCCCAGACAAATCAGACTCCTGAAAGGGAAACAGTAACCTGGAACGGCTGAGAGCCACTGCTCCAGTCCATCATAATTTATTAACAACAACATAGTGCAAAAGTCCATAACTAGTAGTCCCAAACACATCTACATCCCCCAGTGCACGTAGCCTTTAAAACCCGGCTTGGTTCTCACCATCCTAGTGTCTTCCACTACACCTGGACTCTTTGGGTATGACTAAACAGCAAAGAAAAAACAGCGACTGGTCCGTGCCAGCTGACTCAGGCTTGAGGGGCTAGGCCTGTGAAGCTGTTTCACTGCTTTGTGGACTTCCAGACTTGGGCTGGAGCCCGAGCTTGGGACCCAGCCGCCCTGCAGAGTCCTAGAGCCCCAGCTCCAGCCTGAGCCAGACATCTACACAGCAATGTAACAGCCCCGCAGCCCGAGCCCTGTGAGGCCAAGTTGGCTGGCAGGGCCAGCAGCAGGTGTCTAGTTGCTGTGTAGATATACTCTGAGTCAGTTGTCCTCTGTCAGAAGACCCACCCCAGCCCTTCCTTCTGGGGCACAACCCTGCTCTTTGCAGCAGGAATTCCCACATGCTTCTTAGCTGGGAGTGTCCTCATGTCTCCTCTAGGGCCCAGCTCTCTGGCAAGGAGACACCAGGGACTAAGTCGCTCTGCTGTTCCCCTTCCTTCAGCCCTTGGCTCTAGCTCTCTGGTTTAGAGCCAGCAGGCATCACCCTCTGTGGCTGCTTCTCTTGCTGTCAGTTCTTTCCAGCCCCTAGGCTCTGGGTAGGGGATGCCAGCCACAAACCCCTCTGGCTGCTCTCCCAGGAACCACCTTCTCTCTCCGGGGGCTTCTCCTATCTCTCTTGTCTGGTTGACTCAGTCTGCTCCGGCTCCTGACTGACCTTTTATAATTCCAAATGCTGCCCTGCATGCTGAACTGGCCCAACTGGGAGCAAGTGTACGGGAACAGGAGAGCCAAGCCCAGATTCATATGATGGACCAGCAATCCTGTTACAGTGCTCTTACAGGACTTCATCGCTGCCAGCTAGGTGCCTTCTAGTTCACACCAGCAGGGTCTACATGGGCAGTTTAATCAAGCATGTTGTGCTTTCTACAATTCACCCCCCCACACACACACACAGACACTGGACTGCAGCGCCATGTAGACAAGCCCTTTCTCTCCCTTTTCTCTTCTCTGATTAACATGGGTCTCTGATGCAGCATTTATTGCAAAGCAAGCACCTACCGGTAGTCTTCTGTATTGCAGAATTCCTCTTTCCTGAGTCTTGCAAGGATTGTCCCACCCTCTAGCCTTAATGTTACCAGCAAGGCATCTTCCAAAACAAGTTTCATCATTGTCTTGTGTTTGTCGATTAAGTCACTGACTTCCTATACAGAACAAACACAATTAATCTCATTTTACTAGAAACCTAGATAGTGTATTGGTACCACAGTGTGGCTAGCATGGCTTTTATAAAACAAATCCATGGGCACATTGGTCAGGGAAGTAACATAACCCTGTTAATGCCTTGTTCCCACCTGTAATTTTTGCCCTACATTTCCCAGCGTTGCTTCTACTGGTGGAGCTGAACCAGTTTTAGCAATAATTTTTGGCCAAAACATTATGGAGACTGAACTACTCTCTCATTCACTACACTTGTCCCTCAGATTGATTCAGGCACTCTGGCAAGGCAGTGTGGGGAAGCCTGTCGTATTATTGACTAAACTGTGCTTCTTTTGTGAACAGAGGAATTCAATTTCCATGGCTAGTAAACTGGCACCTTTAACAGAAAATGATTAAAACAACAATAATTAGAGATGGGCCAAACCTGAAACCTTGAATCCAAACTCCTTTAAAATTAAAGGGATGCAAATTTGAATGACTATACCTGAACCCATCCCTATAGTTTTGTGTTGCATTAAAAAAACCCCAAAGTGTCTATTTTCTAGGGTTTGTTTTTCAGGTGTGGCAGAAACCTTATGAGAAGGGCTCATCTTGCAAGATGTCTATAATCTTGGTTTCAAATTTTGTGAGAACAGCTCATGGGACATTGGTGATCTAAACCTTGACACCCTATTCTGACCTTGTAACTGAAGCTAGTCTAAACCTGATGCAGACAGGATCCAAATATCTCCTCCTCAGCTTCTCTCTAATAACCACCATAATATATTACTGAGCTACCTCAGGCTTCCAATTTTTTGAATTCAAGACATAGCATTTGTGACATCAGCTAATACTTACCTGCACTGTACTTAGGGTTCTGTTGGAGTTCAGCGAACAGACTGAGTTCTGTAGAAAGACAATGGCCTCTTTGCAGTTTGTAATAAAGGGTTCCAGTTTCTGCAGCAATAAAACACGGTGACAGTTAAAACACTCAAAAAGACAGTCTCAGGAAATAGCTTTGGCTTCTTAAACTTGAAGTGTCCTAGATGGTCACAAAGAGTTATTTGTATGTTAATTACAATAAGGGCTTGTCTACACATGGTTTTTGTACTGCTTTAACTATACCAGTTTGAAACCAGTATAGTTAAGTGGTACAATCCCCTTAGTGTGGATGCAGTTATACCAGTATAACTATTCCTAAATGGGAAGTGGAATAAAGGGAATAAGCCAAACTAATAAGGGGAATAAGCTACAAAGATAAAAGACACTTTTATACCAGAATAACTGCATTCACACTAAAGGTTGTATAGATCTATTTCAGTAAAAAAAATTACTCCCTTAATTGAAATAATTAAATGGCATAAAAACTGCATTTAGACTTTAGACACAGGTTTGTTTTTTTATCATCATCGAAATAGGCATAGCCTTAAATAAGGTCATTGCTTTCCAAGTCAGTATTTGGAATGTGTGCTTATATACAGTCTTTATAGATCCCAGATCTTCATCTGACATAAACTGGCATAGCTCCATTGACTTCACTGCCAGAGGACAAAGTACTGCACATGAAGAAAACTTCAGGGCCCGTTATTGACTTTAAACTGATTGACACCAGTTGAGGATCTGGCCCTAATGATTCAGATACGTGTTAGAAAGTGAGTTTGGCAATTCTAACATAATCCAGAGTGGAAATCTGTCTGAATCCTGCAACCACGACATAGCTGAATAGAGGCCAAGGACTGATTTAGCCAGGGATTAACAGAATACATCAGCAGAGCTGTGTGGGGAAGTTTCAACACTATCTACATGCAGTGTACAAGACTCTAGGCTAGCACTGTTTGTTTCTCATTTTTATGAGGAATAAAAGTTACTAAATTCCATCAAGAACATTCTAAAAGGGAAAATAAAATCAGAGGCGAACAAGTAATGGGAGCTGCAAGCACTATCTTACCTTTCGGAAACGTATCCAGTCATGGTGGTTATACAGAAAGGCTCCATCAAATTCTGCTGTCAGCTGGGTACAGTCAATGTGCTTTTGCAGAGCCTTCAGTGATGTGAGGACTTCATACTGTTAAAGAAAAATTGTGAATGGAGCTGTATTAATGCCATAAATGAAACCACTGGGAAAAACATACATAGTGCCAGTTGTCAAAATCTTTTACAGAATCTCTTGAGACAGAGGACCAGATCCTCAAGCGGGTATAAATGAGTGCAGATCTAGTGAAGTCAAGACCCTGGCCTCAGATTTTCTTCATGTGTAATACTCTGTTTTCTGGAATGGAAGTCAATGGAGCTATGCAAATTTGCACTAGCTGAGGATCTTGCCCAAAGTAGTACATCTTATTTGCAGAAAATATTTTCTGTTACTATTATATATTTGTTAAAATATATACAAGATTGAAAGGAAAAAAGTCTCAAGTGACTTCTATCTCTAACAACCATCTATGCCAATAGAATATTACATATAAAGAAAAAAAAGAGACATTGTTAAAAATTCTTTGGGTATCAAGTTTTATTGGGAGAAAATAGTATATTTTAACTCTACATACAAAGTTCAGGAGAACAAGCTTCTGTTCTGATTGATTTGATTTAAATAATAAATTAATTTCTGCTCTTTAACTTCAGCTCCCTTTATATTCATTTCAAACATCCATCAAATTTGTATTTTTAAAAATACTTTATTTATAAAATTCCTGCATAGGAAACAACAGCAGCAAGTCATTATGTTATTGCAAAGAACACAATTCACATAAACATACTTCTGACTATCCACTTATACAATTCAGCAAACTGGTTTACGCAGTAAGTCTAGCCATAAAAGGGCAAATTCCGCCACCCTTACATTCCTTACATGACAGGGCTGTTGTGAGGATAAATACATTAATAACTGATGTGCTCAGATATCATGGTAACGGCAGCCACATAAGTACCGAAAATGAGATTTGCATTGAGAAGCACGTTATAGATAGATATAGATTTGAGAGGCACTACTCACACAGTAAGGTGCTACTGAATTGGAGCTACTCAAAGTATTAGGGATTATTCAGTGAGTAATAGTAGAATTTGCCCCTTAAAAACAACGAAATCAATTTCTTCTAAACAAAATAAAATGTCATAAAGTTACATTTTGCAAAGTAACTTTTCATAACAAATTTTAACTTTACAAAATATCATGCACATTCTTAATGTTACCTGAATTGCAGTATCTTTGTCAGGTCTAAATGCAGATTCCTTCTCAGTCAATATCAAGACACTATGAATGGAGTGAGGAACTGCACTCTGGAAAGCAAAGCAAAATGAATTTAGAGAAATGCTTTATTATGAACCTCCCAACCTTTTTTCCTTTTTGTCGTTTTTTAAAATTCAGCTTGATTGGTTAACATGAGCATCATAAGACAAGAAGTATCTTTAAATCGTTACTTTTAAATAATGTATTTTTCCTATAATAAATGTAGTTATGGGGTCAAATTCAGTTCTTTTTGTTGCAGGAGCACATTGTTTTATTCTTCAATAAAATTAACTTGGATTACTCTATAACTGCAATTATGTTTTCTTAGTGACTAACCTATGCCGTATGTGTCCTTGCTTTACACTACGTTATTCCCATAAGGTGTTAAAAAGCCTTATGTGAAAAATGTGAACAGCACAAAACAAGGATACAATAGCCTGCAATGATCATGGTCAATCTTGTCTATCGCACATATAACTGTGTTCGTGGTTCTCACATTGGTGTGACCTCACATATGTGTGTTCACCTGTAGGGTTTGCTGAATCCTCATAGGTTGACATCAACATGAGACTCCATCATCATGTTGTAAACTATACACATTCAAACAGTAACTGAAGTTTAAATACTTTAACTAATAAAGGATGACATTCATATTTCTTGCTTCATGCAGTATTGCTTTGATGGTGTTTTCTCTCTTATAAAAGTGGCTGTTGGAGAGGGTATTAGGTCTCAAAAGACATTGCATGGATATTTTTTTTTAATCCGTCAATTAGGCATTTAGGGATTTATCCAATGCCTACTGAAGTCAATCAGTGTTTCCTCTGCTTTCAGTGAGTGCAGGATCAGAGCCTAATTCATCTCAGTGCTGGAGATGAATTTGATGTAGGGCCTTAAGTAGGTATTATATCACTGTTACACCTTCCTTATTCTGCAGCTCTTATTCAAACAGAGGTTTCAGGAGGCAGAGCACATGAGTTTGCTGCCTATCTACCATCCATCATTCTTGCCAGTGAATTGTAGGCCATTTGGTGCTTCACATAGAAGCACAAAGCAACTCTTCATATTTTAGCCCTAAATCTTGATTGGAGTGCTTCTGCATCATCATATCCATTGTGACTCCACAGCTTGCGAAAAAGATTTATTATTTCTGTTGCTATGACACAATGTACTATTGGTGTTACTGGCTTTTTTCATTATCAGTATTCTGTGTTCTAATTTTCTGTTATCTTTATCTAATATTCCTTCTCGTTTTCCATCTCTGTGTTTAAAGGATACTTCAGAAAACACTGCTTAGCCATACACATCAGATGTGCTCTAATGCAAAGACTGAACATTGGGACGATACAGGCCGAGTGGCACAGTTAACTCTGATTTCACTTGGGGCTTGATTATAATTTTACAGTCTGCCCAGAATCAGAGGCCTGCCCTGAGACAGAGAACAAACACTGAGAACAATTCCTCCTCCATTCCCCCTTTGCTCTGGGGGAAAAGTAAATTACTTGTCCGGTTTTCCTGGAGCAGCTTACACCTCCCTGTGCATGGTGCCAGGTCGCTCCACTTACTGGTGCCCCTTGTGAGTGCAGGGTCGGGCCCTGCAGCAGTCCTCAGGGGAGTGGGGGGGGGGGGCCATGGGGAAGCGGCAGAGCAGGGGTTGGAGCAATACGCAGCTGTGTAGGGCATCAGGAAATTTGGTGCGGTGTCCTACTCAGCTGCATACTTTGCGTATGGGTAGGGACGGCCCTGGTGCCAAGGCTCTTTCCCACTTCCCACCCCCTCTAAAGACTCTTCATGAGGGTTCCTAGGCAAGTAGTCCCCGTCCTGCCTGCATGACCACAGTCACAACCAATGCTGGGCTGAGGAGGAAATAAGAGTGAGCTGAAGGCTAGTAAGTTAAAAAGAGGGAACTGATGTTATAAATAGAATGACAAGAATGATAACAACAAATCCATCAGTCCTCCCTCTGAGCCCTTTCTAAAGGATGATATATTAAGTCTTTAATCACAGCAGCTGCAAAGCATGCTGTAATGCAGAGTCCAATGTACGTTTATGGCACAGGCTCAAGTGGCCACATTTATATTTGAAGCACAACGGTCACCTTTCCAGATTGGCAAAATTAGTACTTCATCTTTGTTGTTTTTCAAAAGTTCAACAGTGTTTGCTCCTGGCCTGTGGGAAGAGGGTATCTCGAAGCCCACATTTTAGTTAGGTCTCCTGCATGTGCACTTCAAAATGGAAAAAGCCAAACTAATTGATTTTTTTTTTTTGGTGTTAATGGCAACCCATTCTCCGCCCAAGCACACAGACCAAGTTTCAGCCCACTCTAAATTGAAATGGCTAGTCTAAAAACATCTAAACTCTAAAAATGGAGCTGACAAAGGAAAAATTGTCAAACTGTTACATTTAATTTCATTATAATAAAACTATCTACCTAATTCCACATTTTCATTGCTTTCAAGATTTAACAAAATATAACAAATATCTTGTTAAACACTGTGCCAAAAACAAACTCATTTGGTTCCAGGATTCAATTCATCATCCTGTGATGACATGTTTTTCCTCAGGGCATATCTGCCACATCTCAAATGTGTAATATACTTAAGAAAACACTAAAGCCATCTTAATAAAATAATTACATCAATGTGAATTCAGTAGATTTCCTTTTTTTCCAATTTGGATGCAAAGCCATTTAGAAGATTCAGTTACAATGAAAACTTGAGTATTTGATGGAAATTTTCCCAGTGCATATTTCTTTTTTCTCTAAATTGTTTGCTTCGGCACACCAGCTGTGTGTAGGAAGGGCAACTATCTAGATCTAAGTGCTACATATGGTTAGTGTCTGTCTGCAGCTGTGGGAAAATGGCTGTGTAAAACTCACAGGGTGATGTTAAGTAAACGCAGTAGCTGGAGGTACTTGCACCTCAAGTCTGAAAACGTTTGATCTATTGTTTCAATACTCAAGTTCTGACTAGAACCATAAAAGATTAAAGATCAAAAATCATTTTGCTCTAGCCTTCTACTTTGTTTACTTTGGGCACCTGACAGCACTTTGGAAACAGTTCCACTGTTTCCCTTTTTTTAGTCAGTTAGGCCTCATACAGGTACTATGTGGAGCTGATTACAGGACTGCAGCTTCAGTCAATCAGTTTCCTCTCATGTTTGTGTGGCTCTTCATACAGTAAATGGACAGGGGAAAACATTTTAGGAAAGATGGTCAGGAGAATAAGAAGGTTTAATATCTGAAACTACTTTTAACTTTAATTTTTTTAATTGATCAAATGGACAGTGTAGCGTCTTTCAGATGGACAGCGTAGTGTCTTTTTAATCAGAGTGCAGTTACAATATAGGGCTTTTGAGGGTAGATGGGAAAGAGTAAGAAGGTGAGAGGAATCATAAAAATGTCATCATCTACAACAACTTGTTCTTGTTTTGTCATTTTTCTCCTTGAACAACATGATTACCATATCTACATCCTGCACTGTATAACCTTAAATGTCAACTATGGCTCAAAGCAGATGCTCCATGGGAAAATTTCACTCCTCTCTCCGTGAGTTTTCAATGTTTTCATTTTGCTGTTGTCATGATTCAGAAAGAAGGCTGGGATGTACGAACTTTGGAAGAATGTCCATTTTCTGCCTGTGATTAATTCTGAACTGAACAAAAAAGACTTCACCCTTGTCAAAGGAATACTGATGGAAGCCAAGCACATTAAAAGGCTGTTGTGATGATGACGTGTTAGAGTCACTGTAATGTCAAAATACGTTGTAACAGAAAATCAGACTAGAAGATACTGAGATCTCTGTCCTAGCGTCTTTTCCTTTTTGAACTGTTCAGTGAACCAGCACTTACAGATCTTTAGTTTCACTGTGCAAACAAAAACAATTCACTCCATTAAAGACAGGAGAAAAGTTGGCCTCAGTTGTCAAGACATTCTGTGTAACTTTTATTTTGCTATTTGTTTCCCTCTGTGCACCAAACTACAGGTTAACAAAATGATTGTTGGATAATATCAAATGCAAATGAATCTCCATAACAACTTCCCAATAAGTTGCTCTAGTCCTACTCACTGTTTGAGAAAACTGTACTTAACAGTGCTTAACAGTCAACAGACAGACAGTGCTTTTTTTTTTTTTTGTAGAACTAGCACTAAACTCCTCTCAAGAATATACCATACTTGTAATTTTGTATTTTAAATCTATTCCTTCTACTTATATTTATACCTAATCTGCTTTAACTTTTTCAACTGATCCTTTGATGATCCTATTGTGTATCACAAATTAATTTTTTCATGTGCTGAATGGAGAAAGTAATTCGGAAAGGAAAGAACTACAACTGGCATTAAGTTTAACACTGTAAGCTCTTTGGGACAGGAGGCATCTTTTGATTGTCTGTGTGCACAGCACCCAGAAAAACAACACCCCAGTACCTGATTAGGGGCCTCTAGGTGCTACCAAAATACAAACAACAATTTTTAAAAATACTAATATTTTAATTTGTGTTCTTAAACAATGCACCATAAGCACTAACACTTACCTGTAATGCTGGGAAAGCTTTGAAAAGACCAGGACTAGGCTGGCACTTACGAGCATCCACTAAAATAACGAGCCCCAGATCACGTACTTCCTTCCTAGAAACAGAAAGGCAGATATTTCCTAAGCTGCATTTCCTCTTGATAAAAGTATTTGCTAAATATTTATAAAATTGTATTCAAACAAAAAGGTTGATGATTGGGCCATCTAGAACAAATATATTTTATTTCCAGTCACAAATAAAGCGGCAGACAGTATATTATGCAGAAAATTATTATGGGCAGGTCAGCCCCTCCTATTAAAATATCTGTTGTAGGAGCTCAGGGGTGGGAAAACTTGTGCTTCCCTCTCAGAGTTTTCTCCAGATCATACCATCAGGGATGAACAATTTGCTGTTGTGTTGTCTCTAGATTCCTTGTGGCCCTTCCCATTCTCCTGTCAGCATAGCTCCTTTTCCAGTTGTCCACTGTATCTAGAACTCTGCCCCCCGGCCCCAATGCCTTAAAAGTGGAGTTTCCCCTGTATGGAATGGCTGTTTGGTTAAGATAATACAGCCACAGTAGATATCCTCCAGGTTTATGGAGGGTGGGGGGAGTAACAATGTACCTAGACAATGATCCCCCATCCATGACCAGATCTCTATCCCTGGAGAAGGCTCTCTGTAAGTCTGGAGATAGGGTTGGTGGTGTCAGCCAAGTAGTTGGGGTCACTTTTCTCATGAAAATGTGTAGATTTCTGTGGAGAGGGCTCTCTCTGCATAAGGTCTGAGGGTGGGGGAAATGATCTGTAACTGTAATACTAAGCTGAAATGAGTTCACGCTCATGAAGAACTAATTGCATGGCAGACTGATGCCTTGTGCTGGTGTGTCAAATGGTAATATCCCTATTTTTCAGATAGACTGGTGTAACTGAAATGCTTTCCCTAATATGAGGGTTTTATCATCTAGATGTAAACATTTACTCTGAGTTAAACATTGTAGGAGTTGTGTGGCTTTGGAGAAAATTATTAGAGCCGTAAAAAGTTTTAGCATTAAATGAGAAGGCAAAAAGGAGGTATGATTCCCAATACATTTGTGCTCTTACAATCCGACTTTTCAGTTAGTCAAGATTATAGACTCTATGACTCGGATTTTAAAACACACTTTCAACAAATTTGGGTGCCTGATTCCCTCTATGCTACTTTGAAAATCCCAGCCCATAACACTAGCGAATGACACTGCTATATTCAGGGGAAACTACAGTATTGGGGACTATTCTAAGGCCTAACTGCACTCGCTTTAAGGGTGAAATTCACCCGTGCTGAAACAAACTGCACAGGATTTGACCTCTCAGATGTTACACACTTGAAATACGTTGTTTCAAATTTTGTTTAAAAGCTGTTTTATCATCCTCTAGGCTCATCTTTACATGCTGTAATTATATAATCTAAATATGGGGTTACATATATTTACACTAAGTATAAACAGTAATTACCTTTAAAGGGATTAATGATATATATACACAATGAACAATTAAACATTACTTTAAAAAGCAAGGGCCATTCCAAGGCAAACATTACATTCAAAGAATGTCAGGGTTGCAAAGCAAGTTCAGAAGAAAAAAAAAAGAATTACACTATTAAACATTAAGGCACCTTCACTGCGACGTGAGTGGGTACAACCATCAGACATTAATTTATTATGCCCTGTAGTGGGGAAGTACAGATTTTGGGCTCAATCTAGCTTCCTTTTAAGCCAATAGCAAACTTCCCATTCACTTTAATAGGAATCCCAATTTCCCCCCATGCAAAAACATCTTATAGATGTGAATAGAACATTATATTCGTTCTGCAGTTCCCTTCTTCCACCATCCTGAGAGAAAGAACAGCATTCTCTATTACATTCTACAGGTTTTACAATTTGCTCTGTAGAACCTTATTGGTTTTGTCCCTATAAAATTCTATATGACTTTTCTGTAAGAGGTAGGAGCTAGATTGCCCAACTAGGCACCGTGACGTTATCTGATTAAAATATGACCATGCAGATCATTGTTGCTACCACTGTTACATAATTGCAACAAATCTTTTACAAAGTACATTAAGAAAGGTGTCTATGGAAAGGGTATGATTTGCTGAATATGATTATGCTATTTGTATGCATGAATCATTTTTGTATTTGAAGTTATAAGTATTGGCTCTATATCTGGATTTCAAATGTTTGCTCTTGGGGTAATGCCCACAAGGTATTTAGTCTTAACTCACAATGGACCAAGGGAGATGCCTATCTATACTTAATGGCCTTTCCTGCTATGACTAAGCGAAAACATGCATGGACATGCGACTTCCCTATGTGACCCCAAACACAATTGTTTACCTATAATTTTCCACAGAGAGAACACTGGGAATCCCTTCAATTGGCATAAGCTAAAAAAGACCATGGAAACATCTCCATTTTGCCTCTTTCTTACTCAAGCCTCTCTCCTGCTCATACCTCTGGGACTATGGACTTATACTAATGGGAGCATTCTAACTAAGAGACTGAGGACCTTCCAATGATTTGCAAGCAACCAGAGACTTGACTTAAGCCAGCAGTTTATGCCATCGCTGCTTCAAGCCTGAACCAAAAACTTTGCAATTGTTGTATGTATTTGATTCTTTTAACCAATTTTAACCCTCACCCCTCTTTCTTTTTATAAATAAAACTTTAGATATTAGATACTAAAAGAATGGCAATAGCATGATTATTGGGCAAGATCTGAGTTATATATTGACCTGGGAGTGTGGCTGGTCTTTTGGGATCAGAAGAACCTTTTATTTGATTAAATTGATTTTTAAAGAACCATTCATCTTTAAGTCTAGTGTTTTTGGTAGCAATACAAGGACTGGAATGCCTAAGGAAACTACTTTTCTGACTTCTTGTTAGCCAGTGTGGTGAAAGAGAAGTTTACTTTTGTTGCTGCTTTGGTATATTTTATGGGAGAATAACCACCAGTTTTGGGGTGTGTCTTCCCTATTCTCAGTTCTGACCCACAAAGGCATGGTTACAGGCACCACCCAAGCAGAGGGTGATGCAGAGCCACACGGCTAGAAGAAGTGGTGGGGAAAGGACTGTGACTCAAGGCCTGATCCTAAGCCCACTGAATCAACAAAAAGACTTCCAATGACTTCACTGGGCTTTTGGCTCAGACCCAAAAAAAGGTACAACCCCTCCCTAAGCTCCCTGGCATACAGGGGAATGCACTGCAATGCATCTGGCAGCGTGTGGGGTCAACGTTGAGTGAGGTCATGGTCCTCTAGGGGGTAACATATGGCCCTGGGAGCAAAAAGAGGCAGCAATTTCTTGGCTTCCGTGAGCACCACAACTGCATCTATCCCTGCTCTTTGTCCCCTTCACATACAAACCTGGAACAGTATGGCCCTAACTGTACTTTTCTTTGGTTTTTGAGTCTGTAGAGTTTGATACAAAATTTGTGAATTAGAAACAAAAGGGTTTGTTACACAGAAAAATTAATTTCTCTGGAGTTATGTGCTAAAGTAGACTTTCTTGAAAGTGGAGAGACATTTTTCTGCAGTGGTAGATAAACATAGGCCAAGATTATAACATGGTTCAAAAAGAACTAGATACATTCATGGAGGATACGTCCAGCAATGGCCAGGGATAGTGGGGATGGTGTCCCTAACCTCTGTTTGCCAGAAGCTGTGAATGGGTTACAAAGGATGGATCACTTGACGATTACCTGTTTTGTTCATTCCCTCTGGGGCACCTGGAATTGGCTACTGCTGGAAGACAGGATACTGGGCTAGATGGACCTTTGGTCTGATCCAGTATGGCCATTCTTATGTTCTTATACTAGACTAGATTCTCATGTGCACCCAAACAAAGAAAATGCTTCTGGGTCGCGGATCCTGGGATTTATTCTGTAGTGGCCTGGTTCCCTCAGGGCTGCTCTAAACTAGACCAACTGGTGAGAGCTTCAGGGGACTTCTTAGCCAACTGAGGACTCCTTTAAACCAGGAAATTTCAGCTGGATATGTCAGTCAGCTATCCAGCCTCCTTGGTACAGCAATATATGGCTTATTGTGAGGGACAATCAGGCCTGCTGCATTTGCCAAATATGCCACTGCTTTGAATTAGGGTATGACAGGGCCCTTGATACACTTGTGGAAGTTGTGTGAAGGCCACTGGTCAGTAGCACTGTATTTTTAGAACTATACAAAAAATGTCAACATCCCCCAATACCTGAGTTATGACAGTCATGTATCTACTAATTCATGGGGAATTCTTTTAAAAGTATTTTGAGCAAAACTATTTTTTCCAACATTGGGCAGAAAGACAAATATATCACAGGATTATATTTTATATTTGGAATGCTTTGATGTTTAATTCAAGACACGTAGGTTTTTTTATTTTATATTAACTTTTGGAAACTTCAAAATTCTCACTATTTAAATAGTACTTTTAAAAGCACCTTTACTATGTTTATTAGTATGTATAAAGGCACAGAACAAGATCTACAAGATAGGAGAATTGGCAACATTTTATATATCCGGCCAATTTTCAATCATCCTCGGTTTTTGTTGTGCAAATAAAACTGTACACAAAGTTCTCTATAAGTTACAGTACCGTTTGAATTTGCACACTCTATTCTACACATGTGTGCATGCGCAGAGGAAGCAGACTTAAAATTTGGTCCATTACTTATAAACTTAGATACAATTTCATCTGTTTTCCCATATTAAAAATGGTATCACAATTATAAGAGCTCTCTGAAATTATTCTAATAATTTTTTCGTTGAAAAATGGTCTTTTTTAAATATAAAAGATTTACTGAAAAACTTGGTTTCAGAGTAGCAGCCCTGTTAGTCTGTATTCGCAAAAAGAAAAGGAGTACTTGTGGCACCTTAGAGACTAACAAATTTATTAGAGCATAAGCTTTCGTGAGCTACAGCCAATGAAGTGAGCTGTAGCTCACGAAAGCTTATGCTCTAATAAATTTGTTAGTCTCTAAGGTGCCACAAGTACTCCCTTTTTTTTTTTTTTTTTTTTGGAAAAACTTGATTTCTTTATTTTCATTTTTCACAATATTTTTTCATTACTTTTTGGTCAATTTTTTAAAAACAAAACCATCACATTTTTCATTCACTGAAAACCAGGTTTGTGACAAACATTTTTATTACATTTTCAGTGAAAATTTAATTAAACAATTTTAGAAAACAAATTGAAAAAATAATGAAAAAATGGATCCATTTGAACCTGTAAAACAAAAAACCACTTCAAAATGTTGAATTTTTAAGTGATTTTTTAAAATCAGTTACACTGACTATGATAGAATTAGTGCTCCAATCCTGCGAATGCTTACACATGAGTAACTTCACACCTTCGAGTAGTCCCACTTGTGGTGTTAGTGAGTTCAGCTGGGATCTCCTGGGATCTGCCAGGCTTGGGAACCCCCCCAAACAATCCCTCTTTTTATGGGTTTTTATGGGAGCAAACGATCTGAGCCAACATGATTTCTCAATTGATACAAATTTGAGGAAATATTGTAAATGTGTTCCTCATGCGCTGTACTGTGTTAATGTAATGAAAAATACATCTTATGTTTTGCAATTCTGCACAGAGGAAAGTGAAAGAGACAATTCAGTAAGTTCTGCTTGTCCATTCCAGAGGTTATTCCCCATTATGGAAAGCAGGAGCCTTATTTATTTAAGTTCCTTTTGTAAAATCTACAAATGTCACAACAGTAATTTGTACCTAACAGCATCAGATTTCCTACCCAATTTAAACCTTTATTCACTTGGATTCTACAGCTGCTATTGACTAAAATATGCTTTCTGATGAAAATGGAATAGAAAAAAACCACCTACTTTATGAGATTTTCATATATGAAACTCACTATCTGTAGTGTACAGGAATTGGCTCGCATCCCTTTAAATAATATGTGAACTCTATCGGCTATGTCTGCACTACATCTGGGACTGAGCCTCCCAGCCTGAGTAACAAACTTATGCTAGTGCTCTAAAAATAGCTGTGTAGATGGTGCTTTGACATTGTGGCTTGAGCTCTCAAGGCCCCACCTCCTGGCCCCCAGGCTTAAGAGCCCAAGCTCCAGCCCGAATTGCAATGTCAAAGCACTGTCTACACAGTTATTTTTAGCACACTAGCATGAGCACCACCTCCACAAATCTATGGCTTAGGCTGGGAGGCTCGCTTCCAGGTGCAGTGTAGACATACCCCTAAAAACCCTCATGGTCTTATTTTTTTTTCCTAAGGATAATGAAGTCTGCAGTTTTCCTCATGTTTTGATATCCCATGTTTCCTCATACTTTGTGAACTCATTCAAATTCAGAGATATAAAGATGATTGAATTTACATGAAAACTCTGGCTTCACAGTACTAGGAACAGCATTCATATTTTACAATATATAACAGGACAGAGTCTGAGAGCACCGTCCAAAGAACTTAATTCTCAAATTTGTGATGAAAGTAGGTAATATAATGAAAAATGCCAAGTACCTCATTTTCCCCTTTTGCTTTGGAACACTACTGAAATCAGTGCACATCTTCCCTTGGGACTTTTGGGTGATTTCCAATATTTTACAGTTTGGAGATATCTGAGTTTAGAGGTGACAGATGAACTCCTGATCCGTGTCCATTTAGACCACTGCTCTAGGGGACAGTCTTCAAAAGGAGTCTGTTGCATCACTGAACATCCCTGTTACCTGACCATTGGAGTGGCACTGACACTAGTTTCACAGGAGACCTGCCTGGTTCCCACTAGCAGAGGAGAGCAAGAAATTAAAAAGGGAGAAATATGTAGCCTGAGCAGCAAGAGTAGCCTAATGGGCTATTATCCACACTGAAGTATACATTCTATACCCAGTGCACATACACTGAGTAGACCACAATACCCGAAGATACCAAACAAAAACTAAAGAAAATCAGAAAAAAAACCCTTTATAACTATTCTTATTAAAACCAACGAAAATATCCAAAGGTCAAACTGTAGATCTGTGATATCAAAGATTAAAGTAGTCAAATTATAGAAATACTGAAAGCAGCTGCAGGAAACACACTCCACAAATAACTGCAGAAGTCATTGAAATGTTTCCTGGTACAGGATTGCACCCTGCATTCTTTTTGCAAAATAAATGTAATCAGTGTTACACATGAAGGGTCAAATTTGCAAAGCAGTCTGACCCTGATCTCTGTAAAATATATGCACAGTTTCATAAACACATAGCAAATCACTTTTTATCTACATGATTTGTGCATACAAAATTGAGGACAGAAATTTAGAGACCTTTTCCTATTTATAGAAAACAACAGGGAACACCAAAAAGAAATTGAATGAGTAATAAGCAAAGGTAAATGCAAAGAATAAGTACTATAGGGTTCCCGAATTGTAACTCCTCATTTCCGTGGATGGGGATATTATCCTATACATTTATTCCAGGCAGGGAATCAACCTATACATTCCAGTTCTAATACATTTTTCACTGCCAAGAGCTATATATATTCTAATACATATAGATACAATTTCTAAGGCCCAGATTTAGGAAAGCATTCCTGTTCTCTATAGCACTTAAGCACATTTGTAACTTGAAGTCAATGAGACTTAACAACATGCTTAAAAAGAAAAGGAGTACTTGTGGCACTTTAGAGACTAACAAATTTATTTGAGATAAGCTTTCGTGAGCTACAGCTCACTTCATCGGATGCATGCCTAAAGTTATACATGCACTTATGTGCTTTATTGAAGCAGGGCCTAATTGCATACAAGGGAACTTTTCATTAATAAAAACAAAAAATTGTTTAGCACCATCCTTTTGAATGTCTATCCAAACTGGGCTGACCCTCCAAGCATTTTGATGCTCTGCCATTCCCAACAGTGAAAATGGCATTGTTAAATTTATGTGACACAGAAGAACTCAACTAATTTCAACAACAGACATGATTTCCAGTTTATTCTAACAAAATGTATTTGTTTTACTGACAAGTTTTGAAACTTATCAAAACATCCAAAGCTAACAAGTATTAACAGAATTTTTTTTGTTAACTTTAACTTAAGGGAACATTGAAAAGAAGTAACAAAGATATTCAAATACACTCTCAGTGCATAAAATCTCTTAAAAAATAAGTGCAAAAATAAAATATCACACTGCATATTCGACAAAGAAATGTAACACTGCTACATAATCAGCACACAGCCTCAACCTATTCACCAGAAACCTTTCTAAACTCATATCCCCTTACACTGTGTGCATTTCACATATAAACTGTGAAATCTCACAAAATACAGATAACAGAACCAATTGCACACCATCCTCAGTTCAATTGCCTGTTATTACCTAGAGACCCCAATATTTTGCCTTTTTCTCTTGCTATATAGAGCAGAGACTTGATCCTTCCACATCCTACCTACCCACAATGATCAAGGGATGACAACCTATCACATATTAATCTCCATATACAGTCCAGAAATAACCCCCTTTCCAATGGCACAAAAGACAAATGTACCCCACCCACCCTTTCTTTACAGAATGAAAAATCTCATTATACCTTCCCTATTCACCCTCCCATTGTTGAGTCAGATACAGATACTTTCCAGATAAAGACCATATGTCCATCTTCATCTACATCATTGAACACACATAGGCCACAGATCTCAGAGCTCTTCAGGTATTTGGCTCCCCTCACCACTCCACTGCCTCTCCCTCACCTTCAAGACTGAAGAGTTGCACAATATTCCTGGTTCCTGATCCTCTCCTTCTAACTGAAGGCTTAGGAAATCTCAGGATCAGGATTACTAGGTGCCCTGACCTCGTACTGCCTTGCACAACTTATGAGACATTTCTTACTAATGGGAAAGCTTTGAAATGCCATCAGTTCCTCAGGTTCCCTGTCCTGTGAAGTGGAGGGGTGATACACAGGGGTCCCTTTCCTTTATTCAATATCCCATAGGCCACGTGGACTTTATAACGTGCGTATCACTATACAAAACAATTTTTGTAAATAAGTCTTTTAAAAAGTTATTTTAAATAGTGTTAAGTCCTAGATTTTAATTGTATTTTATTATATGTAAAGTCTGAAATTTTACAGTCAAGCTGTTTTTACCTAGAGGGACTTCAAAACGCAGGTATTTTGTGTAAAATTTTTAAAAGTGCACTTTTAAGCCTCTGTCATCAATTAATGGCTTGACAAATACCCTTCAAACTTAAATAATTTCTACGTACCCTGAAATTAAATCCCCAAAACTCTCCTCGTGTGAAAAAGCTATAAAGGGAGTGAATATAGGGACTAGAACGGAAACTTGGCTACAACCTTAACTAGCGAGCTGCTTCTGGAGTTTGTCCATAGTAGGGTAATTTTTAAGGACCCTCAACTCAAAATCATCATCATTGTTGTACTTTGGTGAATAAAACAACTGTGTACTTTGGCGGAATGAAAACCATTGCTGCAAACAGAATCATCATCATTACTAGATTAACCACACAAGACTGGACTAGATCTTCAAACATTTAGATCCAAATACACGAGCCTCTAGTACCTGAGCTGAAAGAAAACCAATATAAAATATCACAGTGCACTATGAAAGAACCAGTCTGATGTGCCTAATTTGCAACCAGCCACCAGAGGGCAAACTGTTCAAACACACTAGCCATCACAATTAGACACCTAAGTAGTTAATTTTGTTCAAAAATATAATTTTGTTCAAATACAGCTTTCTGCAAGGATTTTAAGGATATTTAAATATGCAGATATTTGATAGGATAGTAAGAAGCTATTTTTGAGCCAGAAGGACGCAACGGTACATTAGACAAACTACACGTCAAATAACGACAGTTATTTAATGGCAATAAAACAAACAGCAGCAGAAGCACAGCCAAGTAAAGCCGGCAATTTTCATCCAAACCAACTTTCCTAGCCAAAATCTTTGAGTAGCTAAAAATGACAGTTTATAATGGAACCTGGTTGCAAACTTAAGCCCTGATTCTGCAATTTACAATGCACAGGTCTGTGATGCTTGCAGAGACCCACACAACTTCAGTGGGGCTCTACGTGAGTACAGCAGCCCACCAGGGCATTGTAAATTGCGGGACTGGGGCCTTAATTAAGAACCGGCTGTTACTGCTCTATAGTAATCCCTCTGTGATCGCAACATCTGTGTCACTTGAAAAATGACCAGCCCAGCTCTCTTCATACCTGGGAATGCTATAGAAATACATCAGAAGACGAGCAAGCTCTGTACTTGTGGAATGTTCACTTGACCAGATGGTATTTCTTGTGCAGACTTGCACCACTGCTCTGCCACCCCGGTCTCGGCTTCCTAACCAAATAAAACGCACAAAGAAAAGCCATTGAAGAAGCATGACTGAGAACGAGCGATTTAGAAGTGTGTGTGTCTGGAAAATGACAATGCAGAAAATCTTAAAAGTGAAAATAGTAGTGATTTTCCATCCCCTGCATTTACCTTATTATACTGATTGTGATCACAAAATTTCTTAATCAGTGTGAAGATCATTCCTACTATTTAAGTTCCTACTGGTGATTTTGATGGGCAAGATCTCTTGCTGGTATAAACTGGCTTGGCTCCATTGAATGGAGTTGTCAGTTTATACCATCTGACCCATATATCTTCTAAAAATAACTTTTTCTATGGCAATCAATTTATCTTGGCTATCTTTAAGAGATCTATGTATATTATACTATGCATGTGTGTGTTTATGTTTCATTTATCATCAGCAACATTGTTATCTGTCATTACATACCACATAAAGAAATGACTCCAGACTGCAGTAATTCCTGGTTGATTTCAAGTAATTGGTTTGGTAATCTGTGGCAAAGGTCTCCAGCATTTGTAGACAGCAGCTCACTCTCACAATGGAATAGCTCAGGAGATGCATTTGTAATTGTGCTATGCTCACCCTGGAAACTGTTTCTTGAGTCTATTACTGTTGAGTGCTGCAGAAAATCTGGCCAAATGAAAGACAACTGGTTAAAATTTTTATTTTTCTGTGTATTTGAAAATTGCTCTTTAGGTAGCTTCCTATCAACATGTAAAAATTAGCATATATTTATATATTAGCATATATAAATAGAACAGAAACCATATATAGATTACATTAAAAATAAATTAAAAGAACATTACAGTTGTAAAGCTCTCAGAAGTCAGGAAATTCCAGAATGAAGGTTGCCCATCGGACCTGTGCAAATGCATGATTCAGTCTAATTATATGAGCAAAAAGAATGGCGTACTTGTGGCACCTTAGAGATTAACACATTTATTTGAGCATAAGCTTTCATGGGCTAAAGCCCACTTCATCAGAGTATTTTCTCCACAGGACCCTGCTACTCTCAGTGCACAAGAATCCTTCTGCTCCTCCCCCAGCTTGTTCCTGGCTCCAGTCTGTTCCTATCCTCCCCAGGCTCCTAGGTCTGTTCCCCTTCTGCTCTTATTCCTCACGCCCAGTTCCAGTCCCTGTCCCCACACCCACCACAGCTCCAGCCCCCCAGCTATCCTCTTCACCCCCCGACATTCAAGTCAGGCTGTTCCTCCTTCTCACTGGAGAGCCAACAGGAGGCAATCTCCCTGCTCTCAACCCTTGTGCCCAGCACTAGTGGCCCCTGGCAGTCATGAGAAGCAATTGCAGGGAAAGTCCCTTGGCTGGAGCGTACAGGCTCTGTGGGATGTCGCATGAGCATTCAAATTGAGTAGGAGATGTATGGGGACTGAGCATGCTCAATAAGGATGGAATAATCAAAGAATAATGCTGCTAGCATGTAATAAACTTGCACTGAGCATGTGAGAACTGAGATTTTCAGAGGTTTATAGTTCGGCTAATTTGGAGCAAAATTTCACAGAGATGGCAAAAGGCACATCACTGACATGATGGTGCCCACCTCTACTAAATTTCAAGTCACTGCTTCGATACATGGAGGTGCTACAGCTTGTTATATTATTTTATATATACAATGTTATAATAATTTTGTTAATGAATATGGACAAAACAGTATATTTTGCCTATTTGTTCTTGGAAATAGTGAAACTGCTTTAGCTGAAACATCTGGAAAAAAAATCAGCCTGAGGCAGAAACCCACCATGGGAAATTTCAGCCCAAACAGTTACAATTTGGCAATGTTATAAGCAACCAGAAACAGGGTTTTAAATTGGTGACCCTTAACTATAGGCGTAGCTACCAAATCTGCCTATGCTAAAGCTTGCATATTAAACTGAATGAAAAACTCTGGGATTAATGTCATATTAAGTTTGCAAAACAAAGCACCGAGAGGTCTGGAAATTTCAATCTCAACTCTGCTATGTTGTGCTTATGTCTTCAAATATGATCAGGGCTTAATTTGTGCCAGGGTTTGCCAGGGCTGAGCCCCGAAACCTCTAGGCTTGGCAGTTCATAGCCCTGGCACTGAATATGGTCGTTCTTTATATAATTATAAATTATTGTTAATATTATAGAAGCAGTGATAGCAAGTCCATAGCCAAGCCTGCATTCAGATTTTTTTTTTAAACAAAGCAGGTCTAAAGCCCCTGAAATATTAATCCTTCAGGGAACAATTAACTGCATTTTCCATGACATTTTTAAAGAAAATTTTTACAGACTTCCCAGAGCAAATATTTTTAAATGAACCCCAACTGAAATGGTCCAGAGCATCTTGCTTTTTCTGGCTCTCTGTGGCTAAAGAATCTCAATCACCAAGCTTCTCGCACACACATAAATGTAGTTCCTATAACCTCTCAACAGATAACATTAAACATTTGAAAAGTGGTCTAACAAAGTAAGTTATTCCCTTAATTCATCATTCCTTTATGTGGCTCCATAAAGAAAAGCCAATGGAAGTGGCCAGGATCAACCAATTACTTCTTTCTTTTGAGGGTGCCCAGCCTGCACTGAGGCTGGGATCACTTGCAGGCAAGCTGAGGTTTGTCTTGTCAGCCTAGTTTGGCTGCCATTTTCCACCTAAACATGCCCCTTTCCATTTTACAGTCTTTAATAGCAACAGGGAGCAAGCAGGAGGAGGGAGACTTACAGCCATATTGGGTTGACACACCCCACTTGCTTTGCACCTCAGCAGCTGAAGTAATACACTACAGTGACGGGGGGGAGGCATATAAATAAATAGATTACATTAGATAGTAAGGAGACACTGGATCGGATTAACTTCTTCCAGTTTAGTAGGCAGGAGATCCACCCCGATGATGCATATTTTATGTGTAAATAAATATACACAAATACACAGACAGAAGGGAAAGAAGAGGAAAGAAAGATGGAAGAAAAATTCCTTGGCTGACATCCCACATTTCAGAGATGTCTACATCCCACAGTTGCTGTACCTTTGAGTGCTGCACAAGAAACAGGGAGAGATCAGAGTTTGCTAAATAGAAAAGGAAAATTCAGCTGGAAAATGGCTATTTTCAAACATCTGAAAGACTATTACCAGCAACAGAGAGAAAAAACAGGAGTTAAAAGCTATAAAAATACACTTGACATCCTCCCATGACACTTTATATTACTAAATGATTATAGATAAAAAAATCAGTATTTTATGCTGGTGTTGCTCAATAAGCAACACTGAGTTAATTATGGAATAACATTTTTGTCACAAAGAAGCAAAAAATGGCAGTGGAGTTGACTCAATGCCAAACTGAAGCTGTGGCAAGGCACCTAATCAACTGCAAAGAAGAGGAAGAACTGTGGCTAGGGCATGGGACTGGGAATTTGGAAACTTGGGTTTTGTTCCTTGACTTTGCCAATGTACTTCACGTGACCTTGAAAATTATCCCTGCAATACATAATTGTTATTGTTACTAAACAAAAATAAATCAGAAAATGGCTTTAGGCAAATCAACACAACTATACAAGTTGGACAGTTGCTCAGCTGGTATAAATCATCCTAGCCCTGTTAACATCAATGCAGCCACATGGATTTACAACAGCTGAAGGACTGGCTCCATTTATTTATTTATTTATTTATTTATCTGGAAATGTTCTGAGACATTGGGACTGGCAGACGGCTGCAATGCTCTCTGCAGGATTTGGCAGGGATATTAATGCCAAGGATGCATCGTAGCTGAAAAATATGCAAGGTGCTTGAACCCTCTAAACTCTCACCAGGTGCACCGTCAGCTGAGGGTGTGCAGTACCTTGCAGGATTGGGCCTTGCGTTTTCAGAGGAACCACTAATCTGAAAGCAAGGCATGGAATTTAGGTTTATAATGGCATCATTTCAATGCTTTCTGGGATGTAACTGGTTGAAAGTACATTATCTGCTGTTGCTGGTCTATTCCTTCTTTCAACTGATGGAGAGGAGGTAGAAATCTTCTCTTCCCATAAAACATATTACAATCACTTTGCTAAGAAAGTTTTAAATCTCTCTCTATCTTTGCATCTGTGCTAAGAAGTCTTCAGGATCTCTGCTGCCCCACCTAGGTTCCACAGCCATGGGGACAAACGCAAACCCTGAGGGAGTCAGACTTAAGAGACTGCCCTTCCCAAGGCAGAAAGTGTAACTCCACTTCACCAACTGCCCATGTATAGCAATTGGAACAGCAGGCCAGGGAAAAATGCAAGGGAAGGCAGTCCTACCCTCTTATCCTGGGGGAGCAGAGACTATTCCACCTGATTGACAAACAGAGTGGATGAGCCATGCTTCATGAGGACAGCTCTGTTCAGCCAGAGAATGAAGACAAGGCCACCAGGTCAAAGATAAACTCTCCTCCCCATTAGCAACTAAGATAGAAAGTAGCAAAAAATCTCCCATGGAACTTCCCAAACTAAATGGAAGATAAGATGGAAGAGACCCATCCTAAACCTACTCCCTATGCTGCTGGAGCTACACAAGTTTTGCTACAGCCCTGGAGCATGATCTCCCCATCTCTACCTGTCATGCAGCTTTGTGGTCTCCCATCTAAACTAGGCGCTAGCACTCAGAGGATAAAGCAACATGATGTAGAGCCAGTTTATGATGCCATCAGAGGCTTGCATGCCCCTTACAACAATGTAAAGTTAGGTCAAGATTTGGCTTTTTGATACCATTGTCAGTTTTTACAAAACATGACTCTATATCCTAGTGTGAGCCATTAATCCTAGCTCTGATACCATTGATATACGTCCCCATGAATACAGATTTTGTCAAAAACGAGGAGTCCAGTGGCACTTTAAAGACTAACAGATTAGTCTGTTAGTCTTTAAGGTGCCACCAGACTCCTCGTTGTTTTTTTTGTTTTTATGGATACAGACTAACACGGCTACCCCTCTGAGATTTTGGATATTAATTAAATCAAATTGTTCACTGAAAGAACGACTGGTGAAACCCAGCAGCCTTATCACTTAAAGACTATAAAAACAATATAGCAGGGTGTTCCCAGTTTCAGTACTTGTGCTCCAAATTTTCAAGACATTATCCCACATTATCTTAGGTGCTAACCCATGTCAATACAGAATAAAACAACATCAGTAGATTAACAGAATCTGGCAATCACTAATGGCAAATGCCCTGTTGGGAAGCTGTGAAATCACCTGAGATTTGTCACCATACAAACTGGAAGGGGGGGGGGGGAGAGAAGAAATCTCTGTCCAGAAACACTTTTCCAAAAACACCCCAGTGCATAGCTCAATATGCTAATAAAAATTATATACTACAAAACCCCACTGTCTTGCTCCCCACTGAGCAAAAAAAATATTTAAAGAGGATTCTTGTCTTAGAAATGACCCATCCATTTCCAAATAAATAAATAAATTACAACTTCTGCATTTCCCTTAGACTTGCAAGCATAACCTTTGAACTCTAAATGAGGAAAAAAGAAAACTCTAACTCCCAGAAGCTGAATCTGTGACCTCGGTCACCTATGCTGCCAATCTTAAAATCAGTTGACCATAACATGACAATTTTTTAAGCAGAACTCCACACTGAAGTCAATAGGAATTTTTACTTAAAACTTATGGCATGTTCTGGCCTACTGTCTGACATTTTCATATTTTTTATTGTGGCTTGATTCATGTTTGAAGGTAGAGTTGATACTGCGATAAGTACATTACCTGAAATATAAGAACAAAGAAATGCTGCAGATGAGAAAAGACCACACATTTATGAAGTTTCTCTGTTGTTTAAATGCCATTAAATTACGTAGAAGCAATCTTGTAAAAGTCTATCAACAACCATTAAAAATACATTGCACACTATTTGTACTTCAATATCATGTTTGTTATAACTAGCCACACACTTTCCCTTATTTGAAAAACGGGCTTAGATAACTTAATTTTGGAGGGCAAAGGTTACTTCGGGATAATGACTGTTTCATTAGAACGGTGATATTCATGGTGTTCTCAGGACTGCATTTCACAGCTATTTAACACTTACTTCTCCCACCAAGACAGGCAGGCAGGGTGCGGACCCCCTCTCGCCTCGAATCCTGGGGCAATAGGGGGCGGCGGAGTGAAAATAGCAGCCCCTAGGGGTCAGGACAGGGAAACACAAAGGCCGCTCCCTGGGGGTCATTGACAATTCTCCATTGACAATTTGCATTTAAAGGTAGTTGATTTTTTTTGTACTGATCCAAACCACATGGAAAGTAACTTGAGTTGTTTTTAATGTATAAATACAAAGTATAGAGGAGAAATTCCAGACCTTCACTACATGCCCAGCATCTATGTTTTTGATAATGTCTGTAAAATGCCAATTGACTCCAAAGACATTACATGGGATTAATTGAGAGCAGAATTTCATATGTGTTTCAAGAAGGTTTTTTGTTGATCTCTGATCAATTTTTTTGACAGCAGACTATACAAAGCATTCTGAAAAGCATATCTTAAAGCAATGGAAATAAAATAAATTTACTTAAAGTATTAAAACAGTAGTAAAATAGATGTGAAATAATAAAACATTGATGATGTCACTACTGTTTGTGCTTTAAATCTGAGCTCAGAAAGCAGAAAAAAAAGTAATTTTATGTACAAAGTTTATATATGTTGATGCAGGCAAGCTAAAGATTTTAAAAAAAATAAAATCCATGTTGTAGTTTGGTTTTTACCTTCAACCTCTTTGTTGCATTTGTTGCTTTTCACTGTAATGAATAAATGACCGTTGGAGTCCAACTTCCCCAGTCTTAACGCATGTCCATTTAAGAGCTTTTTAGGGTTTGTACTTGCTGAACTATCTGAGAACAACCTTGGACTATGATCCTTACAACGCGAACTCTTATGTGACCTATCTAAAGACCGAGACCTTCTCGGTCCAGCCCTGCAATCTGCTATTGAGAAAGTTTCATGAGGTACAAGCAGTTTTTCTGAGGCCTGTGAACAATCTTCAGGCCTTATGACCTCTCTTGTTTCCTCCTTTGGTGCAAGTCTATCAGCAAGAGAATCTTCCTTCTCAATCTGTTTCTCACAAGATTTGCTCTCAGAGATTCTCAAGTCATCATTCACTTCACATGAGTCTACTGTCTGGTCTGAAGACTCCTCTTCTGCAATTGATTCCTCTGAGCTGGAACCAAGATTCATTGGGTTTTGCAAAGCTTCCATGTATGACTTTCTAAACAAGCGCCTTGTCTCAAAATATGAAGAATCCCTGAGTTGTCGTCTTCTTGGACAAGGGCTGCTCAAATCTGTGCTGAAAGTTATACTTTTGATGCTGTTCTTTTTCTCCATTATGGGAGATAACGCTCTACCTTTTAATACTTCAGGTGTCATTTCAGGCTCAGTGGCCTGTGGTAAAGCCCTCTCCATCATGCTGGGGCAGTCCTTAGTCAACGTGCTGAGATTTACGTACTCTCCTTTGCTCTCCTCAGCTGGGGTTCCAGGGAATTCTAATTCTGCCCTACTTTCTGCAGTATGAACTGGACTATACACTTCACTCCCTTGATTTCCATGATTATCGGTAAGTGTTGCTTCTATGACTGTAGAGCCAGTATCATTGGAAGTGGAACTGTCATGTGAACTATTGCTCTCCATGGTCTGTGTCATTGTTTTCACATCAGTATTATTGCTGATTAACCGGTCGAGGAGAGGGCTACTGGAATAATTATGCAGAATTGTTTCAGCTGTAGGGACAAAAATAGGATTCACTATATTCTTCCAAGGTGTTCTATATACAGCTGGGCCAGTGGTAAGTAAGCAGCTTTGCAAGGGAACACTCTCCCTTTCACAATTTACATTTTCCAAAAATTCTGCTGTAAAAACACATCCATACACGGTTTCAGGTACAATAACTTCTTCCATTCCTTGTCCATGTCGGGAGAGGCATTTTAAAACTAGTTTTGCTGACTGCTTCCCAGCCGGAAGAATTTGTAAGTAGAAATCGCCTGGTTTCAGACGGACTCTGTGAAGAGATGCTAACTGCACTACCACTTTTTCATGGATGCACAGTGGCCAGCCTTCATGGTAGAAAATAAGACCAGTGTATTTAGCCTGCAAGGAAAAGAGAAAGCAAAATGTCTGAGAAAAAAATCTTTATCTTGGACGACAGCATTTCGTTACAAATATAAAACAGTGGGGTCAAATTCTGCACTGACTACTCCATCATTGAGCTCCATGCAATTAGACAGGGCTATAAAAGGTTTGTATAACATAGATTCATAGATACTAAGGTCAGAAGGGACCATTCTGATCATCTAATCTGACCTCCTGCACAACGCAGGCCACAGAATCTCATCCACCGACTCCTACGAAAAACCTCACCTATGTCTGAACTATTGAAGTCCTCAAATCGTGGTTTAAAGACTTCAAGGAGCAGAGAAGCCTCCCTCAAGTCACCCATGCCCCATGCTACAGAGGAAGGCGAAAAACCTGCAGGGCCTCTTCCAATCTGCCTTGGAGGAAAATTCCTTCCCGACCCCAAATATGGCAATCAGCTAAACCCTGAGCATATGGGCAAGATTCACCAGCCAGATACTACAGAAAATTCTTTCCTGGGTAACTCAGATCCCATCCATCTAATATCGCATCTCAGGGGATTAGGCCTATTTACCCTGAATATTTAAAGATCAATTAATTACCAAAATCACATTATCCCATCATACCATCTCCTCCATAAACTTATCGAGTAGAAACTTAAAGCCAGATAGATCTTTTGCCCCCACTGCTTCCCTTGGAAGGCTATTCCAAAACTTCATCTAATTTCAAGACTAAACTTCCTGGTGGCCACTTTATACCCATTTGTTGTTTTGTCCACATTGGTGCCGAGTTTAAATAATTCCTCCCTCTCTCTCCTGTATTTATTCCTCTGATATATTTATAGAGAGCAATCATATCTCCTCTCAACCTTCTTTTAGTTAGGCTAACCAAGCCAAGCTCCTTAAGTCTCCTTTCATAAGACAAGTTTTCCATTCCTTGGATCATCCTAGTAGCCCTTCTCTGTACCTGCTCCAGTTTGAATTCATCCTTTTTAAACAAGGGAGACCAGAACTGCACACAGTATTCCAGGTGAGGTCTCACCAGTGCCTTGTATAATGGTACTAAAATCTCCTTATCCCTACTGGAAATGCCTCTCCTGATGCATCCCGAAACCGCATTAGCTTTTTTCACAGCCATATCACATTGGCAGCTCATAGTCATCCTATGATCAACCAATACTCCAAGGTCCTTCTCCTCTTCCGTTACTTCTAATTGATGCGTCCCCAACTTATAACTAAAACTCTTGTTATTAATCCCTAAATGCATAACCTTACACTTCTCACTATTAAAATTCATCCTATTACTATTACTCCAGTTTACAAGGTCATCCAGATCCTCCTGTATAATATCCCGATCCTTCTCTGAATTGGCAATACCTCCCAGCTTTGTATCATTTGCAAACTTTATTAGCACACTCCCACTTTTTGTGCCAAGGTCAGTAATAAAAAGATTAAATAAGATTGGTCCCAAAACCGATCCCTGAGGAACTCCACTGGTAACCTCCCTCCAGCCTGACAGTTCGCCATTCCGTAGGACCCGTTGCAGTCTCCCCTTTAACCAATTCCTTATCCACCTTTTGATGTTCATATTGATCCCCATCTTTTCCAATTTAACTAATAATTCCCCATGTAGCACGGTATCAAACGCCTTACTGAAATCTAGATAAATTAGATCCACTGCATTTCCTTTGTCTAAAAAAGCTGTTACTTTCTCAAAAAAGGAGATCAGGTTGGTTTGGCACGACCTACCTTTTGTAAAACCATGTTGTATTTTGTCCCATTTACCATTGACTTCAATGTCCTTAACTAATTTCTCCTTCAAAATTTTTTCCAGGACCTTGCATACTACAGATGTCAAACTAACTGGCCTGTAGTTACCCAGATCACTTTTTTCCCTTTCTTAAAAATAGGAACTATATTAGCAATTCTCCAATCATATGGTACAACTTCTGAGTTTACAGATTCATTAAAAATTCTTGCCAATGGGCTTGCAATTTCATGTGCCAATTTCTTTAATGTTCTTGGATGAAGATAATCTGGGGCCCCCGATTTAGTCCCATTAAGCTGTTTGAATTTCGCTTCTACCTCAGATATGGTAATATCTACCTCCATATCCTCTTTCCCATTTGTCATGCAACCATTATCCCCAAGATCCTCTTTAGCCTTATTAAAGACTGAGGCAAAGTATTTGTTTAGATATTGGGCCATGCCTAGATTATCTTTAACCTCCACTCTATCCTCAGTGTTTAGGGGCCCCACTTCTTCTTTCTTAGTTTTCTTCTTATTTATATGGCTATAGAACTTTTTACTATTGGTTTTAATTCCCTTTGCAAGGTCCAATTCGACTCGACTTTTAGCCTGTCTCACTTTATCCCTACATGTTCTGACCTCAATAAGGTAGCTTTCCTTGCTGATCCCTCCCATCTTCCACTCCCTGTATGCTTTCTGCTTCTTCTTAATCACCTCTCTAAGATGCTTGCTCATCCAGCTTGGTCTACAACTCCTGCCTATGAATTTTTTCCCCTTTCTTGGGATACATGCTTCCGATAGCTTCTGCAGCTTTGATTTAAAGTAATCCCAGGCCTCCTCTACCTTTAGATCCATAAATTCTTCAGTCCAATCCACTTCCCTAACTAATTTCCTTAATTTTTGAAAGTCAGCCCTTTTGAAATCAAAAACCCTAGTTGCAGATTTATTTTTGTTAATCCTTCCATTCAGTTTGAACTGAATTAGCTCATGATCACTTAAACAAGATTATCTCCTACAACCATTTCTTCTATGAGGTCCTCACTACTCACCAAAACCAAATCTAAAATGGCATCCTCTCTAGTCAGTTCAGCAACTACTTGATGAAGGAATCCATCAGCTATCGCATCTAGGAAAATCTGAGCCCTATTATTATTACTAGCACTGGTCCTCCAGTCTATATCTGGGAAGTTAAAGTCTCCGGTGATCACGCAGTTTCCATTAGTATTTATTTTATTAAAAACATTAAAAAGGGCTCTATCCATATCCAAATTAGATCCCGGAGGTCTATAGCACACCCCAAGCACTATTGTAGGAGAGGCTCTACTAGTTATCTTCCCCAATGTAATTTTTGACCAGACGGACTCTGTCATATCCATTGCATCGCTTCTTATTTCTTTACATTCTACTTCATCATTGATATACAATGCTACACCACCGCCTTTACCTTTATTTCTGTCTTTCCTAAACAGCACATACCCTTCAATACCTGTAGTCCAGTCATAACTACTATTCTACCATGTTTCTGTTATCCCTATAATACCTGGTTTCACTTCCTGCACCAGTAGCTCTAGTTCCTCCATTTTGTTACCTAGGCTCCTCGCATTGGCGTACAAACATCTTAATTTTTGCAGTTTGGCCTCGCTCACATTTTGTACCCTATTAGGCACAGTCACTCTACAGCCAGTATAACCTATTAGACTGGTATCCACGCTGCCCTCGCTCCTTATATACATTCTCCTACCCACGGCATCCTTTCTTACTTCATCTTCTTCCTTCTCAATGCTAAAATCTGGCGTAGAGATTACCTGGACATCTCCCAACCATCTCCCCCAAATTCCTAGTTTAAAGCTCTCTTTATCAGTTGTGCCAGCCTTGATCCTAGAAGTCTATTTCCTTCCCTACTCAGATGAAGTCCATCCCGAGAGAACTGTCCTCTGTCCGTGAATGCCTCCCAGTGGCCATACATCCCAAAGCCCTCCTTATAGCACCACTGCCTAAGCCATCTGTTGACAGTCATAATCTTGTCACACCTTTGTTGCCCTTCTCTAGGAACAGGCAGAATCCCACTAAAGATCACCTGAGCCTCAACTTCCTCAAGCATCTTCCCCAGCCTAGCATAGTCTCCCTTAATACTTTCCAGCGAGAATCTAGCCGTATCATTTGTTCCCACATGAAGGATAATTAGGGGATTCTTTCCCGCTCCCTTTAGGATCCTTTTCAACCTCAGGTCTACATCCCGTATCTTAGCACCCGGAAGACAGCACACCCTTCTATTCTCTGGATCAGCTCTAGTTACAGGCCTGTCTATTCTTCTCAATAAAGAGTCCCCTATCACATAGACCTGCCTTTTCCTGGTGACAGTGCTATTCTCCAGTCTCTCCCCTGTTCCCTCTGGCTGCAAGTTCTATCCATTCCTATTTTCCCTTATAATCCTCTTCAACCCATCCTGTATCCTCCTGGGGCTCATATTTGGTGGGGTCTCCCTTGACTCTTCCCCTTTTCCTATAGGACTAGCCTCTCTTCTCTTCTTCCTTGCCCTCCCACCTTCAGCGACTACCTGCTGAGCCCCTTCTTCATTTTCCAACTCTGCAAACCTGTTCCTAAGCTCTATTTCTCCCTCACTAGCCCGTCTTTTCCTCTGCCTGGTTCTTTTAGTCACATGCTTCCACTGACCACTTTCCTCACCCAGTCTCCCCTCAGAATTCCCCAGCCCTGCTTCCATCTGTAAGTCTGAGCTTTTCCCTTCAGATACCTCATATCTTTGCTCCATCATCTGCTCAAACCCCTTCCTAAACTCAACGAGACTTTCCACCTGCATCTCCAAACCTCGGATCTTTTCCTCCATCAGCTCTATCAGACGGCATTTCATGCAGAAAAAAACTCTTACCAGGTCCCCCCTCCAGGATCATGTACATACCACAGCTTCCACATCCAGTCATCCTCAATGTGTCTTCCACTACAGGAGTCACTCCCACAGCTGCCTCCGTATCTGTCATCGCCTTCCCCCCTAAATCCTGTTAATCTGGGAACACAAGTCACACCAAAAAGAACCCCCCCAGCAAAAGCAAACCCCAAACAAGCACCACAAGCCAAACTCCCCTTGCAAACTCCCACTCAAACTCCCCTGTTTAGAGCTCTGTTTGCTGGCTCCAGTGCCACTGCAGCTGTCTGTGCTGCTGCCTGACTGGCTGGCTACCTTTATAGGACCCCTAGTCAGAAAAGCCCCGCCCCCAATCAGGGCTTAGCTTCTCTCCCAGCACAAAGCCCCTACAAGCCTCTACACACACACACAAATACTACAAATACAAAACCAAGTACAAATACCAAACGTAACATAATTTAAATAGTCTCTCTTAAGATAAGGGGTGTCAATATTATGCCTCTTCCCACTATAATAAGCTACTAGTTTATTGTTACATTGTATCTTGCAGCCTAATTACATTAATAGAACTGATAATAGTTTCAGGAGAAGGTAGATCTCTTGGGTATAGTATAAAGGGCAGCAATAGGCCACATACAGACATGCAGATAAGAGCCATTAGGAGCAAGCTTAAGATAAGCCAGAAGGATAAAAATGGCAGCAAAAATAAAGGAATTGTAAACTCTTCCCTTCTAACCTAACATTTAGAGTCACCATTATGCTGGACATTCTCACAGTCAATGAGAAGCAAAATGTGGACAATACTGCCCATGATGTGTAATAAAACATTTTTCAATGCACACAAACTACAAATTTCCCACACCGGTATTTAAAATAGCACCAGATACATACTAGCTGGTGGGTGACAGGAAAATGAGGGAGGGGCATCAGTGAGATCCCGGGTAACATTCTGGTAAGAAGTCCAGATCCCACTCTGTCTACAGTTGCAGGGAAGGGGGAGGCTGCTGACCTTGGAGTCTGCTTAGGGAATTTATTTTTCATACTAACACCTTGTTTGCAGGTGTCTGATAAATCTGAAGCCCCTCATTCTGACAGCTTAAAGGGAGTTATTTCTCTTCCCCCACTTCCCCTTTCCAGAGTCTTCAGGCAGCTGGGGAAAAAGTATGTCCATTTCTTCCTCTAACCAGTGACTTGGATGCTGCTGGGATGTGAGTGGGATGTCTCTGCTACTATACCCACTTCCCATCCTCCTGGCTGCTGTGAGGGGAGTGGAGAGATATCTTTACTATTAAACCCTTCCTCCAGCTTCCTGACTGTTGCAATGGGGGAGGTTTTTCACTACTGAGATTTTCCTCCCCTATAAAGAACTTCAGTACCTGCCTCTGATGCTACGAGAAGTTTCCCCAAAAAGCAGCAGAGTGAAAATGCAGTATTTCCAACTCCATAAATTCAAAATCTTAACACAAGCCCACAAAAATTACAAGATTTTAAATAAATTTGGGGGGGGTTATTTTTGAGCACTTAGGGGTAATATTTTCTACTTTTTGTCTGCAACTATCAGGGCTAGAAACTTACCTTCAGAAAGAAAGCCAAGATAGTCTCATACTCACATGACTGTAGGAGCTGGGGCTTTAAGTAAAATATCAAATATCACAAGACTCATGATAAAACTGTGGAAGTTGGTAACACTAAAATTGATGTGATTCTTTTCAGCATCACTGCCCAAAAGACTGTCACTTGGGCAAAGCTAGGAATAGCAGCAGAGGTACGGGAGTTTTCTCGGCAGAAAAGACAGCACAGCACTGGGTCACTTTTGGAAGGTTTTGTTTTACAGCCATAAGAGCTCAAGAATTAAATTTTAAAAAAAAATATAACAATGAAAGCTTAAGGTTTGCAGAAATTGATCGTGTCTTAAGACCTATAGGAACAATTTTCTTCTCCTTGCTAGGGGAAGGGTTTGGATTTTTCAAGCTTTGTGCTAATATCAACTATATTTTTTTGCACTTGAAATCAAACTATTTCTGATTTTGAGCAACTTGCAGGAAGTTTTAAAATAATATAATCAGGCATTGAAAAAAAATAAGAAGGAAAACCAGAGAGTAAGGAAGAAGGAAGGATTTGGGGCTTTGGCACTGAAAGGGGGAGCATACCCTCTCTTTCCCACCTCCTTGGGGAATAGGGTCTTATCTCCTTCTTCTTTGAACTTGTGTCTGTAGGTCCCACCTAATGATTTTCTGACCATGTCCCATGGAATGCTGAGCATCCCACATGGTGGCTCTCTTTCCCCCTGGTTGGGTACACTCCCCAGTTTCCTTAAGAGGTTCTCCCTACTGAGCCTCATAGATCAACATGTTTTCTTGGAACTAAACACTGAGTTTGCAAAGGGAGTAAAGCACTGATCAATTCATTCATCGGCTATGCAGAGCACTGCACAATGTCTGCATGCTATTAGGCTGAGCAGAGAAATAGATGAAAAAGTGGCTTTTCCTTTCTGGGAATGTGTGAGGAGCAAAAAAAGAATAAACCTGTGATTTCACAGATAATTGGTGAAGATGTAGAGATATCAGAGTAACCAAAACAAGGCGGGTCTCCAGGAAATATGTCCATGACACCTTTATCTTGAGGAAAGGGTGGGGTATGGGCAGAGATGGGAGAGGAACCTGAAGTTCACTTTACACAAAGATTCATTGTTTGTAGTTAAGTTCCAAATATTGGGAGAGCAAGGTACTTGCTTGAAACACCCTGTTTGCTTGCCAGGAATGGAATATTTTGGTCTCCAGTTTCTATTCACTCTGCACAATCTCTCTCTTTGCCTATATATCTCTAATGACAAATGACTCTTGCCATTTGGAATCACCATTTATTTTCATATATGCCGAACTGCCTCAAACATTCTTTTAGATTTAAGACTTATTCAACTAATGCCACAGTAACAGCAAATACATTTAAAAACCCCCAGCAATAAAGTTACAAGAGTGAAGGATATGCATATTCCCTTCCCCTTACTAAAAAAAAAAAAAGCCAATAGTACAGGAACAAAATATCGAGACGGAATGTTAGCTCAAGCAAAAATGCACCTGCTGCAGAATCTTCCTACATCTAGGACTAACTAATACAGTATAAAACTGACAGGGTCAAAACATGCAGACAGAATGCAAGGAAAGATTTAAGGACTGTAGCAGCTGTAAATAAAGTAATTTATACAAACTGTACTGTCTGACAGATAAGGAAAGTTCTGCATGGTTCAAGAAAAGTTATTTGAAAATAAAACAACATAAAATAAAATAAAAATAATCCCACTCTACACAATCTTGCTTCTTTCTATTCAGTGTCTGTTAAACTCCTTATTAGTGGTCACTAATGCTAGCATATATAGGACACTATTTAGCCCATAAGAGAAATATTTTAGTGACATGATGGAGAGGATGAATTCTTCTGAGAGGATCTATATATGGAGGGGAGCTCCCCATTCTCACTAGCAGGGTGGTGACAGCTGACTCCTTGGTACCATCACCCCATGTCACAGATCCTAGGCAGATTGCAGGTTAGAGGTGCATAGCCCCACCATCTCGGCATAAATCTACTAAGTTAATGCAGCGTCTGGTTCTACAGGGTGGGGGGTTACCCCTGCCCTCCTCAATGGTACCATGTGAGGAAGACTCCACAAAAGGAACCTCACAGTTTCCCTCCCACCATGGCCTCGTCCTATTGTGCTTTCATGGTGTTACGTGTTTTTGCCCCCCATTCCCCAAGAAAGGAATAATTTCTCCCTTCCCCTCGCCAGGAGTTCTTTCACACAATTGTCAGAATATAAATTCAGATGGGGGGAGAGGGGGGAGAAGATAATTCACCCGAATAAAAATAAGCAGCAGCCCTCACCATTTTTTTTCTCCCTCTATTTATTTCCCAGCTTTTATTCTAATCTAATTAGTCACTCTTCATGGCAAACACAATTACAGCTTATTTCTTTTAGCATTCTGTAATAGTAAACTCAGTGTTTAAAATTCACAGTAACAGATGAAAATTACAAACAGCTTTAACTGTTTGGAGGGAAGGCTTTGAGACTACAGGTCTGGCTCTTAATGATCAGTAATGTTACATAGCTTATGATGAAAAGATTTCATTTTAAAGCAAAAAAAAAAGCATACTTGTGTAACTAGAAAGATGAAAAAGAAAAACAGTCACAGAGACTACTGTTATTTACATGTCACAATAACAAAACAAAAGGTTTGTCAAGACCTTACTGTAACATTCCTATTCTATAGATCTACTCATTTTGACAATTACTTAATTATTTTTGGAAAAAACAAAGAAGCTGAAATTTGCAGTTTATCCCTAATACCACACAGTCTTTAACCATTCAACATTCACTTGCAGAAAAAAATCTTTTCCCAGCTCCTTGGCTAATGACATTTTAAACAAATTGTTGAATTCCGCAGAGGCCATGAAAGGTGATGAGAAGTTCAGAAGGAAGCCAGCCATCCAGAACTGGGTTTAAAAACAGTTAAGCAAAAGGATTTTCAACCACTTCCAGACTGACAATGAGATGTGCTGGTCCAGTGGGCATAAGAGGAAAGAAAAAGCTGAGGCTGGGAACGCTGGAAAGCAGCTTTCAATTGTTCAAGCGGTCAGCTTCACAAGCTCTCTAAAAAACAGTCTGTCTTGATACCAAAGAAACTCTATTCCCTAAAAATCAATGCTACTAAACCTGGTAATGGCTGTTTCTCTAGGCATAACTCATACTTAAACTCCCCCAAAAAGATATTGTAGTGTTACTGAGGAAATGTAGTACTACTTCATATGGAGAATTCTCTCGTAGAAACAGAGTGTCAAGCAACAGAAAAGGAATTACTATTTCTCCAAGAAACAAAGAAGCCCCACATAAAATTATACTGCAGCCATAACAATCACCACAAAAATATGTCTGGCACAAGAAGACCAACTGGAGAGAGACTAGGTGAAATCCTGGCCACTTGAAATCATTCAGGGTCATTTGTACAAGGTGTATCAGTCCACTCTAGAGAGGTGCAAATTCTAGTAAACACTAGCATGCTGTGTACTAACTGGCCTGCGTGGACCTTCCTGGTGTACACTAAAAGTTCCCTAGTGAAAGTTAATGTAGTCTCACATCATTAACGTGCACAAGAAAACATTTAGTGTACTCCAGCAGAGTCCGCATGGGCCAGTTAGTGCACAACACGCAAGTGTGCACTAGAAGTTACACCCTTCTAAGGCAGATTAATGCACCATGCAGACAAGCCCTTACTTCAGGGAACCAGAATGTCACCCATTCACTCTAACAGCAAATCATCATGTAAAAAAACATTTTTAAATGATATATTACATACAAGACAAATATTAAAATGATGCAAATGTTTCAAATACAATGCAGACATCTCTTGGACTTTTTTGCTAATTTAATATGTTAGAAGAAACCACAGGACCTTCATACAGGGAAAAACATCAGATTACGTGTGGTCAATAGAAAACTAAAATGAGGTCACTTTAAAGAATTATTATCCATACCATGACCAGATGATATCTGGAATACTATAGCAGGTTCAATCTGGTTTTCCCACACTGGATCTTAAAAATGGGTATTGGCAAGTGGAAGTGGACCAAAGGACAGGGAAAAGACTGCTTTCATAGCAGATAAGGCCCGGGGTAATTTAAAGTGATGCTTTTTGCTTGTGCAATGCACCAGCCACATTGTAAAGTGTATTGCCCAGCATGCCACTCTTAGTCTGTTTGTTATATCTATATGATAGCTGCGTGCATGCTAAAACTTTTGAACAAGAATTGATACATTTACAAATGGTCTGTGATAAGCTTAATGCTGCCAAACTGAAACTGAACCTAAGGAAACATGAATTGTTTCAAAAAAAGAGGTAATTTATCTTGGGCACACAAACAGCAAAGGGGGAATTTCTGCTGACAAAGAAAACAGAGGCTACGCAGAACTGACCAACTCCCCAGACACTCACACTTGGAGATGCCAACAAAAAAAAAGTTGTGAACCATTCCTATAAGCTACAAAACATAACAGATTAAATCTGAGACCTTAATACTTTGGCACAGGTTTTTCCCATCTCCCATACCACTGGTTCTCAAAGCTGGTCTGCCACTTGTTCAGGAAAAGCCAGCACATCCCCTGGCCTACACCGCTTCTCGCAGCCCCCTTTGGCCTGGAGCGGCGAACTGCGGCCAGTGGGAGCCGCGATTGGCTGAACCTGCGGACGCGGCAGGAAAACAAACCGGTCCAGCCCGCCAGGGGCTTTCCCTGAACAAGCGGCGGACTGGCTTTGAGAACAACTGTCTTATGCCATATTTCATCTTAAAACTACAAGCTGTCACCCGGTGACCACAAAGTTTTCACTACCGTATTCTGAGGCACCTTTCTAGGTGCCAAATGATTTTCCAGTCACACACTATTTTTATATCAGGATCCTCTCTGTGAGAAGCTTTAGTTGCTCTGAACTCTGTTTCTACCATCCCACATGCATTGTTACAGTGGATGAACCAGGAACATTTTGGAAAATTATGGGAAGAGAAGAGACAGCCATCTCCTCCTCAGTACACTCATTCCCTTGAGCAACCAATTCCTTGCAGTCCTGGTTGGGGCAGCATTTGCAATTAACTGCCCAGCAAAGCCATCTGGACAAGGCATCAGCATTACCATGCTCATGTCCAGGCCTGTGTGAGACTGAAATCATAGCACTGCAGTTTTTCCAACCACCTGGCAAACTGCCTTCAGGATTCCTGAACCTAAAGAATTATTGCAGGAAAACATGGTCTGTCCTGACCACAAACTTCCTCCCATACAAATACTGGTTAAAGTGTTCTATGGATGTAGCCATTGCCAGGAGTCCCTTTTGGGTGGTGCAATAACTTCTGTCCGGAAAAGACTTTTGCGGTAATAAGCCACCACCGTAAGTTCTTTAGGCTCCTATGTCAATACTGACCCCAAACCATAAGCGCTAGCATCTGTGACCACTATGAAAAGGGGTTTTGAAACACAGATAGGCCAAGACAGACGCAGTCACCAGAGCTTTTTTTCAACTCTGAAAATGCTACATCACACTCCTCTAACCACTGAAATGGTATCCCTTTCTCACCCAGCCTATGCAATCGTCTTATCATATTGGCAAACCCACAAATAAGGCTTCAGCAATAGGAGCAGAGTCCTACATCTGTGAAGGATTGGGCAAAGGAGACTCACCCCGACCATTAGGCCATGTCCCAGTACACTTCCCTCCTCTCTCCACTTTTTTTAATCCATTTCTCTCTTGCTTGCTGAGCTGTCCTTGGTTGTCTGTTTTTTCTTCTCTCATTTCCAACCCCATTTTATTTTTGCTTTTATTTGTTATTCTAATTTAGATGTTTTTATTTTTTGTCACCATAGAATTTGTCCCTAAAGCCTGAATTTGGTTGATAAATGAAGAATAGCTTGCTTTCCTGGCACAATAAAAATAATTAAATTATAATAATAATCCTTATGAATCACTTTAACTAGTTTTTAAATATTAAATTCAGATGCATCTAAAAACCTGTGCATAGTTATAAAGACCAGGCACGCTTCTGAGTAACAGGATGATTTAGTTGCTACATTAATAAGCACTCTATAAATCAATGAAGCAAATAATTAAATAAAATACACGTGGTGGCATTTTTGTCAACAGAGTGATAAAATATTTTGCTCAGAGAAAAAATAATGAATAGTTTGTAGATGCAAAGCACCTGTCCAGACCTGAAAGAGAGAAAGATCCCCTGGGCCTGCCTGCTATCTGCCTCAGTAACCACAAATCTAATGACTTAATCAGTAAGCTCATCTACCAAGGTACTGGACAACCACAAAGGCGGTCTATTGCTCCAGGAAAGAGATTTCTATTATACAATGGAAGTGTTCATAGCCTAAGACTCTTTGATAACATTAAATCAGACATAAAATACCTCAACCAACAATACAAGTAATGTCTGAAATCATACACACAAGGGCTAGTTGTAGTGGCATTACAGTTATATGGCAGTTCCTCAATGAGTGTACTGGTATCAATTAAAGTTTAGTACTATCTAGCTCTCACATTGTGCTTTTAATCAGTAGATCTCAAAATGCTTTACAAAAGAGGTTAGTATCATTATCCCCATCTTACAGATGGGGACACTGAGGCACAGAAAGTTCATGCAACTTCAGCTGGGAATAGAACCCAGGTCCCCTAAATTTAAGTCCAGTGCTCTATCCACTAGGCCACATAATTACTTCAGTACAATTTTGACAAATGCAGGTTTTGTTACCAACTCAGAATTTGTGTCAGGTGTGCTGAAGGGGTCACTGAGGCTGATGAACCTTTTGACCAAACTTGGGCAGAGTTTGGCGTGAACTTCAACAGATCTATGGTTTTGGGTGGAAGCCATTAGAAATCCAGTGGTTTTGCCTGGTTTCATCTGGACACCAGGAAAAACTTGTCAGGGCATCAGCTAGTTTTTGCTTTGGGTTTGAACCTAAAACTTAAAAGTGAAGCAGAACAGCCGGGGATCCATGTGAAGCAAAACCAGAAACTACGTTGGCACAAGTTTTGGGAGTTAAAAGTGCACAGTTCTAGTAGAAATGTCTTATTTCCCAGAGACCACACTGAAAACATAGCTCCTATTTTGCTTGATCACTTGTTCTCCCATAAGCCACATATAATTTGCTTTTGCAATCCACTGTTTAAGCATTTGATCCTGTTCGGTGCCTTTCTGCGTAGACTGTATCTCCCTTTGATAGTTACCCAAGTGTTACACTTTGGAAATACTTGCCGATAAAAATGATTACGTTTGAATTTATTTAGGTTTTGCAATTTTCAGCTACTAATAAGTAAGTTAAACGCTGATTACTATACAGCTGCATCTGTTTAAATTTTAAACAAAACAGTAAAACAAATGTCTCTGGACTAAAACACGTTACTTTTCACCCCAATTCCTTCCTTCTAACTGTTTGTTCTGGTTAATTCAGCAACAATCTGATATCTCCTGCCAAACAGAGATCAGTTACTTGAGTTGCACATATGGGCACATTTGTCTTGTGTACTAAGAAATCAGTAGTGCTGTAAACTATCATTTGAAAAGTAATGTTTTTCTGTATTCTCTCTCCCTCTCTGTTTTCCCCCCTATGCAGCATATGCACATATGCAACGTGTTTAAAAATTCCACAGAGGCACTGAATTCGAGAAGATATAAAAGAGCTAATTGATAAGTTCATAGATCGCTCTGTCCCACAGTGGCACAGGCAGAAGCAGGGCGGAGGAGCCAGGCAACTCCACCAGACTGTCTTTGTGGAATTTCCTAGTGATTAATGCCTCAGGTAAGAGGGTTCTGAGGAGTGCAGAGCAGGTAGGGAGCACAGCCTAGTATTCATGGAAAGAGACGCTCGAGCCCTAGAGGCAGAGGCCTATGCACAAAAGGCACTCCACAGCAGCTGCAGAGAGGGTCCAGAGGGAGTTACTATTGTTACATTCAGGTATTGGTTTGGGTTAGCTCGAAGTGATGTTGTGGGGATTGGCTGGTCTTCCTCTCCACACCTTCCTATATCCAGCAGGAGCACAGGATGGTGGTTTCCCTGGAGCTATACCTTCACCCTTCCAAAGCCCCTTCTGCTCTTCCCTCTCTTTGTGGCACCAGAGGAAAAGCTCTAGACTACCAAACTTTGAGATGGAAAACACCTATTGAGTTATTTAACTCACTGTCCAGGGAGGGGCTAAATCCAGTTCTGTTATCTACAGTATCTTCTACAGTGCTTTGTCCAGACTGGTTTTAAATGACTCTAGATTCTCCTGTCTCTAATTTGTTTTCTGAATATCATGAAATCAACAAAAATTCATTTTTCTTGCATCTATTTAGGCTATGGAGATTATGTTGTTTTTAAACTGCCAGTGGAAGCAATGGTAGGTTCAGCTTCCCAGCCAGGTAATTAGAAGTTATCAACAAGAAAGGAGACAAGGGTGAGAAGAAAGGCATTTTGTGGATTGAAACCTCTGTCATTAAGGCAATGAATAACTGCATACAGTACATAGCATATGCTATGGCAAGAAAACTGTCCATTGTGTGACTACAATGAAATAGTCATTAAACCCCTTATTCTGAGTGCTGCTGAGATTCTATATTTTGGACAAATGTTGGATTATAAATCCTTCAGTGCCTGGTAAATTACAGCCTGAGGACTGTAAATCTTCACATCATTTCCTGAATAGTTGCATTCCTGAGAAATTTCCAGTTCACAAGTATAAATATGGCCAAAAATTTCCCTCCCTCTCACACCACCCTCATCCCCACAACCTGATCCTCCTCCCACTGAAGTCAATTGAAATACTAACTTCAATGAAATCAGGATTGGGACCTGAAAACTTTAATAAGGCTGTTGTGGTTTGCATATTTCTAGCAAAGAGCAGAGACTCCGAATTCTGAATTAGTGTTTTCGCATTCAAAAGAGGTTGTAAGTTAACATGACTAATTATCCTTAATTGTTTTAATAATCACCTCAGCTATTGTCTATCAGGCAAAGTCCCTTTTCATTATATTAATTTCATGTACCCATGAAATACAGAATCCAAACACTTTGATGGTTTGTCTCTGACAGTGCTCATGTTGTTATCATTTACTCACTCCAAATATAAATACCTCACTGATGTGGCTATCTTGATTTAAGGCTTGAACCTGCAAAACCCATAGTCACAAAAGTAATCCCGTTATCCTCATGGAAATCAGAGCTACTTGCATAAGCAAGGGCTGACAGCATGGACAGCACAAGGATAAAAACGAAAGGATTCCATGCACCCAGATAACAATACATGTTTAGTTTCCAGTCTCTCTAGAACATAATTATCAGTTACAAAGAGATAACTAAAAATGAAAAATCTGAGCTATGAAACCAACCAACTGTCTGCAGACTCCAACAATATATTTCTTATACTTGTTTATGTCTCTTAAATTTTGTGAGCTGTGGTTTGATTACTGAGATCCCAATAAACTGTGCATTTGATTTTAAACAATATTTTCAATAGTGACACTATTTAAAGCTCAGACCTGGGCAGTGCTGAGCATGGAAATCGAGTCCACTCAGCATCTGCCAGATATGAAGCACCTTGCAAAACTGATCCAAATGTTTACCCAAAAAAGGACATAAGAAAAATACTGAAGCCAAAAACCTTAATATGGGACCGTTATCAAGGAATATCAATTGTAATGAGTAGTGGCATGTGTGAAGACTCAAAAATTTGTTTCATATTTGCATTTGGGGAGTGGGGGAGAGGAGGATCATCCTAGTAATTTGGTTTGTTTCAGATCCCAGGTATCAATATTGTCTGATCAGATAAAGTGTACTTGGCAATGTTTGAAGCCTTTAAGTAGGAACATTTGGGGTGAAATATAGGGAAAGAAAGAAAAGCAGCAGACCATAGGATAGGAATCTTCACTCTTCTCTACCCTAAGGCCCAAGGAAGGCAGCTGCAGATTGATACAGTGGGAAAGTGACATCATCATTTCCTTGCTCGGATGATTTCCTGTCCCTTCCCCCTGCATGGTCCACAGAAGGTGGAGAGCCTGGCTAGCAGACCAGACAAAACCAAGATATGAGATCTGCCTCTCTTTAGATCTGTCTGATCATGACTAAGCTACACAGAGATAGAGGAGAGTTGATCGTGTCTCCTAGTAAGGATCTAGTGCTATCCAGTAAGGGACAGATGGGAGAAACATCTTGCAGCCCAATGTTTTTGGACTGTCAGTTGTGAACAGTGAGTTTTCCAAACAGAACAGATATTTACACTTTTTAACAAATGTATTATTTTATGCTCCCATCCCTCCTATCAATCTAAACAATCTTTGTGTCTCCACATTCCTCTACAGTGGAGCAAAAGCAACACAAAGTTTGATCATCACACTTTAAAAATTCATATTTGAATTCTATGGGGCTAATTACCCCCTTTCTGAACTGGTGGTACCAAGATGTGCAGAGCTATCGCAGAAGTGCTCAGAGGCATTCTGATTGCATGAGATCAAAGCAACTGAGAATGCTTTGAGAAGAGAGCTTGAAAGGGGAAACATGAACTCTTCCCAATACCTGGTACCATATGCTAGCAGGCACACAGAGGATGGTGGGGCTCTTAGCAAATCTCCATCCTGATTGGCTTCCCACGTAGGACTCTGCTGAGCTACTAAGCATACTAGCTGGCTCATCAACTTCATGCTACAGGAAAGAGTAGGGGCCAGAGCCTCAGCTAGTATAGATACATAGCTCCACTGGCTTCAATGGAGCTATGACAATTTACACCAACCAAGGATCTAGCCCTCAGTTTATATTTTGTACCTGATGCCTGTTTCCCTGTTCAGGTGTACTAAAAATGCCTTATTGCTCCTTCCACAAACCTACTTATGTAGGAGAAGCTGGAAATTTGCCCTTTGACTTTAAAAGAACATAAGGTGCAAAGAAATTCAGCCCTGGTGCTCCAGTAAGACCTATGCATCAGTACCAAGATCCAAGTGCAGCAAACAACAGGAAAGCAATAGAGAGCAAAGGTTTTGGATTTGTTGGTAATGTAATCATAATCGTATTATTTTTATGCAAAGACGAGAGCGGTCAGAAAGACTCAAAAATGTGTCAAGTTTACAGAAGAAGGAAGACTTAAATTCAAGTAAATTCAAACTTCAGTGCTTTGGGCTTGGGAATAAAGAGAGAGAGCAGACATTTAAACCAGCATTGTTATGCTGACAAGTGATCTGTTTTTGGAATACTGGAATGGGAAAACACAAGTAGAAACCACTAAGAAGCTCCTGAAATACAGAAATACTAGGTGAAAGAAAAAGCCAGATATCACTCACAAAAACAATGCAAAGCATAGTCAAACACATCATGAGAGATATAACAGGCTCACCGAGACTACACAACAGTGGTTCCCTTAACCCACCCAGCAATATTGTTAATCTATCCAACTATACTCTTAGCCCAGCAGAAGAATCTGTCCTATCTCGGGGCCTCTCCTTCTGCCCCTCCACCCCAAGGTTCCCCCCCACCCCGCTCTCCTGCTGGTAATAGCTCACCTTAAGTGATCACTCTGGTTACAGTGTGTATGGTAACACCTATTGTTTCATGTTCTCTATGTATATAAATCTCCCCACTATATTTTCCACTGAATGCATCCGATGAAGTGAGCTGTAGCTCACGAAAGCTTATGCTCAAATAAATTTGTTAGTCTCTAAGGTGCCACAAGCACTTTTCTTTTTTCTAGATTGAACATGATTAGAGATAAAGTTGGGCTTCTGGCTATAATGAGGTCATGACAAAAATACTTTTTCCATAACTACTGTTTCAGTGTCAGCACAGGGTAAATCAGCAGGACAAAGTAGGATTTATATTACCCACTTTGATGAATGGAGGGTTAATCAGTTATAAGGCTCAAACTCTGCACATGTGTGCACACACAAATTTTGCTGTAAAGCAGGACTATGGGGGAGGTAAATCTTTAAATCTACCATGTTTGGCAGAAATTCCCTGCAGAACATGCCCTCTAAGACTAGAATGATTTACACCAGCTGAGGATCTGTCCCAATTTTTACTCTTCTTGTTTTTTGGTATCTAGTTTAAATGGAACCAGATTTCTTTGTGAGTAGAAGGAAGGAGCAGGGGAGAAGAGATGGAGGCTGCATGTACAGACAATTTTCTCAAGTTGGCTCACTGTCAGTCTAGCTCCCCTGATGGAAGCATGGCTCCCAGGATCCCTCTTCCAAAAGCCCCCTGCTCTCAGAGCTGTAGGAAGGGAACTCTGCTTCTGCAGGCCTGAGGAAACTGTTTGGGGGTGAGGGTATATGGGAAGAGAGAACAGTGGGCTTAAAGGGAGAAGGATGGGAAGAGGTCCTCTTCCATTGCCTTTTCAGAGATCTGCAGGAGCGCAGGACTGTGGTCAAGCCTTAGGAGTATTGTTAGGCCTCATATACACCCCCCTCCAGCAAATCATGGTCTCATTGGAAGTTCAGTTCCCCTGAGCCTTAGGCTCACTGAGGGCTATACTCAACCACATCTCCCACAAGCCTTTGGTACTTCTTTGGGCCCACCACCACTCCTTACTATAGGCGGTTCATTGGGGCTATGAACCTTTGGCTTACAGCGTGAGGAGTCAGGAGGCCTTCAAAGAGCCTAATAAAGCTAGCTGATAAGGAGGTGGGAAGGAGAGTGCACAAAGACCTGATGGGGCCTATTAAGTTGAAGGAGACAGGAGGGGGAACAGTGAAGTGGTTCATCCTTCCTCGTGAATGCTTGCATGTAGCCTGTGGCAGGGGTACTCAGTAAGGAATTCATCAGTCCCCTTTGGGGAACAACAGGAGAGGGAGGGAAGTTTTTCTGCTCTGTTTCTGCTGACCCCCACCCCTCGCACTTTCCTTCACAGGAGAGTGGGTGGAGACTGTACTTAGCATGATACTGTGGCAAAATGACCAAGGTGGCAATCTCCTCACCCCTCCCAACCTCTACTGGATCAGGCCTTTCCTTCTGCAGACCTCCTAGGGTTTGCAGAAACAGGGCTCCTTTCCTGTGGATATTAGGAAAAAACAAAACCTAAGGAAATGTCTCAGGTTTGACACTAAGGTTGCAGGGTACGGAATTAACAAGTCAAACATAAATAAACAAACCACCACGTCAGACCCCCATAAAATTCAGAGTTCAGTTTCCCTGGTAGCCAAACTACGTTAATTCTGCCCATATAGTGCTGTCCTGACAAACCCAGACTACCTTATCTACCCATTATAGTTTCAGCTTGTCATTGACCACAAAAACTAGAATGTCTTAGATATATTTGTATATGGTCTGCAGGAAAAATTACTCTACAATTTCTTGACTAAACAAGCAGCCACTCCCGACTCTTCATTAAGGGCCAAACCACGATGGAATCCGAGAGCGTACTCAGCATCTTTTAAGATCTGGCCCTATGATTTCACATGACAACGGATTAAAAAGTAAAGGGGATTGATAGGACACATTGCCCCTCCTCTGCTGAAAACAGATTAACAGCTCTTCTTCCTCCACAGCTGGTGTGATGGGAGCACCTCCCCTACTATTTGTATCTACCTTAACCAGGGCCAGATTAAGTCTCCTCTAGGCCCAGCGATTAGATTTTGTGGGGCCCCTGTATACAAGTCTTTTTCCTGAGAGGGAATTTGGTGCAGGAGGGGGCTGGGGCAGGGGATTGGGGTACAGGAAAGGGTGCGGGGTCTGGAAGGGAGTTTGGGTGCAGGAGGGGATTCTGATCTGGGGCAGGAGGTTGGGGTGGAGGACAGGCTGTGAGGTGTAGGCTCCAATGGGGAGGTGCTTACCACAAGCGGCTCCTGGCCAGCGGCGCAGCAGGGCTCAGGCTGCTTGCCTGCCTGCCATAGCCCCATGCTGCTCCCAGAAGTGGCTGGCTGCTAGCACGTCTCTGCGCACCCCTTGGGAGCTGTGGGGATGATGCTGGGGATGGGGGCAGCGCATGGAGCTGCCTTTCCCTACCCCCTCACTAGGGGCCACAGAGACATGCCAGCAGCCAGCCACTTCTGGGAGCAGCGTGGGGCCACAGCATGCAGGCAGCCTGCCTGAGCATCCCTTTTAGCGGCCCATAGATCTCTGACTGTGATTTATTTTTGTGGGACCTCCCCCTTGAGCCGGGGCCCTAGGCTGCAGCCCCTAAAGCCACTGCCTTAATCCAGCTCTGACCTTAACCACTGCATGCCCTAGTCAATTATCTAAATTTCATTAGAGGCAGAGCTAGTGTGGCTCCATATACAAACCTTCCTGATTGTAAAATTTTAGCACTTGCATGAAAAAAAGCAAAATGTTAGTGTGGTGAGAAAGCAGAACACTTCATATTGGAGACACGTGGGGATGCAACCAGTTATAAAACCTCACTTACACACAGCCCCCAACCTGAAGCAAATACTCACCAGCAACTACACATCACACCACAGAAACACTAACCCAGGAACCATTCCCTGTAACAAACCCCGTTGCCTTCTGTCCCCCTATCGACACCATCAGAGGACCCAACTACACCATCAGAGGCTCATTCACCTGCACATTTACTAGTGTGATATATGCCATCATGTGCCAGCAATGCCCCCCTGGCATGTACATTGGCCAAACCGGACAGTCTCTATGTAAAAGGATAAATGGACAAATCAGACATCAGGAATGGTAACATACAAAAACCAGTAGGAGAACACTTCAATATCCCTGGACACTCAACAACAGATTTAAAAGTAGCCATTCTTCAACAAAAAAACTTCAAAAACAGACTTCAAAGAGAAACTGCAGAGCTACAATTCATTTGCAAACTTAACACCATCAATTTGGGCCTGAATAGGGCCTGAGAGTGATTGGCTCACTACAAAAGCAGTTTTCCCTCTCTCAGTATTGACACCTCCACATCAATTATTGGGAGTGGACCACATCCACCCTGACTAAATTGGCCTTCATCATTGGTTCTCCACTTGTAAGGTAACTCCCTTCTCTTCATGTGCCAATATTCGTTTATGCCTGTATCTATAATCTTCACTCCATGCATCTGAAGAAGTGGATTTTTTTATGCACAAAATCTTATGCCCAAATAAATCTGTTAGTCTTTAAGATGCCACCAGACTCCTCGTTGTTTTTGTGGATACAGACTAACACGGCTACCCTTCTGATGGTTATAAAATGCACATTTTTTGCCATCTACTTCTGATACTTCATCTGCAAAGGAGGGAAAATGGTGGCCTGGCATCTTTACAAATGCCGAGTTAAAGTAATTTGGCTATCTTAATTGGGAATTTCCATAATTTCAAATATTTGGGTTTCTTATAAGTGCAACCTTAACTTTGAATTTCCTGGGTCTCTGAGTGAGTGAGTGAGTGAGTGAGTGACAGAAATATAGAGGTAGTACATGTTCAGAACTCTGATACCTGACTGCAATCTTCACTTCACCTTAAAGTTTTTTGTTTGGGTATACTTCTGTTTTAAGACTCTTAAGAAATTTGTTAAATGAAAGCCATTACCTGTAGCAAAGCCACATGACAAAATACAAACATAAAAAAGACATATTGCTAGGTGCTAAAAATATATTTAAAAGAATGATCTAAGAATAATTTCCCCACCTAATGGAAAAATACATATACAACTCAGTGCCTTCAAAAAACCCTACATCAAAACAAATTATGCTACAATAAAAACAAAGAAAACCAAGTACATAAACTATCCATTACGTAAGTCATATCTACTTTGGAGCACTTCCAATAACTCACTAAGGAATGATTAAGCAGGATGGTGATTCAGTTCCTTCCTCAGTTTAGCACAGCAGAAGACTACAGATGCAGCTGTAACACAGCATGACTTAAGGCAAGACATATTAAGGATGGGAAGAACAGTCTGTCAGTGATCTAATTCTCTACCTCCGTCCTCAAAAGTACACATTGACTTTGACCTAGTGTCCAGGTCACCCCTCTTTTGGGGGGTTGGTTTATAATTAAGGCTACGATTTAATCATGAGTATTTTTAGTAAAAGTCATGGACAGGTCACAGGCAAAAAACAAAAAAAATCATGGCCCATGACCTATCTATGATTGATACTAAAAATACTCATGATTGAATCTTGGTGGAGTTGGGGGTCCCGTTGCAGGGGAAGAACCCCATGGAATCCGTGACGACTACAACCTCCATGACAGACAAAGAGCCCTACTTATAACAAACAACCTAAATCTCAGTGTAAGCCCATGTTTCCTGCCTGAGTATGGCTGTTCCAGTAGTTTCCTTTCCAGGATCTCTTCTGTCTTAGCTTCCTATCACCTCTGCCCTGAGAGACACTCCAGCCTCTCTGTGTATCCTGGGAGGAGTTAATGAGCCACACTTACTAACTTCAGGAGTTCTATGCAGGTTTCTAACATCTGCTAATAGTAGTGGGTCAACAGAGAAGCCTGCTATCTTGTTACACAGCCCACCCGTCAGACAGAACCCCAATCCTTTTTTAGGTACAAAAATACTGGGAAAGTATATCCACCTCGTTTTTCTTTCCTGCCTGCTCACCAACAAGCATCACTGCTAATTTGAATGCTATCTCTGGATCTCATGAGCTGAACATGGCACTTAGCAGCAAGCAGGAAAAGTTGTGGCAGTGGAGGTCTGCAGAAAGACAAGAGTAGTTCACTCTGGAAAAATCTAATGATGTTAAAAAAAACCAACAACTTTTTTTAAAATTTAAACCTAAAGGAATGGAAAGCAGAGGCAGCCTGCTGATAATGCCGAAAACCTGAACCAAGGAGCATTATTATTTTAACAGGTTGGGGAGAATGATTCAAGAGTATCATGCAGCAAAGAATCGAAAGGAAGCTCACCAAACATGCCAAGCTAGGGGGAGAAAAATGAAACATAGAACAAAACCAGACAGGCAACAGCTCAGTTGGATGGCAAATTTCACAGACGTTATAGAAATGTAGGGCTGGATGGGACCTCAAAAGATCATCTAGTCTATCCTCAAGTTCTGAGGGAGGATTAAGTATTTGATACTCTTTTACCAAGTGTAAACACATCAGAAATCTAAATGAATCTACTCAGGTGGAAAAGACAACCCAGAGAAGAGACAACAATTAGCATTTTCTGAAAATCTCCAACAGCATATAATGATTTGGGGAAAATGAAAATCATATTTCACCTATGTTTATATGACTAGTGCTGAAGAATGAAAAGGAAAAAGGGGAGTTGATTCCCATTCTAGAGAAATGGATTCCTAAAATTCTGTCTTTGAATATTTCTATTGCATGTCTCAAAGGAAAGCTAATCCAGACACAGTACCATTATATTTCAGGTTGGGACCACCATAATAAAGAGAAGTTCCTTGCTGCTAGGCACCAAAAGAGACAGTATGTGACTGATAAATAATTCCAGCTCTGAGGATGGCAAGACTGAATATAGAATAGGGGCAGATGAGAGCTGCATCTATGCAGCATGGTGTGGAACCAAACTGTGGATGTGGTAAGTTCATGCAAAGGAGCCCTCTGCTCTGTCCATCGAATGATACTCTTCTCTCCTGCATCATGGACCCACAGTGTTCACTAGGGTTGCAGTCAGCTCTGAGGAACTGCTGCAGAGAGAGAAGGTGGTCAGAAGAGAGTCCTTGTAGTTACAAAACTTGAATAGGGGAGATGTCTTATTTGGAATGTGGAGGAGCTGACAGGCTGCTTGTATCTGCCATTTGCATGCAATGGTAGTTCTTCTTGGTCTTGACTTCTCTACTCCCTGTCAGCTATATCATATCGGATATGCCAGCCAGGAGTGCTGAGACAGAGGAGTATAAGTCCTCCAAGGTTCCCTCCAATTGTCTGTCAAATCAATCAATCACTGGAAAAATCCTCCCCCCATCGCTGAGGATGTCACCCCTCAGGACTTAAACCTCTGTGGCCATGAACCCAAGTGGACTGTACAGCCCTAGCCAGCTCCATACTCCAGACACATCACTGGACAGGATTTTAGCCAGCCTGGAAAAGAAAATAATCACAATAATTTCTTTGCTACAATATCTGCTCTCTTTAAAAATACCTTCCAGACTTACGCTTTTTTTTTTTTTGTTATTGCAAATATTTTATCTTGGTCCTCTATCATTTCTGTGCCTGCACTGAGATATTTAAAATAATTATCAGTTAAAAAGACTGTTTTCCTTCCCAAATTTTGCTATCAACAACTTCTGTAGATTGCAGCTAATTTCCTGTTCGGGTTTTGCAAGTCAACTCCTTTTCCAGACACAGTTTTAAAAAGGTTGGTAAATAATTCTCTGTCGCTTTTCTCCTTGGTACCTTTAGAATTTGCACTGTTCCCTGGTTATCCAAAATTTTATTTGCTAGACTAAAAGAGCTCTCTAGATCAGAGATTAAATTCCATCTTATCTTTTTTCCCAAGTCAGGAACAAAGGAGGCCTCTGTTTTGCCAGAGTAAGCTATACTTACACAGGTTTCTTGCTGAATGCACTGTAAGGCTCTCTTGGCAGGGACAAGGAAATCAATTAGGCATCTGAGGCCATCTCCTCGATACAGCTTTTCAACTATGCTGAAAAGCTGCCACAGGACAGTGGCAGCTGTGGCCTCGAAAGGTGGGTATAATGCAGAGAGAGTGTTCTGGATGTAGGTGTCAAGGGACTCCGAGTCCTGAAATAAAAAGCAACATGACAGCGCCTTATGAGAATCAAACATCTAACTTTACATAAAACACTTTAAAATGTCAATCTATTGATTTCATGGCGTGTACACTGGTGGGTGGCTGTTCTTCTGTTTTGTCCAATTTGTACAGTAACTAAGTGTTTTAGCCATTTTTAAAATGATAGTCCCAACTTCTGTAATCTAAACCTCATTCAGCTCTGTTTAAATTTCAGTGAAGCTCAACATTTCTTAGAATCAGATTTAGTTGAAACATCTTCACACAAGTTCAGTCATTTATCCAAAATATGAAATGCTGGCACACTAAGCTTCAGTCAAAGTGTATTTCTTAATCCTTCCAACGAGACATACTCTAAGTGTTATATATATTTATATATGTATATATACACACACATACACAGCACGATATAGATGTATATCATGACATAACATTTATGAACAAAGTTGAAATATCACCTTACGTTTATAACATAATATAAACACTGTGATAGCAACTCTCTAGTCGTTCTGTGAGGAGCGCCTGCATGGAGTGAAAGAATGCTTTCCTTTAAGGATCTCAGTACATATACAAGAATGTCCTTTTTTAGGTACAGAATTTCCTGAGGAAATACCTCACCTACTATTTCTGGTAGAAATAATCAAGCCTGGATTAAAGCAAAAATTCAGTTTCAAAAAGGGGGCACCAACAATGAAAATACAGTCAGGGGAGGACAATTACCCTCTTTTAGAGCTGGCAGCCAGGTCTATAGATGAGGCCATTCAACCCCACTGTTTCTTCTGTTATCAGACTAGCAAGGAGACCCCACCTATCCTACACACAAGGGCAATTGTTTAAATGGTATTTTTATCCCTTGTCTCACCACGATTCCACCAGTTTGTTCCCCTAATGTTGCCCCTTTGCCTAGCTTCAGCTAACATTGCCAAATTTCTGCTCAATACAAACTGAGCACCTTTGACCCTACCGTGATCCTGATAAGCCAGCTCCTTTGTATACAGACAGATTTGAACCCTATTCGCTTGACTTGGTGCACTTTTCCCCACTCGGCAATATTGTTCTGATAACAGGATTTTGTCCTGAGCAAAAAAAGTTTTGTTAAGGAGAACTCTTGACAATATATCCCACAGAATCCAGAAAATTGGTACACAGATATTAAAAATCTTGACATTAACAGGAAATACGTAGATGACTACAGAATTTTTGTATAAATAATTAGTGTAAATGATATGGCTGATTTTTTGCTATAAAACCAACTGCTGCTAGAATGACCAATTTTATATGTGCATGCATGCATACTGTATAATGTATATCTCTATATATACACAAATAGTTACATATTACCTACAGATTCAGAAGTGACTCCACAGTCAAAAATGAAAGATAATTCCCATTCTAAGCCCGAATTTAGACTGTACTTTCTCCAAAAACCTGCTTTTGGCATGACATTTCTCATGCTTAGTCTCAGCATAGTGTAGATTTTTATTTTCTATTTAAGGTAAATATTATATTAATTTTGAACATCAGAAACTGATTGGACAAGACATTTCTTGATATGAGACTTTGAGAAACAACTGTTCTTTCTTCCTGGAGAAAGAGTGCTGTTTGAAACATTTCTATATCATCTCAAAAACTGGAAATAAACTCTTTGAATAAACTTGGACTACAATGGTCTGAAAATGAAGGACATGCATGAACGCTGAAGGGATCCTGAATTTATTTATACTTGTTTAATACTGCTCAAGAGACTGAGCTTATTTTTATAGCTGAGAATTTGGGGCCTGATAATACATTTGTAACCACAGCCTCATGTATTCCGTGATTCTTCAGCTGAATTATTTGCCTCAGTATCCTGCCCTGACTACAGAATTGTGCTTCAGAATCAAAACTGCCAAAAATAAAATTACATTTCTAACTGATTTGGTTGTGAAAGCAACAGTGTAAACTGACACAGCGTTTTTTGAGTTTGAAGACAGTCTGAAGCAATAGCTCAGTGAGCCATGAACTACGTTAGTTCATCTTGATGGAGGTTGACTTGGAAATCTGATTGTAATAGTTTATATGTCAACGTGGTTAAATATTTCACTGCTGATCGTTTTTGTGGAAAGAGCTCCAATTTGTTAACCCTTCCACTTAAATCCTCTGCATATTTCTTATCTGTTGTACCACCTCAAGGGGCACTCCAGTAGGCACAGTGTCTCAGACAACTGTTGTGTCAGCCCTTAGAAAATGCGCATGGAGCTGTTAGCCCTGCTGTGCCCTTACACACAATGCAGTGCAAGTACCACAACTATGGTTGGCTGCTGTAGAGAGGGAGCAAAGGGGAATACAGGTTTGTTCACCCACACGATGGCCAATCACTGTTTGGCATATGAGGATGTGTGACAGATGGGGGAAGAAGGAATATGTCTATGTCAAATAATGAATTCCATTTTGTGAACATCATGTTGTATTTCAACCTCCACTTTGAATGCAACATTCAGGATGGTTTAGAGCACTTATTTTGTAGCAAGTACTTGACCCTTTACTGGTCTATACCTAAAATGTAGGTCCACCTAGCTATATTACTCAGGGCTGTGAAAAGTTTCATGCCTTGTGTAATGTAGTTAGGTCGACCTAACCCCACTGTAGATGAAGCTGAATTCTTCTATCAACCTAGCTACCACCCCTCGAAGGGGTGGATTTACTACAGTGACAGAAAAATCCCTTCTGATGCTGTAGTAAGTGTCTACGCTACAAAGTGTAGCTGCAAGTGCTGAAGCTGTGCCACCGTTGTGCGGATAGTGTAGACATATCAAGCGGAGGAACTATTTCTGGAAAGCTGTGATGGAGCAATCAAGGGCCATCCACACTGAATGGCTCTACGCTAGCAAAATACTAAGTTTTCTACCAGGAGGGCTCACAGCTCTGGCTGTCACCGCAGGGTGGTGGGGAGTGGGACTCCATCTGCGATCTTGGCACCTGACAGCTGGGGTGGTGTGCAGCTGTCAGCCCACTGATGGGCTCAGTTTTACACAATAGAGCCTAATCAGCAGTGAAACTGACATTCTTGTCAGTTTCATGGCTCCAGCTGTGAACCCCAGGCTCCTGCTCTGATCCACTGTTCTGAGCCAGAGGCATCCATGAAACTGACAAGAATGACAGCCAGCAGCCAATGAAAGTAACAGTTTCTACATGCACACCGTGTCACCCTAACTACATCAACATAAGTGCTATGCCTCTCGTGGCGGTGGAGTTATGTCAGTGTAGCAGGCCACTTACTTCAGTGGAAGCAGTATTCTAGAGTAGACACTGATATAATTAGGTCAACATAAGCTGCCGTACATAGACTTAACTCTGTAGTGTAGACCAAGCCTTAGCCACACTCCCAAGTCATCAACCAACACCCTTTGGGACATGGAGCCCCATGAGGCACTCTAGCCAGGACCCTAGTTCACTGCTCAGTGGAGAGGTAAATTTATATCCTTCATTTGTCATGCATGGATGTGCTCAGCCCTCATCAGTCCAGCACACCTGTACACAAGGCAGAATTTTGGCACAATCTTGACAGGGAAGATATCATCAGGATCATGCAATGCACAAAGTCCCTAACAAAGCACTTTTCAAAGTATTTAATAATTACATTCTGATAGCGCAGCAACACAGCCAACAAAGAAGTCTGCACAAGTTCAACAACTCATCATCACCTTAGGCATTAGAATGCACTTTGTTTAGAAGACCATTTGGCCAAGACTCTGTGTTATCCCCTACCCTTTTAAAAAACCACCAAGACACCACAAACATCCAACTCAAGATGGTGTGAAGAGAGTTTAGTTTAATTCCTCATCCAGTTTCTCATTTCAATTCAATGAGACTTTACAGACGAAGAATACTACAATGCCACTGTATGTGCTGTGTTACATGGGAAGGTGGTTTGTGCTGGAGTTTATATTGTTTATTTTGCATTAATTTGTTAATAAAGCCATGACCTAGGAAAGTGGGTAATTTTGACCCTAAATAGCATGTGAATTTTGTTTTAATGCCAGCTGGGAAGGCCACCTGTTTACATAGAGCAACAGGAATTTTCTGTACCACACGATACTGCATTGTGTTGCATGTAAGTGTTGGACCGGTGATGTGGAAACCATCGAACCACTCTGTGCACCCCATTGAGTTACCAGCGTCTCTTCTCCCTCATAGCAGGGAAAATGAGTCTCTCTTCATACCAAACAGCCAGCCGTGGGGATGAAGAAGAGGAAGACCATGATTCAAAACTGTATTCTAAACTAGCCTACAGTGGGGTGTGTGCTGCATCAGCACTCACTGGCTATGAACCCAAGTCCTGGTGAGGAATTTGAAGCTACAGGCTTTAAGTTCGGGGCAACAGCAGTGCTGGAATTAATGATATATTGTGGCCTAACCCATGTAGCTCAAAAAAAGAATACCAGGAACTTCCATAGATGGAAGGCAAATGAAAGCACTTCAGTAGTTCCAAAATTCCTAGTCTGGTGAGTGTTCTACCCACTGAACCATTCTGTCCTGCATCCGTACTCAAACTGCTAAAGTCCCAGTTTGGATTAGTTGAAGTTTGTTTTGAAAGCCAGGTCAGAGCAATATCAAAGAGGCTGAGCAAATACCAGGTAAGGTAGGTAAAGGTGTTAACCATATACAGGTAGCTATATGTCTTACAATGTAACACCGTGCTATAATTGGCTAGGATTGTAGAAAGTGCCCTGATGCTTTAAAAACAATTCTTAAAGCTGTTACCCCCATTTTTTCAGTCAGCATTCTAGCCCACTAGAAAGTAAGAGGAATGGAAAGAGGAGGACACAGAGAAAAAAAATTAAGTGATATGAAGAATGATGCAGAATCAATTGGCATAGAAGGAAAATCAAATTTCTTCTGTTTTGTTTTTATTCTGTTATAGACAAAAAATTCAGTCAAGAAGCCTGACTGAGTCTATGTACCCTTTACTAAATTGTAAACTATCAAGTAGGCCAGAGTATAATCACATACCAAACACAATAAAATGAGACTGTAACAGTTTGGAAAGCATTTAAGTTCTACTTGTCCATATGTTCATTATCAACACACACACACACACACACACACACACACACACACACACACACACACACACACAGTAACAGAGTGTAGTGTACAATTACTGGCACTACTGAACACTACAGTTGAGAAACAAAAGTCACTCCCCGAAGTTTTGCATATTATAACCATGTAAATTGCTGAAAAGCCCAAGAGAGCACTTTTTTAATCCCTGTGGTTTACATTTTGGGATCTGCTCAGACCCAGCTGTTTTGTTTACCTATTTTATCTGAGCTGCATACAGGACATGCTGTAGCACACCCTACAATGCAAGAGCCTGATAGAGTAGTTTGACACATAATGAGGTATGTGCTCAGATCATAAAGCATTTCATAAAACTGATTAACTCAGTGAGAATCAACCTATGGCTCTCAAGCCACATTCCCTTCTGTGTGCTATAAACCTGGCTGGTTCTTGGTGTACTGTGTCTAACACCCAGCAGAGTAAGTGGAGAGCAATGTACCTGGAGATACTAAATGAGACCTGCTGAGAGGTGCTAAATGAGAGATGCTAAATGAGACCTGCTGATTCACTTTTACATTAGGTTTGACTGTACCTTGGGTAGGAGGGAGATGGGAGTGGCTCTCTTTCTCTCTCTCTATGTGGAACAGGGTTCTGGGGGTAGGACTGCCAACCCTCCAGGATTGTCCTGTAGTCTCCAGGAATTAAAGATGAATTATTAATTAAAGATTGCATCATGTGACATAACCTCCAGGAATACATCAAAATTAGCAACCCTGGTCCAAGGCTGAGTAGTCTTAAGGGAAGAACCTCACAAACAGGTAAACATGGGGAGGTGGTTTGTGCTGGAGTTTATATTGTTTATTTTGCATTAATTTGTTAATAAAGCCATGCCCTAGGAAAGGGGGTGAGTTTTGACCCTAAATAGCATGTGAACTTTGTTTTAATGCCAACTGTGAAGGCAACCTGTTTACATAGAGTGGCAGGAATTTTCCATACCACATGATACATGCAACACAATGCAGTAAGTGCTGACAACTGGACTGGGGATGTGGGAACCATCGAACCACTCTGTGCTCCTCATCGAGTTACCAGTGTCTCTTCTCCCTCATAGCAGGGAAAATGAGTCTCTCTTCATACCAAACAGCCAGCCATGGGAGATGAAGAAGAGGAAGACCATGATTCAAAACTGTATTCTAAACTAGTGTCTTCATTCACCTGCAGTGGGATGTGTGCTGAACTCCAGAGAGCATTCATAGGCTGCTATGGAAGAGTAATGTCTGTATGCTGCCATCCTTCAGGAATTTCGACAGGAGGATGCCAGCTCAAGCTCCATAGGATGTTCTACACAGGCTGCCTGGAGAATATATTTAACAAACATATTCCTGAGCTGCCTTGCCACTGGCCACTGTCAGCTGGCCCCCTGGTGGTGGCAGTGATGTTTTAGGTCCCTTTAACACTGACTTTTTACCAGATTCTGGATCCTTGATAGATCTCAGAGGGCGGGGGGGAGGGGGGGAAATACGTGTGGGAGTTAATTCTGTTTTGCAGAGGTTTTAGATATTTTGAAATCTGGTTTTGTGTTCCAATTAGGATTGAAAACCAAAATTTTTGAGATTCTCTGTGAATATGACTGGAGCCTCGCTCTGGGGCAGTCCCACCTAGCAGCCTGAGCTGGACCACAGATCCTGGAAGCCACATGGGTAAGCTGGCAGGAAACCAGGCAGGTTTCAGACATGAACATGCCTGGCAGGCCAGGTTCCAGCCTAGGTTCCATTGGAACTCCATCAGAATCTAACAGTCTCTGCAAAACATTTTAATTTTGATGACTTGTCAAATTCTGATGAAAGTATGTCCCACTCTTTTTCCAACCAGCTTTAGTCCTGGGCTTATCTGCCATTCATCCCTAGGTCCTTTTCTGCATCCCTGTCTAGAGATTGGCTAGTAGTCTAGCAGAGACCTAGTCTAGAAAACACTGGCTTTCCTACGTGTTTAAAAATCTGTAAATCATCAGAATTGCTATAACAGTGGTTTTTAAACAATTCCACAGAACCTTTTAGAAATGTCTGCTACTGCCCCTCTTCCTGAGGCAGCTTTTCCAGTTTATCAGATAGTAGCATGACAGGACAGCAGCCAGTATGGAAGCTTTGTCGTCATCCTGCACACTGTCTGTGAGTGAAGAAATAATAATTTCATCCTCTCAACTTTACTCTTTTCCCTTTAGAAGATTAAAGAAAAGAAAAGATAGGAAGCTTCTCTTCCTGTTTAACTTTGTTTCTGATTGAAATGGTTGGATTTAGAGAAGGGACTAAGACCTGTCACTGGTTCTAAAAATATTAGTATGCCCCTAATGGCATCTCAGCTACAATAATCTTACTTCTGAGGGTCTGAACATTGTCCTAAAAACCTCTCCCTCTCTCTCCCCACAGCATGCATGGGCCATATTTAAAAATAATTAAACTAATAAATGAAGAGGAAGTCTCCAGTAGCCCAGTAAGAAAATCATGTTTAGGAAAAAAGTTAAGAAGTATTTTTGGTTGGAATAAATTAATACAGTAGGTCACTTTAAAGGTTGTATATGAACTATGGTTTTATATTAACTCTTTTCTTCAGTTTATTCTACAGATGTTTAAACAGCAACACTTGAAACTGAGTTTGATTAACACAGAGCACACTGCAGTTAGCATCCCAGAAGAAGCATTAGCTCATTACAAAGCCTGGGAACTCTCCTTAGTCCTTCCTCCGTATCCCTTCACAGATGTCAGTATGTAAACAAGAGAACAACAGCATTGCTAATGGACCTGTTGTGAAGACCAAGGAATTAGTTAGTTGAAAGAGAATAAAGGTCTCCTCTTATACAGCCCATGTGGAACAACTAATGTGCATCAAACACCATCTAGTTGTAGGTGTTTGTACAGCTTTAGGCTTGGGTGAAGAACAAATGGAGGAACCCCTGCCCAAACTGAAATGAGAGCTGTTGCAGAGTCAGAAGAGCTGAAGTGAATCCTTCAGCTGATGGTGAAGAAATCATTATGCAGATAATAAGAAAGCAACAGCGAAAGTTATAGCTTCGAAAGTCAGACTTGAGGGTCACACACTTTGCATGGTCTCCTAACAGATCACAACCCCCACTTTGTTGTGCTTGATCTTAGATATGGAGGTACCCCCTATTAAGACTAATGATTCTAATAGGTCAGAACCCAAGGGCCTGATTCTTCACTGTGCTACACTTGTTACAGTTTTCAGAGTAGCAGCCGTGTTAGACTGTGTTCGCCAAAAGAAAAGGAGTACTTGTGGCACCTTAGACTAACAAATTTATTTGAGCATAAGCTTTCGTGAGCTACAGCTCACTTCATCGGATGCCTTGTTACACTAGTTTACACCAGTGTAATTGCACTGGAGCCAAGAGAGTTGTACAGCTCTAGAGCTGGTGTAACACAGTGGAGAATCAGGCCCCATGTCTTTTCCTTTCTAATGACATAGTGAATGTCTTGCTGTTTTGTTTTCATCTCCTGTAAATTCAATTAACAAGCTATTTCTAGTCATCCAGCAAAGAAGATACAAGCAACTATTGTGCTTGTGTGTGTTTATTTGCATATAAATGTATACATTTATATGCAAATTAGAAGCAAGCACATGACAAGTTGCCAAAGTGAAACCAAACTTTCAGTGGCTTACAGTTTAGCACTCAGTAGTTAAAATCTAATCACCTGACAAACTCAAAAAGATAACTGAAACTCATTGGTATATTATGCCTGTCCTATTTCTGACTTTAAATGGATAATGCATCATACATGATACTTACTGCAATCACTGCTTGTAAATTATAAGAAAACTAAGATCACAAACAAACCTTCCTTGGCCAATACTGGCAATGATTCAGCACTTACATAAATTTCCCCTTCCCTGTGAAAAGCATCTCTCTCCCCTAATGAACTGGAGCGGCGCAGTCCTCATCCATGTTTCTAGTGTGTTGTTCAGAAATAGGCACAACAAAGAGGTGAATTATGGGATAGATCAAAGGAAATTCTGGCATTTTATCTCACATTTCCAGAATTCTCTATGGTAGAGGTTATCCCACAATACACATCAGAAGTTTCCATTAAAGCAGAGAGCCTGCAAGCAGTGCAGATCTCTGGGAGAACACCACACTTCTAGCATGATTGAGCATGCTGTTACATAAACACAAGCACTGACACACACATCGGCACAGTGCACTCCACCAAAACAGATTTGCAGGTAGCACTATGCCAACCAAGCTTTTACTGGTGTGATTTTGTCTACGGGCAAGCACTTAGATATAGGGCAAAATCCTGCTCTTGCTATTACATGGCCAATATGGGGGGAAAGCAGAGTGGTAGGAGCCAAGATGTTCCATGAGCAATCCTGCCAACATTGGAACTTGGAGAAATGCACTTATGAGCGCTACTGCTAGGCGCATAAAACATTTTCTATGGCACCAAGCTCTCAGGACTTTACACAGAAAACTGTATGTCCTGGACCCCTAACATTTTCTATGACAGCAGGAGTGCTCTAACCACAGTCTCATTCCTCTCTCAGTTAAAATCCATGCACAAAGTTGATTGATTAACGCTACTCAGTGCAGCAATCAGACCCTACATGTTCTATGACTCCACTAAGCAATATTGTGTAGCATAGCTGGTCTAGTGGCCTGGTAGTCTGGCCAGGAATCAGTCGTTGAGCCTAAATGAGCATACATAAGCGAGCAGGGGCACAAGAGAGACAAAGACTGACTGGTAATTTAGAAAGCATTTGGGATTCATCTGGATAAAAAGCTCTGAAAGCAACTCCTCCTCCTTTGTGAAGATTAGGGCAGGCTGGACAGCTACAAGTATGCTGCTGTATACGGGGCAATGGAAATCAAAGTATAAAACAGGTAAAATATTCAACATGATGCATTCGATATCTTTCATATCCTGAACAGCACCACTCCGTTTCCCTCTTCCTCCTCCCACACGCACACAAAATGAGGAGCTTGCCTCTTGGAAGACCTCCATATATTCCAGTTTTAATAGAAAATAATAAGTATTACTTTGAATTGTGTGCAGCCAACTTAGAATGACAACTACACATGGAATGAGAGAAAGGCATGTGAAAAGTATTGTTTTCCAAGAGTTTGAAAAGTGTAACTGTTGTCAAGTCAGGAATGTGTCTGCAAAGATGTTTGGGAACACACCAGGAATAGAAAGCACCTTGAGGAAGGAATTTTCTAATAACTAAAACGACGGCTAATCAAACTGTTTGCTAAAGCAAAAAGGTCTTTCATTTAGGGATTAAGGGTCACTTTAAAATGGCACAAACAGGACAAGCCTACCTATTTAAATTGTATGGATTTAAGATCAAGGCAAATCGTACACCTTTTGGAGTGAATGAGTAACAGTGTGAGAATGACTTACGTTTCTCTAACACCCCCATTCATTCACAAGGAACTAAAACATGACTGGTATACATACAAGAACCACTTGACACACCACTAAATTAAAGCTACCTCTGAGGGAGAAGGCAATAATCATTCCGCACTAGCGAGTTCACATGGTATAACACAGTTTTGGCCAGTAAGTGAAGAAAAATATAGCCAGTCAACACCCCCAAGGAGATTTGAGAGGGCAGGAATGTAGACTCAAATGCGTAAATGTCTCTAGGTATGCACTGCACATATGAAATACCTAATGCAGAGGCACAAACTGGGGATTGAGAAAATCCCTTGTCTCAGCCCATATATACCTATGTGGTATGCATAAGGTCTCGTCTCAGCCTCACATCTTGGATGTTGTTTGTAGGCATACGCAAAATTTAGGAATTGCCAATGTTGAGTGTCTGCAACTTTACCTCTGCCCCCTTCTGCATCTGCATTACAATGCAATCACATAATGATACGATACCATACTATTTTTCTACAGGTTGAAAGCTTTGCAGTGAGTAAGGCAAGGGCTCCCAAGAACCCTTGTCCCATTCATTGTGCATCTTGGGCTCTGTTTCTCTGGCATACACAAAACCCTAGATGATGTCACATGTATCTAAGGCTGTAGAAAATTTTTTATGAAGTTATTATTGTGGCATGGCACCTCCTTCGTCTCAATGGACCAAGCACTTCCCCCGCTGATGATGGTGGGCCGAAGGTAAATCAGCCCCATCCCACTCTGGGCAGCGTTTCTCGTTCCCCCTCTGTGCTCCTTTGGCCATATTTCCTGGATAGGCCTCAGGGTAGGCCTACAGGGTGATCCTCCACCAAACAAAAGGGAAAGAGTCCCATACACAAAAACCCAAAGGGTGATACCTTCCCCTGCCTCCTCGCTGGGGCTGGGTGTCACCCTGTAGCCTGCCCCGGGATGTCAGTCCTTCCCCTAACTTAGCAGGCACTCAGGCTTGTCTGCTTCCCCTATGGGGAGAAGCACAGCCTTCCCTCCTGGAGAAGCTTACTTCCCTGCTGCCATTAGCCTGGTAGCAGCTTGTTTCTCTCGCCCTCCTGGTTTTAAAAGGTCTCAGGCAGCCCTTAACTGGATCCCCGTGTTCCTAATTAAGCCAAGGAAACCCCTTCTCATCTTATAGGGAAGAGGGCTTTTAACATTCTAAGGCTAACATATCTGCCTTCCCACACCCTCTTGCAGCCGTCTGGCCTGCCTTTGTCACATATCCCCCCTTCCTGCTCAACATCATTAGGCTACTTTGTCACACTATGCATTGTTAGAGAGACCAGCTCATACACATACATTGGACAGGGCTCAGGTTCAGTACACAACCTTACTTTTGGCATCTCATGACTTTTGAGTGTTTAACCATGCATCCTAAATGTTCCAATCACATAGCTGTTTAGTTTTTTTTTTAATATGGATTTGTGTATAAGGTGGTTTAGAGTAATGGTCATGATAGCAATTGGTTATTGAAGGCATTTGTTTAGCACATTATCTGTATGCAACTACTGCCTTTTCTTTCTTGTGTAATTCTGGTTTTAATTTGAGATGAGAAAGGTTGTGGGAACTTGCCAGTGTCAAGAAGGAGACTAAATGTCTGTTTGTCAAGGGCAGTCATGATTTGGTAGAGTTGTCCCAGTGTCTCAGCAGATTACACTGAAACCATAAAAAGAAAAGAAGTACTTGTGGCACCTTAGAGACTAACAAATTTATTAGAGCATAAGCTTTCGTGAGCTACAGCTCACTTCATCGGATGCATTTGGTTTTTTTCCACCAAATGCATCTGATGAAGTGAGCTGTAGCTCACGAAAGCTTATGCTCTAATAAATTTGTTAGTCTCTAAGGTGCCACAAGCACTCCTTTTCTTTTTGCGAATACAGACTAACATGGCTGCTACTCTGAAAACTGAAACCATAGGTTATGTTCTGGTTCATTTTGTTCTGACTTTCTACTCTCCCTCTCCACCTCTATCCTCGCGCTACCATAATGCTCACTTTAGAAAACAATTGTCTTTGTGTTGGGTCCCAGTGCATAATTCCTTGTCTGATTACGGAATTTGTCCTCCACCACCACAAATGAAGCATAGGGTGTCCCAACACCTGTAAATAATCCACTGGATAATAGTAGTGGGAAAATTCAATAATCAGACCAACAAGGAAACAAAGCACTGGATTCATCAAAGAGTCAAACCTGAGTTTAAGGAGAAGACACCAGACGTCATTGTGGAGGGAGGGGAGAAGCAAGAATGCCAAGGAGAATTATGAGTTTTAGAGCAAGGGGAGAAGTGGGAAAGCCACTGAGCAAAGGGGGAGAGAAACAAGCACATGCCCAGCCAGTGACATACTGCCGTCCACCACCAGCCAATGATATGTTCCCACCACAGACATGCAGTGACACATTCCCCTCCCCCATCCACATCCTAACCCCCAGCCAGTGACATATGTCTCCTACCCATGCTTCAGTCTTTGGCATTACTTGTGCCCATGTAGTTTTGTTCAACCCCTACCAAGTGCCCAACTTTGAACTGAATAAAAACCTTTCCTGATCATAAAACCCTGTGGGAGCCAGTCCATTGGTTCACGTTTCAAAAGGGATTCTTTAGGAGGAGGATCCTTTAAGAAGATAAAAGCATTCCAACCTGAATCCATTCACCACCTGCCAAAACCCACACAGTACACTACTACCCCTCCTCCACCCCAATACAATCCAAAAGAATATGTTCCAATTTGGTGTTCCTAAACTGAACCATCCTATGTTTGAATGCAATGATTGTGGAATTACTGAACCCGGTGAAGGGCAGGCTATGCTGTTATCCCTTCTACTGTCATCTCTATATTTACTAACACCAAAAAATCATGAGGGAAATAATGGGGTGAATAAGGAGAAATGAGATTCAAGGGATAAGGATTTTTTTTTAAATTTCTTTCCTCTGTTAGGGTTGTTAGGGTGGAGAAAGGAAGGCAACCATAAATCTATACTTTTTTAGAAGAGATATAAAAAATTTTAATTTCGCTAATGACTTCCTTTTTGTAAAGCCGGGGGGCAAATAAACATCTTAATTCAATAACTGTAGTTAGTGGTTTTCTTATAAAATTATATTACGCTTCAGTTAATTTTATTGACAAACTTGTTAGGAGCTCAAGTCCCATTTACTCAGGACAGAGACTATGCACTTTTTTGTGTTTGAACATCCCCTTGCACATTGTAGGAGTAATAGTAATAACAAATTAATCTCTGATGAAACTCCACTGAAGCCCACTGATATATACCGGGATGGATTTGACCGTTTACATTTACATTAAAACACAGTCATAACAAAATGCACACAAAAACTAAAAAGCAGGATACTATTTATATAAAAACACACATTCTGCTGCATGTCAACTAATTTACTAAGTGACTGATGCACACGCTGAAAAAACGATACATGTTGAAACTCTTCACTTTTTATAATTAAATGGAAAGAGCTTTACACTGGAGCACTGCCAGTTTAACTTCATTCTCTAGTTTACAAGAGAGATGGAGGAGTAATCAGAACTGAGGTTATATTGCCTTTTTCTTTCTTCCTCCTCCCACTCTCAAAAATGCATTGTTTCTGTGACAGAATCTTCATGGTACAAAGCATTCCGGAAACATGGAGCTCCCAGCTGGCTTACATTCCACTGATTTATCTCTGATTAGCTAAGCCCCTCCTGCTTTACTCTCCATCCCAGCCTGATCTAACAGTACACACAAATGTTAAATTAACCTACTTTGAAGAATTGGCTAAAGTTTGAGAAAACTCAAAGCTTCTTAAAACAGGGTTACAAGTGTTTTCTTGCTAGGAAAGGAGCAGTGGAAGAGTTGCTGTCTAAGCAGCTACCTCCTGAGCTGGCTATTCACAAATCAACACATTCTGGTAATTTGGCTCAGTGGATAGGCACCAGACAGGGAGTCAGGAGATTCTGGATTCTGTTCCTGTCTCTATCCCTGGCCTAATGTGTAAACAGGCATTTCACTTCCATATCTGTATTTGTAAAGCACTTTGAGATCTACTGGTGATGGGTTATATAAGAGCTGGGTATTGTCTCTCAATGGCAATCAGAGAGTAAAATTCCACATGTAGATGTTTTCAGGTTCAAAGCAGGGTTTAAATTCAGTTGGAGCCATACAGAGCAGAGCTCCAATAAATATTTTCAAATCCGCTGGCGCCTTGGCGCATCCTGTGAGCAGAAGCCCCAAGCCCGGTACACCCGGTGAGGCTGAAGCCCCGAGCCCTGGGGCTCCAGGAAATACTCAGCAAGAATTTAAGCCTGTGCTCAAAGCATAATGGTCTCATCTTGTGAACCTGTACAAGTTTATCCCCTACATTCAGATATAATGTAGCAAAAGATGGACTGACAACTTAGTGCAGTGGGGAGAGAATGACAAAGATCAAGTGAAAGAAGTTCGTTTTGATGTCTCTTCTTCCAGCACCTATATCCCATTCTGACATCAGTGTTGCTCCTCCGCTATACATACATACATACGTACATGCACACTTCTGGAGCACAGGTAGTCTAACAGGAGGCAGGGCAGCCCCTTTTCTCAGGAATCTCAGCCCAACACCAGTGCCTGGTTACCAGGGAGCAACACTGCCCCAAGAATTAACTCTGATATCAGAGACCAAAAGCAGAGAACAAACCCTCTTGCTGCTCACACAGCTCCCTCTCCCAGACCACTGGTTCTACAGAGAGCACTGCATAACAAAAAACTAATACCACATCATGTCTTCCAAGAATGAACATTTGCTCATACACTAAGTAAAAGAACTTGGAAGATTATGTGTAACAGTACCACTCTGTGACATCTGCCACAATAATATGACTACTTTGGTTTGTTGAGTGGGCATCTCATTATTTTGTTTTGTTTACCATTATTGGTTCTTCATAAATTAACTTTCCCCTTCCTCTCCTTTTCCCCCTCCTCTTCCTACCTTTTCACTGTCACCGTCTTCTCTGTGCTTCTGCCTTTTGGTGAAAGGAAGATGACTGGAGTAAAGACAAGGGTACATCAGGGCTTCCACAAAGACTTTCAACTATTATCTTCAAATTAGTTTTAAAACATTACAATTATAATCTGGATTATCTTGATCTTGAATGTTCAATTTATCACTTTTAAAAATAATTCTTGTTAATGCCCAGAGATAGCAATCAAGATCTGGCTAGGTATTATACAAACACATAGGAAGACATACTCCAAGCCCTGAAAAGGTCACAATCAAAGGCTCCGATCCTACAGCAGTTAGCATGTGGGCAGTTGCTGCACCTGGGCAGAACCCCATTGACTTCATTTGGGCCCCATGTAGATACAGGAGTCTGTTCACACACTACCAATTGCAGGATTGGGACCTAAATAGACAAGACAGACAGATAAGAATACTCAAAATTTACAAAGCATTCAAGGTGCTGTCAGGCACATGTCCTATTGTTAACCTCATCCTCTCCTCCCCCGTGCAAATAAAACATCTCCTCACCCTTGTCCGGGTTTCCCAGTCAGCATGCTCCACCGCCCCAGCCCCTAAGCATTCTCTTCATCCCAAAGACAGTGGAGAGGGGCAAGGGTGAGTTGGAGCTATTCACATACTGATGAAATCAGAAATTTCCTGCAGCAAACTGCAGACCTCCGTTCTCCAGTCTTATTTAGGTTAGGTGGGCTAACCAAATCCTTTCCAACAATCTACACAATAAAACAACATGAGATATGGCACTAATTCTCATGCCTGTAACATGTTATTCACACATGAAAGGTTTTTTGTTTTAATCTTTGAAAGAAGCCAGCATTGGTATTGCCAAATGCATTCCCATTAGCTGTTGTGAGAAAAAAAACCATCCTGTGTGAAAGATGTGCTGCCCTGCCTCCTTGCCAGCTTCACTTGTAAACCCAGCCAAAACAAACTGTTTTCAAAGACAAAATAGATTATTAAATCCTTTGCCAGAGTCTGCCTTGTATCCAGTCTGTAAGAAACACACCTGGTTTATCAAGTCTCCAAAATAGGTTTTATCATCTGTTCAGTACCTTTCAAGTATAATTTTCCCAGTAAGCTACTAATTAGTCACTCAATTTTTTAAACCAACTTCTCCATCTCATTGCACTAAATCAGCCAATGCAAGCTATTAAAGAAAATAGAAACTTGTTAAACACAAAGCTTGAGCACTGAAAACATAGTCACTTAAAACAGATTATCGTTTTAAAAATATACATTCAGAACATTCATTATAGCTATTGCTTGAGGACTATGAAAATCTTAAAAGAATATGGGACAAATTTTGCTGTCTTTTCTCAGCCTGTAATCTGATGAAAGTCCTGTTAACATCATGGAGTGTGGAATGATTAAGAACTGCAGGTTTGACCTTTTGTGTTTGTATTCATATGAAGAATAAATAAAAAGTCAGCTTTTTCATGCCTCTTATTCATGTGCCTCGGTAATGGTAGACCGTATCTCAAATTTAGTTTAGTTTAGTTTAGTTGTGTGGTTAAAAATTACACATTCTTGAGTGAGCAGGAGTGGAAATCAATGGCATCTGTTTTATTCAATAAAGGGTGAAGGTGGGGGGAAATGCAGCATTATTGAAATTATACATGAAATATTGCACTTTTCTTAAGAACCTAGTGACTTATAGTTGACCTTTAAAGTCTGAGTCAGACATGATGAATAGTACTCTGGAATAATGGATGCTAAACTGATTCATGAGCTTAAAGTATGAAACCATGCAGGGACATCTCTGATTGTGTATCATCATACCTGCCTTCCTGAATATTATACACTTTCAGGCTGTACCCTAAAAAACACATTACAGGATGATCAATGTAGTTCTTACTATACAGTATATATATGTTCAGAAATTTAGTTCTCTCGGTCTTAGACATCCTATCTTGTCCCAGCAATGTTGCCTTCTCAACTCAAATATTCAAGATTTTTATTTTAAGAATTTGGTAGATGTTGCTGAGGTTTTATTCAACTAACCTTATACCCACTATGTTCTAAGTATTTCTTAGTCTTAAATTCTTATATTCTTTTGAATTTTCAAAACTAAAGCTATTAAAAATATTCTTAGTAATACAGCAATCAATGTTTCAAATAAGTAATTGCTGCTGTGAAGTTACTTTATGTGTCACAAATACAACCTGTAACTATGGGGTGGCACTAGAGAAAATTGCAAATCCTTCTGCAAAGGCAGAAAGAAGGACAAGTTGCTGGTCATAATCATATACCAAAATACCAAGAAAAAGTATTGAACGAATTCATGTAGGAACCTGGCTTTCCACAACAAAACAACAAGGTCTCCTTGATTTATTCTCACTGTTATTTTTAACTAGAATTACACTGTCCAGTCCAGACTTGTTAGCAGTTTTGTAAGTGTCCTGTGTACAAGTATGTCTTTAATCTTCACTGATTTATAAAACCAGCAAGTGAAATGGGTTATTTTGATCCAGTTACAGGTTAGTTGTTAACAGAGAAAATGTAGGGTAGGGCTGGGCAAAATGGTTCAAAGAGTTAATAACTTGTCTGAACCTTTGCTCAACCCTCAGGTCCTTTTTCTCTGATTTGGATGAGTTTAGATAAGAAGCCTCCTCCCACCTACCTGACCTTCTAACGGGCTCTGGCTCCCAGTCTAACTAGGTTTTTATAATGTTGTTCATCACTGTAGAATCTGGGTGCCTTCCACAAGAAATAAACACAAATCTACAATTCCTTAAAATCTGTAACAGCCCAAAACCATCCCTTGAGATGGCATTCCAATAAGTCCCAGATCCTTCCCCCCATAATATTGTAACCCATATTAGAGAGTGGCCGAGATCCACACAGGGCATTGTCTACCGCAGTGGCGCTCAAACGTTTACAGTCGTGCGCCGTGCCCCCACTTACCACTAATGCAATCTGTCTGTGCCCCCCTCCATTACTGCACAGGCTTCCTCAGCAGAGGAGTCTGGGATGAAGGCAGAGATGGGGCAGAACTGGGGATGAGGAGGAGCTGTGGCTGGAGTCCAAGCTGGCCTAGGGGTGGGAGGAAATGACAGCAGAACCAGGCTGGGGCTGGAACAGGTGGCACTGTGGAGTTGTGGCTGGGGTTGGAGTTGGTATGGGGTCAGAGCAGAGCTGCGGCAGGGGGGCAGAGCAGGGGGCAGAGGGTGTTAGGGTGGAGCTGGTCCTGGAGGCGGAGTAGGTCTGGGGGCTGAAAGTATGGCAGTCCTTCCTCATCCCCTGTAGGGGCTGTCCTGGCCCCGCAGTGCACCCCACACTTTCAGAAGCTGGGAGAGTGCTTCCCAGGGCAGGTAGACAGACACAGAAACAAAAACAGAGTGGCCGTGGCAGCAGGGGCTAGCCGCCCAATTATAATCCCACTTAACCTCTGGGTGCGTACTCAGGTGTCTAGTTTGAGCGGCTGCCAGGGCCGCCATGGCCACACTGCTATTTTTATCCCACTAGCTTTCACAGAGCACGCACATATCTGTCTACCTACACTGGGAGGCACGCTCCCAGCTGCCGTGTAGCCATATCCACATGTTATACTGTCATAAGAGCTAATAGCTCTAGCAGGCTTTGGTAACCGAACACTTTTTTTTTTATAAATAGATAACAGCCTTTTCAAAATTGGTTATTGTCCAATGGGAAGAAAGGTTGATTGTCAAAATATTGGTTTTGTTTAATATATTTAAAAGAGTGCATCGCTAGGATTGAAGCAAGTTCGGCAGAGTTCATTTACACCTTTCCTGCAACAATCCCACAGCATGCAGTACGCTGCCTCAGTGCTAATGCAAGGCAGGATTCTGACCTTTAGGCACAGTCCATAGGACAGGGGGATATGGCTCTGCTCCCCAGTGCGGGTGGAGGCAGCACCATGCACCAAAATGTCTCGTGGGCAGGGGCATAGGCTGCAAACCTGCTACTGCACCTCTTTGTGGAGTGGAACTTACTTACCTCTGGGCAGCCAACTCGCTCTTTTGTCCAATGTCTGTGGAGATAAGATAGCCCTGCCACCACCTTTTGCATTCCCACTTTGGGGCAGGATGGACCAGCTCAGTGCTCCTCTGAGCACAGGGACCGGAATTCTGTCTGCCCCTTACCCCGGCAAAGGGGAGAGGAGGCTCCTTGCAGCATCTCAACCACTATCCACCCACATAGGGGCCAATCAGAATCTGGCCCACCATGTGGCAATGTATTGTAATACAGATTCGATTGATCGGCTGCAGCTAGCAGCATGGTTAGAGAATTCTCACTGTTGTCTCCTGTAGGTAGCACTGTTGAAAGGAGAGTTTAGAACAGTAAATATGACTCATTTTCATATCCCAGAGTGATGGGCTTATTTAAGACACATAGCTTGATTAAGATCAGTTACATTAGGTCCCAAACTGCAGTGGTAAACAATTATGCATTTTTACTTGAAGCTATGTAAGATTTCTTAGAACAAAAAGGGCCTCAAGAGAAGTATTTTAAAAGAAAAAAAAAAGTACAGGGAAAATAAAAATCTGATCAGCTACAGCCTCTTAGCTGCTTTCCACCTAAAATGGCAATGTTTATGTAATGACAAATGTATGTAATGACAAAATAAAATGTTTATTAAGCAGTATCTGATTAACTTTTGCAGGAACTAAAAAGCAGATTAATTACTTCATAATTTCCAGAAAGATGTCTAATGGCATTAAGAAGCTCTTTGACCTCAAGAAGAGAAAGTGAAATAGTTGCTTTATTAGCCACAAGACAGATTATATAAAACACATGATAAATATAAACAGAAGCTCTTGGTATATCTGAAAAACCTTCTCTGGAGAGAATGTTCACATCCTCCTTGGGAATCCCCACACAGAGTTTCAGACAAAAGAATAACAGAAATACTGTTTCTGCAAGTATGTTGAAAATCCACCCAAAGAACAATGAGAGAATAGTGATATATCTTACATTATCCATCTCTGAATGGAAATTCAGAAAGGATAGTGTATAAAAAAGGTCCCCGTTCTCTAAGCCTACAAGATGAAGAAATAGCAATTGGTAGTTCAAAGGACAAAAAAGGCAAACTTAGCTGTCAGAGAATGAGTGAAAGCCCCAGAATTTTAAGCGTTCCTTGTATCATAAAAACAATAAAATCAGAACTGGAAAGAACTTAATTAGCTCGAGGTCAGGTCTTGCTCAGCAATGTATATTTCACTATCAGCTTTGAAAAGTCAGCAGCTGGAGAAAAAGGATACACAGGCAAATGAGTCACAAAAGGGTCATATCTGAACATTTTGAGTCTCAGGAGAGCAAGTCATGAACTTTTTCTTTTGTGCTTGGGGCTGTTAAGTTTAGCCTTTTCTTCAGAGCTGGTTGCCTTGTATTTTTGCACATTATTTCTCCTTTCCCAATAACCTTTTAGGGTATGTCTACACTGCAGCTGGGAGCAAACCTCCCAGCCTGGGTAGACAGACTCACACAAATAGGACTTGAGCTAGTGCGCTAAAAGTACCAGTGTGGACATTGTAGCTTGGCCTTGGAGCTCAGGTGCTCAAGCCTAGGGAGTCAGGTGGGCTGCATCAGTCTGAGTTATCCCATGAAGAGGGCTGGAAACTTCACAAATTTCCACTCTCAGATTTTTCCTTCCTTTCCATCTGTTTCACTGAGGCTTGGGGAGCATTTACTTTCTCCCATTCCTTCCTGAAACTAGGAGCCCCTACACCAGTGGATCGGTTAAGATCTCATGACAGACGCAGACAGCAGGAGCTTATGTGCAGAGAACTCAGTGCCTCTACACAGCATCTTTCCTCCCTTCCTCAGTATGCCACGGTTCCCCCACAGTACAGTAGCCAGGCGGCAGGCAAACGTCTCAGTGGTGGCTACATCCATCTGCTGGTTCAACTTTCCAATGTTCAATCTGCTCAGACTTGAGGTGAGCAGACCACAGACAGCAGTTCCTTCCCAGGCTCCACCCAAAAGTTGAAGAGTCCAGGCCCACAGGGAGACTGCTGCAGTGTCCAGGATTTGGAGAGAAGGATGCAACAGACTGTTGCTCTCCACTCCTCCCCATTGCCTACAAATTGCTCCCACCTGCACTGCATAGCAAAGGGTCTCTGTAATTTTGTAAAACTTTCTCAATAGAACTTGAAAACTCTAATAGAAGATGCAATAAAACTGCATCCACAAGCAGCAAAGGAGGTGAGGAAAGACTTTTAAAAACACTAAACCAAATCCTGATGTGCTATTAGGATTCTATCTGAAAGTCCCTCAAACTACATGAAGAATATAGTTAATTGCATATGGAGGATGCAAGACAAAAATATAACCATCTCACTCAGCAATGTGGTTTGAACTGTGCAAAAGCTGATATGCCTGCTTTTCATAAACCCCTTCTTACAAACCTTCAAAAACAAGAGACAAGCTGTAAACTTTACTTGGGACAAACAGCAGCATTGACCAAAGCTACCATCCCAAATTAGATTTTTCCAACAGTAGAGGAAATCCTGACTTTAGAATGGGACTGGGATAACTTCATTACTGCAAAAACATAAAATCAGCCAAACTAAACTAAACAAACTAAAACATACTTAAAACAATAATTGGATGATTGTAGTAATTTTTCCTCATGTAAAATGCTGGGAGACTGATCAATACAATCTTCTTTCATGTAGTTTGCTGGCCAACCTGAAGAAATTACTGCCCTCTACATTAGAATTTGCTCAAATCCTATGGAGCTGCCTTTCCTTCCCAAATGTGTCCAAAAACCTTGCATCAGCTAACTCACCCTCGCAAGAACAGGGTCACCTTTTTCCCTATCCATGTGTGTGTGAGAAAGAGAGCAAGAAATAGATCTTTAGGTAGAGCATTAGCAGAAGAGCCACTAGCAATTCGAGTATCATAGCAGTTGGACTTGGTGAGGGCTGGCAGAAAGGACTATGTACGTTTCTGCATAACCTTCAAACTGTCATGAGTTTTAGTATTACTTTTAGAAAAAGCCCCAATTTCTGAATAGACAACTCCCTGAGTAAGTCTATCTTTGTAATCTCAATTCTAATGGATTATACACCAGAAAGGGAGATTTTTTTTCTCTCTGCAAAGGGAAGTGTGGCCCTTGCCTCCAGTGTCCAAGGGGCAAATTTGCTCAATTGTCCTTATCTTACTAATAAATCCTCTGAATTGATGTATGTGCAATTCTCTCAGGGAGTAAAACAAAAATATTTTTTTAATTAAATAAGATTGACTGTTTCAGACACATCCTGAAATAGTGTTTTTTTAAGGGGAGGCAGACACACAGTTGATAGGAATCTCCTATCTCTTGAATTACAGTTGCCTATTTTAAGAGCTTAAAGTACATTGGGTGGGTCCAATTTACAGACCCAGGAAAAATGTTTTCTCACATTCAAGGAAGGTCACTGGTGGACCACCCAGGCAAAGTGCAATGCCTTGATTTTCAGAGTGCTGTCCTGTCTGGCCAGCGGGAGTGCTCCTTCAGTTCCGCTGCGGCTGGGCCAGGCAACTTGATCCTTAGTGCACTGCTTCCTGTGTCAGGGCTCTATGATCTTACAGTTCTGGGATGTGCTGTCGTAAGGAAAAGGAATGGTCTGTCGCTGTTGGGGGGAGGGGCCAACCAGGATTCTTGGAAGCAGCTCACCCTGACCCGTCTCTCCCTCCTCCTCTAGTTTACATGCCCAAAGTGTCCCTCACTGCTGGGTCCTATTTCCTCCAGGAAACAGCAGAGCAGAAGTGGCTCACAGCTGCTGCTCCGGCTGGGGCAAAAAAATGAGTACTAAGGCTGCAATGGTAGGCAGCAGAGAGTGGAGGAAGGCAAGGAAGGGCTAAGGAAGTAGGAGGGCTAGGAATGAAGCAGGGCCAGGAAGGGAAGCACAGCGGGAGAGAAGAAAGGTGGGAGACAAGTTTTGCCAGCTCTGTATCTCATCTTAGGACTTGCAGAGTGAACAGTGTGTAGAACACCCCCTGACCGATGAAGCCCTAGAATGCACAGAATTTTATGATAGCAGCTGGGTGAGCACAGTCTGCTAGATCTGTTGAGCCCTCACAATGGACTTCACCAGACAAACACAAAAGTGTGTGGGTAGGTGAATATTAGGGTGATAAAAAGGGGGGTTACTAGCTTTAGGAATCTGGATAAGGTGGCAGGAATTGAAGAAAGCATATGAATGAGGATAGGGTTTGGCAGGGAGGAGACTTCAAAAGGTTCAAATGACCGGTCAGTTCTTTGGGGTTTGTCCAAAATAAAACATCTGAAGTTTGCCCATAACTAAAACTCTTATTTATGCCAATAATTAAAGGGAGGAGGCAGACTTCAACACACAAAACAAATGGGCAAAGCAGATGCAGTCCCAATTATACAGATTGTTGTGGCTGTGTTGTCTCTTCAATAGAAGAAAAGGTTGAATGACCATAAAATGCCAAGAAAAAAGAATCATTTTGGCCAGCTTTTGCTTTTAAAGGAAACACCTGGACACGTTGGACATTACTTTGGTCTGTATAATGAACAATACAAGCTTAAATAAGACTGCAAGAATTACATTTAAATATTATTTTACCACTATTATCTCATTCAGACTTAAAATGCTGATTTTTAAATGACTATCAGCAAGTGCTTGATTCTTCATCTTACAGATAAATTCAATATTAAAATCATTTGAATGGACTCCCAATAGCTTGACTGTCAAAATATTTTACAAATTTATTAACTCTGAATACTCTTCATGACGTTCAGAAAAGTTGTGTTCATCAGAGAGTTACTGTAATAAGAGCACCTACAGCAAGAGAATGCACGGTTCTTAAATTCAGAGGATGAGAGATAGATTGATATGACTTTTTGGGGGGGCCGGGCAGGGGGTAGAATAAAGAGTAAAATCACTCTTGATTTTCCTCACTTGTTCCAGCATTTTTCATTGCTCTCATCACTTGGTGTCTGCTAGGGTTTACTGTGTTCTGGCTGCAGACTGAATCTTATGACCTGACAAAACAGAGGTGGTTTTTAATCTCTGAATAGGGATTTTACTCATTCTGAACAAGCAGTCCAAGAGCTTCCCTCCTCACCTATCTATTCTTAATATTATTTGTATTATACGATTCACTTAAATCAATTTTTCATCTTACTTATTTTTTATAGATTTATGTAACAAAAAGAAACAGATATAATTTTAAAAATACATTAACAAAATACAAACCTGAAAATATGTACATCAATCAGGCCTCCAACAATACCCATCTTAACTCACAATGAGCAGCATTAGCAGGCCCCAAACTCTAGGTAAAAAGACAGGTCTTGAAGCATGCCTTGAAGGTCAACTAATACTGTTTATTCTGGACCAAGGAACAAGGGATCTTCAAAACTGAGGGCCTCTCATAGAAAATGACCTGCTGGATCTAATTTTTTCTGTAAAATAATCACCTGGCAGATTTAAATTCATGTTCAATGAGGAAAACTGGATCATCTTTTAAAGGTGCAATCCACAATATGCAAGTAACTGGGGCCAAATTTTCAAAAGGGTTTCAACCATATCCAACATTTTGAGTGCAAAATATTGGATGTCCTAGTTCCTGTGTGGCACACAAATCTAATTTGAGACTGCTGAGACGGGGCAAATTTTGCAATGTGGATATGTCTCCACCAGGAGATGGACTGAGACTATCATCATTTCATGCTACATAGGCCAACAGACCATCGTCAGACAGTAATAGTTTTCAGTCATTACTGAGCTAGACAAGGCTCCCGTAAACAACTGAAAGGACTTAAATCTCTTTTCCAGCTAGCCAGGCCTAAACTTTCAGTGTTGGAATTTAGTAGTGAGGTAAAACATATGGGTGACCATCTTCTGCATATTAAGGTGATTAGAGACACTTAGTCAGTAATCCATTGAATTCTGCCTTGCCAAAGAAGTGTTATTGTTACTTCATCTTTAACCATGTGAAAACATCAAAATGGCTCATTCTGGCCCAAATGACCCAAACCCGTTGAGACTGCCAAGAAGGTGCAAACATACCATCATCTCCCACTCCTGCCAATTCTATGGAAGACATATTTTTCTGTATTTTGGGCTCCTTGTTTTGGGAGAGGGAGGAATGTGGCAGAACTGGGAGTGAGTGTGGCCTGTGGAGAGCCACTTCCTGCAACATCACCACACCGTAAATCACAGGGATTGCCCAGCATATGAGAAGGCTGACATTGTCAATATTGTCCTTTGCACAGACCATCTATGTGCTATCGTGTGGGGGTTTGGCCCAGGTATGGTCAGAAAAATCAATAGGAGCACCCCATGTTGCCATGGGAGAGACCTAGAGAACAACACAGGTGTCTGTATTCATGTCCTGGTCCTCTGCACTGGCTACAAGATCTTCAAGTTTTCTCTGCTTGGGACCTCTGACAGTTTAGAGAACACACAAAGACACTCTCCATTTTCTTCTTGTGCTCTTTCAACAGAATTAGGTTTATAGGAATCTTGGCAAGAGGAAGATTCCAAATGTTGGCCCCTGTAGTGGGTATGAAGGAAAAAGAATAGTGGTATATGGAAACACACACAAAATGTGAATTGTTATTTACAGTTTCTACACTTTTTGGCAGCTCTGTTACTGAAAATACTAAATACCACTTTGAGTGCAACATATACAAGTAATTTTATTTCCAGTTATCAAATGCCAAATGTTAGAAAAGCTTAGAGGTCTTCAAAAGACAATTTTATTTCTTGCACCTTAAGGCCAGCCGTGCTAAATGACAACTCCTTTGCAAAGCCAGCCCTTCTAATCAATGATTTTAACATTTAATGTAGTTCTGTCTGGAGGCAAAATAAAGGTTTAAAAAGTCAGATGGTCTCTGGCTATGGCAATTATCTCTTATTAGGAGAGGCAAGATGGGTAAGATAATATCTTTTTTTGGGCCAACTTCTCTTGCCAACAAAAGTTGCTCCAATAAAAGATATTACCTCACCAACCTTGCCTCATTAAAATACATTAATTTTAAAAATATATTTATTGTCTACCAAGAACTCTTCTATGTCATCGAAGTGAGAATCCTGAAAATAGTATCCCCTATATTTATCTCGATTGTTTGAAGTTGAACTAATTGAAACTTGAACAATAGCACTTCTACAACTGTTTCCAATGGAGTCTCAAAGCACAGCACAAATATTAACTGATTAATATCACAATACCCAGAGTAAGTTTTGTTAACCGCATTTTACAGATAAGGAAACTGAGGCCCAGAGAGGATAGTGACTTGCCCAGGGTCACACTGTTCTAACTAATTTAAGTATTACCCTACAGTATGAAAGTGTGTGAAAGGCATTCATTAGGTGGTCTGTAGACTATATTTACTATCTTTGGTGTAAAATCTAAATGGCTATATTGTGGCCGGCTCCGTCTAGGTAGGCAGTGGGGGCATGAGGGATGGTGCAAGGACCTCTCCTCTCTTCCTGCTGGAGCCGCTTGCAATCATACTTTTTCCCTTCCCTGAACAAAACAGCTGCTTGAGCCTGGGGCCAAAGTGGAGCTAGCCTCCACAAAGAGACAGGGAGGGGTGAGGGCAGAATCCGATGCCATGTCTGTATTACCACTTATGTCGGCAAAATATCTGTCACTCTGAAAAACAAACAAACAAACAAACAAAAAAACCATCCCAGAACGACACACATTTTGCCAGCATAAGTGCTCGTGTGTAGCGCGCTATGGCAGCGGGAGATGCTCTCCCACCGCCACAGCTACTGCCATTCATTGAGCTGGTTTTATTATGTCGACGGGAGATCTCTCTCGTGTCAGCACAAGGCAGCTACATGAGTGCTTTTTACAGAGGCACAGCTCTATCGGTACAGCTGTGCCACTGTAAGCTTGTAAATGTAGATATGGCCTGAGTGTAAACCAGCAGTTGTCAACCCACATGCAGCCCGATTAGCATACAGCTGTGGCCCAGCTCAGCTATGTGCTGGACTGCCAGTCTGAGGTCCGGGGCTCCTGGCCGGCCCCACGGGGTCAGGAGCCCAGGGCAGCCATGTGGTAGGGGTCCGCAGCTGGCCAGGGTCCTTCATTAGGCTCTGGGTTGCTGCTGCCCTGCCACCCAGCCCCTGCAGTCCAGGTAACATATTGTGGGCTGCATATGCATCCCACAATGTGTAATAAGTTGAGAACCATGGGTATACACCCTTTACACTGGCCAGGTGATCCAGTACAGTGCAGCCTTTCAAAGAGCCAAATGCTGCTCTCATTTACACTGCAATAAATCTGGAGTAATTCCATTTAAGTCAAAAAGTTACTTCAGATTTACACTGGTGTAAAAGAAACAGAACGGTTTGCCAAAAAAGTATAGCACAAGCTGCCCAGACAATATATTCCCACGTGCTCCTTGATACACTGTGCCTACCTCAGAGGTCCCAGGCCCCCAAGAACAGCCACACTGGAACTTTGTCAGGAAAACTTTTGTCGTTCAGGAGTGTTAAAAAAATCACACACCCTGAACGACAAAAGTTTGACCAACAAAAGTCCTGGTGTGAACAGCGCTTTGTTGGCGGGAGCACTCTCCTACAAAGCTGCTGCTCTTCGTTGAGGTGGAATTTTTTTTTGTCAGTGGGACAGCTCTTCCTGCTGATGAACAGCAGCTACAGTCAGCACCTTTAGTGACAGGTGTGTTGCTAAAAGTTGGGTAGTGTAGACAAAGCCTTACAGTCCAAATTTATCCCAAAGAGTTAATCATGATGCTATAATTTTTGCTGGCAATTAAATAATTTGCGAACCTTTAAAACAGACAGAGCAGTTTAATCTTGAGATCATACTGAGCCAAAAGAAATACAAAGTTTGATTTCTGCTTTGTTCTTTAAAAAAAAAAATAAAGACAACATTAAAATACATTTTGGCACATTCAAATCCTTAAAAAAAAAAAAAAAAAGAATGGCTAAAGATAAAGCCTACATTTTAAATAATTTTTTTAAAAAAATATTTTAAAAAAATATACATTTTGAACATTTGCTTGATCATTTTACCATATTATATGCACAAGTAAATTAAATATCTGAAAATATCTATACAAGGTACAGTATTGCTAGCAGTATCAGTTTCAAGAAACCAAAATATAATTATTGAAAAGATAAAATTAGATTTAGATCTTCTGTCCTTTGTTTGACCTACCTAATCTTACTATTAAGGGAGGACAAAGGTTACTTTTATTTGGTACAGAAGCAGCAAAAATAGAACTCCATTTCATATCAAAATCTTAATCATACTTGCAAACATCCACTCACTACACAATGGTATCTAAAGGACTGTAGATCATTGGGCAATAGGAACAAAGTTGTGCCCACCTGTTGATTCAAGCCCAAAGTCAAACGAGCTGTTAATTATTTTTGTCTTGTCTTTAAGCTCAACAAAGAATAAAGTATTCAGTAGATACTTCAAGCGAAATTAATATTAACTGTTGTGTCACATACAGAAAGTGCTAAACCAAATTTCTAACCGGGTGCACAAAGACAAAAACCATTGGACTATAAAGTGCTAGTCTGAATGCATTTCTTACTTTGGGAGACAATAATAGATTGACATGTCAAGCTGATGAACTATTATCTCTTTCATTGTGTACCTGACTGAGGTCAAAGCTGCTGAACTTTGCTGTGACCCATTGGAAACATTCCACATATGCTTTAAAATCCTAAATGTATTGAACATTTGGCTAGTGTATAAAAAAAGCATATGATTCAGAAACTGGTGGATTTTTCCATATAGCGTTACATAACAAGAAAAATACACATTGGGTGAGATGGTGAGAGAACTTACTAACTTTTTGCGAATACAGACTAACACGGCTGCTACTCTGAATACTAACTTAGTGGGTTCCTTCCAACAAATGTTGACTGTGAATTTTAATTTGGTTTCAGCTTTACAGCCTAAACAGTAATACAGCATCTCAGTAAGTTATAAACAATGAACATTCATAGTGGTAATTGTGCTTTGATATAATCGTAATCAGCTAACACTAGGCAAATTATGTATTAATAGAACTTATTACAAAGCATCCTCATGAGACAAATATTGCAATGCATATATCTGTACTACAAATGCTCACAAGACCCAAACCTACTGATATATATTTTCAACTTCCCTTTTAGAACATACAAAATGCTTCTATCCTAAGAACATTATCATTGTTTCTAAATGATTATTACTTCAGATATTATCTTGATTAACACATCTGATTTATAAGCTTTAAAATCATGCAGTTTCCCCTCTCTGTAATTGCAAATGTTTTAATGCACTTTTATTCTGAATTAACAACATCAAACTATCAAGTGTGATTTGAAGTATTGCTGAGTAGTAGAAGTAGACTTGCCAAATGGAACACACTCAATTTAATTTTCTCAGTACAAGCTGAATCAAAGACAAGTCAACACATTTTAACAATTCACATAAAAACACAAAGCAGCTTCTGTCACTTTTATCTGAAACTGAAAAGATTGTTTTGTTTTACTAAGCCATGCCCATTAAGCCAACAGACATTCCTACATATAAGCCACTGCCTATATTCTTAAGGCAATAAATTCCATTTCTCCCACAGTGAGAAGCAGTTTGTTAAGTTCATTTTACACAGTTCTGAGCTGAAGAACAATTTATCACCACTGCCTGAGTTAGCAGATGAGAAAGAGTTAAAATCAGTCTTATTTTCACATATATTGCTTTCTCCCATGTAGCTAACCTAAAAGCACTGAGTTACTCGTTATCCATATGTTTATTTCTTTGTCATATATATTCAAAAAGTTTTAGACAGGTTTGTCTACATTTACCTGATTGCAATGAGAGTGGAAAACTGAACTTGTAAAATATAAAACTTCTGGATTACTTTTCCAACATAATTAGAAAACTGTTACTGATGTCAATAAACATAACATTTTATTGTAACGTACTTTTTATGACCATACACATTATTACTATTCTGACTGCTTCTGTGTTCAACATACCTTTATGCTCAGATAATTATCACCTCTTGTCTTCCGAGCTGTAGCTCGGTGATTCATGTTGACACTTCCTCTGTTCTGAATTCAATGTAAAAAATGATTCCATAAAATCCACTTTGTCAAGACAATGCAAACTGTACAGAAGTCCATGTCATTCTAATAATTTCACTTGACATTTTTGCTAACTTTCCTTCTCCTCTTTTGCATGTGCTTTTACACACAGTAAATGTTCTCAGGAAGCATTCTTCACTGCCACTTGTCAGACCGTGAGAACAGAGAGTGTCCACTTCCAAACAGTACAAGTTGCTCTCCCACTGCTTCATTATGCATGCTGATGTAACTTCCTCCATCAGTCCAAAACAGAGTGCCTCCCTCCAAAAACATGAAACAATAGCTGCTCTCACTTAAGTGCCCTGCAGGAATCCAAAGGATCATCATGCTTCCCTTTTCATATTAAAAACAAAACTCCACTTCAAACTGAAATTGCAAACTTTCTCCCATCAGAAAAGGAAGCTTCTCCGACACCTAACCCAAAACAATGGTAAACCTGCAAAAACACCTAGCAACTAATTTGCAGGTTATCTGATTCAAAAACCTAAGAACTAGACTTTGTGTAATAGGAGCCTAGTATTAGAGGCAATTCTATTATCCTGAATCTGAGGACCTCAGGCAGCTAATAGCAATAAAGGTACGAGTATTTTTCATTTAACATTCTCTTCAGATTACAGTGGCTTTAGGCAACTGTTGCTGCTGATGAAAAACACAGATGCACACCTAAATTAGTTAGGGCTGTTCACTTATCAGAGAAATAAACTTTAGAAAGGCCTCTTTGAGGATTAAATACTTGTGCTCAAAGGTTTTATTAATGTGGTGTATCAGAATATCATGTAAAGCATGCAGTGTAATTTTAAAAGCATGTCCTGACTTTTAGGAATATCTACAAACATCCCTAGAGTCAGTGTTTCATTCAATCAGCAGTGACTTTACACAAGTAAATGTAGATACTAGTGCTCCTGTTACCATTTTATAGCCCCTTGTGAACTTTTTTAGGGTCTACATATGCAGCTTGCCACTTTTAAAACAAGCATCACTCATCCAAACAATTAAAGGCAATATGACTTGACTTTGTATATAAAATAAGAATTACCACATATTTATACCACCTATTATAGCAGTTGTGGGCAAACTATGGCCTGTGGGACCGTCTTGCCTAGCCCTTGAGTTCCCGGCTAGAGAGACTAGACCCCTCCCCGCCCCCAGCGTCAGCTTGCCATGCCGCCAGCACTTTGGCCCGCCGCTCCTCCTGGGCAGCGCGGTGGTGTGGCTGGCTTTGGCCAGGAGGCGGAGCTGCAAGTTCCTGCTGCTCTAAGCAGCATGATAAGGGGGTTGGATAAGGGGCAGGAATCCCAGGGGACAGTCAGGGGATAAGGAGCAGTTGGATAGGCGTGGGAGTCCTGGGGGGCCTGTCAGGGGGCAGGGGGGATTGGATAGGGAGTGTGGTCTCGGGGGGGGCAATCAGGGGACAAGGAGCAGGGGGGTTGGATGGGTCAAGGGTTCTGAGGGGAGCAGTCAGGGGGCAGGAAGTGGGAGGGGTGGATAGGGGGCGGGGCCAGGCTGTTTGGGGAGGCACAGCCTTCCCTACCCAGCCCTCCATACAGTTTCGCAACCCTGATGTGGCCCTCGGGCTAAAAAGTTTGCCCACCCCTGCATTATGCTACCTCAGGAATACCTTTGGGCCAGATAATGCTCAGCTGTTGTGTGTGGGTTGGAGAAGCAAAGCATTCCTTGTTGAGTCCCAGCACAATAAATACCTGGGCACAATTTCAGTATAGTGCAGAGACTGCTCCCTGGTGCCCAGGACACTGCAAAAAGATGATAAGGAAGAGGTGGGACCATGGTCCCACCCCAATGCAAAGGCCAGGCATGCAGGGGAAAGCAGGCTGCACTCATTGAAGGGCATAGCAGCAGGTGTGCTCCTCCTGCAGGAAGCAGATTTCCTCCTGGATCTTCACTTGGGCATGCCATTCTGCACCTGCCCCAACATAAGAAAGTGCATAACAGGCACAGCAACTTGCCTTGATAATGCACCTGCGCAAACACCAGAGAAAGCAGTTGAATTGCTTTGTATAAATCATTTCTGGGCAGGGTTGTTTCCAGAATACATCATCATCAGAGATCAGATGTCAGGTAAATATACATGTTAAAAACACACAACTGACAAGTATTTGAACAAGCATTACTTTCGTCTCCTATGCTACATTAATTGCATGCACTTTTAAATTACTGTAATGTAACTGAGATAAATGAAAGGCAGAGAGAGCGTAGTTAAACTCACTGCTAAATGGGGCATTGTTAAAACACAGCAACAGTCATTTGGTGAATTTGTGTGACTCCAGGTAGCATCCTTAAATGTTACGCACGTAATTGAAGGAAGAACCAACCGTAAATTCTTACAAAGTCAATTTTATAATTCTTTATATACACCCAGCACTTTACAAACACATACAGTAAGATGACAAGCTCTGTGCCCAAGGAGGGGGCAGCTGGGAAGGATCACGGGGCAGGGACCTGATGGTGATGTCCAGAGGGCCAGGGTTGAGGGGAGGGCAGGGAGCATCCTCTCCCAGGACCCGCTAAAGGAAAACCCTAGAGGCTGTAAGACTGCCCTCACCTCCTTGAGTATACGCGGCAGGATATGAGGGGTGGAGAGCCCCATACAGCAGCTGAGCACCACGGGGTCGTAGTCCAGAAGGTCTCCAATCCTGGCGGGTACACCTTTAGCGCACCAAGGGGGACTCCGCCACCTGCACGCTGAGATGGGGGTTGTGTAGCAGGGTCTCCGTGAGGAGGTCCTCCCTTTTGGCAGCCACCACGGAGAGTAGCTTCCAGGTCCTGAGGAGGTCCTAGTAGAAGTCAGGCAGCTCAGAGAGGTCTTGTGAAAGATCCATTGGATGGAGGTAGAAGGGCTGCCAGTCGTATCGGAACCCTCAGAGACAGCAGAGGAAGACATGCGCCAGCGCGCGCCACATCTGACTACCTGCACCTTAAAGGAATCTCTGCAGGGCCTAAGACGTGGACCTGACTGCAGCCCTAGTATAGACACACAGTACACAGACAGGAGTTTTTCTGTTGATATAGCCTTAGTTAAAATCAGTACAGTTTTTGTTTGTAGACAAGGCCTTAGGCTGAAAACTTTTTGGGTCAAGGACTGCCTATTTATTATATGTGCACACAGCTCCTCACACACTGAATCATAGAATATCAGGATTGGAAGGGACCTCAGGTCGTCATCTACTCCAACCCTCTGCTCAAAGTAGGACCAACACCAATTAAATCATCCCAGCCAGGGCTTTGTCAAACCAGGTCTTAAAAACCTCTAAGGAAGGAGATTCCACCACCTCCCTAGGTAACTCATTCCGTGCTTCACCACCCTCCTAGTGAAACTGGATCCTGACTGAGGCCTCTAGGCTCTACCACAATATTAATAATAATAATTTCTGGGATGAAGCCCTTTTTTTGGCCCAAACTTTTATGAAAATGTGAGGTTCAGTTCAGACACACCCATAAACTGTAACTGGATATTTTAGTGGCTCTGTCCTATTCCTTTAAGTAGATTACCAAAGTGACAGAATCTTTCTTTTTAAAAGTAGTTACAACATAGTATCCATCATTACATTTTGTGTAGAAAGTTACCTGGAAACTTCCATTTTGTTCTTCTGTTCTCTCTCAGTGACCTCACAGCACAGTAACCTGATCCTTCTAGACAAGCAGTTCTCAAACTGGTTCAGGACTCCAAAGTGAGTCACAACCCCATTTTAATGGGGTCGCCAGCAGTGTTCTCTCTAATTTTTTATGTCCGTGTGCGGAATGAATTTTGTTATATGCACCAAAATGGAGGCTGTGTGTGACACATCACCTCCATATTGGTGCACATAACAAAATTCATGTGGTGGGGGTGGGGCTGAGGGATTTGGAGTGTAGGAGGAGGCTCAGGGCTGGGGCACAGGGTTGGGGTGGGATGAGGACTCTGGCTAGGGGTGAAGGCTCTGGGGTGGAGCCAGGAATGAGGGGTTTGGGGTGTGGGAGGGGGCTCAGGGCTGGGGCAGGGGTGTGCAGGCTGCCCTGGGGCTGCAGCAGGGAGAAAGGACTCCCCTCCCCCCGCCAGCCCTCTTTCACATTGCAGTCCTGAGCCCCTGCGTGGGGCTTAATAGTCAGCTGTGTGGCTACAAAGTTTAGAGGGAACTTAGGTCACAAGGGCTGGCTTTAAACTTGCTGGGGCCCAGGGCCAAAACCTGACCCAAAGTCTGAGCCCAGGCGGCAGGGCTCAGGTTACAAGCCCCACTGCCGAGAGCTGAAGCCCTTGGGCTTTGGCTTTGGCCCCAGCTCGGGCCCCCTCCTCCTCCCGCTCCGGGCGGCAGGGCTCAGGTGGACTCAGGCTTAGGTCCTGTCCCCCTCCCCCGCCTTTCTGGGGTCATATAGTAATTTTTGTTGTCAGAAAGGGGTCACAGTGCAATGAAGTTTGAGAACCCCTAGTCTAGACACACTGGTTCATTTGCACAAGACTGATGCAAGGTACTCACCTTGAAGTGCTAAGTGCAATTCCTAATGCTCCCAGGACCCAGTCTCAGCCAGCCCAAGGAGCAAAACCGCTGAGCTCAGGACTTGCACTTTAATCCTCTTGAAGGCAGCATGATGTGCTACTCTCAGGCCTTAGATTAACCTAAGTACATCACTCCAAAAATTCATACCCCATCGTGCCGAAGTTAAGTCAACCTAACTCCTGGTTTAAATGCAGCTAGGTCAATGGAAGAATTATTCTGTTGACTAGCTACCGCCACTCAGAGAGGTGGGTACCTACATCTATGGAAAAATCCCTTCCATCAATGTACAGCGTTACAGTAGCATAGCTGCAGCAGTGCCAGTCTAGCGCTAGTAGTTCAGATATAGCTTGAGATTGCCTGGGCCTACTTTTTAGAACTCAGTATCTCCACTATTTAAAAAAAAAAAAGTTTTAATTGCAAAATGTCACTATAAAAATATAGGTGCCTTTTAGTGGCAGACACATCAATAAAGAAATCAGAATAAACAGTCCCCCGCCCCATTCTTGAAATTTAAAATGGGCAAATTACATTTTTAATTCAAACAAAATGCTCATTAGGGAGATACCTTGCATGCCGCTTTTAGTTAGGAGCACATTTGCTAAAATAAGTTATAAACCCGTGAAAATATGATGTTGCGATTATATTTAAAAAGCACTAAAAGAGGCTATTATACGAGGAGTAGCAGCAATCCCTACATTACGGTGGACTCATACTTTTCATTAAATATTTCTCATTATAAAAAATGTCCAACTTTTTGTGGTTTTGAATAGCTCTAATGCCTCCCTGATTTGCAACAGGATTTTGAAATTTAGTAGGAAAATAGTTCTGGGTTTAGAGAGGGTTTTTTTTGCTATTCCCATAAAAATCCATTAGTCTTTGACTGATTTATAAATTGTTGAGAATTACCATTTGCAGTCGGCATTGTGCTTCATAGCACTCACTAGAGGCTTGCTGATAGAATCATTCAACATTCCCACCTGCAGTGAACATGCTCTTCTGTGCCTCACTTCAACGTTCCACACAAAACGGAACCTCTGGATGGTACACAGGCAACAATGGATCACCATCATTTTCTCTGTCAAAATACCCTTTGGTGTAGGGAAAGTGCCTTGGGCGGGAAACCAGGAAACCAACAGACTCTATTAATAACTCTATGTTCTTCACAACCCTTATTAGGGAGCAATCACCTTTCTATAAGGGGCATTCAATATATACTATAATATTGGGTTAATTCACTAAAAATAAACTTCTTGCCATTCACCTTTGACCACATGATTTAAAAAACTGTCTTTTTATTGTGTTTATTGAGCACCTAGCACAATGGGGTACTGATCCATGACCGGGACTTCTAGGCAGCAAGGCAATACGAATGTTAAATAATAATAAATTACCAAAAATATCTAAGTAAACTAGGTCTACAACTCCTGAGTGTAGACAGAGCATGGAATAACTCCTCTAGAAAAGGAGTTCACTTAAAAATATATATGTTCAGCTGCTTAGATAATTTTTTCACTAAAATAATAGAAATAAGGCGCTAGTTAACTTGCGATATTGCAGAAACCGCAGATTCCACAATATTAGGCTTCCACCACAATTTTGACAGCAGGAGCCCCCCACCTTCAGCCCTGGGCTGCTGACAGCAGAAAATCATGGAAAGTAATAGTGGATTTTATTACCACAAATAATAAGGTCCATTATTATTTTTCTGCAATTTTCCATAGCTCGTCTGCAACTCAGCTGCAATTTTTTGACAATCATCCTGCAATTCAAGTAGGGCCTTAAATACAAAATAATAAAAAGCTGGCTAAAAAACAATTAAATTAGGGAACCAAACTATAAGGGTTGAGGTAAAAGTATTTAAGTTAAAGAGCTAATAAAGGCTACCAAACAAGTTCAATGAAGCTTCAGTGAGTTCTGCAGATATCAAGATGAGTTTGGAAAGGCATGGGTGGGAATCAAAGAAATAGACAGGAAGACAAATAGGACAAGCATAATGAATCAACTGTCATTTCCTATCCTTCTGTTTCTTGTGCTTAGCTATGCAGCCCTTACTTATGCTGGTAAACTCTAACAGAAATAGTGCCACTGAGGTCAGTGGAACTAGTTGTGAGAATAGGTGTACACAAACATAAGTAAAGTTTGCACAGTTGGACCCTTATTTTAGATTCCTGTTGGCTATCATCTATAAATCTAATTTTAGAGTGGAATGAAATCTGTATGGAGATTTGGTCCGTTTTTACATCTTTTGTTACCGCTAGGATTGCAGTTAATCTTTCCCGCTCCCAGCTGGCAGCTAGTGCTACTACTTCAGTTTTCTCACTAAAATCCTGCAGCACACATTACACTAATTCCTCATTAAACATATGTACATTTTCCACCTCTCATCGTAAAACAGCATATCTATGTGTCATAATCAGTTTTACTATAGTGTATCAATCCCGCCATACTGTGTACTTTCACTTGTATTAGTCTGCTGCATGTAACAAATTCCATGTAACAAACATGTCTCAAATGCCAGACTTCTCCAAAAACCTTATCCACCTGCCTTTAAATGAATTTGTTGCTCATAAGAGATGCTCACTGGAACCTAAAGTCCTGTGTTTAGCCATGGATCAGTTGAAGCCTAAGTAGTGGCCATGCAAACTCCCCCACTCCTACGCAGTATCTTGGTCTACAACTGAATATTAAGTTGTGCTTGTAGATATAGATCAGGTGTTGGGCAAACTACGGCCCATGGGCCACATCTGGCCTGCCAGCCATTTTGAGCTGGCCCTCGAGCTCCCGCTGGGGAACGGGGTCTGGGGCTTGCCCCACTCCAGTGCTCAAGCTAGGGCGCAGGGTCAGGGGCTGCTCCATGAGGCTCCCAGAAGCAGCAGCACAGCCCCCCTCCGGTGCTCCAGCTGGGAAGCAGGGTGGGGGCCGCTCCATGCGGCTCCCAGAAGCAGTGGCATGGCCCCACTCCGGTGCCCCAGAGAGAGCTGCAGGGGCAGTGCCTGCAGACAGGGCAGCATGCAGAGCCATGTGGCCGCGCCTCCGCGCAGGAGTTGAAGAAGGGGCATGCCGCTGCTTCTGGGAGCCACTTGAGGTAAGCGCCACCCAGAGCCTGCACTCCTGAGCCTTTCCCCACACCCCAACCCTGATCTCCCTCCCACCTTCCAAACCCCTCGATCCCAGCGCGGAGCATCCTCCTGCATCCCAAACCCCTCACCCTAGCTCCACCCCAGAGCCCACACCCACAGCCAGAGCCTGCACCCCTCCCACCCTCCAAACCCCTCGGTCCCAGCACAGAGCAGCTTCCTACACCCCAGACTCCTCATCCTCATCCTCACCCCAGACCCCGTACCCCAGCCGGAGCCCTCACCCTCACTCTCCCGCATCCCATTCCCCAGCCCGGAGCCCCTTTCCCACAACCTGAACTCCTCATTTCTGGCCCCACCCTGGAGCCTGCATCCCCAACAACAGCCCTCACCCCCTCCTGCACCCCAACCCCAATTTTCTGAGCATTCATGGCCCGCCGTACAATCTCTATTCCCAGATGTGGCCCTTCGACCAAAAGGTTTGCCACCCCTGATATAGATACATACTAGTACCCGCTACTGGATGAAATACATCGGATCTACTCAACTGTTACAGAACCCAACCCTGAAAATACTACTAGGAGTAATGCTTACTCCCATGAGTAGTCAGGAGACACTTACAACCAGTGGTAAGTGCTTGCAGGATCAAGATCTTAGTTTGTCAATATCTCACCCCCTAGTGTCTGGAAACAGGCCTGAAAGAAGATCTAAGTACTACTACTACCAATTAATGATGGTTCTCCTTTAACTCAAGCTTCCTTGCTTGTAGATGTAAAGTTTTTGTAAATTCCATTCCCCATCTAACATATTAGCTGTAATTGTGATATCTCTATATTTATAAAAAGTGACAGATTTAAGTTTTTATGTCAAGGATTGAATGAATTACATTTAGTGGTGGAGATGCTTGGAACAGGATAGTCAGAGTTTAATACAGTGCTCTATATCCCACAGGTCAGTAAATATCCTGTTTTTAACTCCTGACAGAAATGTTTCAGGCAGCAGTAACAAGAAAATCGGCAGGAGACAATTCCTTAAGCCTATCCTGGACAGGAACCATTTCTCCTTATCCTCCGTTTTTCTCTTCCTAGTATATTGTACAGTAGAAATCAATGTATGGAATAACTTCTCGGTGGCTAAATACTAGCACATTTTAAAAATCTAATAATTTTAAATTGGTCATAAAAATTGACAGAATACTTGATGTTGAGTATTTTTAGTTGCATGGGCTTTAGTATGAGGTGTTTTTCTAAGTCAATGAAATATTTTTAAAATTGCTTTTTCAGATTAGACAGTTATCAATGATAGCTTTACAGAAACACTTCATCAAAAGGCCTAATGTTCCAGTAATCTTTTACTAAGAATTTTTGCTCTGAATGAGTCTTCTCTGGTATTGATGGTTTGACCCAGAACTAACCTTCAGTTCACAGGTCACTTAGCATGTATGGGCTTAGAATTTGCTCTAGGTACACAGCTTTGTCTTTCTGCCATTTCTTTTCACAAAGAACAACAGTTTTGACTGTGAATGAAAATTCTTGTGTGTCGTGTTATCTGATATGGTTGTTAAAATACAAGTACTACAGTTTTGCCATTAAGATGGGACTCAGTTTACAAAAAAAACCCACCATACCGATTCCAAATGAAAAGAGGCTTACAAAAAGGATATGGAGTAATGGAATATAAGTAATAGTAAAAACTGGCATTTATGAAGAGCTTAGTTTTATTGATAACTCTAACCACTTAAAACCTTTAGTACATTAACTTCCTCAGAGGTATTTAAAGGGATGAAAAATAAACACCAATTAGCAAAAATGCCCCGAAGTGGTTTTTGCTTGTTGACTTTATCTTAGTAGCAGAGTGAATGAAACAATTCAAAACTACTATTTACCCTTAGAACTCATGGGAAACACCTACCTGGCAATCAAAACTATTCCAGTACCAAAAGTCTGAATTTCCATCAGGAAACAGAGGAAGAAGATATTGTGACGAAGTTCCTCCTCTGCCTTGGTGGATCCTGCACTTATTGGAGGATTTTCTCACCTCAGAGGCTCATGGTAGCCCTCAGTTTGGCCCCTTTCGTGGCTCAAATCTGCCATTCACTCAGTTAGCCTCATCACTGGCCAGCATGGGGAAAGGAAGAACAATCCCGGCAGTCTCTGCTGACCCACCTAGTGGATCAGGGAATAGGCCAGAGACCTTCCCCCATGGTGGAACCAACAGTCCAGTTCAACTCCTCCAGTATCAAGTAGGGAGTTGAAGGGAATCTGGGCACACCCTCTATTCCGGATTCCAGACCAGGGCCCTGTGGATTGCAGCTGTCTACAGTGGCTCCTGTAACAGCTGCGTGACAGCTACAAGTCCCTGGGCTACTTCCCCATGGCCTCCTCCCAACACCTTCCTCCTGATGTCTGATCACGCTTGTACTTCTCAGTCTTCCAGCAGTACGCCTTCTAACTCTCAACTTCTTGCGCCTCTTGTTCCCAGTTCCTTGCACACACACCACAAACTGAAGTGAGCTCCTTTTTAAACCCAGGTGCCCTGATTAGCCTGCCTTAATTGATTCTAGCAGCTTCTTGATTGGCTGCAGGTGTTCTAATCAGCCTGTCTGCCTTAATTGTTTCCAGAAAGTTCCTGATTGTTCTGGAACCTTCCCTGTTACCTTACCCAGGGGAAAGGGACCTACTTAACCTGGGGCTAATACATCTGCCTTCTATCACTCTCCTGTAGCCATCTGGCCTGACCTGTCATAATATATAATAAAATACTATGTATTACACACTATCACACCTATGTGACACACAACTCTATTAAGATATAATATGTAGAGCCAAATAATTCCTCACATTTCACAACATAAAAAAAGATGAATGAATAAAGTGCTTCTCGGTTAATAGTCTGCAAGCATCCTACTGTGTTTACGACTGTGTTTATTTTAAAATAGCTCAATCTATTTCTAGTTCTCTCCTTTTTGGTTCTGCCATAATAGAGGCAAAGCTATTGTGTTCTGGGACACAACAGTTCACAAATGAGTCAAATGCTCCCCCACTTCTCCACAAAGCAGAATGTTCTGCCCTCCTTGTGAGCTCAAGGAAACCCCTATGAGCAAACACAGTGTGGTTGGGGCTCTGTATTGAATTCAAGTCTATTTATTTAGATTATTTATGTTGACTCACAATAGGAATAACAAACACACATTCAACTGCCCTGGGTGCCATTAAAAGAATGAAAACAGAGCCACAACATGAAGAGTCAATAAAACAATATAATAAACTACTCCTATGCCTCAAACAAACACATTATTAATCCCACTAAATACTCATTCAAGTAAACCTGTCAATCATATCCCAGAGCACTCCCCAAAAACCTAGGAGAAAAGATGCATCATGTTCATCCAGAAGATTTGGTCGACCAGAACTTGGATTTGTAAGAGTTCTCTAACTGAGGGGTCTTCATGTGCCCCTGCAGCAACTCCCACACATTTAAATTTAAAGAACTCCAGTCAAGAAACTCAGCTGCTCTCAAATGCAGCCATGTAGGACAGAGATATGTGGGCTCTTATATAATGAGAGTTAGCAAGGTCCAAAACTTTTTAAGCCTTTGTAGGTAAAACCACCACCTTATACTCCACTTGGAAGCCTGTGGGCCACCAGTGCAGATCCAGAGCACAAATATCAGGTGTTGCTCCCTGTGTGAAATTCTTTTTAATAAAGCAGACAGCCATATTCTGCATCAGCTTCAGCTTCTGGGTGCTCTTATGATGCTGCCCCATGTAAGGGGCATTTCAATACTATAACCTTGGGGGTAACAATAGCATGGATAACCATGAGAAGAATGTTCACCTCTGAAAGAAACTGCTCACACTCCTCTCATTAGCTGCAGATGAAAAAGAAATGCTACTAGCCATCACCACTACCTGAGCATTCAGTAGCAACCTGGCATCTAACAAGACTCCTAAGTTGCAACCCTGTTTCACAAATGGGGCCCCTCAGAACATCAGTTTTCAGAATTTATAATAATATTAACACACAGCTTATATAGTCAATCTCAAGACTTTACAAAGGAGGTCACTATCATGATCTCCATTTTACAGATGGGGAATCCAAGGCACATAGATGGAGTGATTTGCCCAGGGTCACCCAGCAGGCCAGTGGCAGTTCACTCCTTTCACGGCTACTGTTTCAGGCTCTCTGCAGACACAGGGAGAAATCACTGCATCAGTTACATCCAGGTCACATTTACAAAGTGTTCTTTCCACCCATGACAGCTAGACACATACTTTTTCAAATGAAAGCTGAGCTTCTCGAGTTATTGTACACTTCCAGGAGCTGGAGCCATAGGCACGTGCCTCTAGTGTCTGTGCCTTAGTTCAGACAACGGGGCAGGGGGAAACAGCATGGCCCTGCATGACCTTTATCTGGAAAGTGCAAGGGAGGCAAAAGGCTTCCTTGTTCCCTGTCCTGTTCACCTGCATAAGGAGCACCCATGATCTATCTTTCACTCAGCGGTGGCCACATAAATTCCCACCAATTCTGGTTCTTTCCCCCAAAGTGTCAACATTATCATCATCTTACCTGAACCGAGCCTCAGCTAGCGGTCTCCCAACCAGTCTTCAATCTCCTGCTGTCACTGATTCATCTGTTCTATCAAATTAAGAGGGTCAGCAGATACTGAAGACAGCACAAACCCTTGTCTTCTTACTAAATCTCCCATCAGCCACATCAAACAGGGGAGGAATCAAAATCAGACCCTGCAGCAATCCAAATATCTGAGGTGTCAGGGCAGCAGACGGCCCTGAGAGAACTCCCTTCTATAAGGAGTAGAGACACTGAAGTGTGACTCAATCCACTCTCTAGCAAGGGACCATAGCAATGTCAACACCACCTTGTGGTCTACTATATCAAAAGCAACTGATAGATCTAAATTAATCAACACAGCTTTTCTTAGAAGAGATCATCAGCAAATGCCACTGATGCAGTTTGCCTCGCATACATAAATCGGAAATGATATTGGCCGGGATTAGGGAAAGCCCAGGGCACCAGACGCTTCCAGAGTTTCTTCTCCACAATCATCTCAAATACCTTTACTACAAATGGAAGATTTGATACAGGTTGAGAATTGGCAAGGCTGTTGAGTCAAGAGAGCTTCCTGAGCAGAGCTCTTCTTCAGAGCCTCATCCTCACAAAGGGAGGCGCTGACAGTCTCCCGCCAACAATGAGCCCAATTTTCTCTATCCCTTTGGTGGTGGATGATTTCAAACCAGAAGACGGAACATTCAGGAAGCAGCCTCACAACATGAACTCCCATTCTCAAATGAGTATGTCATAGCTGCAGTGGGAGAGCCAATGGCTTCATGCCTCGAGTGAGCTACGATGACAAGGGAGCAAGAGGATGGGGCTGACACACCACATGGATACTCCAGAATCCACAGGCTTGCTACTGGATTTCCAAAGTTATTTGAGCTCCACTGGTCTTGAAGGCTATGACCACGGCCACTCTGCATAGCCAAACACTCTTCCTCTGTTTAAGGAGAATAGATTTTCTCTGTGTGAGTAACTGGATCTTATCGCACAGCTCTGGCCCTGCAACTGTGCCCCTGTAGCTCCGTAGTGTAGAAACGTCCTACATCAATGGAAGGGTTTTTTCTGTTCATAGGATCATAGAAATGTAGGGCTGGAAGGGATCTTAAGAAGTCCGGTCCCATATGCTGAGGCAGGACCAAGTAAATCTAGACCATCCCTGACAGATGTTTGTCCAACCTGTTCTAAAAACCTCCAATGATTATTGTTTCAGTGCTTCACAACAGGTTCAGTGCATCCACAGGCAAAAGTGCAGTATGGAATCTCAAAGCCAAAAAATGTTACTTTGTAAAACTGAGGCTCAGTATATTCTGAGAGGAATGCTTCAACTCCTGGGACAAGTCTCAGTTAATCATAGTGAAGAGACTGCAGAGACAATGATAAGATTCAATTTATAATTGTTTTGTTTAAAAATTGCAGAGCTCTTTGGCTTGTTGTGGTAGGAGGGAAGCCGCAGCTGACTACAGAAGCCTTCTCTCTACTTTCACACATTCCACATTCTTGAGGACATTACAATCGAGAGCTTCCAGAATGGCAAAGAGATTTTATTCGAAGCTGCCTGTGGCAAGCCAGCTGTTTATGCCACAGAGGTTTTCAAACTGATGGTGAGAGACTAGCACAAATATGAACGGAGTGGACTGGTGACCTATAAGGGTGGACCTGAAAAATATGACCTTCCCTGAAATTTGACAGCCTATCTTTAGTTCCTACTATGGGAAGACTGTGAAGCTATCAGAGCCCAGGATTGGCTCAAGATTCATGGGGGAATCTACAGGATGTGGCATTAGCATCCACATGGATGACTGCCTCTCTATGGCTCTCTACAGCTCCCGATGTAGGCTGCTCTGAACGCATCTTCCCAGGGACTACAGTACATGCAAACACAAATGAGAACAAGGACTCCCGAAGAACTAAACAGCCATTCCCCACCCATCCCCCAGCACATTTCTGGACTGCATACAAACCCCCAGCCATTCTCTGGAAACTGATTTAGTCATCCATGGACTGCATTTAACCTTCCCTTCCCCCTCGCCCTCCAGACAGTTTTCTGTTTTCAGGCAGCTCATTGTGTTGTGTTGTGCCTGACACCACATGGCCCGGCATGCTAAAAGAGAAGGCAATATCAGCTTCTTATGTTAGCCACCTCAGCATGTCTGTAAGAATGTGCGAGAATTTTTCTGGAAAAAAAAATATTTAAATGATTTTTTCCACTGTTGTTCGTGCTTCCCACTCTCCACCAGGTGTCTCCACCAGAGTGCTGGCGTGCAAGCCACCTTTAGCAGATATACTCTGCTGCCTGTGGCTTGCAATAAATTTTATATTGGGCAATAAACCAGAGGTCCTTCCCATCCCTATATTCAACAGCAGCAGTAAACATGGAATCAGAAACTTACCAGGCTTAGGAGCTACTTCCACTTCTTGTGTTTCTGATGCTGGTTCCATGGCAGGCAGCTCTTCTAGAGGGGCATCAAAAAGCTCCTCTGAGTTGAGACCCAGAATATGCTAGAGATGCATGGACAGCAAAGCCTCCTTAGGGCCTGGTTTGAGTATAAGAGTCACTTCGGCAGCCTCCTCCGGTGCTTGCTGGCTCCTCTCTGGTACTGTACTGGACATAGGGTGAGAAGGTTGCCACCAGGTGACCAGGCTGTCCTGAAGGACTATTGGCTCAGTGCAGTACCCAGTCAAACTCCTCGAAAAAGGAGCAGGATGATGCCGAGTTCCCAGAGCTGCAGTTCTCATCCCTAGCTTTCCAGTAATTGGTCTTGAGCCGCTTAATCCACTCGCTGCACTGGTCACCAGTCCAGTGAATCCCCAATGCTATCAGCTTCTTCACTATTAGCTGGTGCACATGGTCATTTCTGGAACTCTTGCTAAAGTTGAACTGTTTGCTCACCACACACCAGAGATTTACTGAAATCTGCGTGCTTGGCAAAGGACTTCTTCATGTCAGTGGTCATTACAAATGCAGAAGGTGGTTCACTCTGCTCACAGCTTAGTGTTCAAAACAAAATGAAAGGGTTAAATACCAAGCAGCTGTACTTGAACCGGTGGAGTTGCTTCCGTTTCCTTGGAGACAACTGGTCAGTCTTAGGATGCTGTCTCATGAGATTGTGGGATAGCATTGGGGAACTATTGGGACCAGAGTCAACGGGACCCAAGCCTGAGTGCATCCCACTGCAAAATGAAGAAGTTTGGGCCCAAGCCCCTGCAGAACGCTGACTCCAACCTTCCATCCCTGCAAAGGTCCTGTGGCCCAGGTCTGGGTTAGACAAAATTGCATTTAGAGGGAAAGGTGGTTTGGACCGGAGTCTGAGCCTGGGTTTACATTGCAGTGTAGACATCAACTGCGATTCCAATTAAGTCATCATTTAGCTTATGGACTAATACTTTCAGGTTTTCCTGTTTATTCCTCATTTGTATATAGACATCTAGGACGTTGAGCAGATTTCCCCACTGATTTCCCTCTAGTTGCTCCTATCAGCCTATTGTAAATTTCAATGTCCCCCCTCCACCACCACCATGTATCCCTCTGTTAAGAAAAGGAGTACTTGTGGCACCTTAGAGACTAACAAATTTATTAGAGCATAAGCTTTCGTGAACTACAGCTCACTTCATCGGATGCATTTGGTGGAAAAAACAGAGGAGAGATTTATATACACACACACAGAGAACATGAAACAATGGGTTTATCATACACACTGTAAGGAGAGTGATCACTTAAGATAAGTCATCACCAACAGCAGGGGGGGGAAGGAGGAAAACCTTTCATGGTGACAAGCAGGTAGGCTAATTCCAGCAGTTAACAAGAATATCAGAGGAACAGTGGGGGGTGGGGTGGGAGGGAGAAATACCATGGGGAAATAGTTTTACTTTGTGTAATGACTCATCCATTCCCAGTCTCTATTCAAGCCTAAGTTAATTGTATCCAGTTTGCAAATTAATTCCAATTCAGCAGTCTCTCGTTGGAGTCTGTTTTTGAAGCTTTTTTGTTGAAGTATAGCCACTCTTAGGTCTGTGATCGAGTGACCAGAGAGATTGAAGTGTTCTCCAACTGGTTTTTGAATGTTATAATTCTTGACGTCTGATTTGTGTCCATTCATTCTTTTACGTAGAGACTGTCCAGTTTGGCCAATGTACATGGCAGAGGGGCATTGCTGGCACATGATGGCATATATCACATTGGTAGATGCGCAGGTGAACGAGCCTCTGATAGTGTGGCTGATGTGATTAGGCCCTATGATGGTATCCCCTGAATAGATATGTGGACAGAGTTGGCAACGGGCTTTGTTGCAAGGATAGGTTCCTGGGTTAGTGGTTCTGTTGTGTGGTGTGTGGTTGCTGGTGAGTATTTGCTTCAGATTGGGGGGCTGTCTGTAAGCAAGGACTGGTCTGTCTCCCAAGATCTGAGAGAGCGATGGCTCGTCCTTCAGGATAGGTTGTAGATCCTTGATGATGCGTTGGAGAGGTTTTAGTTGGGGGCTGAAGGTGATGGCTAGTGGCGTTCTGTTGTTTTCTTTGTTGGGCCTGTCCTGTAGTAGGTGACTTCTGGGTACGGTTTTCCTCCTTCCCCCCCCTGCTGTTGGTGATGACTTATCTTAAGTGATCACTCTCCTTACAGTGTGTATGATAAACCCATTGTTTCATGTTCTCTATGTGTGTGTATATAAATCTCTCCTCTGTTTTTTCCACCAAATGCATCCGATGAAGTGAGCTGTAGCTCACGAAAGCTTATGCTCTAATAAATTTGTTAGTCTCTAAGGTGCCACAAGTACTCCTTTTCTTTTATGCGAATACAGACTAACACGGCTGCTACTCTGAAACCCCTCTGTTAAGGTTGCCTTTAAAAAAAATAATAATAAAAAAAAAAAGCTTACGTCTGGGCTTTTGTCATCTGCCCCATTTAAACCTAATCTAAAGCCCACCTCACTAGGTTGACAAGTTGGTGAGTGAAGATGCTCTTCCCTTTGGTCTGGTGGATCCCATCTTTTCCCAGCAAACTTTGGTGGCAAGCATTATATAAAATACATGACTGAACAGATGTGATGAGGATTAGATTAAGCACTACCCCCCCATACATGTCCCCCACCCCCAGGGAAGGTTGCCTTTGGCATCATAAATCCGAGAGAAAGGAATGCTCAGTGTTCCTCCACATGTTAAGGACAAATCAACTTTCAAAGATAAAATAAAAGCTGTAGGCTCCAACTCCCCACAGGGAAAAAAGTATACTGTCCTGCCATAGAGGAAACCAGGAACAGTTCTCTTCAGTGTCTGAATTCAGTGTGGGAAGGAATTCCAAATAGAGTTGTGCATATAACCAAGTTTTCATTTTGGTAGCCAAACTTGCAGAGGAGAGGAGGGAAGAAAAATCAATGGGGAAAAAATTGGTTCAGGTTGACCCGAAAAATTTATTAAATTTTTTTCACCAAAACAAAAAAGCTGAAAACTTTGGGTCAAAATGAAAACAATTTGGTTTTGAGGATTTTACATTTTTTTTCAGTTTTGTTTTTAAATAAAATTGAGTAAAATTCCAAAATGAAAAATCTTTTTGACACAGAAAGTTGAAATGTTTCATTCTGGAAATGCCAAAAACCAACCATTTCAACATTTCCTTTTTAAAAAATTCTATTGAAACCATTCACCAAAATTGACCCAAATTTGTGAATTGCATCAGTTTACCTGAACCTGCACTTTTTGGCAATTCCCATAAAAAAAAATTTAAGCCCCTCCCTGCAGCTGTCGATGGAAAAAGCTTGTCATGAGGATGTTGTGAACAAGTCTCTGCTCCCTATGCCTGGTACCAGACGCCATCTTGTGTGATTTGTTAAAATAATAGGATCATTAAGTCTCTTGTTAAATAAGCTTTATATTTATTAACTGGGTTCAGATGCTTTTTTTCCCTCCATCCTTCTCATAAATATATTCTATGGAATGTTGCATTTGAATTAAATGTATGAATGTTCAAATCTGAAATCTTGAAAATACTTTCTGCAGCAGCACAACAGCCCTAAAAAGGCTACAACTTCTCAGGATTACCCTGTGACAAGAGAAATCTGAAGCTGAATCCACACACAATGCACTCACAGTAAAAAGAAATGCAAGACGTACTGCCTCAACAGACCCACTAGATTGTTCCCAAACTGGAAAGCATTAGAGACCATTTGGCCGTCTGATAAAGGACTTGATCAGATTCTTTGATCTCCTGTCCTATTATGATCTTTCACTGAAACTATTTAGATAAGCTGAACAGATGCAAAAAGAGTTTCGAATTAATCATGGTTTACTCTTAGTTCTGCTTTCTAATTACCACCTTGAATTGAACTGGAATATCAACAGTAGATGCAGATTTTGAGAAATTGGATCTTTCAAAATATTCACTCAAAAGGATTTTTAAAAGGGACTTTTATTTTAAATGTTGAGAAATACACATGCTTAGAGGGTTTTTTCAATGCACACAGATTCTAGAAACCATTGAAAAGAATTTGCAGCTTCTATTACTGCGGACAGTCTCTGTTATACCAATGTAGTCAGTATTCAGCATGCAATCATAAGAGATGAGGCATAGTAAGTCACTCTTTACACACACCTGGATAAGGTCAGCAGGCATTCACTCAAGACCATGCACAACATTAGGTGCATAGTGTAGACCAGAACGGGTCCTAAGGCTCATGCATCTCATTCTTTACATGTTGAACATTTCCAAAGGAGGGGCAAATGTAAATTTCACATACTAGTTTCAGCCCAGTAGGGAGAATTATGCTTTATTCTTGAATATGTTCTAGCTGGCCAAATCAGATACGCTCCTCATAACTCCTATAATGTTACTGACCCTAACAATAAGTGGAGTTCAAAGGGGTTCTAAGCATCTCTGCTTTAAGACAGGTCATGTTCACTATCCAAACAAAACATCCCCCATTTTATTTTTGAAGTTTGAAACTTTGGATTTGATACACCATATCCCTTACACCAGTTTCACACTGACAGCCCAGTTTCCAGCCACTGTCCCAGTGTTCAGGCTAGTTCTAGTGAAACTATAAAAGGTGTCCAATTCCTCTGGGATCAGATCCCTGGCAATGTTTCCTTTCCTAGCCCCCACACTGCTGCAGTGGTAACTAGCTGCCCTCATCCCCATTGTCCCAGAATGCTCTGGACAATTCTCAGTTGTGCAGTAGGGAACAAAAACTGTATTTTCTCCCTATAGCAGGTAGGCCTGAAGGACAGTTTACAAAGAATCACAACAAGTTCTCTCCAAAGTTAGGATCCTAATACTACTCACTCTCTTGTTCTGGCTGTTGATTGCTGTTTTCCAGGAGAGCGCTGCCTGGGTCTCCTTCACAATGTTATTTGGGGAACATCTTCAGCAAGATGAGAGTTTTGCAGCATGCTGTGAACGTAGCAGGACTGGACTTACCCTATTTTAGTTGGCAGGGGATTTTGATAGCTTGGGTTGAGAAAGCTCCATTCTTGCTTCCCTCTAGCCTAACCCAGAGGTTCTGCTAGCTGTAGTGAGCCTGCTGTACAGTTTCTGTGGCACAGAATGAAGGGAGAAGAGGGTTCCTAGGCTAATAGCCTTCAAGACCAGGGCCAGTGTCTTGAAATGAACTTGCAATGAATGGAGAGCCAATGCAGAGCACCAGTTATACTCTTCCATACCCCTAGGAGGCAGACTGCCATAAATTGGATAAAGTGCCTCTTCACAGCCTTCACTTCTGGTTTTGGAGTAAGTTGTGACAGTTCATCCAGAAGGTAAATGAAGGGATCAGGTGCAATTCTTCACCTGAGAGGAAAGGAGTGTTTCCTTGCTAGCTGAGGAAGAAAGACACTGGGGGTGACAGCTAGACAGGAGCAATGAGATTAGCAGGATTCTGACACTGTACACAGCTTTGATCAGTGGTGGGCACATGCTGTCATTTGAGAGCGAGTCTGCAGTACTAGCCAGCGCTGCAAAATGCTTCTTCCACCTTCTTATCAACTGTATCCCAGTCTTTCCTGGACTACAGTTGAGCCAGTTGTCTTTCATTCAGGCTACTATTTCTTCCTGGGATACCTGCAAAAAAACACTTTCTGACCAGAATTTAAGGGACACTTAGAGGTTTGTGCCATCAGTCTATGTCTGTCATTGTAGGCTATACTCTTCATTCGGCACTAACGCTCTTAGCAATTTCAAATAGAGGTTGAATAGGAAGAGAGAGATTGAAGGCTCTACAGACTCTCCCATATGACACCCCAGACAGGAGGAGCGGTTGCCCATCATAACCCTTTAGGATCTGTCAGATAGGACTGCGCATTGAGATTTTGTATCAGGCCTGTCCATATCTGCCAGATCTCTCAGATAGATCAGCAGCACCTTATGATCAACAGTTTCAAGGCCAGACAATAAATCAAGTCGCATCAACATTCATCTCTGTCCCTAGCCAGAAGGAGATCTTCCATCTGTTAGTCAGGACTCTTTCCATACTGTGTTCTGGTGCAAGGTCTCACAGGGAAAGGTCTGAGATACCAGGGAAGGTCAGATACTGCTGGAAACAGCTCATTACCAATTTATGAATGATCTTATTCAGGATAGGAGAGTAGTTTGATGAGAAAAATACCAGTTCAATTAAGTAAAATGTTTCTGCAAATATATTACAGATTCAACAAAACACAGGCAGACGTCCGCTGGAAACTCACTGGGCAGCCGTGTTCCAGGCTGGAGCCCAGCCTGATGGGGTTGCCAGACTCCCTATTGAAGAGCAGGTAGCCTAGAACTCTGAAAGCCCAGGCTCCAGCTGGGGCTCCAAGACAGCCCTGCCATGCCAGAGCTTCCAGGGTCTCGGCTTCGAGTTGGAAGCCAGAAAGCCCCAGGGTGCCCTTGCTCTATCCGTGGCTTGGTTCCTGTAACTGCAGCAGGGAGCCCAGACACCCTGAGAACCCTGGCTCAAGCTGAAGCTCTCAGAGCTTCCAGGTTCCCTGATGTTCAGCTGGGAGCCCAGAAATCCTGGGACTAGATCCCCGTCTGCAGCTCTGGGGCAGCTTCACTATACGGACTTCCTGGGCAGTCCCAGACCAGGGGAGGAAGCGAGTCTAAGAGTCTGGAAGCTCTGGGGTCCCTAGCACTGGGGCAATCTGCATGATGGGTCTGCCCAGGAGCTGCACATCCCTGGGAGCCCAGACAGCTGCTCAGTAAAACTGACATTCCAGGGCAATGATGAAACTGGCAAGAACTTCAATTTCAAAATATTTTGTTTTGGGAGCGTGAGGGAGGGAGATTCGGTATCTGAGGCAGGTGGTGAGCGTCTGGGGCCAGGGATAAGGGAACCTGGGCCCTCCCTGCTCCACAGGATTCCAACCCAGGGCCCTGTGACTGGCTGGTGGATTATGCAGCCTTGGGGGTGGACGCCACCAAGTCTGCTCCCTGGGTCACCTCCAACTGCGACCTCAGCCCCCTCCAAAAATCACAGCAAGGGTCAGCTTTTTAAATCATAGGTGCAGCTGCTCTCCTCCTTTTCTTGCAGCCGTCCATTCCTGGTCTCCACAGGGGCCTTTGGCAGCTCTGCAGCAGGGTCTGGTCAAGGCAACATGGAGCTACTGCAGCCTCCAAAGCAGCTCCAGCCAGTCGCAGCAGCCCCAGACCCAGCCCCAGCCACACCGGCCCCGTTTAAACAAAAATGTTAATAGTTTAAACGGTTAACTTTTAAAATGGTATTTACATTTTTAATTTGGTCCCGAGATTATTTTAATTTTAGTTGTTGGTTACATTTACCCACAATGGTTTTACACAATACTGTGATTGTATGCATACCTCAAAGCTTCCCTTTCCCAAAAAGCACAAACTTATTCAGTTCTCTCAATTCGCTAACTCTTGTTAGAAAAAACAGTTGAGATGTGAGCATACAGATACCTCGACAAACACTCCCCTGCTGCAAAAATGGCCTTTATGTAATGGGTTGATTATTTATTCACCATGGCAATCTCTGCATGGCCACTGTGTGTGTTAATATCCACAGCCAACTGTGGAATGTCACATCTTCTTCAACAGAACAGCTACAGGATTTGAGACCAATAGCTTGCAGTGTATGGATTTAAGGACTTCATCTTTAGGTAAACCTTGAACTTTATTTTAAGAAAATCAAAACTTACATGGTACAAATAATTATTCAGTTTAGTCAGTCTTTTAATCAAGAAATTAAACCAACTGCTCAGTTCCTCTGAAAGAGTAACCTGATCATGTCTACTTGACGGATACTCAGGGCTGGTTCTACGGACAGGCAAGTAGGGTGGTTGCCTTGGGCACGAGTTTCCAGGAGGTGCCGTACGGCTGCACCAAATCAGCTTTTTTTTAAACCTCCTTCTTCTGCTCTGAATGGCTGACACCCTGTCCCCACAATCACTGGGAGTGGGGTGGGCTGAAAAATGTTTTCCACCCTGGCTGGCTGATATGGTGTCTAAATTTCAGCCCATCTCTAACTAAATAATTTGATTTTTAGATGGCATTCAATGTATTGTAAATAAGTATCTCTTGCAATAACACATCACAGCATATACAACCTTAAGAGAGATTTTTCAACCCTAATTAGAATATTACAGTAATTATCATAGGCATGGATTTACACACAACCTTTCTTCCAAATCTGATCCTAAAACCTTTATATATTGACTTTGCCAACTGTGATCTCTATGTTTTATTCCACCCTGTGTTAGACGGAGGAGTCACATCTATGGGAGTTATAGAGATTGGGTGGGGGGGGAGAATTGTAATGTTCTACCCTCTGCATGGCTGCCTTAAATCACTTCTCAGAATATCTGCATGGTCTGAAAGGAGGAGGGGTCAGGGATTGAGAGAAGCAGCTGCGGACACTAAAGGGCATGTTCTCCCATCCACTGCAAAAAAGAGAGGTAAAGGAACATTACTCAAAGCAGTATTAATTCATTCTTCCTGTCTGGGAATCCCCTTGGTGAGGTCACAGCACACATCCGGCAGCCTGGTATCCTAGGGCAGCATGGCCTTTAGCTAATCGACTGTACTGGGGATGAGAGCATGGAAGCGACAGTTCCTCCATCTGCCTAGCAAGAATCTGCAGGAAATCCTGCCCCAAATCCTGTAGATGCCTAGCCATGGCATCTTTTAGGCCACACCCTCATCTACTCTGCATAACTACTAGCCATGCAAAGTCAGGGAGACAATGAAACTTTATGGCTATAGGCAAAAGCCCAGAGTTTAATTATTTGTTCGACTCTAAAAGTTTTTTGTAAAGACGAAAAGACAGATTAATTTTATAAGCTGCACACCATCAGAGCAAAGCACAGCAGCTCATATGCACTTACAGCACACAGCAACACTATTCAAGTTTTAGGCAGGAAATTGAAAGACAATAGCCATTTGAAACTGCATGGGGAATTTGAAGTGAATTTTTGCCAGGACACCAGAACTAACATATGTGGCCTTGTGAAAAAGTTCCATGGGATCTTTAATAATCATACATATTCAGGGTTAAAGGTTTATCAAGATATAGCACCTCCTTTTTCACAAAGCCCATAGGATCATGCTGGGGATATTGGTTCAATACTGCATCAGAAGGGAAAGCATTAGCTACTAACCCACCACCACCATTTTCCTTCTAGGTCTTCATGATCCTGTCCAATTACTAAGTTGCCCTGATCATGTTTAAACAACATGGTAATATAAAAACATTTAGTATCTGTATAGTACTTTGCATGTTAAGTGCTCTGCGCAAACATAATCTAATGAGATCACAGTTCGCGTGATGTGGCTACAGGCCGGCAGGAATGGCCAACAATTTAGATCCATAAATAACCCCTCTCAATACCGATTGCACACGAGGGAAGTTACACTTAAGCCACTGTTAAATTAATCCCAACTAAAATTGTCAGATTCAAATGAGAACTGTATTCTTTAGATTTGATTCTCCTCTCACATTGCTTTTACACCAGTAATACCATTGTCTTCCCTGATGTTGCTCCTGATTTACACCATGATCAGAAGAGAATCAGACCCTTTATGTCCTAATCTAAATCCTTAAAATCCCGAAGAATGACTAAACCAGCATCTTTTAGTGAATGACATCGGGACCATTCCCCATTATAGAGAAAAGTGAGAGCTATATCTAAAAACTTTTGAATATATATTCTTAATTAATAAATCTTCAGTTAACTATCAAAGGTATTAGAACCAATCAGTGCAGCTCTCCTATAATGGATTGTTTAATTATTTCAACAATGTGCCCTAAAGTGCAAAACTGAGCCAGTTAAATAACTAGAGTAACGGAGTAGAAAATGGCATTATTTCTTAAAAGCTGAAAAGGACCTTGTTTCAGACTTGACACTTATCTACTAGACAGGTTTCAGAGTAGCAGCCGTGTTAGTCTGTATTCACAAAAAGAAAAGGAGGACTTATGGCACCTTAGACACCAACAAATTTATTTGAGCATAAGCTTTCATGAGCTACAGCTCACTTCATCGGATGCATTCAGTGGAAAATACAGTGGGGAGATTTATATACACAGAGAACATGAAACAATGGGTATTACCATACACACTGTAACTAGAGTGATCTACTAGAGCAGTTCTCTGACTAAACAAACAAATCTGAAACCACAGTGGCATTCAGATGAAAATTACAAGTGTTTTCATGCTCTCCCACGAATGAGAACTAAACAAGAAAATCCTGAGGTTTATTTGGATTTGTGAAATGAATGACTGAGGCCAGTTTTCTTTTCTCACCATGCAATAGCGAGTTGTTTCATTGGTTCCAGAATAGGAAAGGGACAGGAGAGCCCTTTATTTCCTTCACTATTTACTCACCTTGATTTTTAGGGCCAAATTCTCATCTTAGTTACACTGATGTAAATCAGGAGAAACCCTGTTGCCTTAAACCAGAGGCACTCCAGATTTACTCATTGATATTAAAATCTGGCCCACAGAATGCAAAATCTAACCAGTTTCCCCACAATAGCCAAAGCACATCTGAAGATCTCAACGTTGACCATCAGAAATGCCACTCATGCATGTCACAGAGATCAGGAAATACCTGGAAAGGGAGGTGTGAGAGTGCAGTGACATGAGCACACACTCATCAAATACTTTTTGAAAACAATATGAGAAAATTAAATACAAAAATATTATTATAACAATATAGTAAAGCACTGATGCACAAAAAAGTCAAGAAATTCAAAGATAAGATGAGAATTGTATTGAGCTTTCCTTTCTCTTTGCCCCTTCCTGCAGGTTTTACTGTGGAAAGGGCGTTATCCAACCCCTGGAGTAGAATTGGAATTTTGTGACTCAGTCTCATCACTAATTGCGGGTTAGTGACCTGGACTACACATCCACAGAAGGAAGCTAGAGCCTTTTATGCAGGCTGCCCGGATCTTAAGTCTAGACACACAGGAGCAATTCAGGCTACTCACCTGCCTGTTCCCTCAGAGCAAACAGATGAGGAAATGGCTCCACCGTCCTATTCTGTGGAGAGGTTGGCAGGGCAGCGAGTGATTTACTGCTGAAATAGGCCAGCAGTAAATTCCTACCCTGGGAGCAAGGAGGATGCAGGGGAGTAACTGCAGTTCAGATGTGTGTCACTGAATCACTATGCCTTCCAGCGCGCCTCCTGAGTTATGCATCCCTTCCTCAAAGCTGTGTCTGAAACCACAAGCTAGCCCTTAAACAGGAATTTTTGCTTTAATAAAGGACTTTAATAAAGTACTATGATACACTGGCTATTCCAAAATTCCACTTGTTTTAAAGTAGTCAGAACAATTTCAAACACATTTGTAAAAGCCTGAGATGTGGAGTGCCCAAAAAGTAAATACCGTGGGTTTTTGTCCCTCCCTTCTGTCTCTAGTAGTGACATGTTTTTACTAAATCTCTTGCTAATCTCTTTTATTAGCTTCTCTTATTTCTCTGTTTATTGTTTTCTTAATGTTCCCATGCGGTCCTCAGTATTTTTCTTTTAGGTTTCTACTGCCCCTGATTTCTCTCTAAAACTCAGGGCTCATAGTGTTGTGGGCTTCTGCTGCAGGTATGTCAGAGATTCAGAATCAATACATTTTTGGCAACAGTTTTCAGAACTGGAAAATGCAAAAAAGGTTAACACTTTAAATAAACATCTGATTTTCCAAGACTCGAATTAATTTGCAAGTCACCTTTCAAGTTCTATTTCATTTCTAGTCCTGCAGCCATACATAGCCAATCAAACGTTACCACCAATCAGTTTTGTAAAAGAAAAAGGGGACTTGATGTCAAGAAAAGCTCAGGTAAAAAAACCCCAAGAAATATACCTCCCTTGAAAAATATGCACAGACTAAGTTATTCTAAAACACACTCTCTCTGTGTGAGCACATGAATATGTGCAGTTAGAGTTCACACATATGTAAACACATCCAGGCTCATACTACCTTTTGACAACATCTTATTTTCACACTTTTGGATTTAGACAGAGAAATTTGTATTGTGTTTATTTCCAAGAAACTGCCATGCTATTTCCTATAGTGAAGAACCTAACAGATTACAGCAGCCAGAATATTCACAATGTTAATCTAACAAACAAAAATTATTGCTATCTAATGGTTACCTGGTGTACTAGGTGAATCTAATGGGTAGTTTCAGTCCACTTCTTAGTGGGCAGATGTCCAGGTCACACTTACCACTCCCTATGGCAGCCTCAGAAAAGAGGCCAAGGACTGGATGGACAGAGAAGACTGAACTACCTTAACTGTACTAAGAAGGTGGTCCCTTCCAGGTCAAGTCTGATATATTTCTCCAGGCAGCGTAGAGGATATTTAGAAGCTATTCCTACTTTTGTCTTGTCACATTTTTGCGATACTGTTCATTTTAGACAATTACACTAAAATCGAGGAACTAGGTGGGGATCCTATCTTTGAAGCTCCAGGCTGTAAGCTTATTAGAGGAAAAAATAATCTTGTTTACTTGCATATTCATAAAGAAGCTATAACTTTGCAGCAGAGCATAAGATGGAGTATTTCCTTCTCCTATGCCTGGGCACATTTCAGGAACACAAGAAGGACAATATAAAAAAAAAAACCTAATTCTTATACGATTCATCCTCTTACCTTTGGAATTCAGCTGGATGCTCTCTCCCACAAACTGTCTGAAACTGATTTTGTTTGAAGCTTCAGGCTAAAACAAGAGGAAAAACCAGACAGAAGCAAATGACTTGGACTGGACAGTGATACCAACCAGGAAGACCCTCAAAGCATCAAAAATAATCTGGATAAAATTCCTTTTAGCTATTCAAAAATATTTTCAGAATATACCACTTGTATCTCCAAAAGAGCCTTTTTCTGACAAGGAGATGGCCTACTTCTATATTATGACTTCAAACATTTAATCCACAGCCTAGAAGGTCCCATCCATTTCATGGTAGTTATCCCTTCTGCCAATGAGGCCTAGACACAACTTGTTTCAGAGCCAGTCGACTAGGGTTGACGGGGTCCAGTTTTCGACTGGAACGCCCAGCCAAAAAGGGACCCTGGCAGCTCTGGTCAGCACTGCAAGTCCAGTTGGCAGAGCAGGCAGGCTCCCGACCCAGATCTACGCAACTCCTGGGAAGCTACCGACATCTCCTTCTGGCTCCTAGGCAGAGGAACCCAGGCTCTGCACGCTACCCCTGCCTCCAGTGCAGCTCAGCAGCTCCCATTTGCCGGGACGGTGGCCAAGGGAGCTGAGGGAGTGGTGCCTGTAGGTGCAAGCAGCGCGCAAAGCCACGTGGTGGCGCCTCTGCTTAGGAGCAGGAGGAAGATGTAACTTCTTCCGGGAGCCACCTGAGGTGAGCGCCACCCAGAGCCTGCACCCTGAAGCCCCTCATGAACCCCAAGCCCCTGCCCTGAGCCCCCTCCTCCACCCCAAACCCCACCCCAGAGCCTGCACCCCCAGCTGAAACCCTCACCCTTCCAGCACTCCAACCCCCTGCCCCAGCCCAGATCTCCCTCCCATACCCTGAACCTCTCATTTCTGGCCCGAACCCAGAACTTGCATCCCCAGCCCAGAGCCCACTCCTCCCCCTCCCCACAACATACCACAACCCCCTCACTCAGCCTGGAGTCCCCTCCCACACCCCAACCCTCTGCCCCAGCCTGGAGCCTTCTCCTGTACCCAAACCCCTCATCCCTGGCCTGACCCCAGAGCCCACACCCTCAGCCAGAGCCCTCACCCCCTGTCGCACCCCAGCCTGGGGAAAATGAATGAGTGAGCGAGCGAGGTGGGGGGGAGTGAGCGACGGAGGGAGGGGGGATGGAGTGAGTGGGGGTTTGGCCTCGTAGAAGGGGCAGTACAAGGATGTTCAGTTTTCTGCAAATACAAAGTTGGCAACCTTACGGTCAACATCCAGAAATCAGCTGACAGCAACATGAGTTGCATTCTTATCTGGAATGCAACCATACTTGCTGTCCCCACAGAGTGCTAATAATTTTAAAACTTTTCAACTTCTGCTTCTTTTTAGCCTTATTTATACAAATATGTTTTTATGCAGAAAAATGACAAAATGGGTATGATTCAGTGCAAAGAGCACTTGCCTGTGATCCGTGAACTCCTTTACTCAGCACATTTATGAGCTACTTATAATGGCCCTCATCCTGCAGGCCTTACTCAGACAAAAGTTTGACTGAAGTCAGTGAGAGTTTTGCCAGAATGAGACCTGCAGGACAGAGACCTATTGTGAGCAGGAGCTTCACAAGGGGAAGGGATTTGCCCTTGTTCTTTGGCAAACCTTGTTCAAATGGATGTGTGAACCCCCTATTTAAGATGGCTGTAAGAAGCAGTTAAGGGGTGACTGTGATGCTGATAGACCAGGTGCCAGCTCTTGCCAAGGCTGCAGGCATCAGCTAGGCACTGACAAATTCATAGCTGGAAACCAGACCAGATTACCTATATGTTGTTATTGTTCAAGATAGGTGTTAGACTTGTAAGGATGTGTTTAGACGCTATAAAATGCTTGTAAGTTGCTGCATGTGTGATCCATGTGCCTAAAAGGGGGATCTCTTTAAGAGATCTAGGGGTGGGGAGTAGGAATGAGTTGTGTCTGGGTCACTGTTGCTAGGCAGATGCACAATTAACACTCCATATCCAAAAGTTTCTGGAATTGGGTGTGGTAGTTTTGGGTATGCTTAATAGATTCCCTGTAGCTGGGCTCAGATTTCATGCAGGCAGTGAAGTAAACTGTAGCCCACCCAAAGGTTATACGTGTATTACTGGTAATGTCTGTATCCCATGTTATATTGTAATATGTACGTTTTGCTTCGTAACTCTAAAAATGCCTGCTCTGAACTTGTGAACCCTGGCAGGAAGAGTGGTTCCCCCACCTATCAAGGATTATCCAAACAAAGTGGACGATTGTGGAACATCATGATACAAAGACTGGGTTAATGGCCCCCCCACGCTCATTAAGGTGCTACGTGCAAGAAAGCCCATCCCATTAGCTTAAGCGCTGGAAGAAGGGGATACAACACGGACACAAGAAAACTCCCTCGCTCTCTCTCTACTGTTTTGAGTCTCACAGGGCTGGAGCTAGGAAACAAAATCAGTGATTCCCCAGGTCAATCTGGGTTAGACATTCAGTGCTGACAGATTGCTACATCTGTCACCTTTTTGAACCACAGACTAAACTTATTTGAGTATATATGTTGCCTGCTTTATCCTGTAAATAACACTCGTTTTTTCCTAGTTAATAATTCTTTAGTTAACTATGGGTTTAGCTAGAAGTGTTGTCTTTGGTGAGAGATCTGAGGTACAAATTGATCTGGGGGAAGTGACTGGTTTCTTGGGACAGGGAGCAACCTGAATATTTTGTGATCTTTGATGTATGGCAACCAACTATCACTAAGTCCTGCTAGCCTGGGTGGCAGAATAGATGGGAATGCCAAAGGGGCACACTGTGACTTCATGGTAAGACTGTTACAGAGATCCACGAGTTCACATTAGGTACAAGGTTGGTGAAATCTAATTACAGAACATATCACCAGTTTGGGGTGTCTGCCCTGCTTTTTGACAGTTTGCCCTGAGGTTAGCACTCCCAGTCATGAGTCACTCCAGACAGCATGGCAGCGACACCTAAAGCAAAGCCTAGTAGAGCCTGCGCAGAAACTAGCACTTGGTAGGCCGAGGGTTGGACTGGGTGGTGTGGCCGGGGGCGGGAGGGGAAAATAGGGGAGAATATACAGGAAAGCTGGAAAAGAGCAAGGTTGAAGGAGCAGCTGAAAGCACTGCCATGGCTGACTCAGGAAGAAACTTGGAAAGAGTTTTTTGGGGCAGCGGTGCAGGCTGAAAAGAGTGCTCTTGGGGCCGAAAGCAAAAGGAGTTGTTACCTGCTATTTGACTCCCTCTGCATTCGGAGACATGGGACTTTGTAAATAAACACCACCGCATCAAAGGAATACCTTTCCCCAATTTCTACTCCCAACTGGAACACCCCCAGCACCCCAAACTTTGACTAAGGTCGAAAAGGGGCCCTCAGGGGTCGATCACTCTGAGCTGAGCATTTTCTGAAGCAGTGGGCTGTACATATTGATCTCACCCATCCAAGAGGGAAATGTTACAACTGCCACTAGGCATGTAGCTAATGGAGATTTTTCAAAACAGATCCACATCATTCTGGCCTCAGAAATACCCCTTGTAAGGAGTTTGCTGGGAGGAAAAAACTCCTTTAAGCTCTTCTTATAGAGCTTCCCCTAAATCGCTCTACGAAGGGGCTTGGTTTGAAATGAGATGTGGCTCTGCTTCAAGTCCCCACAGATCCACAGGAAACAAGGCCCATAACTGCAGCAATCCTTTGCCTCTGTGCCACTCTGAGAATCTTGGCACATCCTCTTCCTACTCTCTGGCAGCTCAGCTCTAATGAGTCAAGCTTCCAGATCGTCCCTGCATTCAAGACCCCTCAGCGTGGGGAGGCTCTGTGGACAGGTAACACAAACTTGTGCTGTATAGCAATTTCTGCCTCATCTCTGCAGCGCTGAGAGAGATGATCTCTCACCCCTAAGGTGAAACCTCCATTGGCTCACAGGAAAAAGGAGAGCTGGTGCCATGAAAGTGGCAAACACTGACTTTTGTGTGGTGCAGGGGAGCAGTGTGCATGGGGGGCCCCGTCTGCCTGTCTGTTGGAGGAGGGAGGAATGATTCAGTTGCACAGCAAGGAACAGTCCCCTCATTTAACTACAGATGGGTCTAAAACATACAGCCCTTTTATTTAGTGTTTCAATTTATATGATGCCCTACTCCCACTTTTCTAAGAACGTCAGCAGGTAAGGCAGAGCATACATTCAGATCTGATGACTTGTCAGAATTCTCCATAAACAGGCCTTACCTTCTGCTCTCACTTACACCCAGGGATTTGACTGGTGCCAAGAGCTTGAAAGCACTTTTGCACCCCCTCTCCTGAGCTGGGATTAGCACCCCTTGTCCACCACCTAGACCTCTAAATCCCCTTGAGTATAAACCATATAGTTTGTAGCCAATTCGATAAAAAGTGTTTGCCTCCTATTTACAGAGATAATAGTGAGCTCAGGTCCTGAAAATAGGTTGTGAATTTTCCTCCCATCAATGTAATTTTAAGAGTCTTAACCTTCCAGCTGTCATCAGAAGGGGACCTATAAGCATGCCTATTTCAAGTTTCACATCCTCTGAGGGACATGTTCAATTACGGAAAGTGCATGCTCACAGACAGCCCTCCAAAAAAGCATAAAATGAAAAGGAAGGACTGAAAAGGGTACAAGAGTTTCCATTTTCAAATTCACACACTCTCTTACATAAGCGAAAGAATGGCCTTCTTACTCAGGTAAAACTTCCACTGCAGTCAATGGCAATTTTGCCTGAACGAGAAGTCCAGAATCTGGATCCAAGTCATTGAGTTTAATTCTCTACCTGCTTGCACATTGTATACTTGTGTAAAATGAATATCAAATGAATGTACAATACCATCTAATCAGAATGGTAGCTTTGTACATTCACTTGGTAAAGGTGTAAGTGACTACACAAAGGTGCAAGGGAGTAGATAAACAAGTCACTTCTGACTATATGAAAGCATTCGTCCTTATTGTGTTAGGAAAATTAATGTGACACATACTATTTCAATCTAATGTTTTTGGTTTTCACATGTTCATAGTGACCTGTACTCACTGACATCTGTATGTACACAATCATGGGAGAAGTGGAGTCCCAGCTGCAAGATTCAGAGAACCATCATCTTCCACTGAAGATGGAAGCCTAACAGGCTGCTCAGGGCACTCAGTGCTTCAAAAACAGGACCCAAAGTTCAAGCCTTTAAAACCCAATCAGTTTTTAAGTTAGCTGAATGAAAAGAGAATCTGAATGATGTTTCTGAAGTGGAACACTATTTTTTAAAAAACTTGGATAACTAAAAAAGTAGTGACTGGATTTTATCAAAATTTCCCCCTCAAATAAAATTTTGGAGCTGAAAGCAAGACCGAGAAATTTCAACTCCAAATTAATTATTTTTAGAAAGTTAGGAACAACTAAGCCCATGTCTACATGACAGCAGCACGTGTACAGAACTGCAGCTATGCTGCTGCTGCTTCTGCACTGCAGGTTAGACCAGTGGTTCTCAACTGGGGGTCCGCAGCCCCCCAGGGGGCCATGAGCCATTTCAGAGGAGCCCTGGTGCTCCCTGCGGGGCTGGAACCCTGAGCCCATGGGCAGAGATTGGGGGGGATACAGGGGTGTTGCCCCCCCAAACTGCACTGCCAGAGTGGGGCAATCCGAGGGGCAGCTCCACCCCCCCCCTTTCTCTCCCCCAGAGGCCCTGGCCAGGTTAGAGGCTGAAAGCTGGAGCCGGGCAGTGCGGGGCAGCAGCTGTTCTGGATGGTGCTTTGGAGCAGGCAACTGCAGCGCTCACCTGTCTCCTGCTGATGCCTGGGGCTGGGGCTGCTCCTCAGCAACCAGGTCCGTTTGACGCAGCTGGTAAGTGCCACCCAGGTGGGAGGACCCAGCTCCAGGGCCAGCAGAGCCCTCAGGGAGCAGCAACTGTGGGCGGCCGGGGGGAGGGGCATGAGGAAGAGGTCCTCTCTGTACACAGCCCCTAGCTATCCCCTGCCTGCACCCTGAGTGGTTTTCAAACTTTCTGAGCTGAGCCTCCTGCTTTGAGTCATGATTTTTGGTTGCACCCTCCCCGCAAAAACCCAGACAGGCTGGTGGCCTGCTGAGGTGAGTCGGGGGTGGAGGCGGTGCTTTCTCCCCGAGTCCCACCGGACCCTGCCCCCAAAATAGAAGTCAAACCATGCCTATGCCTGAGGCTGCCCTTCCCACTCTGGTGGTTGGAGTCCCGAGTCCCCCCAACTCCGCTGGGCCCTGGAGTTTTTATAGCACATTGGTAGGGTGTGTGTGTGGGGGAGGGGGAGGGAGCTCAGAAAGAAAAAAGTTAAGAACCCCTGGGGAGATCCTTTCTACATCAACAAGAGGTTCTTCCACCTCCAGACGTGGCAGTAGCTAGGTAGGAGTCTACACCAGAGGTCAGGCTGGCCCAGCTATGGTGTTCAAGGCACAAAATTTTGCACAGGGACACAACTAGGTCTATCTCATTTTTAAGTGTATATGAAACCTAAGAAGAAGTGTTTGTTTACTTCTTAGCTACAACATTGGTATTTGCCATCATAATAGTGCTCAATTTTAATTTTAAATTTAATTTTCTCTTTAATAATGAAAATACTTTATTTTTAAGAAAAAAACGTGTCAGATTGTGTTCCCTTTAAAGTGCACTGGAAATACGGCTTACAGACACACCTATATGGTACCTGTGCCTACAGGGAAAATTTCCAGCTGTAACACATTCTTGTCTACTGACACTTGTGAAGAGTTAAACCCTATAATTGTCTTGTCATTTCTTCATTGGATTCTTGTAATCAGAAATGAAAACCAAATAACCTTCTTCAACAGAAAAAGTCTCAGTCTTTTTTTTTCCTCTTTACAGCAGACCAAAATATCAGATGAAACCATAATAGATGGTCTCATACATGAGTTTTTTCCATCTGCGGTTCAGTGTGAATCTCACCCACCCATAGCACAACTTAGAAAGTGTGTTCTTATAAACAATAAAACTGATTTGCTTTTGAAGAATGAACAAGTCATAATTGTATCACTATTTACACATTTTTAAGATGGTACATTTTGAATACAATAAAACCAACTGCTTTATTTTAAAGTCCTGCTTTAAGTGGTTGAGTGGCTAAAGCATTATCTTATAATTTTACATGAAATGAGACTTATCTGTAGCAAGACATAGCTCAACTAAGCCTTGGTTGGATGTACTAGAAACATTTTAATTTATTGTAAATTGTTCCTCTTTTCAGAAGAGATCCCAGGCTAAGTTGTAGTCCAAATTGCTGTTTTTGCCATGTGAAAAAGTGATTACTTTATTTCATCCACAACACAGTAGCTATCGCTATCATAACTTCCATTAGGTACAAAGAAATCAAGCACAGTTTGGTGGCTTGCTAGTTTTACCTATTCAAAGTCCATCTCCTTTCCACTGTTAGAAACTTTCTACCAAAGATATTTTTCATTGGGACAGTTTTAGCCACTTTCCTTTCACATCTCTTGCAATGGTCTCCATGTTTAGATTTATAAGGGTAGAATTTTATAATGCTTCTACAGTAAGAGATGCAGAAACAGACAGATAATATTGTTTGTTTCTATTCTAATTCCCCTCTTTCCCCATGCTCTGCAATCAGTTCAGAATAGCCAATGCATGCAAATAATGGAAAAGTGCCCTTTTGTTTAAATCCAGACATTTGACACTCAATTAAAACTGATATCTTAGGCTAAAAATAAAATTAAATGTTTTTTCTTAAATCAGAACCTCACACAAAATGAGATACAACTTTATTTCACCTACCCATGATGTAATAATGTTTACATCATTTTGATGTGTATAGTCCATCAGTTGCGGAACTTCAATATTCTTGACAGGTTTCAGAGTAGCAGTCATGTTAGTCTGTATTTGCAAAAAGAAAAGGAGTACTTGTGGCACCTTAGAGATTAACACATTTATTTAAGCATAAGCTTGATGCATCCGATGAAGTGAGCTGTAGCTCACAAAAGCTTATGCTCAAATAAATTTGTTAGTCTCTAAGGTGTCACATGTACTCCTTTTCTTTTTTCAATATTCTTGTAAGTAGACATGTCTTGCATGAAGGATTTGAATTATTATTACTTATAACACAATGAATTGATACTCTGCAGACAAGTACAAGGAATCTACTGTCTAATAGGCCAAATCAGCAAACTCTTCTACATGCTGTCTTATTTCACTTACGTAAATAGTCCTAATCAGATCAGGTCTAAATTATTCCTATATTAATTGTTATTCCTCTCAGAGGAATTAATCTGAAATAATGAATCAGAACTATCCAGAACTCTTTCAATTTATGCCAGGATTTTCTTAAGGATGTAATGTTGATTTTTAAAAACAAAATTGTTAATGGGTGGAGGATGAAGAATTCCCCACCCCTCCAAAAAAGTCTTAACATTCTGATGAGCCTGCCATGAAACACACATGCATAATAGCAATTATTTTGCACTAACATAGCAGCTTTCATTCAGGACCAGATCTACACTCAACAGTTAAGTCGACTCAGCTACGCTGCTCAAGGATATAAAAAAAAAATCCACACCTCTGAGCAACATAGTTAAGCCAACCTAACCACTGGAATAAGAATTGTTCTGCTGATCTAGCTACCACCTCTCAGGGAGGCAGATTACATATGTCAATGGGAGAATCCTCCCATCACTCTAGTGAGTGTCCACCAAAGCACTACGATGCTGGAGCTGTGCCGCTGTAGTGTTTCAAGTGTAGAAAATGCTCAAAGAGCCTTTCAAACATTCTTAATGTTTCACAACACTCTTCTGAGTATTATTCCCATTGTTAGAGAAGCAAAATAAGGGAAAAGATTGGAACTTGCCAAAGGTCCAGAGCAAGGTAGTAGCAGAACAAAACCCTATGCGTGCCAATTCATAGTCCCATGCTCTACATATTCCCTTCCAGTATGTATATATTATTGGATTTTCTGCACCATAAGTTCAAAGAAAATGTATTGATTTTTACTAAACCAATCAGGATGGAGTATACGTTGACCTCGGAAGCAGTCAACATAACTTAATGACTCCTGTTTTAGAAAATCACAACCACAGATTTCCTTCTTTCTATGTAACAAAAAATATACCCCGCTCCAGAGTGCTACATTCATTCACATGGCCAGAAATTACTACGTGTAATACCATCACATTTAGCATGCAACATTTTAGCCATTTTATAGATAAATTTCCATTTCAATAGTACTAATAAAATTTCTCTGTACATACAGCATTCACATATAATATTGAAAGTGAGTAAACTAATGTGTAGAGTACTTCTGTCAGCAAGTTATCTGTTCATTGTATAAATGTTGTATTATACAAACTTAAGTAAGGGGGACTAATAATGGGAGTGAGATGAGCAGCATTTGGTGCTAATGAAAAGCCAGAACTCTTATTTATTCATTTTAATCTTTTGCAGTAGCTACAAAAGCAAGCCCACACAGACCATTTAATAAAGAATTAGATAAAGTTGACATTTATTCTCTCCAATAAGAAACATTTTGTGAAACCATCTGCTATTTCCCAAAATAAAGTTATGTAGCTTCCATAACAGGTGATATTTAAGTATTTAAAAATCTAGTATGCAGTACCACTGTAATCCACACACCTATTAGTCAAATTAGAAACCTGCTGTAAAATCATAGAATCATAGAATATCAGGGTTGGAAGGGACCTCAGGAGATCATCTAGTCCAACCCCCTGCTCAAAGCAGGACCAATCCCCAATTTTTGCCCCAAATGGCCCCCTCAAGGATTGAACTCACAACCCTGGGTTTAGCAAGCTAATGCTCAAACCACTGAGCTATTTGTCCTGCTTCTTCATTTTCCCAGGGGTTAATGTTTTGAATTATGGATGACACATCAGTAAAATGGAGCACACCTGTAACTTATAGTGCCATGCAGGGATAAACACCACATGCAAAAGATAATTGGATTGATTCACTACTTCATTTGCCCCATTTTATGCCAGTGCAATTCCATTAATTTCAGTTAAGTTACACCAATGTAAAATGGATATAACAGTACAGAATCAGACCCACTCACTTACACACAAAGTTTTGAGCCTATTTTAAAACTACGGCACTCTTTTTTCATAGATATGTCCTTTAGTCTTCTGGATATCGTTCTTAAAAGGTTCTGTGATTACAGATATATTTCTGTGCTTAAATCAAAGGTATTTTATCAAAACTGTTTGGACAACCTTTCTAAAAACTTAAACATGAATATACCTGTATCAAAAGATTGTTAAAAGGAGTAGATATTTCTGCCAGTTTCCCCAACTTGACTACAGATTTAATTACAAAAAGCAATTTAGGTTCATTCATTACCAAAAGACCAGTTGACAACTACAACAAGGGGCTGAATATTTTTAACAAAAGCAGTACATAATAGTTCTTTGTTCTACAATTGAGCATAGTTTGGATGCTGTAGTGGGCTATAATATTAAAAAGAATTAGCCAGTGTATATTTTAATCTGGCAACTACTATGGCAAATCTTGTAGAACAAATGTAAGCAGGTCAAACAAAACAGCCTTTAAGCAATTCAGATTTTTTTCCTGGTTTTGTCTTTGTATAAATTGTATATGTTGATTTTTTTAAGACCATAGCAAAGACCAGCATGTTGAAAAGATTTCTTTTAGGCTCATCATACCGCAAGCTCAAATTCTTCAAAAGTTCATTGAAGTATCGGGAGGTTACTAATGTTCTTCTCAACTGGTGCAGTGCATGTTTGAGAAAGAAGGGGCAGCTTTACTACTATGTGCAAGATCTTCAGGTTGTGTAAATAGGCATAGCTCCATAGAATTTAGAGAAACTATACCAGACTACACACCTACTTCATATTATCTTACAACACAATTGAGTCTCTATGTTCATACAGTAAATTACCCAAGCACACAAGAGGAAATGTAAGTGTCCAGTGAGCATTAAGGAACAGATGTCCAAAAACTCAAAAGAGAAGAAATGTAATAATTGGTGCCATCCTGGGGAAATGTAGAGAGAAAATCAAATTCTTACAACTTGGGAGTGAGAGCATCAGCCTAATGAAGAAAGTGGCCCAGGCAGACAAAGCAAATTTCCCTTCTGACTGAAAAAGATTTACCCAACCTGTCACTCCCAAAAGACTTGGAACAGATGAAGGGTCTGACCCTGTGAAGCACTGAGCCATGTCCTAACTAAGAAATGCCGAGTATCACAGTGAGGCATCAGACAATCCCAGAGGCGCCCACTCAGAATTTACAAGCCTTTGAATAAAACACATTGGGCAAGTAGGAAGACCTGAAAAATGAAGCACGAGGACTCATGAGTAGGGGAGTGAAAATATAGGCCAAATTAGAAGAGTAGTATTAACAACAGACACAATCTATTCCTTGCCCTCAAAAGTTGCCTGCAAACAAACAATTCAGAGTCATAACATTAAGATTTGAGTTATTCAGACAGGCAGTGGAACAGCAGTGGCTGACAGGACAAAGTCCATAGGATTTTTCTTTTCACATTTTTTCCAGTGAACTGAAAAGAAAAAGCAGGAATCAGGCCTGCCAGGCTATGAAAGACAGGCATCCAGAAAACAGAATTGTTATCGGCAATAGTCATTGCTTCTATTCCACAAAGCCCAGGGATTTCTGGTGAGTGGCAAGTATCTCCAAGTTTCCTGTGGATCAAAGTATTGGGAATTGTATAGTCTGGGATGAGACCCTGCAATCAGAAATCACATGAAGCTGCAAAATTTATGCCTCCACAAGGTTTTGTGGCCCAGCATTAAAAAGGTGTCACACATGTAAAGAGAAACCCGGGGGGGGACGGATGAAAAACGATATCCATGAGAAAACTAGTCGAGAAAAATAATTGAATAAAATTTAAAGAAAGGATGAGAAATTAAAGGGAAGCAAAGGAAATGTGAGAAAGGAAAAAGTAGTATAGCTGGTGAGCTGAAAGCATCATCACTACAGGAAACAGATATTCCTAGCTCAAATATGGCCGGGGTCAAGTGAGCATTGCTGAGATCAGCAAAATATTTTGGGACTAGGAAGTAAGAAGTCCCTGAAAGCTGCTCAGAAGTCCTTTTGTAAGAATTTTATGTATTCTGTATGTGAAGGGTGCTCTTAAGTTTTGTAAACTAAAATGATTACATCTAAAACTAGCCTTTATAAAAAACACACATACATAATATACACATTCTACATACCTTTGTTGTTGTTTTGGTGCTTAGCTGTGACATTTAAGCACAAGGTAATAGATATCATATTTGGGCTAAGAAAGAAAATGCAGGTAATACTTATAGGACACAAGGGGCCAAATTCAGCCCTTACCCAGGCGATCCCATAGGGTTGAAATGCAATGGGAATTACATAGGTGTGATGGGAGGATTTTGGCTCCAGACATCTGACCTGTTTGTAATTAATACAATTTTCCTCACCTCCACTCCCCTGTCCCACCTGCAAAAAAATACCAATCACAACTGATATACAACACTCAGCTTCTTCCAGCCTCACATTTATTTCAGTTCTTCCTTCTTTACCTCCACTGTTTAACTGAGAAGACAAGTTTTCACTGTTAAACAGAAAATCATGAACAAAGCATCTGGACATTATGTAATAGCATCCACCCAGTGACACAATAACTGAAGTTTCCTTGCACAGTGATGAGAAGGCAGGGAGTCAAGGGGACATTTACTAGGTCAGGACTGGCCAAACTGTGGCTTGCAAGCCACATGCGGCTCTTTTACCATTCAAGTGTAGCCTGCAAGACCCCACTCACACTCTCCCCGCTCCTCCATCTCCACCTACCAAGCTGGGGGATGGGGGGAGCTCGGGACCTCTGCCTTGCAGCAAGGTGGTGGGGTAGGGGCTTCTGCCCAGCAGGAAGGGGGGTCTTGGAGCTTCAGCCCTGTGGGGCGCACCTGCCAGGGCTTGGGGCTTCAGCAGGAGCGGGGCTGATGCCCCAAGCCCCCGCACCAGGCAGGTGTGCCCTGGCTCACAAACTTCTGAAGATTGTCATATGTGGCTCAGAGGGCCAATAAGTTTGGCCACCCCTGTACTAGGTTGTGCATTTACAATCTTCCCTGTATAAAGGGCAATGCCTGGGATCCCCAAACTGTATCTTCTCTCTGGACATCTTATATTAATTTATTAATTTTGTTTAAAGAACATCATCGATGAGTTTGTGATTATGCTGGCACCTATGAAGGGGTTAGTGTGAAAAAAAGCAACAATTTGAAGATGCTAAATTGTATATTTATCCTCTTTCTGGTTTGATGTTTTGCTGACTAACTGTGTTGTCACTACAGCTGGGTTAAAAAAAATAAAAAATAAAAAAAAAAACCCACAACTGATTTTTCCATTCACTGGCAATTTTGGAAAGTTAAAAAAAAAAAAATTTTGCGTCAGACTGAAAACAAAAGTTTTCAAAGTTAAAAAAACTGGGGTAAAAAACAAAACATTTCCCCCCCCCCGATTTCAACCATTTGTAAGTATTTTTGAATTTTTAAAAATAAAAGGAATGTTTTAAACAAAGTAGTTTTGTTTCAAAACAAACAATTCTGCAAAAACAACACAGATTCGTGAAACATTTTAGTGTAGTTGAATCTGTATTTTTCATCAAAAATTTTTTGTCCAGCTCCAGTTGTTACTCCTGCTTGAAAGAGTTTTCAGGGCTACATGTCACCCTTTACACAGAACAGATTGTAAGTGCACCATCTATTTATCTTACCAAGTCTTTCCTAATTCATCTTTTTGTTTTTCTACTTCCTGGGGTCTACGGGTGGGGAGTTAACATTAAAACTTACCTGCTCCAGCTTGTTCAAGTATGCTCTGTCTCTTTTATCTGTACCTTCAGGGCATTTACAGCAGTTACTTGGCAGGCACAATAAAATAAAGGAACATATATGGATCTCATCTCAACTCATTCAGCCCCTCCCCATCCCTGTAGTGCACCCACACTGCAAGTCATAATTTAGTCCTAACAACTCTGAAGAAAATAGATCAGAAGACCAGTCTGATGAGCTAAACAACAGATGTTCCCAAAACTTCATTTTTAAGAAAACTTGAACATGCATACAAGCTTTAAAAAAACTGAGACTTAGATGGATTTATAACAGGAGCTACTTCCAAAAAGCAATGTGAATTGCATGCCTCAGGGTCTAGCAAACTCCACCTTGGGACAGGCAGCTAAAACATTCCTGTCAAACATGGGTTTGAGGAGGCAAAGAGAGAGAAAGGCCATTTCTGAGATAACACGAACCTGGTCCTAGATCATTAAGGGCTTGTAAATTCAGTAATCACTGTCACTTTGGATTTCACTCAGTGAATTAGCATCCAACATAGAGAATGAGGCACAGCTGTAATACCATTATATTGTCTTTCCTACTGAACAGCTAGACCAATCCACTAGGGCAACTACAACTAGTTGACTACATGGAAAAGTATCTCTTTTAAGGATTCAACTTTCTATGCATCTTTTCCAACAAGCTTTCCTAATTTTCTTCATTTACAATAAATGGTGTATAAAAAAAAACTATTAGTCTGTTGTGATAAATGAAGGGGGGATAGCTCTCTTTTATGGACACCCAGCCAGCCAGCTAGCTACAAAATCCCTGTTAGTAGCTATTCTCCACTTGCTTTACCTGTAAAGGGTTAAAAAAAGCCCATAGGTAAAAAGAAGGGAGTGGGCACCTGACCAAAAGAGCCAATGGGAGGGCTAAAACTTTTTAAAATTTGGAAAAAACTTTCTCCAGAGAACAACAGAGACAGACAGACAAAGGGAGAGGGGACAGAGCAAAAACAGGGCTGGAGCTATGCCGTAAAAAGCTGTGAACCAGGTATGAAAATCACCACATCATACCTAGAAACTACTCAGTTTAAAACTCCAGATATGCAAGTAGATCAGGAAATGTCTAGAAAGACGCAATTAGGTTTATCTCTTTTATTTCTGTAAGGCTTGTGGACTCCTCTCTGCTAACCCCCAAATGCTTTTGTTTTGCTTGTAACCATTAAGCTGAACCTCAAGAAAACCATTCTTGATGCTTAATTACTACATTTGCTCTTTTAAAGCTTAAGTTCCAGATGCATTTTCTTTCTTTTTGTTTTGAATAAAATTTACCTTTTTAAAGAACAGGATTGGGTTTTTGTGTCCTAAGAGGTTTGTGCATAGGTTGTTTAATAGCTGGTGGCAACAGCTAATTTCCTTTGCTTTCTTTCTTTCTCACTCTTCCCCCTGGGGAGGGGGGCGGGGAGAGGAGGAGTGAAAGGGCTTGAGGATAATCCAAAGGGAAGAATTCCAAAGTGCGCCTTCCTGGGTTTTTTGCACTTGGGTGGTGGCAGCATCTACCCATCCAAGGTCAGAGAGAAGCTGTAAACCTTGGGAGTTTAATACCAGCCTGGAGTGGCCAGTATTAATTTTTAGAATCCTTGCGGGCCCCCACTTTCTGCGCTCAAAGTGCCAGAGTGGGGAATCAGCCTTAACATCTGTTCTTATTTTTGTTGTGGTATTCTAATACAAGTCTTTCCTCAGAAATTTAACTTAAATCTCTTCACTATTCAACCTAGTTTTAAAATTGATTTAAAAGTGTTATTGATCAAACCATAATTGCGTGCTAAACGTTATCTTCTTTTGGGTGCTCATTGACCGTGGGTTACTTTGGGCACAAATGTACACACCTTAACACAGGCAAAACTCTTGCTGATATTTATGGGTATTTTGGTTGCCCAAGGAATGCAGGATGAAGCCCACAATCACCACATCATGGCCTAAAAAACACTGTGTGCTACGTAAAAGGCTTAGATTATTTCAGTTTGACAAGAAAGGGAAGCTAGAGACATGATCAGCATTTTACTAGATTGTTAAACCCTTCAGAATATTTATATCAAAAACTGTTATATTGCTTAAACAAGTACATAAACAAACAAAACATCTAATCCAGCAGCGTGGGTGGGAATTTCCTGTTTCCACTGAACTTTGCAATTCCTCCTGGGACAAAAGAAACCATGATGGGGGGGAGGGGGGAACCATTAAAATGTATGTACAAATATTGGACAGACGTGCCAATCTGATTTTTATAATAGATTGTTATGCCAACAGTATTCTTTATGTTTCATGATCCAGTCACGAAGTTATTTTTCCTTTTATTGAGGGCTGTATCTTAATTTGCTCCTGAAGCAACAGGAACAGTGAATCATTACAAAGTTTCCGTTCTCTTCCTCCTGTAGGTTTTTAGTCATACCTTTGTTCTGAACAGGCTAATCTCAAAACTGGCATCTGACAATCTATTGGTCCTGAGGGAAGATGTTCAATTTTGTACATACAGTTAATTCACTAATAAACCCAAAACTTGGTATTGTTATGGTAGAGCTCTTCCTAATCTAAGGAGAATGTCTAAAAGGAATAGGACTCTTCACCCATAATTAACATTTGTTATCTCAGGTTCTCAAAATGTCACTTGGCAATTTAGACACATGTGCACTGCTGATGGGCAGCCATCTTTTTTGTGAGGGAGGAGATAAGAGAAAGTTATTTTACACTAGTAAGTTACATATATTCCAAATATTTCAGTCTGTAATCTTTAAATTTATTAGACTGTCCTTTGTTCTCAAGTATACTGTATATGTTGCAATGACACTGTACTAGGGTAAAATTCACACCAGTGCAGAGGGCCTGTACAAGGCCCTATGTATCACATCACCATTCCTTGAGATGATTCATACACCTCCGTTGTCAAAATATGTGTTTCCCAGTGGTTTGCAACATTGTCCAGGATTGGGATAGGCTAGATTTGAAACCTTAAGTGCTGCAGTGTTTCTGGCAGATGGGGCCCCTATTGGGAGATATTTTTTTATAGTTAGAAGTATTGTCTCTTGAAAACCAAATTCAGACTCCTTAAAGGAGGAATGGGCCTTACTCTGGGTTTAATGTTAAAAGCATATTGAGAAAGAGACCCTACAAAAGTAGCTATCATAAATGGAGCTGTTAAAATGAATACACTCCATATTGAAACTGAAAATAATGTAGGCAACAGGGTGACACTTTCATGAATAGTTACAGTAACAACACATGAAAATATGCATCTTTGATCTTAACATGTCAAAATATCTCCTCTTGCTGTAGAGAGAAATGTCTTGTTTTCTCTCATCTTTTTAGGCATCTCAATTCAAATATTTCTCAGAGGATTTTGGTACAAAAATGTAACAGGAATCAATATTGCAGATTTCCTATTCAGGCAGAACCCAGGTTATTGCTTCTAATCACACACAGCTCAGAACTCACAATACCACTTCCATTTATTCTGAGTGATACTGCAACCTGTAAGTCTTTGCCACTGGGAAGACTTACACCAGCCCAAACACTCAAGCAGCAAGGGAAGAATAGAATGGCAGCTGTCTGCAGCCCTGCTCGTCCACTTGATGTTACGCCAGACAGAAGTGAGGCATCTCAGGAAGCTGAACTAAGGCTTGTCAAAACACCCAGATCAACCAATATCTCGCCAACAATATCTCACCAACAATTCCTGAGAAAGTACCACTGATGTTCAAGGAATGTAAGTGCTCAGGGGACAAGTCTGGGCCATCTGATATAGTATAGAGCGGCTACAAGCTAGCACCACTCCTCAATATTAAAAGAAAAGATTTGGTGTGGGGAGTATGCTGATTTAGACACTCTTCTTCAGGAGGAGACCCCTCCTCAGCATATTGCCCTTGATGGCCAGATGGGTTGGAAGAGCCAGAAGAAGGTTAAGAAAAGGGTCCTTGAGGCACAGTGCATCCTTCCAGGCTTTACAGGCTGCGATAACAAATATAGCTCAAGAGATATTTGTCTCTGCTTGAAATACAAGGACATTGTCATGTCCAGGCTGGTTTTGGGGATGAATGCATGGTTGCAGTATGATAAGACTTTTCAAAAGAGAGAAGGATAGTCACCCAAATATACCCTGGGAAAGTTCAGGAACAGACTTCGATTTCTGCTAATGACCCTGGAGAGACAGTCACTTGTGTTAAGTGTACAGCAAGTTGCCTAGCTGTCCTTACTGCTGCCGACATGGGTTGGAAGCCTGGGGACAAGCAGGTTTGCTGTATGTGTCTTGAGGGGCATGCTGCATGTGCATCCAGTCTGCCTCTTACGAGACTGTGCAAGGGTGTCCTGACTGCAGTGGTCAGCACAGGGCCCATGTTTACTGAGAAGGTTGTAGGTGTCTTCACAGAGGTGATGGTCATTTTCAGAGGAGGGGGAAAAACATGGCTCCCCTAGAAGGAAGGGGATCCCAATCAGTCTTAATATGCCTTGGGATTCATTGTTGGATACCTGAAGGAGACTGCAGCTGTTCTTTGAGGAAGGTTGTCAAGTAGGCTTCAGAGTTCCTTACCATGGTCTCAGTTCAAGTTATGCTACAGGGGCAAGCCCTATGGGTTGCTGGCCAAGATTCATCAAGAAATGGCTGCCAGTTGAATTGCTGTCCCCATCCTATCACTCCCTTTGCCTCATCCTAGCATTTTCCACTGAGTGCAGTCCCCATAGGCATATAGAGTTTATATGAAAACATTTCCTAGCCCAGGGCTCTCTGGTAAGGGATGCCATCCATCCTGAGGCCTGCTCCATCTGACATCACTTTTTGACCACATTATGCTGCTCTGTTTTAAAAACAAACAAACAAAAAAAAGGCTTAGTGATGGGATTAATGATATACTTGCAGCAGGTCTCTGGTCTGTAGTGGCCATATCACAGATTGATGCCTGGAGATAGAAAGTTGAAGAGCCAGGGCTAGGATACACAAAGGATCTTCACAGAAATGGGTAAAGTCTGGGGATCCAACTCCTTCTTGATCTTGTACAAACACAGCCATCCTAGGAGCATGTGTAGGTGAGAGTGTCCAAAAAGATGCATGGATCTAGACAGTAGCCCACTGTCATTCTCATCCCCCTAAGTCTGCTCAGTGATTTCTGGAGGTGGCTACAATGAAAGTGCCACTTCTTGCAAAAGGAGTAGGTTTGTGCAAAGGCATGTACAGTAAGAGATTGGACCTCTGGCCAGTTAATTTTCATGTGCAGGGCTGGCCTTAGGAAAAATAGCACCCTGGACAAACTTATATTTTGGCACCCCTCGCCCTGATGCCTCCCTGGGCTCCCCCACCCTCCCTCAGCTCCCCATCCATCCCCTCACCCAGGCTCGCGCTGCTTCCCCATTCATCCCCCACCATCACCTCTGGGCAATGTTTCTCAGACTCAGATTTGGTTTTAATGAAAACCCTGCACCCACAAAATCGAAACCCCTTCCTGTACCAAGGTTAATAGATTTATGCATTCAGCTACACAGTGCAGGGTCCCAGGTTAAAGATGGAAAACATCTGAGTATTTCTGCTGTTGGAGGCTACAGAATGTAATGTAAATACATGAATATGCTACAAATAAACATTGATAAAGAAAACTAAATATTTTTAAAAAAATAAGGGTCATACAATCCTTTCAAAAAATTAATTTGCCAGATTAAACAACAGCAATCTATGTTACGATTATTTCTTTGGTACTCCAACATGAACAAAAAATAAACACTTTCTACATTTTAAAAGCCGTATATTTCTCCACAAGTACTACATCTCATTTAAAGTGGTCTTTTTTAGTTGCATTGCAGAAAATAAATCTAAACAAACTCAAAAACAACAAATTCTAAGCATTAGAATTACCCGAATTACCCTATATTTCCTGTTCTGTCCTGCTTAAGAGTCAGAATGTTGATTTTTTTTGTAACTAACCAGAGCCATTATTATGACACTACGGGGTACATTTTTGGCATTATTTACCATAATTTTTTTTATTAAAGGTATTCATGGACCTTCAGCCTCTAATTCATTATTATTTTGCTAATGGTGCTTTATCTGAGCTTGTGGTCCAATCAGCATCGCTACTACAAAGCAACAACACTTAGACTGATGATTCTTTATTATCATAATAAATTACTTAACTGGATATACAGCAGCTCATGCAGAAGGGAATGCCATTGGTTGAGTAACCATAGGCCATGGTAGACTAATATAAAGGTCATTATCTGTATTTCAATACAATAATATTTATTGTTAATAAAAATAATTGATAGCATTTATATCAATGGACAATTTTTTAAAAAAATAATTAATGCTGTGACTCCCATAATGTGGTAAAATATCCATAGTAAAGATGGTTAAATGTTAACAGAGAAGACATACAGCTATTAAGGAATGATAGCTAAACCAAAGACTCACAAAGCCGTGTGAGCAGAAAATAATTACATTTATCCTCAATTACAAGTGCAATAATATTCCTTCAGATTTTCGGCCGTTTCAACAGGGCTCACCAACAGGGGGCAGACCCTGCTTCCATCGAAGATATTGGAAAATCTACAGTTGTCTTGAATGGGAGATAGAGTAGGCTCATCCAGTGCATCACTAATCCATACTACGCTAACAAGTCTGTCTAACACAGAGGCAGCCACAGCAATGAGGCACTTGATTTGGATCCACAGTGGTATATAAGAGCAGGGCCGGATTAATCTTTTGTGGGCCCCCATGGGGAACGATTGTAAAAGACGGAGGGTGGGGGGGAAATCGGTACCCAGAGCGAGGCAGGAGTAGGGGGCAAGCACAGCAGGAGTGAACGGGATCCCCCCGGGGCAGCACAGAGACGGTACCTACCTCTCTCTGCTGGAGCTGGGTCCTTGGGAGCCAGTTTGTTCCCCCCCCCCTCCCCCACTCCTGGCAGGCAGGCTGATTCCAGTTACAGGAGTAAATGCACTTTTAGCATCTGGTCACCAGTGCCTTAAGGGTGAATAACCAGGGGTGGGTGGGGGAGACGCAGTGAGGAGTGAGAGCAGGAAGAGGCAGAGCAGGTGCTGGTGGCCCCCCTCACTTCTAAGGAGCTTCTGGTGCATCTGTCTGGCAACCATAATGGGCCCGGTGCAATGGCACCATTGTAAACCCAGTAGCGTATAAGAGAAGGAGCTCCTGGCAGGTTATCCTCCGTGGGAACTCCTTGACTTTCCGAAAGCCCCCACTTTCACCTTTGGTTCCAAGTATCTAATGCTGATCCTCACGGCTCTTGCAAATTTCAAATCTCCTATTAAATGACTATGCTTTGCCTTAGACTAGAGCTCTAAAGAGTCTTCCACTTTCATAAGGTTACAAACAGAGGCTTCTATTACTTGTCATACTTCAGCTATATAAATAATTTAGGTACAGCAATTGGAACTATCCCCTTTACAGTGACTGAAGATGGACTGCACCTGAGGTGGTTTTTGGCCACTTCAATCCATAGACTAGGAAAGAGGGGAACTGCCAACTCTGGGTTCCAGAACAGGAACAAAATACACTGCTAGGTTACAGGGCTTTAAACTTGCATTAATGCTCAAGATATGAACATGAAATAAGACATAATAAGGATTACATCATGCTCAAGACCATGAGTAAATACTATTGTTTCATTAGATTATTGGAGAAAAATAAGAGACAGACGTGTCTGTAAGAAGCTGCAGAGTTTATCAAAAAAAGTTTTTTCAGGAACCAGAGAAAGTTAAAAAAGTCTGTCCTCCAAAACTGTAAAGGTTTATCTATATAATAATGAGTACCCTAATGCCTTTTGCCTCTAATTCATCTGTGCCTTGTGCTGTCATTTTCTTTAGACCATTTCCAGTGTCTTCTAGAATAGCAATAATACAAGTGTAGTCACCAAGACAGGAGTTTTCACTCAAGTATGGTACAATACATAGATCAAATCCAACATGCACACCCATTGTTTTCTAAATGCCCCTTTTCTCTCTCTGAGAATCAATCTAAAAATCAGGGAGAAAGAAAAGAAGACTTCTAAAAACTGTAATAGCTGAGTGAAGATGGGCTGCTTATTCATATTAATTTAACCAGTTCAAGTGATGGGCAATTTTAGCTCCAATTTACTACACATCCTCACCTGCAAGGCTCTACATCACCCTTTTAAAAACGTGTGAAGCGTAAGGCCAGTTTTAAGTTTGGTAACTGACCCACACCACAGCCAGTATCCCCACAACCAAGCATTCTTCCAGCTACCAAACCTTCTAGTACATGAAAGGAGAGCTGTATGTTCCCAGGCTGTTCAGCTCCTGCTTCAAGGATAAAAAATAGAGCACTCTGATTAAAGCACAGTATGTAAGAGCACAGAGCGCTAGGACAGTACTGATCACCAGGGATCCTAGTTTTCCAAAAACAAAAATCTGTGTTTTTCTGTGATTAAAATGAAACGCTGAACTTTAGTTTCCCTAGCCAATTGATACCTATATATTGTGAACACAATGTTTTATTAATGTACAGTAGAACCCCATTCATCCAAGCCTCCATTATCTAGCTCTCCATATTAACCGAACCACCAGCTGACCAGGGCTGACAGCAGCAGGGCTCACACAGCCAGCCCTAGGCAACTGAGGCTTGGCGGGGCCGACTGCCCAAGTTCCCCTTCCTCCATATTAAAATAAGGGATCGAAAGTTCTTTGCCAATTCTCCTGATTACTCCAATTTTTTATTATCCAATCTGGCCCCGGTCCCAAATAGATCAGATAAATGGGATTCCACTGTAAACTTAAAGTGCATTCAAAAATCAACCACAAGAGGGGGGAGGTTGCACACATTGAATAAGTGACACTGGTACTTTCAGTAAAGTGTTTTTATTTTTTCACAAAACATAAAAACTAAAGATTCTCTGTAAAAATGAAAATTCTGCATTTTTCCTTGGGAAACTGATTTCTAGAATCCTGACTGATCATGGAAATCAAACTGCCTCACAACTCTCCCTCCACGGTTTCTGGTTTTCAATTTAAATTTATTCTGCAATCAGGATGTAGAAATAGAATTTTCCTTCACACAGTTGTTTCTGGACAAGAGGAAGCAAATGGACGATTTTGAATAAAAGATACAACTGAGCTGGCTACAGGCACACTTCCAAAATACAGTCACTCTGAAGAGCACTAGTTTGTGAGAAGGACTCAGAGCATCCTCTGCTTCAGGGAACGACATTAGCCTAGAATCTTTTATGAAAAGTACATAACAGTGGTGCAGACAGCAAAAAGCTTATCCCAGTGGCAGGTCAAACTCCAGTCCCAAGTCCTCAAACTGGAATTTCTCAGTTGTCGTCCTTTGGCATAGACTGGTAGACAGGACGCCAGATTGGGATTCTGAAGACCTAGTTTTATTCTGGGCTCTGATCTGATGTGTGACCCTGAACAAGTCACTTCACTTGTCTGTGCCTCTGTTTCAGCTCCCACATTTTGTTTTGTCTCTTTCGATTGTAAGCTCTTTAGGGCAGGTACCGTCTGTTATTGTGCACATGTATAGCACTTAGCACAATGGGGGCCCCTCCACCTCACTCATTTGGCTGGTTTCTAAGCAGTATTGTAATGATAATAACATCTTGTCCACCTACTGGCACAAAACTACTTTATAACAAATTATTAACAGGATCCGACATGTCTTCAAGCCTCTTATTAAAGCATGTTTTGCTTACTTCCAAATACTATTGTCTGCCACCAGGTGTTATTTGTGCTGATAAAATGCATACTGTAGCATCTAGCTTTGAAGTGTCCAGTTAATCTGCTGCCACAATTTTTTAAGGATTTGATCCAATGATCAGGTCTGATCTGACCTGCTATCAAGTAAAATGTAAGAAATGTGCTGCATCTTAGTGCTGTACAAACAATAGTACTACTCTGAAAACAGAAGTTACTGAATAAGCTCCAAGTGCTCCACTAACAAAATAAGTAACATGTTGCAATCTGCTGATTGTCAAGCCATGAGTGGAAAGACCACAATAGGATTTTAAATGCAAATTAGGAGGAAACTGCCAGCAGTTCAATAAATTAGTTTACAAACATCCAAAGATGGCAAGTCAGGTAGGAAAACTGCAAGACATTATACTATACGAGAGACACCTGCATAGTCCAAGGACTCTTCCATTCTCCCAAGCAGTTGAGGTTATGATTGTCATTTAGGTGACATCTTGGTTCACAAGAGAAAGAGTGTATAGATAATAGTTTAAAAAAATCTACCTAACTAGTATTTTGATTCGCATTATTTATTTGGTTATATAATCATACTGTGTATATTTTAAGTAAATCATTAGCAGATACTATATTGGCCAACCTCGTGTTTGTTTCTATACCTCGTGACCTCGTGTTTGTTTCTATACTCCCATTTCACTAATGAAATATAAACAGAAAAATATTAATTTCCTTTCAATATGACATAAGAGAATTACTATAAAATTAAAAATAAGATATTCTAAAATTAAATAGCAGTACTGTATTTCCTGTCCATAGAGCATTACCATGCAAACACAATAAATTATATTGTGTCAGAAAAAATAAACTTGACATAAAATAGTTGGCTTGAAAGGTGCTGCCTCCACACTTCTCGTTAAGCAAGGCTCTGCTGCTCAGGCTAATTGTGCATGATCACATTCAGAACAAGAGCGCTGCCTTTCAGGGAAATCTCTCATTCAGTATTTGAGATAATATCACCTGTTTTTCCAGAAACATGCTACAATATAAACCCAAACATACCCATAACTATAAGACCGTAATTAAGTCTGCCATCTTAACAGAACAGTAAGAGTTTACTTTTTTTTTTTTTTTTTTGAAGATAGAAAGATAACAGCCAGCTAGATGGACTTAAATGCAAGAAAGTTAAGTAATGAAAGTCTATCTTTAACCTACATCTTTCCTCTATCTTTGTGTGTCACTACTACCCTCTGGGTTTCAGCATGGCACTGCTGCATGCACTGTCCACAGGGCAGCAGAAAGCAACAGCTACTAAAACACTTCCTTCTTCCCACCTGTAGCAGGCACAGCACATAGTCTGGGGAGATTTGATACAGCTGTTTCCTCTACAACAGGCTGTGGAAGAATTAGAGGAAGGAAGTATCAAATTAGGTAAGGGACAAGCAGCAGTACGTGTGTGCCCATCTAAATGAGAGAAAAAGAGAAAAAGATTTTGGAGAAGAGGAAGAAAACAATGTGTGACGGGAAGGAGGGGGAAAGAATAGGAAGTAGAAAACAAAGAATGATGAAGATAAAAGAGAAGGAATGATAGAGATGGACGGCCAGAGGCTCTGGGGAAACCAGAGATCTCCCTTGTTCTTGTGGTCTATCCTGGCATCCCATTTGGTTTAACAAAAAGGGCTCCTACCCTGCATTTTCTCTCCTGTTTGTGGCAGGTCTCAGGGTGATACCAAAATTACTTCCATTTTATTTGGATGGCACTCACCCAGCAAATCCTCATTCATGCCCCTGGCTCCAACAATCACTGGATCTGGCGCTCTGCAGGGTCAGATGAAACGGAGGGGGACGGATGTTGTCAGCATACTGCAAACTCTGCAGCTCATGCCTCCTTAGTTAGCCTTCCTAGTTGTCCCATACACACATTGAACAAGATGGAGCCTGGAGAATCCCACACAAGAGAAATATTGGTGCAGAAGACCAACTTCCCAAACCTACCCTTTGGGGGCTCTCAGAGGTAGGCATGAAACCAATGAAGAGCAGCTCCATCTATTCATGGTAGGGTTCCCAGGCAAGTTAAAAACACCGATGTTCAGGAGTACTGAAGTTAGCTGCTTGCTCCAACAGCATCAGCATGTACACCTTATATTTATCTATTGCCTGAAGGAGATAACCTATTAAAGCAATCAATGCAGGCTCTGTTCCATGCTCCTGGGTATACCCAGATTGAGAAGGGACAAGAAAATCTGATGTATCTGGGTACTCTGAGAATTGTCTAGCCATGCCCTTCTCAATAATCTTGGTCCAAAATGGAAGATTCGATACTGGGTTATAGTTGGCCAGGTTGTCAGCAACCAAAGCTTGACAATTGTTTTGAACAGGAGCTATGCAACAGCTTCCTTTGCGGCTCTCACCAGCAGAACTAGTCTTGCTGCCGAATCCTCTTTGATTTTGACCCCCTACAGCAGCACATCTCTTCCTCCCACTTCATGTAGAAACTGGCAGTGAGCCAGGGGAGCAACCACCATCAGAGAAGAAGAAATAGGCATCTCTCTGTTAGGAGAGAGATGCATAACCATTATGGAATAGAGGAGATGGAACCAAGTCAGGGAGACAGGGTGGGGTGAGGTGTGAAAAAGAAAATGAGAGATCAGGTAAGGGAGTTTTGCAGGGAGACTGGGCAGAATATCAAGGGAAGGGGAAAAACCAGGCAGGAAGAGGGCCAAAAAGAAAGACAGGGGCTTAGCAACAGTGGAATGGAGGCTAGAGGGGAAGAAATATTCCTGATGAGTTGCATCCTTACAAAATGCCTGAAAGGTCCTTCTTTCCTATCAGATGTATGATAAATTTGAAGCTCTACCTCCCCTCCTCCCCACATTCCATATATATGGGGGTGGCAGGGAAGAAAAGACAGAAAGCTCCTTCTCCCTTCCTGTATACATTATACTTGTATATACTGGAAGGAAGACTGAGCTTTCTGTCTCTTCCTACCCCTCCTCCAATATTCAGAGACCCGATCGTGTCACTCTGTTGCTTGGTGTATCTTCGTTTGATGGAGGAGATTGTATAACTCTCTGCCCCTTCCCTTCCCTTCCGCCCTTTGTTTCAACCTCTCCCTCTCTTTTGCTCAACAGACATACACCCCCCACTGCAGCCAGTTGATGCTGTTCCTTCAACAGGCCTGAGGGGGTCACTGCACCCACCCCTAAAGATATTAACCAAAGCTACTTTTCCTGGATGCTGATAAGGAGGAAAGAGTGCAGTATTTTTTCTATGTTGAAATCCTTAGGAGGCACTCAGATTTCCCCCATGGAATAACTGTGCGGCCTTCACAGTATTCCTAGCCCCTGCAGGCCTGGTTAGTGAAGGACAAAGCTGGACAATGAATTCTACTTCAAATCTAATAAAGAGCAGGCCAACCCTTGTTCTCTTGGTGAGTATTTGCTCTTTCTACCCTCTCTTTCATGTTTCTCTGCTCCTTTCATCCTCTTCCTTCCTATCCTGTATCTCTTCTTTTGCAGTTCATACTGGATGCTCCTGCCGCAGAGTGCTTCCCCAGTGGGGCCTGCAAAAGCAGCACAGGAGTGAAACTGACACAGACATTTCACTCTGCTGCTTCTGGAGACATGAACTGAAAAAGCAGCTGAACCGGTTTGATCCTTTGCTGCTAGAGGTGCCGTGGGGTGAGTGAAGATTATGCAGAATACAATCACAGGCCACTTTTAAAACCCCATATTCAGCCAAGACTTTAGGTACACCCTCCTTCAGAAAACATAATGAATAAAGTTAAGAAAGACCAATTGACTGAAGTCTCGAACATCCACTCATGACTGTTTCATGGTAACACACATGTTGTAATATTCGTGAGAAATTTTGTGGTTGGATTTTCAAGAGCATGAAGTATTGGCCTAACTCTGCTCCCATTAAGCCAATGGTAAATCTAGCATGCTGATACCTTTGTGGTACCTATCAATAGCAGGAATTATCTTCCCCAGCAGCAGCTGGCAAAAATTTAAAAAAAAAATTACATTTTTAATAAAAACAAATCCTGTGAAAAAGTCAATGGAACTGCTCAGGTGAGTACAGTTACATGCTTCAATGTTTGTAGGATCAAGCCTGTATATAGTTCAGTCTTTTTGTTATTTGAGTTGTGGTAGCATGCACAACATACTAGACACTGTGTTTGGAAAAAGATACAGTCTAAAATGAAGAAACAGATGAATGGTGGGAATAAGGGATACAATATACTAGCAAAGTGTTCAAAGAGATGACTGACCCATTAGTTCTAGTTATTTCTATGCATTTTGATTTTATAGTTGCCCTTTCTAACTTTTGCCTGATTTTTATTTTTTAATTTCATTTTGTAAGTTGCCCTTGCCTGTTTTATAAGTTATTTTTACAAAAGTATTATTAAAGGAAAAACTCAATGACAGATTTTAAAAGTACAAATAGACTAGATATCCAAGGCTTGAGAAAAATCCCAGAAATGTCCCATGTTGATTACTGATTAGAGAGAAAGGATGGGCCAGTGGTTAGAGCACTACCCTATAGCAGTGGCTCTCAACCTTTCCAAACTACTGTACCCCTTTTAGGAGTCTGATTTGTCTTGCATACCCCAAGTTTCACCTCGCTTAAAAACTATTTGCTTATAAAAATCAGACATAAAAATACAAAAAAGTGTCACAACACACTAAAACTGGAAAATTGCTTACTTTCTCATTTTTACCATATAATTATAAAATAAATCAATTGGAATATAAATATTGTACTTTCTTTTCAGTGTATAGTAATATAGAGTAGTATAAACAAGTCATTGTCTGAATGAAATTTTAGTTTGTACTGATTTTGCTAGTGCTTTTTATGAAGCCTGGTGTAAAACTAGGTAAATATCTAGATGAGTTGATATGACCCAGAAGACCTCTGCATATCCCCAGAGGTACACGTACCCCTAGTTGAGAACCACTACCCTATAGGACTTGGGAGACCTGGGTCCAAGTCCCAACTCCATCACAGACTTGCTGCGTTACCTTGGGCAACTCACTTGGCCTACATTAAAGACTGTGTGGTGCTCAGATACTACAGTATTTGGGGCCATACAAGTACCTTAGATAAAATATGATTAGGAGTATACTGTCAAAAACATGCTATATGCTTTACAGACAAGTATGAAAACAAGATCCCTGCCCTGAAGACAACAGTTCTGCAAATACTTAGTCATGTGAACAATCCACTGAAAAATTAATGAGAAAGTCTCTTGTTCATACTTGAAAGTGATCAGACCCAAAATAGACCATTCACAAATGAAAGCTAAGAGATAAAATGCAGTGAAAAATACACAATGTGAATGAATGATGAGATTTTGCATGCTTCTTAGTTTCATGGTTTTTTAAATTGGATTTTACATCTGTCATCTATTTTCTTAATAGTTCACTAGGGCTAGAGTTTATTGGCTTTTTGGAAGAAGAGAAGTTTTCAAGAGGATGCAGAGTAACAACATAGTTCATAACCCAACTTGTAAAAGAATTTCATAAAATAGTCCTAATGATCCCTTAGAATGTTTGTATTTAGTTCCAAAGTAAGAGTTTAAAATACCTGAGTTACTTATCTCCCCACTTTTACTTAAAGCATCAGCTTCATGGGAGCAGAGACCTATTACAGGGGGAGGGAAGGCTATCAGTATATGGGTGATCCTGTTAATTAATAATGAGGACGACTTTCAGCCTAGACTTCCCCCATTTGCTGCTCCCTTGATGGAACCCAGTTACTAAAACATTTCTTGAGTCAGTTGGCCCAATGCCAGGGCTAAGACATATGCACTACTATTATTGCTGGCTGTCACAGGGTCCACTCACCAGGAGTGGTGCCTCCTGCTGGCCATCCTGGGGATTAGCTCTGCCAGCTTGCCCTCTCCCTCCTGTGTTGTCTTCTCTTGTCTTGTCTCACTCTGCTGCCCCGCTCAGGTTTGCGGCTTCCTCTCCGTGGCTTGATTCTCAAGCCAGGTCACTAAAGTCCTCCTCCTGTCCCTAGGAATTCACAGTCTTTCCAGACCTGCTGTCTAGCTAGCACCTCCAAAGCCCTGCGCCACTCCCCAGCAGCTGATAGAGGAACCCAGCCCACCCTGTACACTGGGTTCCAAACTGAGGACCCTCTAAAAGGCAGCCACGCTCCTTGTACAGTCCTCTTGCTGCTCTTTCCTTGGGCTTCTTCCTACATATCTGACTTGCCCCCCTCTCTGGGTTTGCCAGCCTCCTCTAGGGGAGGAGGAGCCACCTCCCTGGCTTTATATGTGCCCTGCCTGTTCCTGCACAGATGAGCCTGCCCTTAATTAGCAGCCTAAACCTCCCCTGCTTGCAGCCTAATTAGCTGATTGGGCCCACCTGATCTAATTCAGCTTTTGCAGGACTAGTGTGGGGAGTCCACCCCATCACACTGAGCAACATAAGAACCTTTTAATATCATTGCAGTTCCTCAGGGGCAGCAGTGAGGGGAAAAGGGCCATTTTACTCAATCTTATCGATTTACACAAGATTTTAAATTCTCCACTATAAAAATCAGCCTTTCAGGCATTTACATTTGCTGAAAGTGTAATTCCTCAGAACTACCACCCCAAGACCACTTTGTAGGAACAACTCCCCCAATTCTGGAAATACAATGGATAAAATCATCAGTATTAGATATTTTCTGAAGCCAAATGAAAGTATCTTTCACAACTAAAGGTTGGACAGATAAGACTATCTGGACCCAATGAGCATTTTTAGAAACTATCTCACGTGCCAAGACAACAACTCATAGGCATGGGAACCAAGGCCATTTCACTGTTCCTAAATTATATCGTCCAGACTGGCACAAAGGAAACAATAGCTGTCCCAAACTTGCACAGATCCTCAATCACTGAGCCTGCAGAGAAACACAGCATCCTTAAAATATATAAAGTGAAGAGAGTGACAGAAGTAGAAATGTGTGAGAGCCAGTCACAACAACTGTTATAGTGCTGTCTAAAAGGAGAGACAGGGCTAAATTCTGCCCTGAAATGGAACCACTCAGTTTCCAGCCAAGTCAAAGGGGGCTGTCTCCTTGCATATCAGAAGAGAATTTGGCCCTCATCTATAACAGACATGGGAGGAGCATGTGGAGATTGGGTGGGCCACAGTGTTCGAAGTGGGCTGGTTAAGGAAGATGCACATCAGTTTATCTTTCCAAACACTATAAAAAAAGGTGTGTACTGTAGTTCAGTATCTCTGTGTACTACACTTCCCTTACTCTATGTTCTGTATAAATAAAGACATCATTCATAACATATATCATTGTTATATTGCAGCAGTTCCCAAAATGTACTAAACTCTATACAAACGGATGGAAACAGGGCCTAGCCCACAGAGCTAATGCATGATTATGTTGCCACCAATCCCTCACTTACTGAAGTTATATTAATAATATAACAAGAAAGGGCTCTGACACATCCAGCTTCACAGAAGTAGCAGCCCTTCAATTCAGTCAAGAAACTCCCTCATCTCTACGGGACAGCAGAGGTTTCCATAAAGGTGACAGGACACAGCAAAATCTTAAATAGGGAACAGGAAATTCATGAGCTCCCACCTCATAATTTCCTTGTAATTGTTCCATCAGAGAGGCAGAAATTAGCCTGATGACCCATCCCACTCAAAAATGGCCAGGGCTTTGGTCCGCTATACCCCATCCACATATATCTGAGGAGATCCACGAAGACCAGAGCCACACTGGCCTTATGACACACTACTCACAATCTCTCCCTCAGAGGAGCTATTTACTGTACAATGGCTTGAACTGTGAAAGGTATGGTGACGGGTATTTCCCCCCTCATCCCCACTCTTCTATAAACTGAGACCAATCCACCCATGGAGGCACTTATGTGGGAAGGGGGAGCAGCTGAGACACAATTTTCCCTTTCAGTGCCCTCCAGGGAAGACACAGTGAATCTGGGCCCCCTCTGAATTGGAGAATACAATCCAGTCTGACCAATTAAGTCAGAAACAACACAGGGGTGATTTCTTTTAAGTAGTACAATTAACATTCAGTTTTTCCTGACTCCATTTCATGGTTTTAAATAGATTTAAGCTAAAGTTCCTAATGATGTGCTTTCTAAAACTGCTCTAAAAGTCAATCATTTACTGTGATTTATGAAGAACCAGATGCGTAAACAACGACCGCGCTTACACTCCCCACTTCTTATGTACATAATTAGCAAACTTAGCTACACTTCTGGATCATTTAAGTCACAGCAAATGTCATGTTCACACACATCAAGATTCCATATAATAAGACAGACAGTTAAGTGTTATCCTATAATAAGGTTCTCACCATTCTATGAAATGGAAGATATATACCAGAAACATAGTAGACTGGCTAAAAGCAAAATATATGGAGCAGAAACAAATTTGCATCACATAAAAACCTGATACCACTGACCCAAAGAACAGGTCAAATGAAACTCGGCAGCTTTTCTCCCTCAATGACTGCACAGTATGAGAATGTTGCAGGGGCAGCACACCCAGCCTCTGGAGGAAGGAAATATTTTGCATAGTAATGGTCCCTTTAGTCAATAAAGAAGCAGGGTTTGGGGATCTGGAAGAGACTATTGTCCAGCTGTCCCGCACCAGAAGCGCGCTGAACATCACGAGGACTTAAGGAATGGTGAAACTGAGAAAGTAAAGAAATCTTTGGGACTCCATAATGAAAATGGAGAACCATTGGTGGGGGTGTAACACAGCCTAGAATCCAACCCTCTAGAACAGGTGTGGGCAAACTTTTTGGCCCAAGGGCTACATCTGGATGGGGAAATTGCAGGGCCATGTAAGTGCAGAGTGTGGGGTGCGGGAGGGGGTGTGGTGTGCAGAAAGGGGCTCAGGGCAAGGAGTTGGGCAGAGGAGGGGTGTGGGGTGTACGAGGGGGCTCAGGGCAGGGGGTTGGGGTGCAGGAGTGATGCGGCAGAGGGCTCAGGGCAGGGGATTGCAGAGCAGAAGGGGTGCAGGGTGCAGCAGGGGGTTAGGGTGCAGGAGGGGTGCGGGATGTGGCAGGGGCTTGGGGTGCAGGCAGGGGACTCGGGGCAGGGAGTTGGGGGGTGGAGTTTGGGCTCCGGCTTACCTGGAGCGGTTCCAGGGTGGCAGCAGTGCACACTGGGGCCAGGGCAGGCTCTCTGCCTGCCTGCCCTGGCCCTTCGCTGCTCCAGGAAGCGGCCAGCACCATGTCCCTGTGGCCCCTGGGGGAGATGGGGTAGAGGGCTCCGCACGCTGCCCTTGCCTATGGATACCTCCTCTGAAGCTCCCATTGGCCGTGGTTCCCTGTTCCTGGCCCATGGGAGCTTCGGGGGAGGTACCCATAGGCAAGGGCAGCGCACGGAGGCCTCTGCCTCCCCTCCCCCAGGGGCTGCAGTGCCACGCTTCCGGGAGCAGCGCGGGGCCTGCAGCGCCATGGGGGTGGCAACCCTGCGGGCTGGATCCAAAGCCCTGAGGGGCTGGATCCAGCCTGCGGGCCGTAGCGTGCCCACCCCTGCTCTAGAATGTGTAACTGATACTTTACCAAGATCACTACATCAATAGCATTAATTTTTGACAGACAATTCGTTCAAGTAAAACATTTTCAGCCACCTAGCCATCCAAACACTACTCATACTTAATGTAAGAACGGCCATACTGGGTCAGACCAAAGGTCCATCTAGCCCAGTATCCTGTCTTCCGACAGTGGCCGATGCCAGGTGCCTCAGAAGGAATTAACAGAACAGGTAATTGTCAAGTGATCCTTTCCCTGTTGCTCAATCCCAGCTTCTGAGAAACAGAGGCTAAGGACACCATCCCTGCCCATCCTGTCTAATAGCCATTGCTGGACCTATCCTCCATGAATTTATCTAGTTCTTTTTGAATGCTGTTATAGTCTTGGCCTTCACAACATCCTCTGGCAAAGAGTTCAACAGGTTGACTGTGAATTGTGTGAAGAAACACTTCCTTTTGTTTGTTCTAAACCAGCTGCCTACTAACTTCATTTGGTGACCCCTAGTTCTTGTGTTATGAGAAGGAGTAGAAAACACTTCTTATTTACTTTCTCCACACCAGTCATGATTTTATAGACCTCAATCATATCCCCCCTTAGTCATCTCTTTTCCAAGCTGAATGGTCCCAGTCTGATTCATCTCTCCTCGTATGGAAGCCATTCCATAGCCCTAATAATTTTTGTTGCCCTTTTCTGAACCTTTTCCAAGATATCTTTTTTGAGATGGGGTGACCACATCTGCATGCTGTATTCAAGATGTGGACATACCATGGATTTATATAGAGGCAATATGATATTTTCTGTGTTATTATCTATCCCTTTCTTAATGATTCCCGGCATTCTGTTCACTTTTTGGACTGCCACTGCACACTGAGAACCAGCCGCAATGATTCCAAGAGCTCTCTCGAGTGGTAACAGCTAATTTAGACCCCATCATTTTATATGTATAGTTGGGATTATGTTTTCTAATATGCATTACATTGCATTTATCAACATTGAATTTTATCTGGCAATTTGTTGTCCAGTCACCCAGTTTTGAGAGATCCTTTTGTAGCTCTTCACAGCCTGCTTGGGACTTAACTATCTTGAGTTGTTTTGTATCATCTGCAAATTTTACCACCTCACTGTTTACCCCTTTTTCCAGATCATTTATGAATATGCTGAATAGGACTGGTCCCAGTACAGACCCCTGAGGGACACCACTATTTTCCTCTCTCCATTCTGAGAACTGACCATTTATTCCTACCCTTTGTTTCCTATCCTTTAGCCAGTTACCAATCCAGGAGCGAACCTTTCCTCTTATCCCATGACAGCTTTCTTCGCTTAAGAGCCTTTGGTGAGGGACCTTGCCAAAGGCTTTCTGAAAATCTAATTACACTATGTCCAATGGATCCCCCTTGTCCACATGCTTGTTGATCCCCTCAAAGAATTCTAGTAGATTGGTGAGGCATGATTTTCCTCTACAATCACCCTTTGAATTCTATGCTGATTGAAAGTACCTTTTATAATACAGAGAGATAAAAATATAAACAAAGATATCTCCCCCACCACATTGCAGTGAAATCAGTAAGAGTATAGACTTAGACTATCAAGTCTATCACTTATTAAGGCATACATATTTGGGGCTGTCTATGGAGAACAAGATGTGATATGCAGTCATCAAACGACCATAGTCAGGAGTTGGATGCAGACCAGTAGAGACTCTGGCCTGTATATGAAGAATAAGAGGCAAGATGTTGTTGTTAGCTAATAAAAATGAGTATATGGGCCAGTGAAGAATTAGTAGCCTATACTGTACAATGTGCTTAATGAAAGGTGGGTGGGTAGGAGAGGGTTTCTAGTGTATAGGCCGGGGGTGGGCAAACTTTTTGGCCCGAGGGCCACATCTGGGTATAGAAATTGTATGGCAAGCCATGAATGCTCACAAAATTGAGGTTGGGGTGCAGAAGGAAGTGCGGGCCTTGGCTGGGGGTCTGGGTTCCAGGGTGGGGCCAAAAATGAGAAGTTCAGGGTGCAGGAGGGGACTCTGGGCTAAGGCAGGGTAGAGTGCGGAGGGTGGTGAGGGCTCAGTCTGGGGGTGCAGACTCTGGGGTTGGATTGGAGATGAGGGATTTGGGGTGCAGGAGGGTGCTCCAGGCTGGGACCCAGGGGTTCGGAGGGCAGGAGGGGGATCAGGGCTGGGGCAGGGGTTGGGGCATGGGAGGGTGCCTCAGGGATGCAGAGTCTGGGTGGCGCTTACCTCAAGTGGCTCCCAGAAGCAGCAGCATGTCCCCCCCCCATTGGTTCCCGGCCAATGGGAGCTGCAGTGATGGCACTTGGGGCAGAGCCAGCATGCTTAACCCTCTGGCTCCCCCTATGCATAGGAGCCATTGGGGGGACACGCCGCTGCTTCCGGGAGCCGTGCGAATTGGCCCCCAACCCTGCTCCCCTGCTGAAGCACTGGAGTGGGGCAAGCCCCAGACCCTGCTCCCCATGGGAGCTTGAGGGCCAGATTAAAACCGCTGGCGGGCCAAAGCTGGCCCACAGGTCGTAGTTTGCCCACCCTTGCTATAGGTGGATGTGAGTAAGTTATAGGGGGCTGAGTGAAGATTCCTTTCTGGAATGGGTAATAAGAGAATGTACATTTATTTAAGAAATTGCATGTATTCCAAGGGTATTTGAATATTTAATCTAGCTTCCCTTAAGGATTCAGCTCTGTATTTTTTTTAATTAACATTTCTTGGTATATAGAGAGAGAATTTTATGTTAATGCATTTTTTCTCCTATTAATAATTATCTTATGTGAGAAAGATAATGGGAGACTTTTTCAAGCAGAGACACACCTGTCTCCTAATTCACTTGTAAACAGGTTTAATTTGTTAATCAAGACACAACATCATGCAATTAGCATCCCCCTAAATATTTTAGACAAAGTTGCAGTTGTTGGAACATCAGGCGAGTCATGATTTACAAGTTTAAGAGTCAGAATGTTTACTCTCACCTTTCCAAATGATTTCATCATGGGATAATCATTTTGTCCTAATGCATCCTTTTCCATTTTGGAAGTCAAAATAATACATGCAAATCTTCCATAGCACAAAGTTCTACTTTACAGAAGAGGAAGAATTCTAGTTAGATCAAATAACAATATGTGATCTCTGCCTCTCGCCTCTGGAGGTGCAACCACCATTACATATAACGAAAAGGAGGACTTGTGGCACCTTAGAGACTAACAAATGTATTAGAGCATAAGCTTTCGTGAGCTACAGCTCACTTCATCGTAATGCATCCGATGAAGTGAGCTGTAGCTCACGAAAGCTTATGCTCCAATACATTTGTTAGTCTCTAAGGTGCCACAAGTCCTCCTTTTCTTTTTGCGAATACAGACTAACACGGCTGCTACTCTGAAACATTACACATAACGTCACTGTTGTATTATGACTTATTAAAACAAACCACCGCTTGCTTGTATCAGTTAACATGTTAAGAAAAATGTTCCCATTCTTTTCTGTGGCTTCAAACAAAACACTGAGAGTTTAAATCTTTAAGATGTTACCAGTGGGGAACCCCTGGGTTTTAAGCCAACGCTAAGTCAGCCATTTCTGTTCCCTCTAGAAGCACAGAAGGAAGCTGGAGGTTTAATCAGGTGGGAAAAGAATGCAGTACTGTAATGGTTGGGGGAATAAAACAAAACCTTCTGCTTGAAGCTTCCTTGATGTGGTTATAAAGAAACCATTTTCTCCACAGCCTCTTATAAACACGGACTCTAGTGGTCACGCTCAGCTGAGGGGAAAAGGCTCGGAAACAGACCCAGCCCATGGACCAGTGCACCGTAGGCGCCGAAGTCACGAGGAAGATCACGGAAAAGCGCACGGGAATGGCGAGGAGTCCCCCCCCCCCCCGCCCCCCCAGCTTTGTGCGGCGACAGGTGCATTGCCCTGCGATCGGGGCTTTCACCCGCCTTGGGATGCCGGGGGCAGGCTCGTCTCCCCAGGCTAGAACACAGCCCCCCCCCCCCGGCTCAGGCGGCTCGGCTACGCTTTCGCCCCCCGGTAGAAAGGCGGCTCCCCCCCCCCCGGGGCAATTCATCCCTCCTCCTCCTCCGCGCTCCAGCGGCGCCTCGCGTCGCTCCCCGGCCCCGGCCGCAAGCGCCCGCAGAGGCGCCACACACACACACACACACACACACACACCCCGCGGCTCGGGGGAGGGCCGGCGCCAACCCCGCCCCCTTCGGAGCGCGGGGCCGGCTCCCGCGGCGCGACGGGATCTCGGGGCAGAGGCGAGCGCGCTGGCAGCGGCGCGGGGCAGCGCGCTTGGGGCCGAGCCCCGGGGCCGGGGCGCAGCAGCGGCGGCGGCGGCGGCGGCTCTTGCCCCGGGGAGGGGGTGGCTGGCTCCGGCCCGTACCTGCGCTCTGCCCCCAGCTCCTGCCGGGCAGGTGGAAGCGGGCGGCCGGCCGGGGCACTGGGCTGTAGCGTCGTCGCCGCAGCTGCTGCTCTGGGGCGCGGGGCCGAGCGACTGGCGGAGGGAATGAATGGGAGGGGGGCGGAGACAGCCAGGGGGGCGGGGGGCCGCCGCCCCCGCCCCCGCCGGCTGCTTGGAGACCGGAGCGCTGGGATCCCCCCCGCCCGGGTCTCGCCCAGCGCGTCCCCGGGCCAGCGGGAGGCGCCCGAAGCAAAGGCGTTCACAGCCCCGTGGGGGCCGGTCTGTCTCCCCAGGGCGGGGGCAGCGGCTCAGGGGGCTTGAGCCTCGTTTGGTTTCTGCTTGATGGCGGAACGCCTGGCCGTTCACGGCAACAGCCTGTTCAGCTTTACACTTTCTGCTGGGGCAGATTCCAGCGGTAACGAGGGGGCTTCAGTTCTGGGGATCCTTGGAGGTGTCGTCGCCTGGTGTGATCTTTAATTAAAGAATAACCTTTCATAGCTGCAGACGCTAGGGCAGTCCTAACACGCACCCTTAGGAGCCCGACCTACTCTCCCTGGCCGCGGGGCAGCTGCCGGCAGGGTACTCAAAGGGTCCCCCCCCCCTTTCCTTCTTTCGCGGTCTGGTCGGCTTGCTGGCTGCTTCTCCAAAGGGACGGGCACTGCCCTGACTTACTCCCCTGCCCCAGAGGTTTCTCGGTGGGGTCCCCCTGGAGCTGATCAACAGTTTTCACGTTTTGAAATGTCAGTGGTGGGTTTTTGATTCAAACTTGGAAACCCAACAACAGGTGATGTGGGGGAACCTCTGAAAGGTCCGTGATCTCCTGCCCCACTTTTTCCCCTAGAAGCTCCGGCTAACCCGCCTTGTAAATCCGGGCAGAATGGGATTCGGAGTGGCTACCGCCTCTGCTGCAGTGTAATTGGGGAACTAAGGTGCACAGCCCGTCCCCACTTTTATTGTATCATTGGGGCTGCACAGGAAACGGCTTATCCGATGTCCATGAACATCACTAAAAGAAAAGGAGGACTTGTGGCACCTTAGAGACTAACAAATTTATTAGAGCATAAGCTTTCGTGAGCTACAGCTCACTTCATCAGATGCATTTGGTGGAAAAAAACCAAATGCATCCGATGAAGTGAGCTGTAGCTCACGAAAGCTTATGCTCTAATAAATTTGTTAGTCTCTAAGGTGCCGCAAGTCCTCCTTTTCTTTTTGCGAATACAGACTAACACGGCTGCTACTCTGAAACACGAACATCACTGACTCATAAAAGTCGGAGACCTGTTAAAATCATCCGGTTACCTCCCTGCCACTGCAAGCATATTCTCTGCAGTGCGTTTGGTCTAGTCTGTCTATCTTAAATATCACAAGGGGTGGTGCTCCCCACACCCCCAGTGCAAGACCACAGCCTTACTTTTAAAACTAGGTTTTGTTATTTTGGGTGATTGATGCCAAATTCTGGACCTTATTTTTTTTAAAATGGCATGTTATAAGTGTAAGGTTTAATATACACAACAAATGCCTCGGACACATGAGACGTGACACTGGGGAGTAAACTGAGTTAATGTATAATTAGGGTTGGGCACTGGGTTGTGAGCAGCTGTTGGTGGTGTTATGTATACCTGTGCTTTTCTTTTAATTATTTACCCAATGGATTGCAACAGCTCCCACTGTTTGAATATCGGTAATGTACCTGTGTATTTATTTTGAAAATCCATAGCATTGCAAATAGATAAAGTCTGCTGGGTGGCTTTGTATTTTTTCATTGCTCTTAAAAAGTGTATTTTTGACACCACCTAAGAAACCATTGCTTTCAGTCCGTTTTAAATCTAGTTTCTCTACCTTAGCACTCTGCCAGACCACTGTAAATCTTTATGGCGTTTTATATGAAAATAGTGACTGCAGGGTAGCCAATTAAAAACCCCTAAGAGCTTGGACTTCATTCTTCAGATAGGTTTCAGAGTAGCAGCCGTGTTAGTCTGTATTCGCAAAAAGAAAAGGAGTACCCGTGGCACCTTAGAGACTAGTCTCTAAGGTGCCACGGGTACTCCTTTTCATTCTTCAGATAGTTTTTCATAATAAAATAAGGTGGTGGTGTTTTAAATTATTTTTTTAAAATGTTCTCTTGGCACAAGATCATGTTTCATGCTAGAGCAAATTTTTATGGACATTATAAACTTCTGGGTTTTATATTAATGTGCTGACAATCTGAATAGTAGCTTTGTGATTGGTCCCTGTTATACAAATAGATGGGGGAAGCAGACATGAGCAGGTGAAGAAGTGGATACTGTTGGAGTAATAAACTACACTGAAATTTGCTGTGTGTGCTTTCCAAACTTAAGAACACTCCTTTTTCTTACAACTCATTAGGCACCTGTTTTACTTGGAGACACATTTGAGAAGGTTCAAAGCCACCTGTGAGACAGGAAAAGTAATTAAGATCCAATCCTGTATTCCTCATGTGCTCAAACCTCTTGACTTAAGTGGGAGTTTTTAGTGAACTAGAAATGCAAAATTAGGTCCTTAATTAGGTGAAGATTCATGACCCCTTTTACCCATGTAGTATTTTGTATGGAGTCAGGTGCTACATGATGGTAGAAGTGTGCCTAAATGGATCAGGACCTAACATTTGTTCATTCACCCATGTATTTATTTAAATTACATGTAAATAAATTTCACTTTAAATTTCACAGTCTCTGGAAAGATGTACAAGAGGGCACATGAACTTTGATGTTTGAGGCATGCTGGCCCATATATGAAAGCTTCCAGGGGCCTGTGGGGGCCTCCTGACACCATTTGAAAGTTGAGAGAGGAAATTCAGAGTTCTGCAGAAGTACAGTGATTTGCCAGACTGCAAGAATGTACCATAAACTCAGAGGCTGAGTGCGAATGGATATATGCATTCTCATGCATGTACATAACAGGATATCACACAGATCAGTAAGGAAATAATGTACTACATACATGCAGTACATTATTTTCATTTATTGATAATTTATTACTTAATTTCTTTATTACCTAACCTATGTTTTTTCTCCAAAAACAGAGCAAATTATAAGTTGTCCAGTGAGGATTTGGAAATCAGCCCATTTTCAGTTATAAATACTAGCCATATTTTTATTTTTCAAAGCACAATAAAAGCACATAGAAAAAAACATAAGTAGTGAAAATTTCTGGGTTTTTTTCATGCTCTGATAACACAAAAATGTCTACATAGATTTTCTTCAGATTTTTCAAAAACAGTCTCCCTGTTGGGACTAGCACAAGCATGAAAAGTTTCAGCCTTAATGAAATAATTTGGGAATATAATAAACTATTGAATATAGGAGCTAAAAATAAAAAGACCTCCTCGGCCATTAATTTAATGTTGTAATCCTAATGGCAATTCTCACTACCCTAGAAAAAGTGAGACATTTGTTCTTAAATGTAATGCTTTTCTAACCTTTTATTTCCCTGGGTAGATCCATACCCTTGTGAAATATTTTACCTTACTTTTTTCTACTTCACATTGCACTCATCAAAGTTTTTTAGCGTCTGCTCCTCAGTAAGTAAGCCATCTCCTTTTGAAGTTATTTGTCACAAAGGGAAAACCAGCCTGACTATATTCAGCAATTCAAAGTGAAGTGAGAACAAGAAGAATGACTGGAGGTATTGAGATCAAGCTTTGCATGCTTGGAAGTACAAGCATGTCAGCAGGACTGAAAGCTTTTGTCATCGTATCCAGATTCTTGTCCATCACACAGTGTTCCACCTGCAGTAAGGTCATATGGATCACAAGGCTATCTGTAGCACAAACTCAAAAGGCTACTTAAAAGCATTCATTTCTTCCAAATTAACCCTGGAGAGATTATGAACACCCCAGCAACTGGAGGATGATGTGTTAGATGGAATGCTGTTGTTAGATCCCAATTTTGAGGGCTCACACTGACAGTTTCTGTGTATATATTTGTGATGATTCAGTGTAATGTGGCCCAACTATCAGGGGGCTGAATGCTGATTTCCAACTCAGACAAAATTCTCTTTGAAGTCAAAGGAAATTTTACCTCACTGAGGATAACAGAATTTGACCTACTGTTTGCAAGAAAGAATCTGCATGAAAACAAAGTACTCTTTCTACAGTTATCATTTAGACATGTATATATTTGTTAATGCACAAACACTGTATATTAGGAAAGCATTGTATGGAAATATCAGCTGTTCTGTGGCTCAAGAAAATGTTTCTGTCTCCAGTGCTCTCAATTCATCTTGCATTCACATTGAATTTACTTTTTATCTCAGTAATTTAAGGAAAACTCCCACAGTTCAGGAGTGGAGGGTACATTTTCTTTTGCTTTTCTCATGTCCAGTTGCTTAATCATGCCTCACCTCTTTGTCAGCTCATGTTTAGAAATACATCTATTTATCTTTAGGATTCAGTGAATGTTCTCTGATAACTTATTCAGTAAATGCAATGTGTTTGTTAACTCATTTTCCATCTCTGGTTTCTCAACCACAGTTTCATATCTTTTTCTTTGCTAAGTGTGAATATGTTAGCTAGATCAGTACCATCAATTTTCTTCTTGTTTTTAAGCACCTCAGTTTGGTCAACTTAAAAACCATATTCCTGCAATATTAAATATAGGACCACCTAGAAGCTCCTAAAGACACAATTCTGCAATGGGAAATTGAAGAGTCTACCATGTGCTTTTCATTTTCCTGTAGCCCAAAATCTGTTTATTTTAAAAGAGAAAATTCATGACAATAAATTACAGATGAACAAGTTAAATAAATAAATTTAACAAGTCACAAAGTAAATTTCAACTTTTTTTTTTTAAGACCATTCCTCCTTACCCATTAGTCTCCTCTTCATCCTACAGGGCTGCTTCCCTTGCAGAATACATCCATTTACATGCACACTTGTTTTCCCACTAATAATACCTGTAGAGAGTGCATTGCAAACCTTCTCTTCCTCCCTATTCCCCATACTTTGTGCATCTATAAGATTGTGCCACTTGATAGGTTTGTCGAATCTCGCATGGCTGAATGAGTCACTGGTAGCCATTTTGAATCCCACAGTTCAAATAAAGATGAGATGATTATTCATTCAATGGACAGTTCCACTGCTACAGGATTGAGGGATATAATGGGCCCCACTTATACCTAAGAGTTTACATGTGCAAAACTCAGGATTTTCTAATTGCATGAATACAGTGAACTTTGTTTGGCTCTAATCTCCTTCCTCATTTGTTGCTCCATAGAGGCTCTATGAGCCTTCCAAGCTCTGCTGCCCCTAGAAGCAGCTTCTGAAGGAGAAGTTGCCCCTTGGAGGACTTGATGTGTTTTCCCCAGTCAAATTTCTTTCCAGGAGGACAGTCCATGACTGACCTACCTGATATGTATCTATTTCAATAAGACTTTTGTGCTGATGGTCACTCAGCCAAGGAAAAGTGGCCCTGAAGAGAGAATGTTTCCCTAGCTGTCTGCTCTGAATCAGAGTTCAGGCAGCTGGAAAGGAAAAGCTACACTGTGTGGGACAGGGGGAGGGAAAGAGCCTTCTAATGCAGATTTTGGGAAAGGAAGGCAGAACTCACCTATTGCCACCACCATAACAACATGTTTGAAGAGTGTCCACTACCATGACCAATGGGGTCAGGACTCTGCCCTCTTAGTGACTGGAGAGGCAGAGACACCTCCTCCCTTGAAGTGAGCTGTAGCTCACGAAAGCTTATGCTCTAATAAATTTGTTAGTCTCTAAGGTGCCACAAGTACTCCTTTTCTCCTCCCTTAAGTCCAGCATAACTTTTATTTTTATTTTTTTAAATAGAACCACCCATTGCTGAGACCTGGCCTGGGTCCTTTTCTCTCCCCTCTTTCTACCAGCACTTCTAGAGACATTGAGTGAGGTGACTAGGAGCTGTCGCAAACGCTGTACTCTGTCACATAGCCTATTGAAAGGAAATAGCAACAATGGGATATAGCTCCGTAGATGCTAGCAAAATTAGGAACCTTGCCATAGAGGGGCTGCAGCTGTCACTGATATTTTTAACCCTGCTCTGAACAGGTGTAATTGACAAGGAGACTAACATTGTGGTAGAGGCAGTGATCCATTGACACTTTGATTCTCCACATCAGGAGATCTGAACTGGTGTTAGCAATGGTGGAACAGTGTTAATTCTCCCCCTACTCCCACTTGATCCCAGAGTACAGTGGCTCAGTACACAACCTCTAGCAAGGGTTTCTCTGGGGCTTACATATCACAGAAGGTCATATGTTCGGTGTGATGGATCTGGGCATTAGAGTTAGTTTATCTTACTACATAAGGGCTATTACAAATACAGCTGTTCAAATGGTCACTTTTGATTGTTCCTACAAGAGTCATATAGTTTTGAAATTCCTTATTTTTGTGTATATAAAGTCTCCAACCTAATGTTTTATTGATAGTTCTCCCCGCGCCTTGCAAACTCTTAGGTAATTTCCCTGAAATTAGTTTAATGATGTTAGTGTGTGAAGATTAACCCAATTTAAAATATATATCCACACTCCTCACATTAAACAAAGCCATAAATTTACAATTATAAGGGTCCAAAATACCTAAATCTTTTATCATGCAAGGCTGGAGAAAAAGAAACAATCACAACAAAAGGCTGTCCAGTGAGGATTTGAATGAGAATCAGTGCTATTGGCTGAGGCATTTATAGTGCAGAAGGAGAAGAATTATGCAGCGTAAAAGAAGGATTAACTAGAACAAAGGTCATGCAGCCCTCAAAAGATGGATTCCCTTCTCTCGATGTAGGACAGTTTTTACAAAAGGCTTCCTGTCTTGTAATCAGGTGGTTGAGGTGAAATACAAGCATAAACAGTGAGAAAGCATTTTGAAAGCAGACATAACTAGTAGTTTTTAACTTTAGTTTTGTAACTAATAAAAAACCTAAGGCCCAGTCTTGGAAATTCCTCTTCATCTGAGCAGTTCTTACTCACCCGGGATTAGTCATGGGGGTACTCAATTGAGAAAGGGTTTTTAGGAGCAGACCATTTGTAAGAAATCTCTTTTAGATACCAATCAGACATACTTAATAAAGACATACATCATGAATAAGATACCTTAACCCCATAGCCCCAGGAGATATATCAAACATGTATCCCTCTCACAAGGCATTATGAAAAGAAAATGTTTGGCAAAGAATTACTGTTGAGATCCCATTGTTAATCCCCTATGAGATAAAATTTAGACAGATCTCTGCTGGGAGGGATAATCGCATATAAAAGATAAACTACAACATTGAACAAGACAGCCCAATATTGGAAGAAGATACAGAATCCAGCCACTCTTTTTTTCAGGTTCACTGATAGCAGGACTTCACACATATATTTAGAAATTTTGAATTACTAACCAGGAAAAATTGGCTATTACTCCAAGGAGGAGAGGCCTTTGGAACTATATTTTAATCTTTTGAAACTTTGTTTTAAAATTCAGTCTACAGAGGCATAAAATGACATTAAAATATCTGTATGATGATGTTATCAGGCAGCAGCAATTAAAGCGTATCAAAGTTTATTTAAAACCCACTTCTAAAGTAGACTAAATGGTGTTGTACAGGATTAGTATACTTTTCATTGTCAAGTGGTAAGGATAACTGTGTAACCCCACACAAAACAGCTGGTGGATTACTTATAGATTGTCACCCTTCATATAATGAAATAAATTTGAAAGTGAAACCTACTTAATCATATATTATCTATACCTTCTCATGGAGATTTTTCCATATTGGGGAAGTTTGATACAGTCACTTTGTAGAAATATTAAGATTCATGTTTACTTGTATGTACTTTCCTCCAGCTCATGAATTAGTGAGGATTAAAGTAGTATACCCATATCTCCTTGGTAAGCCACATTCTGAGGTGATATCAGTTATACTAGCTTATACATCCTTATACCTGGTCAGACTTCTTCAGACCTACATACATCTGTTCTGTGTAGAGAAGTTGGTGAATCTACTCGCCAAGGAGCTAGAAAAATATATACATTAAAGTTGCCCCTACAATACAATGGATATCTTCTTCCACACCTCAGCTTCTGAAGGTATATCAACTTGACTCCTTTACGCATTGCTAGAGTGGGTGTAAATAACTGTAAGACAGACTGAATATAAGGCTGTCTAAGTTAGATGTTTCTGCACTAACTTACACCACCTTACATTTTGACCCATAGTGTGCACCTGTGACTTTTGCTCTATCTGTCAGCACTGAAGCAGTAGATAACCAAGGCCCTGTTTATATTCAAGTTGCACCAGATGAACTAATGGTATGATTTTAAGCTAGTTTAGTTAGACCATTGTAAAACCCTGTGTGGATATTCAATTCACTTTGAATTTGGTTTATAATGATTTAGATTTGGAGCTAAATACCAATTAGCCAAGTTTAAATTGAAGGCCCACACAGAGTTTTACACCTGTTTAACAAAATCAATTTTAAAACCTATTTAAAGTTAAACCAATGCAACTTTTAATATAGACAAGTTGTAACAAATGCTGCTGGAATGCAAACACAAAGGGCTTAGCCTGATAAGTACTGTATCAACTGAAATTGGTGTTGAAATATTCCTGCTTGTTAACATTCAAAATACATGAGAAATTCAGTGTTTTAAAAAAGAAAAGAAAAAAGAGAGGCAGAGAAATGAGGCACTTAGCTTCTAGGAGGTTATTAAAAAGGGAGGACAAAAACCATTTTCAAAATTACTCCACTGTGCCCTTTTTCAGAACTATTAATGCCGTTAGTTTTTATTCTAAGATTGTAGCTTTCTGCAATTCTCTATCTCTGCTACTTTTAATATACTGAAGAAGCTGAGAAAATGTGATCATCAATACATCAGTGTGCCCCTTAAACTTAGGGCTGCCAACTGTCTAATAGCACAAACCCAAACACTGCCCCTTCCCCAAGGCCCTGCCCCTGCTCCCTCCATTGCTTGCTCTCTCCCACCCTCACTCACTTTCACAGGGCTGAGGTAAGGGGTTGGGGTGTTGGAGGGGGCTCTGGGCTGAGCCTGGGGCAGGGGGTTGGGGTGTGGGAGTGGGTTCAGGCTCTTGGAGGGAGTTTGGATGCGGGAGGCAGCTCAGGGCTGGGGCAGAGGGTTAAGATGCAGGAGGAGGTGTGGACTGCAGGCTCCGGGAGGAAGTTTGGGTGCGGGAGGGGGCTGGGTACAGGAAGGGGTTTGGGGTGCAGGCTCAGTCCAGGTGGCACTTACCTCAGGTGGCTCCCAGAAGTGGCGGCACCCTGGCCAGGCCTCTTTTTCGCAAAGCTTTTCCTGAGTTCAGCCACCTTTACTCACATAACTGAGGTGTTTAATAGATTTTCACGGATATCAATGTAAAAGCTGTGTCCACTTTTCCCTGTTATATACAGCCTGAGATTCCCACTCATGTGAGGAAGCAATGATTTAAATAAGGTCACCAGATGTGTAAACATAACAGATGTAAATCATTGGAAAAGCTTCAACCCGTCTAAGAGTCGCCAAATGCAAGCTTTCGCTGAGATTTACAAACTCAGCACTCCATCACTGACACATTAACTGGTCTTCAGCCTTCTTTAGTTTCTCAAATTTAGCTTGTCTTTACAGGGTAAACTTCTTCTAAAGGCTACTTTTTGGCCTTTATCGGGAGCTACTGAAGGATACAATTGAGAGCACACCACTGAATAGTCTGATTAACAGTTGTAGCACAGATCATAATCATTTTCTTGCCAAGGCAGAGTGGAAAATCACCCATAAAAGGCCAGATTGTGGAATTCACACACAGCCCTGCGTAGGCAGCTTTGCGGGCCCTGGGAGGTCATTGAGAGAAATTATGCCAGGGCTGCTCATTATGGATCATGCTGAGCATGCAACCCTTCCTCATAATGATAGCACATATCACTTCTCCAGGTATCAGAGTGGTAGCCGTGTTAGTCTGTATCATCAGAAAGAACAAGGAGTACTTGTGGCACTTTAGAGACTAACAAATTTATTTGGGCATAACAAATTTTAGTCCATGAAAGCTTACGCCCAAATAAATTTGTTAGTCTCTAAGGTGCCACAAGTACTCCTCGTTCTTTTCTCCAGGTACGCTACCCCTCTGGCCAATGGAGGGGGAGAAGCACAGGGCGATGACGATGTCTTTTCTCTGCCCTGTTTGGGGCAATTTAATTTCTAGATAAAGTATTGAGTAGCTCCTGTTTACAGGGACCACTGTTGAGAGGGACTTGCTCATGCTGTACAAGATGGCAGGGGTGGGGTGGGGGTGAGAGTCTTTCTGCACATCACTTTGCATGCCTGTGAAAGGACTGATTACCATATGGCTAGAAGTATTTCTCTGCTGCATGAGTAAGGAGCACTAACCACATATCTCTCACCATAACTTCTATGTCTTATTCTCTTCATGTAGGAATGAGGGAACTTTTTCTCCTCTGTGTTGAAGGGGTGTGGACAGTTGAGATTATAGGCAGTTTTTCAAAGTACCTGTTGCAGGACTTCCTGTGGGTATGCATGCTTCCACACCTACAGAATGAAACCTAGTTGCAAAATTTTTATACGTGAAGACAGGCAGGTTGAAAATTTGGGCTGAGAAAAGTGCATCCCAGGCATGGGCATGCATGGAATTTGGGACAGGCACTGCACAGGGGCTTTGGAAAAGGCTTTCTTCAGAGAGCCAAGTCTCCATGGCCTCTTCTGCTCTTGACACTCAGGCATCAAAGCAGCTAAGAGATCACTCAGCTGGTTGCTACTCTGTCATCTTCCGGACCATCCTGGTATTGGCAGGCCCACTAACAATCAAGGCATTATTTGGCTGCTCTAAGCCCTGCTGGAAGTTGCTGCAAACAGACTGGACTCAATTCATTTTAACTAAAATATTTGATTTCCACAATAGCTAACTTTAAACAAAAATAGAAGCTGTTCTTCCTCAGCTCCTGAAAAACAAAATAAATAAAATAAAATAAAATAAAAATGTTTTAAAAGGCCATTAGGCATTCTCAGTTTTTCAAAACATTTGAGCTGAAGTTCATTAATAGGCAGCTAAGCATACTCATGTCTGTGACCACTTAAATCCAGGAGCTTCATTTCTGTGCTAGTGGCCAGTGAGGATCAGATGTACCAGGAAACTCAGTTGGATCAAGAAGCCATCTATCCAGGTACCAGATCACTTGAGATGCATTACAGGTTTCAACAGGTATGGTGCACTCCTTCCTGGGAAGCATCTTACAGCTGGGCTGCAGGAGGAAGAATCTGAAGACATCTGTTTTCCAGTTTTACTTTTATGTAAGCCCTTGATCTTAGCTTAGACTGCCAAGATGGTTTTATAGGTGTTCTAATCATATATTGCTTTGTTCTTCACACCAGTTATGGTTTACAGTAATGTTAACATTGCTTTACTTGGATTCCAGCACTTTGTTCTTTATACATATTTCTGTGACACACTTAAGCAATAACTGTTTAAAAATGTCTTAATGATTTATCCTTACTGGTGGTCGAAACAGCTGATGTGTGCAATGCAGCCAGTATGCTCCAGAAGAGAATAAGATGGGTTATCACTAATCTAATAAGAACAGTAATACTGAGTCAGACTAATGGTCCATCTAGCCCAGTATTCTGCTTCCAACAGTGGCCAGAAGACAGAGTACTTCAGAGGGAATGAACAGAACAGGACAATTTTCAAGTGATCCCTCCTCTACCATCCAGTCCCATCTTTTGGCAGTCAGAGGCATAGGGACACCCAGATCATAGCTAAGATGGTTAGGGATGCAACCCTAATAGTCACTGAGGGACCTATTCTCCATGAACTTATCTATGAGCCAAGGCTGAAGTCTGAGCATCACAACCAATTGAGAAATGGCGATATCTCAGCACTGTTGTATGCTGTGTTGTTTTAGCCATGTTTGTCCCTTAAATTCATAACTTTGCTAGACACTAAAAATCATGGACTGAATAGAAACACTGGCTTTATGGATTATTACAAACCCCCGACCCCCACCCCAGCTGCCTTCCCTCTCCCCTTCCTTTCCCCCTTATAATTGGAAGGGTGTTAACAGGCCACTTCACATTGAATGGTCCCTTGAAATGTGTTAACTACTTTCTGCTAAACAATCTGTTCCATCTTGTATTTAGCTGCGACATTCTGGGTGTGTTTCCCAGGCCTTGTCTACACTGGCACTTTACAGAGCTGCAACCTTCTTGCTTGTGTGTATGTGTGTGTGAAAAAACACACCCCTGAGCGCTACAAGCTTCAATGCTGTAAAGTGCCAGTGTAGACAGTGCACCAGTGCTGGGAGCTACTCCCCTCGTGGAGGTGGGTTTTTTAAGAGCGCTGGGAGAGCTCTCTTCCAGTGCTGGTGTTGCATCTGTACAGTCACGTTAACGTGCTGCCGAGGCAGCGCTTTCAATGTTGCTAGTGAAGTCATACCCCCCAGACCTGAAGCAGAGCTCTGTGTAATCTGGCAAGCTTGTCTCTTTCACCAAACAGAAGTTGGTCCAATAAAAGATATGACCTCACCCACCTTGTCTCTCTACTATCTCAACATTGGTACATGGGAGTCTCTTAATATAATCTTAGGAAAAGTAAGAGAAATTGAAAAACATTGGTAATTATTTATTTACCTCCAAAAATTAGGGGCTTTATTTATGTTGGGCTGGACTCATCATCATTCTCCACTGACTATATCTTCCAAAACTCTTTTTGTGGTATTTTCAATAAAGATACTTAAATATTTCTAAAGCTCTCTCATTTAAAAAAAGAATAATAATAATTTAAAATAAATACTCTCCCTCACCCAGGCACCACTGTGATGTCTAGTCAGAAGCAATTTTGCAGACAGTCCCCACCAGCGCACTCTGGATGGAGGGTAGGGAATTTTCAATATAGAATCTCCAGCTATGAACCTTGCTCCCCTTGACAGTACACAAAAACCCAATTTCACTTACCTTCAATGCACTGTGACAGGTTTCAGAGTAGCAGCCATGTTAGTCTGTATTCGCAAAAAGAAAAGGAGTACTTGTGGCACCTTAGAAACTAACAAATTTATTAGAGCATAAGCTTTCGTGAGCTACAGCTCACTGTTCAAGACAACTTTTTGATCAAGTATTTCCTATGAACTGTGTGTTGTGGACAGTTTAAATTTAACTTGTTGCTACACTTCTATGTCATGCACCCAGAGGCAGCTGTAAAAAAGCCATTAGATAACTAAAATACAGTTGTGCTCAGTGGAATAGCCTCATGAGATACACCTCTCATGGGCTCTAAGGGTCAGAGGACAGACATTCTCCTTCAGTACCATACAAAAATATAATGTATGACAGTTAAAATACTATATAGAGGCTATATGGACAACAATGAAATGTCACCCCAGCTATATTCAGTATTGCCTTTTTTTTTTTTTTTTTTTGCACTCGGGTTACCTATCCAACCAAGCAACATATCTAATGCCAAGTCATCTCCTCACTCGTCTTTCGGTAACTTAATCCAGCATTGCGCTCCACCTCCAAGTGCAACTGCACATCAGTTCAGATTAAAAAAAATTTAAAAAAACACAACAAGAAGGATGGATGAGGACTTGAAGGAAGCCATGTAATTAAGAAAAAAGGATAGGAAACCTAGATTATTAGGTGTGCATTCTGCAGCCTCATCCTAGTCAACTGATGGTATTTATTGACAGTAACTCTTCCTGAAATATTTCTCCTCTCAGTGGAAAAGAGCGGGCTGGAGGTGGTCACTCTTCATAGTGCACGGACCTCCACTCTTCCCTACTTTCTTCCCCGGACGTGCATTACTGAGCTTCAGTAGTGACCCCCAGATTTAAAAGATGTAATGGCAGTTTCTATTATAAACTGCAATTTTCACCACCATTCTGTGTAAAATGTCTTACTGATACTTAGGCCCCAGGAGATATTTTTAGGTGAGTTTGAGCATATTCATGCCAGCCTTTTTTTAATTACGATGAAGCTTTCAGAAAATGCTGAGGTTTCATTTTTTGAAAAAGCTTCTCAGGGCTAGATTGGGTCTTTAGGCACAATCCTGAGCAGGGGATGAGGCATGAGCTGCACCAGCCTGGCACTCACACCAGAAAGCACTGTGATTCAGAGAGACACCTCTGAGTAACAATTCCTTCCCTGCTTCCCCCTTGCTGTGGGACTCTGGGAGTAGTACTTTGCTTTGTCTATATCGGCAATAAATTACAACCCAGCTTCTCTCATCCCCTTGTTGGCATAGCTGCCTTGTCTCCACCCAATCTGTTCCCCTCCACTTCCACTCCTCATACACTTGCTGGAAGATGCAAGAAAAGATAGGGGAACATGCAGTCCCTGCCTAATCCTATGTTCAGAGGCCTAATGTCCAGTTAGCCCATGCAGGGCTCTAAGGGTTCTTGATCCCCTTTTCTTCCTTACATGGGTATATAGTCCAAGTCAGAATCTAGCCCCAATGTTTGTGTAAAAACATATTTCAAAAGCTAACTTGATACATTATTCTACCATGAGAAATGGTGCATTAAGGCTAGATGGACATTTTTGTCATTATTACATACAAACATCCAAACATCTAGAAGATCTGCAAGCATCCCAGCAAGTGTTAGAAACACTGCAAGAGGCTCTGTGGGAGTTATAACCAGATTGCAAATTCCATGAAACAAATAGTACTGCTAAAACAGAGTGAGAGATGCCAATAGGATCCTAATGCCAACCCCTACTTCTTTAGCTTTAAAAATAAATCCACCTGAAATTTGGCAATGCGTTGTCTTGGTGCAGGAGATTTTTTTGGAGAATGTTGGATAACAGTTGGACAAAACATTTTTGAGTTATATAACTTTGAAAAAGACAGGGGCTTTTTTGGAACAATCTTCTGAAGTGGTTTTGGAATGTTATATCTCAACATCAAATTGCTTAGGGGTAAAGAGAGGTTGGTATATGGCCCACATATGGTAAGTGGCTGTTAGTGGGCCAATAGGTATGTTGGACACAGAAAGGGATAGTGACATCTGTAGACAACTAGGTAAATATAGATGGGGTGGAGTAGGTGAATATAAGGTTGAAAGTTACAGGTATTTGTAGAACTACTTCTTGAATGCCATATGTGTGGTTTTGAACTACAATGTTTTAATGAGATTTTTCTGAATCTATCTAACCTTAATTCCACCATCAGGGTGGGGTTGTTTTTTTTTTATTACTATTTAGGAACTGCATTCTTTTTGCTATACCAATATAAACACAACTGAAAAACAACAGGGTTTATACACTGGAAATATTAACCTGGCAACTGACATGGTTGGCTTGCAGAGATCTAGTGGCTCTCTGCTCCCACCTGTCCGTTTTATGCTGCTCCGTCTCTCTTCCTGCTAATGTCCTGGCTCTTCTACAGAGCTGCCAAGTTTCAGAAGATGGAGACACAAAGCTCTGTACAATTTGGCCAGAAAATGTTAAATCTGTTTTTTAATAAACCAAAGATTTGTGTTTTAAATGATAAATATCTATTCCACTCGTTATCACTTTGCTGAATCAAAATCATACCTGTATAAATCAGAAAAATTGAGTTGCACCAGATTACACCAGGTCTGAATTTGCCACCTGTTCTTAACACATCATGAAGTGCATCTTGCGCAGTGACCAGGTGCAGAGTTTTCAAGATCAGCGTCTCAGAGGTCTAAACCCTTCATTCTGCATTCCTGGGCCAGAGAAAAGACACAGGGAGGTGCTGAGGGGTTTGCTCCATAAATTGACGTATACTCATGGCCAGTAAATGCCAACATTGCATCCCTTTGTCCTTCACAGGGATACAAAGGATGGAAGATGCCAGTGTCCAGAGCTCCCAGTGACTTCACTGTAGCAAATGTGTTACCATCTCATGTGCAAACCACCAGGCTTCTCCCCACAGCAAGTATCAGGATAAATTCCCCACAGGTCCCATCCACTAGAACAGGGTCTGACCCCACTAACATTGCACAGAGGGGTGTGAGGATTCTCTTTACCAACAGGCCACAAGAAAGCAAGTAATGGGACTTGTGCTTCCAACTCAGACTCAAAGGCGAGAAGGGACCATTATGAGCCTCTAGTTTGATCTGCACATTGCAGGCCACAGAACCTCACACACCCATTCCTATAATAGACCCCTAACAACTGCCTGAGTTACTGAAGTTCTCAAATCTTGATTTAAAGATTTCAAATTACAGAGAATTAACCATTTACTGCAGTTCAAACCAGTAAGTGACCTGTGCCCCACACTGCAGAGGATGGTGAAAAACCCCTCAGGATCTCTGCCAATCTGATCCAGGGGAAAATTCCTTCCCAAATCCAAATATGGCAATCAGTTATGTAAGCGGGGGAATGGTCCCGCTATTGTGAGGAACTTTCCTGACTTATACATTTCCCCAGTGAAGTGGGCTAGCGAAAGGATCGGAGTCCTCGCTCCTACTCCCTTTACCCAGAGGCCTCCCTGAACTCGAGGGCTCCCCTTCCACTCTCCTGGGTGGCAGAGTCCTCATAACCCCAACAAGGCTGGGCCCAGGATTCCTGGGGGGCTCAACCCCCAACCTTGTTGTGGTCACTTAGAGCAGGGGCTAGGGTGTCTCCACTCCACTCTCTGCACTGGACGCTTCCCTGACCCACTGATCATTCCATACAGTTAAAAGCAAATACAATGTATTAAACAGCAATCAATTTTAAAAAATAAGGAAAAAATGGGAAAGGTTAAAGGAAAACCCGTCACCTTGCTCTGTGGCACAGGGACGTCACAACCAGCATCTCTGGAATGTCAGGGAAGTTCAGTCTGTTCCTCACAAGTCCCAAGCCTCCTTCTCAGGCCCTGGCTGTGCTGCAGGGATGCTGCGGGTCGGACACTTGCTCTGGCGGTGGCCACACACCTTCAGGCTTTAGGTGGCAGTACCCTTCTTCCCAGCACCGGGTTACGATCCCCCTCCAAATCTGGCCTGCCAGGCATATTGGCTGGGGGCCCTGTGCTGGGCCTGCTGCCCAGGGTCCCCCTTGATCTCCCCAGCTGCTCACTGAACCTGGCTCCGGACTGCTCTAACCCCAGCTCCACCTCAGCACGGCTGCTGCTGCTGCTCTGCCTCCAGCTCCCTGGGCTGCTTCTCTGGCCCCTCTGGCTCTGGTTGCTGCAGCTCTGCTCCCAGGACAGGTCTGTTCTGCAGGCTGCTTCTGTGACTCGGCTCCCAGCACTGACCTGCTTCCTGGGCTGCTTTTCTGGTCCCTCTGGATCTGGCACAGCTCTGCTCCCCAGCTCAGCTGGGGCCCCTGCTTTCTCCTTAGCTTGGTCCCACCCTATCTGTCTGACCCAGGCAATTCCAGCTCACATGGAGGACAGGACCCCCCTGGCCTCCTGACTCCCTCATTAGCCTGCCTGGCCTGTCAGTCAGGCTGACCAGGAGCATTGGCCTCTCCCCATTGTTCCTGGGGTCTGTCAGTCTCAGGGTCCTGATTTCCCATTGACCCTTCCCCTTGCTTTTGGTACTGAGACCTAGCCAACCAAAACAACCCCACTGAGTTTTAGTAAGGGACCAACAGTCCCCTTACAGTTAGGCCCAGAGCATGTGGGTAAGACCCACCAACCAGGCACCTGGGAAAGAATTCTTTGTAGTAACTCAGAGCCCTTCCCCTCTAACGTCCCATCTCCAGCTGTTGGAGATATTTGCCGAAAGCAATCACCGATGGGCTACGTGCCACTGTAGGCAATTTCATCGGACCATCTCCTCCATAAACTTATCACACTCAGTCTTCAAACAAGTTTCCCCCACTACTCTACTTGGAAGGCTGTTCCAGAACTCCCTTGGTTGCTTTTGAAACTCTCTCCCTACGTGGGTTAGAACCTGGCTACTCTAGGACACCCCCCCGCCCCCCTGTATGTATGTATGTATTTGGCTTTTTAATCAACTACAATAAAATAATGCTCATACAATGCTCTGGGGGCCCTTAGCAATCTTTTAAAAATACAACAAACAGGCCTGTCAGTTCCCACCCCCGCAAGATCAAATGAAATAACAGAGCAACAGAATAAATATAGTTACTCCACACAATCCCCAGAGGCCCACCCCACTAATACCCAGTCCTATCCAGCACCCATCTCCTCACAGGCAAGGGGGGAAAGTTGAGACTTGCATCATGCCCTGTAAGATGATAAATTCAAGCTATTACAGACCTGGTGAAGAAGTGCGTTCCAAAGGTCCAGGGCCCCAGCTGAGGACACCCTGCCAGCTGCTCCCTCTCATACTGTTGGGACTTCAGCTCAGCTACATATGTTGACCATAGCAATATGTCATGGGGATAGAGTGACTCTTAGATTTGCCTCGCTGCTATGACGTAGATTACCTGAACCATTTTTGGTAGTCTCTAGGTATTCACACATGGATATATAGAAGTAGGGCATTTTCTGTGTAGAGTTCCCAGCTCTATATCTTGCTTCCTTCTGTGACCTGCTAGAGCTTAACTTTAGTCACTCTAGTGCAAAATTCCTTTAATCTAGCATCTGCTTGCTATGGACAGGGTTGTGGTAGAAGGAGTCAATGAGGGGAGAGGTTTATACTTGCTATGGTAGATTGTTTATATTAATGTCTAGTTGTATTTCCAGTGTGATAAAGTGACTCACCAAGCTGCATGTCCCCTTGTGACATGGCATGGCCAGGCCACCTCCTCAGGCACCTCCTTCCCTGTTGACAGCTGCTTCTGTACTGCTATGGTCTACTTCTTCTCATGACTCTGCCCTCCAGCCAGGTCACATGGTCCTACCCCTTTGGGAGTAAATCGAGTCCTGTACAACTGTAGTCCAGAGGTTTCACACCAGGCCTTCACCTCAACTTCAGACTTAATAGTCCTTTCCAGCCCTTGTCTCCAGGGTCTCTGTGCTGCCTTCATTGGTGGGCCAGTAAGGGAACCCTGGTCCTCCCTCTACTTTGGCTCCAGCCCAGGGAACCTGCGATAAATAGCTACGGTCTATCTACTCAGATCCACTGCTCCCTCCCTGGGCTACTTCCAGCCCTTTCCCAGGCTCACTCCTCCACAGACTGCAAAAGGAGAAACAACATAGTCCCAGGAAACAAAATACATGTAAAAGTCCGATGCCAGGCCTATCTTCCCCTAGAGAGGCTGGAAGCTCTGGCATCTAGCAGTCTCTGGTTATCCTCTATCTCTAGTTACACCTTCCTTCTGGCAGTCCCAGGACAGGCCCCAGCCAGGCCTTCTGTAAAGATGCTACCACAAAAGGTCCCCCTTTCCTCCCAGTCACTACCCATTAGGTTGGGCTTTCCCCCTCTTAACCTCTCCCTCTAGGCTTAACAACTCTCATAGGTGAAGCACGGAGGGTTTATTAACAGCTTCCTGCCTAGTGCTGACTTTGTACGCCCTGTCACAGTTATGCACTCAGATGCTATGGTAGTAGGTACAAGAAATCATTAGCAGTGAGATGTTTCAAAGTGTTGCTAGGATTTAGGAATGCATTTATGTCTTAGTTCCACTGACTTTGACACTCTCACCCTAAATATATTAAATAAATCCTTGTGGTAAAAGCTTCTACTGTCTCCTCAGTGGTTGCCAGGGAGTGCCCTGAAATAAAGTCTGTTCTCTTATGTAGCAAGTTTAGACTTGTTACTTCTCTTTGGATTCAGCTATTTTAGTACCTACAGCTAAGAACTGCATGTAGAGAGTTCCCTTTTTAAAATGGCCTTTCTTTTCTGTGAGAGGGCCTGCCAGCCCTGCGTGGTACTGCCCTCACAGTATGGTGGGATGCTTTCATTCAATATCTAGTTTAAAAGCTGAAACACAACATAGTTTATAACCTCTTACTCTGTTTAATGTTAAAACTAAGTCAGAAGCAATGATAATAGTAAATAATAACAAGTCAAATCCTAAGATGTGCATTAGTCCTTTACTCCACTTTTATTTAAATTAAAGTAAGTTTCTTGCCCTTTTCACTCAAGACAAAGGTGCATGTAAAATTATATAAACCAATTGCTGAAGATTTTTTAACAGTTTTTCTTGATGCCCATGTACTATGAAAAGTCCCCCATGCAGCTGCTTAGGGCTGGCCTTTGTGGCCAGATCTTCAGCTGATGTAAATTGGCATGTTTACACCAGCTGAGGATCTGACCCCTGGTCCCAATTCCTTTGATTTTTTTTGGTATCCCAGACCAATTAGTAGCTGTCGGGAGTGAGGACAACTGGAGCTACCGCTGATTGCACTGAGGTCACCACAAACTCCCTCCTAGCTGACAGCTGAGCTACTCCTTTGTTAAGCAGGAGGTGTAGTCTTCAGCCACAAACAAACTCAGTCCTGTGAGTGGTAGCATGGTCTGATGCACTTAATGCACTCCTGGAAGTCACATGCCTGGTGTTCTAACCCTGACTCCAATACCTTCTGTATAAAAAAGTTTATAATATTTACTTACCTTCTTCACAGTGCTAGTGTAGCGATAAAGTAGTTAATGTATGTCGAGTGCTAGGTATTAATATTAGAGGGGAAAAAAGGAAGTGGGATGGAGAATGGTGAAGAGGCAACAGCATCCAGGACAGAACAAAAGGGACAAAGAGATGAGAGCACGGAGAGCAATGGGGCTGAGAGGTCAGAAGGGAAACAAATGAGCAGAAGCTGTGTAACTGAGGAAAGCAGGAGAGGCCATAGACAATGGGGTGAGTATGGCAGAGAAAAAAATGAGAGGCAGGGAGATACTTACTTTCTAAGGAAGAAAGAATGGAGAGAATAAAATGAGAGAAAACACGAGAAAAAAGCAATGGAGATGGATAGAATCAACCTCAGAATGGAGGGAGAGAAAAAGGAACATAGAATTGGAAAAAAGGAATAAGCATGAAAAAACACAACCTTTAGCTTGGTGAATTTCATTTAACTTATTTATGCTTCTTTATTAAAAATACCTTTCATATAATTGAGATCCAAAGTTATGCACATACAGTAGCTAGCCTACGTAAATACATGATCTTAGTGCTTTTTACCCTTGCTTTAAAAACAAACAAACCACTTGTTACATCTTGTTTCAAATTAGAATGTAAATTTTGGAGGGCAGGGATTATTGACAGTAAACCTTTAATCAAATTCTACTTTATTCATTAGTAACAATAATTCATTAATAGACTCAATTTGTTATTTTGTTTTGGAGCCATGCATCAGGAATAGTAATCATAAGGATTGTGATTAGTAGAATGGCTGCTGTAATTAGCTTTAGATTCCCCATGATAAATCCCAGATTATGAAACCTATCCTTCATCATGGATCACAGAAGAGAGGGAGAAAACAATCATAACAAATAATATTGAGGGTGTGGCATGGACAGTAGGAGGCAAAAAGGAGTGTGAGAGACTATGGAACATTGCAGTTAGATGCTGAATAACTCTGATCTGTATTTACCTGTTGGAAGCATTGTATGCTTGCAGGTGTTTAAAAGGCTGTGGCTTTTTTATTTTTCTTATATTTTGTTATATGTTGTTTACTTTCTATTTCAAAAGCAGTTGTCCTTTCTTTACACAAATCCTAACTTGGATTAATAATCTTGTTTTAACTCAATTTTTATTTATGACCTTGCAATTTTAACTGTTGAGGCCAACAGTTCCAGAACTTGTAACCGACTGTACTTTCCATGACACTGAAAAATCCTGACTCCTGACATCAAGCTGTTGAACTCTTCTGGAAAAAGCAATTTCCCCATAAAAAGCAAACTGAGAAATCTCCAGGGAAGTGATCTTTAGAATATTCTTTTTAAACATGTATGATTTCATAGGCTTCTTGGAATGAAGTGGGTCAGGAAGTCTTGCACTTAAGTATATATTTTTGAGACTTCCCAGTTCCCAATGTCCAAGATTTACAAGGCATGGAATAATGGCAACGTAACTGTAGTCAGCTTTTGCCACAACGGTACTAACAATTAGTAACACACTGTAACTTGAAACTGCCAGCCTAATTTTTGAAGCAGTAGTATCCTGGTACAATGATAATTCCTATATATTACTTGGGAAATCAGAACACAGTAGTCCCACAGTAGTAAGATGCAACACAACACTGAGCACCTTCTTACTTTTTCCCACTCAGAACCATTGAGGTGAACTCATGTCAATAACTTGGGGGGTTGGGGGGGAAATCTAATTAGACCACTGTATTTTTACAAACAAACGTTAGAAAGCCAGAATATTGTAAATCAGGGTTAGACTTTGTTTCATGCACAGTAGGTGATGTGGCAAGCAGGCAGAGGTGCAGGAAACAGATATTTGAGTATTCCAAATAGCCATGTTATATGTTGAAGCTCCACAGTTTGAGAGAGAGCAACTAGACCTTTGCTTACATACCTGAGTCCCCTGGTGAACCATGGACCTAGGTGTCCCCTGAAACCTGATCCTCTTTCTCCAGTTTCACTTATCATACTGCACACTTGAAACATTTTTTTGAAAGTATGGAAATGTAGGTTTAACAAACTCCAAATAAAATTAACTCTGCCCCAATACATACTATTTACAGCATACTCCATTGGTTTTCTCCCATCCATTTTCCATCTTTCCTTGAGGCATTCTTCAGTCTGCATCTAATATTTTCATTTGGAGAGTGAACAGGAACTAGGTATTTGTACAGGGGATGAGGTTAAGGTGGCTATTTGAGTGTCTGCAGCTTCGAGGCATCTATTGAAATGAGATCTAATGGAATGACAAACATCAAATGGTGTCTGTAGAGTGCATTTAAAAGATAAAAATAAATATTTTTGTTTTGACTGTGTTAAGTGAAGCAAGCAAGGGATGTAGCTTTGGTGCCTAGAGCACATATCAAAATGTTGACGGAGCTGGGTTGTTAAGGTAGGAAGAACTGAGGCAGAATCTGTGATAGAGCAGGTCAAATAATATAAAAAGTGATTTGCCAATATGTTTGTGAATTACAGTAGCTAGTGTACTATGCAGTAATTTGTTTTATTTGTAACCTTTCTGCCAGGTGGAGCCAGCAGCAACCAAGGCCGGGTTCAATACTTAAGGGTTCCTTTTGAACAATACAACAACAGAACTGGCTCTAGCCCCCACTCAGTAACCTGGGAAAATTACACACCACCTTTGGGCACCTCTGAGAGGCACAACTTCCCATCGCAAGTACAGAATCTGGGTATAGAAAAGAAACTTTTAATGAAAGGAGGGAAGTCACCCAACAGTAACTAGGGAAAATGCCACAAGCAGGATTCAGAAACATAAAACTGTGAGCAGGACACCCACCCCAGAGTGCATGGGGCAGTGCCTTCTGCCTCATGTTCTTGAGTTCCACAACCAGCAGTTCCTTTCCTGTGCCCCACTCTGCTCCCTCACCATACCCCACTCACAGTGGTTGTCCTTGGTCAGTGAGGACCCAAAGTTCAGAGGTGCATCTGTGTGAGTTCACCTCCCACCGGGGAAGACGTCACCTTGCTTGCTCCACCATCTGAGCACTTGCTTTGGCTGGATGCCCTGCCAGCTGCAATTCCTTGCCACTGGCCACCCTGCCAGCCGCAGTTCCTCTCTGCTGACCGCCCTGCCAGCCACTCTTTCCACTCCTGCCGTCGACTGCTCACTGCTCCTGCCTGCCAACTGTCAGTTACTTTCTGCTGCCACCTGCCTCCCTACTGTGATTGTCAGCTTTTAGCAGGCTGGGTAGAAATGCTGTCCCACTACAAGTGATTTCAGCCATCATTTAAGCATTTAAAATAACAAAGGGTCATAATGAAGCCTATTTAGTGCTATCTTTGAACAGTGGGGAGGAACAAGTTAAACCAGACCAGGAACCCTTAGGGAGAGGCCACACCTCCTGGCTAGGACACCTGTTTCCATCCCTCTTCTTTTCACAGGGCTCTGGCATTCGAGCCCCTGGCTTAACGAGGTCCTTTCAGCTGACGGTGACTCCTTCATTTGGGACAGGTTAAGCACAGTTCTGCTACCCTTTATTCATACAATAAAGACAACAACGCTGATAGCAGCATTTCACTACCCCGCATTCAGTACTAAAATGATTTGTAACCCAACACCAGTCAAAGTTGATAACTTTGAGCAACACCGCTCTATCTGCTGGATATCTAAGCAGAGTAGATGTGTTCATGTAAATACAGTTTGCTCCTGAAGTCTCTCCCCCTCCCAGTTAGCTGTCAGGGGAGAGTTCATTCAGACCCTGCTTACATCTTTATTCTTGAAAATACTCATGAGTCCTGAAAAGATAGTGGATAATAATAAATATTAGTATCACAAGTATCATACAAGGATAGGCATGCTAGAGTACATAAAAACACTGCAGTAAAGTAATACTGAAAGTCAACTAGTGGGTAACATTTATAGTTTTAGGAAGGAGGGAACAAAGAGAAATGTTTCTCAGTATCGCAGTACTTTTTGCTCACTTCTGTCTTTAAAAGTGTCTTAAAATATTCAACTGAAAATTCTGATGGCAGTTTTTGTTGCGGGCATGTTGGCATTCTGAAAAAGTATGTAAGTGTGGGGGGGGTTGTTTTGATTTGTAAAAATATATTTAACAAATATAAGGTGGGCCTATGTTGTTAGAACATTTTGAAAACATTTTGGGTGGGATTTTCAGATCTGCCTCGAAGTTTTGGACAGCCAAATCTCATTCTTTTCTAATGGGAAATGGACATCCAAAACTCGCTCTCCTCCCATAGCTTTGAAAATCTCAGTCTTCATTGTAGATGTTTTGTTTACAGTAGCTCCAGCTGGCTAAGCTCTGGCACAATCTGATGTTGACTAACCAGCTTATATTGCAACAATAGAGAGAGAGAATGATAAAGGGAGTTATTTTCAGTGCTTATGCAGAAACAATTAAAGAAGTGTATACACTGGCATTTGACACCATTAATATACAAATATTTTTGTATTACACAAGGGCCAGATTTTGCCACCCTTACTCACACTGAGTAGTACCTTACTCCACATGTAGTTCCATTTAAATCAGTTGGACTGAATGCAGAGCAAGATACTTCTCTATATTAGTAAGGCTTTCAGAATCTGGCCCTTTTAAAAGCAAACAATATAAAAGTCAGAAATTTGTTTAAAAAATGATGCTAAAATAAAGCCTACAAAAAATTAAAAGAAACTAAACAAAATGAAAAATCCTTCCTCTGACTCCCCTTGAGTCTTCAGAAAGCATTTACTTATATATTTGGATCCCAATTCCAATCTCATTTATATGGGTTTTTCATTGGTCTAAGTCCACTGATTTCAAAAGAATTTCTCCTGATTTTTACTGGTGTAAGTGGCAGAACTGGCCTCCTGACAATTTGTTTAAAACAGTGGCTAGGACCAATAAAACCATGTTGTGAGAATCTCTTCAGTTAGCTATATCGTTTGATAATTTTAATGACAGTGTAAATAAATATTTTCCTCCCTACACAGTTAATCCATATGTGTAAAATAATTATTTGCCTAATAGCATGTGCCATTAGCTGAAGCTAATGATTTCCAATAAAGTTTGTAATCTCATGTTGGAGGAAAAATGACACAAAATGGTTGGAGTTCATAGTTTTGCAAGTTTAAAAATAAAAGTCTGAGCATGCACCACAGAATACTTTTAATTCTTTTTTAGGGTGCCTTAAAAATTGGTTTAGAATGCTGTGCTCTCACTGAATTACTTTCTCCCTATTCTCAGCCTTTTAGTTAGGTGTCCAAGTATGTTACTTTGATTGATATACAACTTATCCCACCATGTTTCAGAAGAAGTTTAACATCTATGAATTTCTAAATTTAATTCCTTTGCAAAAAACAAACAGAGCTCTCTGCTTCCTCCTTCCCGCCCCCCCATGCCCACAGATTGCCGTTATAGAATCATAGAAGATTAGGGTTGGAAGAGACCTCAGGAGGTCATCTAGTGCAACCCCCTGCTCAAAGCAGGACCAACCCCAACTAAATCATCCCAGCCAGGGCTTTGTCAAGCTGGGCCTTAAAAACCTCTAAGGATGGAGATTCCACCACCTCCCTAGGTAACCCATTCCAGTGCTTCACCACCCTCCTAGTGAAATAGTTTTTCCTAATATTCAACCTAGACCTCCCTCACTGCAACTTGAGACCATTGCTCCTTGTTCTGTCATCTGCCACCAATGAGAACAGCCTCGCTCCATCCTCTTTGGAACCCCCCTTCAGGTAGTTGAAGGCTGTTATCAAATCCCCCCTCCCTCTTCTCTTCTGCAGACTAAATAATCTCAGTTCCCTCAGCCTCTCCTCATAAGTCATGTGCCCCAGCCACCTAATAATTTTCATTGCCCTCCGCTGGATTCTCTCCAATTTGTCCACATCCTTTCTGTAGTGGGAGGCCCAAAACTGCACACAATACTCCGGATGTGGCCTCACCAGTGCTGAATACAGGGGAATGATCACGTCCCTTGATCTGCTGGCAATGCTCCTACTTATACAGCCCAAAATGCCGTTAGCCTTCTTGGCAACAAGGGCACACTGTTGACTTGTATCCAGGTTCTCGTTCACTCTAATCCCCAGGTCCTTTTCTGCAGAACTGCCACTTAGCCAGTCAGACCCCAGCCTGTAGCAGTGCATGGGATTCTTCCGTCCTAAGTGCAGGACTCTGCACTTGTCCTTGTTGAACCTCATCAGATTTCTTTTGGCCCAATCCTCCAATTTGTTTAAGTCACTCTGAACCCTATCCCTACCCTCCAGTGCATCTACCTCTCCCCCCAGTTTAGTGTCATCCACAAATTTGCTGAGGGTGCAATCCATCCCATCGTCCAGATCATTAATGAAGATGTTGAACAAAACCATCCCCAGGACAGACTCCTGGGGCACTCCGCTTGATACCAACGGCCAACTAGACATTGAGCTGTTGATCACTACCCGTTGAGTCCGACGATTTAGCCAGCTTTCTATCCACCTTGTAGTCCATTCATCCAATCCATACTTTTTTAACTTGCTGGCAAGAATACTCTGGGAGACTGTATCAAAAGCTTATAGACCCCCCGGGTTGTCATAACTAGATATTTTTAGGACATACTTCACTTCTATTTTGTTACACAATCATATTTCTGAGATCATTCTAGTCACAATGTTCTGTGGACTGTTCCTGTACAAATCCTCATCCGGCAGGCCATCAGGAAAACCTTCTCATAGCCTTAGGAAGACTTTTCCTGAAATCTGCATCTCCACTAAAGCAGATGAAGGGCCCTGTACAGAAAAGATCATCAAAGATTATATGAAAAATAAACTCCTATTTCCGTAGGCATTAATACAAGAGCAAGAAGGGAGGAAACTGGCTTGGCTGTAATCCAGTTAAAACAATATAAGACAACATGTACCCACAGACATATGTTTTAGAAATTTTGTTGATATATTTTCTCAATGGATGTATATTCTAATTTTAGCAATGACATATATAGCTCAGAAGTGCTCAGTATAACTCCACCAGTGATATGAATGACAGGCCAGATTCTGGTCTCACTTACACTGGTTTAAATCAAGAGAAACTCTGGTGATAGGGCCCAACCTTGAAAGTTGATCCATGTGGGCAGATCCCTGTGACTGCATGGAGCCCTAATGACTTCACTGGGGCTCCAATAGGGCATGGGGTCCTTCTGCACAGGAGAACTGGACAGATTGCAGATTTACACAGGTGTGAAAGCAGATTGTGACTCAGTGGTAGATGTGACCCTTCATATATTCCGTGAGCTTGCAGTGGAGTCCGTCCTCACTAGCCCCCCTCCTCTCAGTATACAGCTGTGTTGTGAGAACACAGCACATGTAATTATGATATAACAATTTCAGCAGGATCACATCAGTTCCTCCCTTTCTCTCTCCCAGACCATTTTTCTCTGGGGGAAATCTTCCTTACTCTTTCTACTGTCCCCCTGCCCTTCTTCCAATGTCCAATCCACTGTGGCATGAAGAGAAGCTCCTCTTGGGTCAGTCTTTCCCCATGGGAGCAGGCAGGATTAGTGAGGCACTCTAAAAAAACTGCAGAACAGCTGCAGCACTGCTAGAGGTCCCTTTTCCAGGGAGGAAATGGTGAGGAAAAACCACGTTCCCTTCGCCTCTAATAAGTGGCACCATCCCTTATGGTTCTGCTGCAAGTCTCACTCATTTGGAGGGAGACTTTGTTTCGAAAAGACTCTCATGCTTGTGATAAGGGGATTTTATGGTGTGTGTTTCAGTTAGAGAGATGAAATTCCCCTCATTCATACAGATTGTACCATCACATGACAGCTCCTGTACCTGCTGAGACTTTGGACTGGCTGAGCAGGAAGAATACACATTATACAGGCTCTTTTAAAAACTGTCACTACTAGCAGGCTATCTTATTTAAATGTTAGAAAAGTACTCCAGAGAAAGAAAAAAAGCAGTGAAAGCTAAGGCCCTGATCCTGCAAACACTTACGCCTATGCGTAGTTCTATTCACATATGAATAATCCCATTGACTTCAGTGAGACTCATCGTGTGCTTTAAGTTAAGCATTGCAGCATTCTTAACTTGCCGAAGTTCAATGTAGTGGAAGCTGGTGTTGGCTGCAAATACAGCACAGACTGTTTATCAATTTTGTTTCTGAGTTTGCGTTGCTCTTGCAGTATGGATGTTGTTAAGACCAGGGACCTCTCTTGTTCAGCATAGATGAGCTGTTTAATGTGAAACTTCTTAGCAGAAAAAGTCTTCGTATAAAATCTTCATATAAATTCTACTAACTATTTGGAAACTAATTAAAGAAATAAGTGCAAAGCATTCACTTCAGCAATTTAAGGCTATAAAAAGGAGAGACAGTGAAGAACTAGGAACACATAAATAAGATCTGATTTAAATTTTAAAATCCATTTTAAAAAAAATCAGAGTTTTGTCCAGTTTGGATCTCTCCAACCCCTGCATTCCAGCATGTCACCTTGGATATGTTTACACAGCATTTTGAAGCTAGTGGGAGTGAACCTCCCAGCCTGGGCTGATAGACTCAGGGCTAGTGGGACTTATGATAGTATTTAAAAATAGCAGTATCGACAGTGTTGTGAAGTTGCAACTCAAACTCTGAAGCCCTCCTTTCTCCCTTAGCTTTAGAGTCCAAGTTCTAACCTTAGCTGCAACTTCACAGTGCTGGCTCTTCAGTTGTTTTTAGAGCACTAGCACACACCCCATTAGTCCGAGTGTGTCAACCCAGGTTAGAAAGCTCACTCCAAAATACTGTGTAGACATACCCACAGAGGCAGGGCTTTACGAGAGCCTACCCGGAACAGTCAGAGCTTTTTTCAATTGTTTTCTTATAACTTTGTTATTTTGAATTATCTTTGGCTTGCCCAAATATTGGAGGCCCATTTGCCACCTTTGAGACATAAGAAACAAGTTGATTTAAGCAAGTGAGGCATTCTGCAGGCAGCTCACGGAGACATTGAATAGCATTCACACAGCAGTTTCTACAGAAGTGTCTGTCACTGCCTGCCTAGATGCTGAGGAAGCTCTCAATTTGATTGAGCATGTTTGCTGTAATAAAAATATTTAAATTCGGTGATTGCTTCCTGGCACAGAGGAGGTTTCTGTACACTTGCCCAATGGCTTCCCTATTAACAAATGGAACATGTTTGCCAAAGATACGACTTGCTAGACATACCTACCAGAGTTATCCACTATCTCCACTCTTGCTTTTGCATGCAATAGAGACACTTGCTGGCAAAATTCATGCTTACCAAGAGCTAGATGGGTAGTTTGCACTCTGGCCCATGTTTCAGGAGCAACACAGCATTGTGCTGCCCTGCTGGGTGATTGTGACTTGGTACTCCAGTATCCTCCCAGTATCCTTCCCACTTCTCTGGGGAGGGAGTAAAGTCGAAGAGGTCTATATATGTCACAGTGTGTGCTCTCCAAGTGCTGGTGTGACTATGCTGCCCATCCTGCCCCTTCCCACCAATATGCATGGTGGGGGTGGGCAGGGCTGTAGCAAGTCTGTGGAGTCTGCTTTCCCTATACACAGGAAGTGGTAGTATAGAGCACCAGCGCAATGGAATAAAGGAGAATCTTATGCCTCCTCTACTCTCTTGTGCCAGCATGCAGGACTAGCTGTGATCTGGATCCATAAGGTATCCATCTGTGTAGATAACATGGGGCACGGGTGGCCAACCTGTGGCTCCGGAGCCACATGCAACTCTTCAGAAGTTAATATGCGGCTCCTTGTATAGGCACCGACTCCGGGGCTGGAGCTACAAGTGCCAACTTTCCAATGGGCCACGGGGTACTCACTGCTCAACCCCTGGCTCTGCCACAGGCCCTGTCTCCACTCAACCCCTTCCCGCCTCCTCCCAATAGCCGGCCATGCCCTCGCTGCTCCCCCACACCCCCAGAGTCTTCTGCATGCTACGAAATAGCTGATCAGGAAGTGCGGGGAGGGAGGGGGAGGCGCTGATCGGCAAGGCTGCTGACGTATTACTGTGGCTCTTTGGCAATGTACATTGGTAAATTCTGGCTCCTTCTCAGGCTCAGGTTGGCCACCCCTGACATAGGGTCTGATCCAATGCCCATTGAAATCAATAGAACAATTCTGTTCTATATTTGTACAGCACCTAGTACAATGGATCCTGGTCCATGATTGGGGCTTTTGGTGCTATAATACAAATAATAAACACTAATAATAAATTTCTATTTACTTCAGTGAGTGCTGGATCAGGCCCATAATGCTCATCCTCAAAAACCTGGAGCTTCTGTTTCCAACTTTCTGGAAGTAATTAACATTTTTGCTCTATTCTCAGGGTTTAAAATTAACTGGAAAAATTGAGGGTTATGCTGCTTTCTCAATATTGTCTCAGAACTACTTTTTCCAACTGGGAGTTTGTTTAGTGCCAAAAATAAACAAAATATTTGGTTATCTAGATCAATGCTGATGCAAAGGACATGATTTTCAGAAACTTATCAGCCTACGATAATGAGTGGTATCAGAAATTATTTAGAGAGATGAAACAATTTTCCCCCACAGTGAAACAAGTAACTCCTGTAAAATAATTTATGCTTCTCAAGTTAACTTATTGTTGTCTGATACCACAGAATGTACACAATGCTTTTTTTAAAAACACAGTGGTAGGGTCAGATCATTTACAATGGTTGGTACCTTACTCCTTCGGGAGTCTCTTGAAATCAATAGAACCAATTGTGAGTTAAGTACCATTCAACATGAGTAAGGGTACCACAAGCTGACCATCTGTCTGTGCTCTTGAATAAAGTATTGTGTATATGTTTCCACAAATTAAAGAGAATAAAAATCTAGTGCAAATGAATAAACATGCTCCTAGGGTATGTGGAACCCAAGCATTATGGTCACAGTTCTGGAATTGGATCTATCCGTCTGCACATTCGTGTGCACAGAGAGCCTACTGGGTTTTGTGGGGTTCTGCATAGGCACACAGGTATCTGCTCCCTGCATATATCCAGTTGCAGGGCTGGGGCTTAAGTGTGATATTAGGAGGCAATGCCTTTAAGGACTGAGCTTCCCAGACAGTGAGTCTGAGGAGGCTCTGTGAAGCTCTTGTTATGCACAGTCAGTTGGAACTAGACTCAGAATAAAGCATTTTAAGAGCTGAGGGATCCCTGAACACCACACTAAGAACCTGACAGTGGAACTGACTATAAACAAAACTAACGGTTCTATTTTCATTACCGAGGCAAAAAGAAATGCAAAAAGTAACCGAAGAGTGGAAGTAGGAACAAATATTAAAATTTGTTAGTAATCTGTGGCGTTATTAGCAACATTGGTAAAGAATTTAATTTGATTTTTAAGTTGACTGTATCCCTTTAACTTTCAGATTTAAAGATAAATCCTTGAATGTTTCAGAATATAAACTAGTTAAAATGTGGTTTAATGAAAATGTGAAAATTCATGAGAGTCAGAAGGTTCAGGCCGCTTAGGAGATGAAGAAAATGTAATTCCAGCTTTGCGCAATAGATGAAAAGGACACTACTTTGTAAATTGCCATTTACATCCCAATTATCTGATAGTTGCTTTTCACCAAAACGGAATTTTGCTGGACTATACTTTTGACTTGGGCTGTCAAGCAAGTAAAAAAAATTAATTGCAATTAATTGTGTGATTAAAAAAATTAATCACAATTAATCGCACTGTTAAACAATAATAGAATACCATTTATTTAAATATTTGTGGATGTTTTCTACATTTTCAAATATATTGATTTAAAATACAACAGAATATAAAGTATACAGTGCTCACTTTTTTTATTACAAATATTTGCACTGTAGAAAACAAAAGAAATAGACTATTTCAATTCACCTAATACAAGTACAGTAGTGCAATCTCTTTATAATGAAAGTTGAACTTAGAAATGTAGAATTATGTACAAAAAATAACTTCATTCAAAAACAAAACAATGTAAAACTTTAGAACCTATAAGTCCACTCAGTCCTACTTCAGCCAATCGCTCAGACAAACAAATTTGGTTACAATTTGCAGGAGATAATGCTGCCCATGTCTTGTTTACAATGTCACCTGAAAGTGAGAACAGGCATTCACATGGCACTTGTGTAGCCGGCCTCGCAAGATATTTACATGCCAGATGCACTAAAGATTCAAATGTCCCTTCCTGCTTCAACCACCATTCCAGAAGACGTGTAAGGGGACTGTTGCCCTCTTACTAACATTCAGTGGGGGTGGTTGGCTAGCTCCCAGTACTAAAAGGGGAAGGGTCTATGGGAAACCAGGACCCCGAGACAGATAGTCCCCAGGAACAATGGGGAGAGGCCAATTTTCCAGGTCAGCCTGAATGACAGGGCGAGCAGGCTAATCAGGGAGTCAGAAGGCCAGGCAGATCCTGAACTCTGTGTGAGCTGGAATTGCCTGGATCAGAGAGAGTGGGGCTGAGCTCAGGAGAAAGCAGGGGCCCAAGCTGAGCTAGGGAGCAGAGCTGTGCCAGAGCCAGAGAGACCAAAAAAACAGCCCAGAGAGAGCAGACCCTGTCCTGGGAGCAGAGCTGCTGCCCCAAAGCCAGAGGCACAGCCCAGAGAGAGCAGACTTGCCCTGGGAGCAGAGCTGCAGCAACCAGAGCCAGAGGGGCCAGAAAAGCAGCCCAGGAAGCCGGTCAGTGCTGGGAGCAGAGTCACAGAAGCAGCCTGCAGAGTAGACCTGTACTGGGAGCAGAGCTGCAGCAACCAGAGCCAGAGGGGCCAGAGAAGCAGCCCAGGCAGCTGGAGGCAGAGCAGCAGCAGCAGCAGTGCAGGGACAGAGTGGTGCAGCTGGGGCTGGAGCAGTCCGGAGCTGGGTGCAGTGAGCAGCTGGGGAGAGCGAGGGGGACCCTGGACAGCAGGCCCAGCATAGGGAGACGCCTCAGCCAAGGGGCTCTGCAGGCCAGGCTTGTATCATAACCCAGACAGGGCGGGGGCGATACTGGGAAGAAGGGTCCTACCACTTGGAGCCTGAGAGCGTGTGGCCACCACCTGAGCGAGTATCCACCCCACAGCATCCCTGCAGCACAGCCAGGGCCCAAGAAGAAGGCCTGGGACTTACAAGGAACAGACTGTGAACTGCCCGGACATTCTAGAGACACTGTTTGTGATGTTCCCTGCCACAGAGCGGGGTGATGCGTTTCCTTTAACCGTTCCCATTTTTCCTTATTCTTTTTAGAATTAATTGTTGATTAAATAACTTGCATTTGCTTTAACTTGTATGTAATGGTCAGTGGGTCAGAGAAGTGCCCAGTGCAGAGAGAGTACCCCAGAGTGGGGACACCCTAGCCCCTGTCCTAGGTGACCACTGCAGGGTTGGAGGTTGAGCCCCCCAGGAATCCTGGGCCCAGCACTGTTGGGGTTACGAGGACTCTGCCAAACAGAAGAGTGGAAGGGGAGTCCTCAAGGGCAGGGAGGCCATTGGGTAAAGGGAGTGGGAGCGAGGACTCTGATCCTTTCGCTAGCCCACTTCACGGGGGAAATGTATAAGCCAGGAAAGTTCCTCACAATAGCGGAACCATTCCCCCACTTACACATATGTCCATGTTGATGATGGATTCTGCTCGATAATGATCCAAAGCAGAGTGGATCAATACATGTTCATTTTCATCATCTGAGTCAGATGCCACAAGCAGAAGGCTGATTTTCTTTTTTGGTGGTTTGGGTTTTGTAGTTTCCGCTTCGGAGTGTTGCTCTTTTAAGACTTCTGAAAGCATGCTCCACACCTCGTCCCTCTCAAATTTTGGAAGGCACTTTAGATTCTTAAATCTTGGGTCGAGTGCTGTATCTATCCTTAGAAATCTCACATTGGTACCTTCTTTGCATTTTGTCAAATCTGCTGTGAAAGTGTTTTTAAAATGAACATGTGCTGGGTCATCATCCGAGACAGCTATAACATGAAATATATAGCAGAATGTGGGTAAAACAGAACAGGAGACATACAGTACTCCCCCAAGGAGTTCAGTCACAAATTTAATTAACACATTTTTTTTTAAATGAGCATCACCAGCATGGAAGCATGTCCTCTGGAACGGTGGCCGAAGCATGAAGGGGCATATGAATGTTTAGCATATCTGGCACGTAAATACCTTGCAACACCAGCTACAAAAGTGCCATGTGAATGCTTGTTCTCACTTTTAGGTGACATTTTTTAGTGCAGTTATGTAACAAAACAGAACAAAAATATCTACATTTGTATGTTACACTTTGTTCATCATTTTTACAATGCAAATATTTGTAATAAAAATAAATAATTATAAAGTGAGCACTGTGCACTTTGTATTTTGTGTTGGAATAGAAATAAATATATTTGAAAATGTAGAAAAACATCCCAAAATGTGTAATAAATTTCAATTGGTATTCTATTGTTTAACAGTGCGATTAATCATGATTAATTTTTTTGAGTCAATCATGTGAGTTAACTGTGATTAATTGACAGCCCTACTTTTGACAAATGCTTTTTTTCCAAAATATGTATCCAGTTGTCTTTTTTGTTTCCTTTTAAGCATCTCCCAGGGCTGTTGGAAAAATTTGTACAACGCAGGGGTGGAGGGAATGCTGAGAGCCATTGAATCAAACTGTAAACCATGTATGTGATGAAACCACTTCAAGCCACCCTAGTTCCAGCACCTATGCTCCAACCCCACCAAATCTAAGGTAGACAGGCTTCTAACTGTAATACCTTAGAAGATGATAGTGGCAGATTCCAGTATTTTGTTTGAAAAGTAATGCATTTGAACTCTGCTTTCTCTTTGCACAATCCCTGTGTATCAGGGGCTAGTGGAGCTGGTGGACACTAATTACTCCCAAGGGAATTGCTATAGCAGTCATGTTTCAGACCTGGAATTTGAACCTCTGTCACACATACTAGGTGAGCAGTCTCACTGTTGGCTATTCTGGTGCTGGGGTCTCTCTTGCTCTCTCTCCCTCCCTCCTCCTTTTCCATGCAAAACTTGGAAAAGTCTCAGTTTCGTTCTGATGTGGAATGGGAAAACCCATGCAGAATGGCAAATCTCAAAGTTTTGCAGGACGGGAAAGCCATTTCTGATCAAGCTCTCATAACCACCCCATGGTCTCCAAGAGGAAGAGAAGACATCTCAACAAAAAGAAGCAGGACACTGTCTTTTGAGGGCCTGCAACTGCAGCTGAGTGTGCTTGTGCACTGCCAGAAGCATCATGTGCCAACTCAGTCACTGATACGGCAAACACCAGGAGGAAAAAAACAAAAACAAAACAGACTCCAGGTGGTGGAGCCACTTAAGCAGCCAAACAGGCTAAAACAGAAGGAACTGCTTTGAAAACCAGAAGTGACCATGTCATCTGAAAGTCTATAATAAAAAGCTCTACTTTCAAAAATAGGTTTTCAGGCCTGCTAGGCTTGTTAGCCATTAACAGTATGGAAAGCTGCAACTTCAAGGTTTTTTCTCCTCTGTTTGAACTTGTGATGGGCAATACATACCTCACACTGGGTAACAAGGGGGTAAGGAGCTGCTCTGTCTCAGCCAGCCCCACCCCAACACACATGCAGGGGATGCACAGACTGCGGGAGGATTTAAAAGGGAGCAGAACAGACAAGAGGAGGCACCTTAATCTTGCAGGTCCTGAGGGAAGGCAGGATCTCTCCCTCAGCAACTACCTGAAGGTCCCTCCCTGAGGGAAGAGACCTGCCTCTGTTATACACAGAGAGGGAAGCATTTCCCTTTCACACTTACTAACCAGTTTTTTGGGTGTTGATTCCCTGGCTTTTGTTTACGGACTACCGTGGAAAGGGAGAAGCTAGGAACTGGCCTGGCTGGAGTGCCAAGTCATGAGAGGAGGCAGCTGCTATCCCAAGAGGGAGAGAGTTGCCTAGCAGTGAAGAGGTGCCAAGGAGTGAGCTGTCTCTCTTCAGAGCCTCCTGTGATAGACTGCGTACTTTGGACAATAGTGGTGTGGTAGGAAGTGGCCCGGGAGGGCAGCCTTAAGGTGCTCCTTTGTGTCAGACCCTTGTGTTGCTCTCAGGGGGACCTGGGCCAGAGCCTGGTGAAGTGGGAGACCCTGGGTTCCCCTATCAAGCCCCCCACCACTGCATGTTGAAGGGCCAAAACCCTGACCACTAGGCTTCGCTCCCCATGAGCAAAGACCGTCACAAGCCTCCATCTCAGTTCCTAAGTCCAAAAACCAAAAGTTCCTCTAGTGAGCTCCTCCCTGCTCCCTCCACCAGAGTTCACCTTCCACCTGGAGGGAGAGGGGGGCAGAAGACCTCAAACCAACAGGACGTGAGCCATTAGCAAATTGCCCAGAACCAGGCTCCAAATCCTGGGGCTGGAACAGTATCTCCATCTAGTGGCCCCAGGAGGCAGCCACTGCAGGGGACCCAGCCATCCCCACTCCCTGAGCTATCTCATGCCCTGGCAGAGTGTCCTTACCTCCCCCACCCTGGCTGTGTTCCTGTAGCCCAGGAGCCTGCTGTCCTGGTGCCAGTCCCAGCACCACAAGTCTTCGGCCTCATGGTTGGTCAGCCCTGGGAAAGAGAGAGAGAGAGAGACACACACACACACACACACACTTGTCATTCTGGTTGCAGTGCTTGTGTCCTTCCAATCCCATCGGTGGCTGCACAGTGGGCAGAGTCCTCGCTGCATGCCTGGTCCAACACAAGGAGAAACATTTCTGCTCACTGGTTTGGATTCAGTAAACTGTGCCAGCCCCCCACTGGTTCATCTGCTGGGTTGTGTTAGTTAGCAGATTGATCCCTGTCCATTCGAGGTCCTGGGGCTCTCAAACTTTGTTGCACTGAGACCCCCTTCTGACAACAAAAATTACTACACGACCCCAGAAGGGGGGGAATCGAAGCCTGAGACCTCCTGAGCCCCACCACTCCAAGTGCGAGGGGCAAGCGAAAGCCCGAGCCCCACCACCTACATGGGGAGGCCAGAATCGAAGCCCAAGGGCTTCAGCCTCAGACAGGGGGCCTGCAACCTGAGCCTGACTGCCCAGGGCTGAAGCCCTCAGGCTTTGGCTTCAGCCTCAGGCAGTGGGGCTCGGGCTTCAGCTTTGGCCCCAGGCCCCAGCAAGTCCAAGCCAGCTCTGGTGACCCCATTAAAATGGGGTTGCAACCCACTTTGGGGTCCTGACCCACAGTTTGAGAACCGCTGGTTTAATGTAAAGTGCCACCCTGCCCACCATTTTTTTACTCTCTCTCCACTACCTCAATGGGTTGTAACCAGCAACACTAACGTTCCAGTCATACACATTTCCCTCCCCATGGAGAATTTCCAACTCCTCTTTCTTATTGCCCAGATTTCACTGCCAAGAGCAGTGTTGCTTCCCTTCACGAGTGAGTATCTTGCAGGCCACATACACCGGAGCACAGCATTCCCCTGAGTCCACACTTGTGTTACTGCGGGATCGGTTATCTGTAAACTGGGAAGAGACTCCATCTCACATGTCCCTCTCTTCACTCCATTGCAAGGTGCCGGGGGAGAAAGAGAACAGGTCTCCAGGGCTAAGGCAGCATGGGATTGCTGGTGTTGCAGCATGCTCTCCAGGAACCCTCAAGCCTTCCCTATCAGCTCTGCAGCATCAGAACAGCAGAGCCTGGATTGGAACAAGGGCAAGGCCTGTTTCCCACAGAATCCTTCCCTCAGGCCCGGAACATTTAGAGCAGAAATCCCTGTGGGAGTTAATGTTGCTCTAAAAAGAGCTGCCAAGGGGTGTCCAGCTTCTTGACAACACCACGCAAAGTGACCTGTTTGTAGAGATGCATAACGCCCTGCACAGATTTCCGTGAGAGGATTCCTCCGAGCAGTTGGGGGAGACAGGACCTTATTCCATACCTCTTGTACAGGGAGTGACTCTTGGAGGAATGGTATGGGATGGCTCTCTGATCACCTCTTCACTCTGCCTCCTCCCACCCCTACCTTTGGGGTAAGTCCATCACCTCCTCCTCAGTGCATGTGGGCTGGAAACAAGATAGGGCAGTAGAGAGGTTGCCCACTCAGCTGATGCACAGGAGGATCCATTGCAGCTCAAGTCCTCAAGTCCCATGTCTCTCTATTTCCTTGGCCACATGTATCGTGTCCTTTTCCTAGAGGCTAGTCCAGAAAAAGAGGACAAGAGCTCATTACTGCTACCACCTGAGGGATTTGTTGGGTTGAGATCAGCTGGTAGAAGCATGCAACAGCGACAGAATCTGGGACTTCAAGCCCCTAGAGTGACCTCTTACCTTTATAGACCTGCCCGTTCATCATACACAGCTATTTTAAAGTTTAGGGTGATAGTAAAGAGACCCATTTTCAACCCTTCACCACATAAGACAAAGCCTGCAGTATTCATCAATAACTATTTATATTTACTCTCCTGGCTCCCAAACTGCTTCTCCTCCCTACTGCCGCCAGTCACCTTCGAGTTCTCCCTCTTCTCTCCCCGGCTCTGCTCACTTGATTGCAGCAGCTCAGCGGATGGTCCAGCTTTGCTCTTTCACTTCCATTCTTCTTTCCTTCTTTGGATGGCTGCATTGAGCAGCCTGATGGAAATACCTGAGTCCTCTGTCTAGGCACGCAGGCCCAGCAGCTAAAGCCAAAGGCCCACTGACAGCAGTGGGAGATTAGCCTGGAGTGTCAGGAGTGGAGGCTTGGCCCATGCGGACCCCAAGCACTGAAGCTGCTGCCACCTACGTGGTGAATCCTCCAACCCATCGCCAAATGGCTCTTCCACATTCTGCAAACTGGCCTTGCTGGTTGACCGACTATCTAGAAGAAAAGAAATCCTTTGTGAGAGCAGGAGACTCTCTTCAATGCAGCACACTTTCCACGGCTCCCAGAGGGTCACAGTGAAACACCTGCGAGTCTCTAGGAGTCTCTCAAGGAGTTCCCTGCTCAATTACTTGGCACCCACTAGCAATGGTCTCTGACAGTGGCATTGCAAAGGGGAGCTCATCAGATGGTCCCTTCTATGGCTTCCTGAGTGGGAGGGAGGTTGGCCTTGACATTTAAGGCCTAGCTGTCAGAGTCAGGGCTCCTGGGTTCTCTGGCTTTGAAAGTGGGTGGAGTCCAGTGGTTGGAGCTGGACTGGTATCAGTACCATCTTCCTTCCTGCCTCTGTCAGTGACGTGGTGTGGGACCTTGCAGCCAGTTGCTTTCCATCCCTGTGCGTCAGCTAACAGAGATAATACTGACCCCCCTCAGAGGGGCTGGCAGGGGTCACTACCGTAATGACTCAAGTTGGAGTGAGTTGTGCCTTTGACACCGAAGTGCCCAGATTCAGTCCCCACGGATGCCCAAGGTGTCTATATATGGCCGTGGTTGTACTCACCTAGCATTACAGGCTGTTTAGCCCGGTCCTGTGTAGTGCATGTGCTCCTAGCCCTCTCTGGCACACAGCTCCATCACACACAAGAACCTGGCCCACCAAGGACAATCTATCAGCTCCCACCTGATGTTCAGCTCCAAGATGGATGGTGAGCCCTAGTCAGACCATAGAAAGACAGGGTGGTGTTTTTTGGTGGAAACTGCTGGAGCTTCAGCCTCTGTTCCTACCTCCACCGCCATGCTAAGGGCTTCAAAAGTGGTCCCTGATCCCAGGTAAACAAAGTAGCTGAGCTGAGGCCAGGGTGGGTGGAATTACTGCTGGGACTGATCCTAAGAGAAGAGCAGATTTCTCCTCTGCTCGAGGGAGATTCCCATAGGAAAAGCAGCTGGGTGGGGGCGGAGGTGGGGCCAATACAAGCACTACCCCTTAGCCCATGAATAGGAGGCAACTAGGACTTTGGGAGTCAAGGTACTGGTGTATCTTGCTGGAGGGCAGAAAAAGGCATTGGAGAAATTGTACAAAAGTCAATGTCACGGCTGGGTCAAGGGCAGCCAGACCTACTGGTCAGAGCCAGAGTCCACATTCACATGACAGGAGTCAAGAGTCAGCTGGGTCAGGATCCTGGAAGATCAGAAGCAGAAGACAAACTTGGGATCACAACCACAAATCAGATGCCAGGAAATCAAGCCAGGGGAGTGGCAGCAGAAAGAGGCAGCACTCGGTCCAGAACAGGGAGCAGCCCTGGTGTTCAGTCAGCTTCCTGTTCCTGCTGCTGTCTTAAACAGGGCCAGGGGGCCAATTAGCTTTCCTGGGAATCCTCCAGTAGGACCTCAGGAGTAGAGCCTCAAAGTGGGGCTGAACTTCATGGGTCCTAGGTAAACAATTTCAGCAGGTTTCCAGGTGGAGGGTTGGAGAGTGGCTGCTCCCAAAAACTAGGTCTCTGTACCAGGGCTGGGATCCAGGGAATAGGGAAAGCTCCCAACCAGGATATGTAGCAGGAGCCCCCTGTTTGTTGCAAGAGCCCCAAGTGGCAGGAAGAATGAACGGTTCTTACCTCCAGGAGATGCATGGGATCTTCCATCTGAGCCTCAATGAGACCCATGTTGCTTGGTTTGACAGGATGAAATCATCTGTCCCCACTGCTCCCTGAGCTGGGCTGGCTGCAGCATATATCTGTGTGAGAGGCTAGGACACAGCCTGAAAAACAGATGTGACAATCAGGGTTCTGTCACCCCAGGGGGAGAACAGAGGGTCTGAACCCCAAAGAATAAGCAATTGAATCAATTGATTCAATGCAGAATTATTGTGCCATACAGGTACATCATAAGGTCCTCTCATGGATTGGTAACTGGATAAACATTGCTCTGCACTGACTGCCCTGACCACGGGTGGCCCAATGGCTCTCAGGTAGCAGGACACATTGGAAACGTGGATCATCCAGTCTCTCATTTCCAGGCTTCCCCAGGGTTAAGGTAGAATTCCTGCTGCCCTTGCCCATTCTGCTCACCTCCAAGATGTGCTGGAGTTTGTCTGTGCTGGGGGTTGCTGCGAGCTCTTCAGCATGGCATCCATGTCTCTGGGCAGGCCTTCTTCAGAGCCTGTCAGCGGAGAGAGACCATGGGTCAGGTTATGGAACCTGGGGCTACACCTGCCAGGATGACAGCTGGCTCTGCAGTCCAGAGCAGCTCTCTGCAGAGGGCCTGGTGCACAGCAGGATAGGGAACAGGCAATCTGCTAGGGATGGGAGCTAGGCTTTGTGGCAGAATCCAGGAACCAAAGCACAACATCTGCAAGGAAGGGATTCCCCACAGAGGGGAAATATCATCTCCCATGGAGGGGGAGTCTCCCCCTGACACCTGATTAATCCTATGGCCTGTTCCCATCTCTGCCCACCGCACCCCCAACTTAGCAGCTCCAGCTACCGAAGAGAGAAAGAACCAGAGGCCTTCTTGCTCCTGGGACAGAGGAGTAGGTTGATGATCTACCTGGATGTGAGTGTTGGCCTTCCCCATGCCCATGCCCATGGTCTATATTCCATTCAGGGCAGCGCACAGGAACTACGATTCCTGTTCTGGATCTAGGGGTGGCTTCTGTTTGCTGGCAGGGGACTGTACATGAGACCTTGCAGTTGTGGGGTGACACAGGCACTAACATTAGCATGGAAGTTTGGAACAGGGCAGAGGCCTGTGTGGGGCAAGGAGGGTGGGGATTTGGGAAGCAAGAGCAGAGGATCAAACACTTTCTTAATGTGGGTCAGGATGATCCCCATTTCAGAGATAGAGAAAGTGAGGCACCAGGTGAGAGAGTGATCTGGCCAGGATCACGTTACCACTCAGTGGCAGGGCTGCAGTACAACCTGTTCCCTGCTCTCATCACTGGACCTTGCTCCCTTCTGACCACTCCAGCCATCCTCTCCCATAGGCCATCCCCACCACTCTCCAATACCAGGCTGTTTTCATGATGGAAGCAGGTTTGTAACAGAGTTCACTCACCAAGAGGTGCCCCTTCCTGGCAAGGCCTGGTGTCACAGCTTTCTTGCTGGGCTAGCACCCCCACCAATAGTCGCAAGGGCACTCTGGCAGTTTTTTTGGCTGGGAACTCAGCCCTTCAGCCAGGTGACCATCTTTTAGTCCACTCCTTCCTGGGTCACGCTCATCCCAAACTAAAAGTCCAAAAATGTCTTTAACAGAAACAAGGTCTTCAGTCCCTTTGGGGGCTCTTCCTCAGCCTGACTTTGGCTCGGCCTACCCTTGCTGGTTTTGGTAGCCCTTTCTATGGCCTTGTACATCCCCTTCCTTAGAGACCATGGGAGAACCAGTCCTACTCTGGATTCTAGGTTCTGCCCCAAGGCCCTGTACTGAACAGCTAGGCCTGCTCCTGTACCTTTGCTGTGGTTTTCCCCTCAGGTGGAGCTCACTCTGTAATCCATTTGACCTAGCTCCAGGCTTTATAGCCCACAGGCCAAGCCCCCCATTATATACCCTCCTCCTTAGAACCTTTCCCCTGGGGGAAAAGTTCTATTCTTGTCCAAGCTTCATCCCTCATCATCTCGTCGCTGTCATCAGCTGCGCACTTGTACAGCCTGCACGCACGTCTCCAGCTCCCCTGCCAGCTCGCTCACCAGAATAAAGAGGCAATCCTTCTCTTCCGCAGTATCCCAACGCTCTTCCTGCAGCCACTCATTCTCATTAACCACTGCCTGCACAGCCTGTTCTGAAGCCTTTAGCTTCTTCTGTAGCCTTTTTGCTACTGCTGCTGCTGTATCCCCCCAAAACCTTTTCCATCAGGGTCTGAGAACCCACCATGGACTGCTCCACTCTTGTGTTTGTCCCTACTTCAGTCTGCTTTGTCTCTGGGCCACCATTTTGTCCTTCACCTCCCTGCAGCACCCGACAGGGTGTGTTGGTGGAGGGTCTGCAAGGTTAAAGGCCATCTCTGCCACCTCCATGTTGCTTGCCTCATATGGGTTTCTGTTAGAGGACACCTCCTTTCTTTCTAACTTCTTGGGGCCCTGGCCCCTCCTTTTGCCACTCAGCAATTTCCTAAGCAGGCCGTGTCTTTTGATATGGTCTGCTTCTCTGAACCAAAAACAAAGAACTCTTGTCCACATCTTGGCATTAGGCCATGCTTGTACACTTTCTCATGCCCTGCTCTCCTGGGCTAACCTTCTCAGCACAGCCCAGGCATGCTCTCCGTGTCTGCTCTTTTTGTCCATGGGCATACAGATCCTGGGTTGATTTCCCTTTGCAGGATCTCTCACAGATATTGCTGCTGCTGAGTCTGTAGCTCCGCCTGCACTTCCTTCTGCTTCTGTTGGTTTTTTAGGAGCTGCTGGAGAAACCCCTAGAGCTGGTTTGGCTGCTTAACCAGTCCCTGGAACTGAAGTGGGAAATCCAGTGACCAGCTTGGTCCCTTGATACACCCGCTTGGGAGAGCAGACCTTCGTTCAGCAACCAAGACTTCTAACAGCCCTCACGGATCACAGGGGAAATTCAATCCTCCTGACTATGCCAATCATAAATGAATCTACTCATCGTTACGTGTCCCCCTGGTGGCCAGGCATGGCACCACAGCCCTCTCGCTGGGCTAGTATCCCCCATCCATGGTCGCTCCAGCCCCATGGCAGGTTCTCTGCCTGGTAACTCAGCCTTCCGGCCAGGTCACCCTTTAGTCCACCCTTCTGGGGCCCAGCTTGTCTCACATTAAAAGTCCAAAGAGGTCTTTCCACAGAAAGAAGTCCTTCTGCCATCGCTGGGGCTCTTGCTCAGCCTGCAGACCCCTTCTGGGCTTGGTAACCCTCTCTGGGTGTGTGTACGCCCCCTTCTTTGGGGCCAGATCAGCAGTCCCTGCACACTGAATCCTCCCATTCTCTCTAGAGTGGCTCCAGCCCTGCCAGCAGCAGGACAAGCTTCCCCCGCCCATGTGCCTCAGCCCTGGCTGGTCAGTCACCATCATCCGTCAGTCCTTGGCCTCCCAGGCTGCCAGTGATGGGAGCAACTCTGGGTGGTGGCTCTGGTGACACGGACACTAAGCCACTGGGAACTGGGTGTGGCCCTGTGGGACAGGAGAGGCTCACAGAAGGCACTTAGGGGACTTTGCTGCCCTTCCCAAGAGCGATAGCGCCATGTCCTAATAACATAAGTCCATGAGGAGGTAACGCTTGTCATTAATTAGCCTTGCTAAAGAGCTGGGTTGGAGCTGCTCTGGGGACAAGTTGGCTCCCTCCTGCTCATGGAGGTGAATTCATCTCCCTTCCCAGTAGTACCTGCTCTGACTCTCACTCCGCACCAGGCTCTTTGCTGCCAGGCCAGCCAATGGCCATAGGATGGGAATGAGGCTTGGGCCCCGCCCCAGTCTCCTGAGTCTAATGCAGCTGCTTACCTTGTCCCCCGCCAGCTGCTGGGCTTCCCCCAGGAGGGAGTAGGTGAGGAGCAGCCCAGCCTGGCAGACACGCAGCAGGGGGTTGTGGATGGCCAGCAGTGCCGTCCGGAGGAAGGAAGGATCTTCTCTGCCCCTCCGAGAAGAACTTTCCAAAGACCTCAAACCAACAGGACGTGGGGCATTAGCAGATGGCCCCGAACCAGGCTCCAAATCCTGGGGCTAGAACAGTTTCTCCATCTAGTGGCCCCAAGAGGCAGCCACTGCAGGGGACCCAGCCACCCCCACTCCCTGAGCCGTCTCATGCCCTGGCAGAGTGTCCTTACCTCCCCCACCCTGGCTGTGTTCCTGTAGCCCAGGAGCCTGCTGTCCTGGTGCCAGTCCCAGCACCACAAATCTTCAGCCTCATGGATGGTCAGCCCGGGGAAAGAGAGAGACATGCACACGCACACACACACACACACACTTACTTATTCTGGTTGCAGTGCTTGTGTCCTTGCAATCCCATTGGTGGCTGCACAGTGGGCACAGTCCTTGCTGTGTGCCTGGCCCAAAAGAATTGCAGGGGGTGGTGCAGAACACAGAAAGAGAGAGAGAGAGGGAGAGAGAGAGAGAGAGACTCATCCTCCAGCCAGGGTCAGTCTGAGAGAAATTGGCTGGGGCCCCAGTCTCACTCTTCTATCAGGTGCCATTTCCCAGCTGGGTTCCTTACCCCTCTGGTGCAGGAGCACCTAGTAGAGCCGGTAAACCCCCTCCCTGGCCTGCCGGATGATGTCCTTGGCTGGGTCACCGATGAACACAGCCAGCTGTGCCACATGGTGACCCATCCTGGGGAATTCTGCTGAGCTCTAATGGAAGGGAGAGGGGACTCCATCAGCATTTTCCTGCAGTTCCCAGTCCCCCCCAGGCCAGGACTCTCCTTCCCCATAGCCCCTCTGCAGGAGATGCTAGAGGATAGGAGCTAGAGCTAGACCCTTAATTTTGTCTGCCCACAAGGGAGCCTGGAGCACAGGGATGTGGCCAGGGCCCTCCATGAGGATTTGCTGCTCCAGGATGACAGGAAGGCATGAACCTGAAGCATGGTCCCCTTCAAACCCCTGAGTCCCCACTTAACCAGGACAAGAAGAATTTGACTCAAGCCAAGCTCATTCTCTGCTCTGACTCTGCCTCCCCAAGAGGAACACTCCTAACCCACAGCCCCTGCAGCAGCAGATCCTACAGCCCCTCGGAGCCAGCCCACCCATGCCTGGAGTCAGGAAGCTGGGGTCAGAGGCCACTTATGTCAAACTCAGGGAGGGTGCTGGTGGATCTGAGCAGGGCCGTGCTGCTCCTAATGGCCCTGGCTCTCTCTTGCCGCACCCTGGACACAATCCAGTAGTTAATGTGCTGTGGGGAAAGGAGGCAGCTCAGGATGAATGGGCAGGGGCATGTGTTGTGCTAATGAGCCCCTCCCCATCCCCAGTGGGCTGAGACATTGTGTGGGGGTGGAATATCTGAGTCATTGATCGCAGAGCTTTAGAAGGGGATTGTGGCCCCCAGGATGATGCTTGTATCCTGCAGGTCACAACTTGTCATTGTCTCTCTAGATTGGGACAATGCTCGGTGTCGGGGCTGGTCCCATCCTCTCTGAACTCCTGATTCCTGAACAGCTCACCAGGAAGGAGACAGACCCCTCACCCCTCCCACGCTCTCAAGTCCTTGGCTGGATGAAGGGACTGAGTGTGAGCACAATCCCCCCAGGAATCTCAGGGCCCGTTGGAGAGAAGGGCTGATTCTCCGGGGTCCTCCTGTTTCTCTAGGAACGAGCCTGTGACTCTTCTCTGAGGGCCATCTCATGGAGCTCACAGGGTTAGGGGGTTCAGACTCTCACTCCCCAGGCCAGCCGGGACCCTGTGGTTCATGCTCAACAGAACCAGGCAGAGCTCTGGCTTAAAAAGTCCCAGCTCCTTCCTCTGTCCTTCAAGGAGGAAGGACCTGACACTGCATTGCACTGACTGCCCTGACCAAGGACAGCCCACTGGGGGCCCAGCTAGGAGGACAGACTGGAAAATGGATCTAAGAGTTAAGGTAAAATTGCCCCACCCATCTCATGGGGCTCACCTCCAAGATGTAGTGGAGCCTGGCTGTGTCTGGGGACTCTGCCAGCAGGTTCCCCAGCATGGTATCCAGGAGGTCTGGCAAGACAGTATGCAGATCCTGCAAAGCAAGGGAGAGCCACGGGTCAGAGTTAGGGAAACTGGGGCTACACCTTCCACAAGATGGGAAGAGGGGTCTCTGGGAAGCACTGGTGAGACCCCCAAACGCATATCCTGGCCTCTCTCATTCACATCCCACTACAGGCAATTAGCAAAGATATGTGGCAGGATGACAGCTGGCTCTTCAATCCATGATTTTAGCATGATCTACCTGGACTTGGGTGGTGTCCTTCTCCGTGCGCAGGGTGAAGACGGTGTGTAGGGCAGCTCGAAGGAGGTGGGTCTCCAGTTCTGGCTCCAGGGCAGGTGTCATGGTGCTGGCAAGAGAAAGGAGCCGGTATTAGACTGTGCAGTGCGGGGGTGGGACTGGCACCAACATGGGGGTGAAACTGCAGGGAAATAGGCAGAGGCCAGCGAGAATAGAAACTGAGGCACCGAGCCAGGGAATGATAAGGCCAAGGTTTCCCAGACAGACAGTGGCAGGGCAGGAATAGCGCCTGTTCCCTGGACCCTGCTGCCCCTCCTGCGTCTGATCCTGGAAGTGAGCCTCTCCCCAAAGCCATTGCAATGTTACTGGAGTGAAAAGAACAGCACAGCAGGAGAGAGGGAACCTTCCCATCACCTCAGCCAGAGGAGCCACCCTTGGGAGGTGACCTGGGAGTGGGAGGGACAGTGACTCCCAGCCCTGGGCCTGAGCAGCACCTGGGTTAGGGGAACCGGGCAAGAGGGTCTCGGTACCTGGGGTTCCCCACAGCAATCAGGGAGTTAGCGAGCACGGCGCCGGGTGGAGAGTTATCAGGCAGCTCCTCAATGAGCTCCTGTGAGACCTAAAGGAGTGTGTTAGATTTGGGCCTCGCTGACACTTCCTAGTGAGAAGATTACACAGCCAGCCCCCCACACAGCTAGCAGGATCCCCCTACCTGCCTCCCACTCCTCCCATTCCCGCCCACTAGTGACCAATCTCAGAATTTCTCCCGTCTCTTCTCCCCAATCTTCAGCCCCAGCAATCCCTGCCCTCAGCTGCCCCTCCAGCACCAGTCATCCCCCATTCATTGGCCCGGGAAGACCCCTGCCCCTCCCATGTCTCTGTCCTCCCTCCAGCTGCCAGGCACGGTGTCTCGCTCACCACAATCCTCTCCACCACAGCCGCCTTGCAGCACTGCGGCTCCAATGTGTCCTGCCCCCTCCGTTGTGCAGCGAGACACGCGGGGTGGGTGGCGTGCAGGAACATGAGCTGCTGGGCCTCATTCTGCACCCACCAGGAGTGGGTTTAGGGGAGAGAGAGCCAGGTAGCCAGGGACCTCCCTGCCCCACCCACGCCAGCTGCAGGACTCAGGCCTGAACGGATAGTGGGGACCCGCCCATTGTCCAAATCACCCACGACTCCCACACAAGCAGGGTCAGAGCTTGTGTGGGGAGGAGACCCTGGCTGGTGTGTGACAAACACCCCCATCTTGGGGGTCCCAGATCATGGAGGAGAAAGGTCCCCATTGGGGTGGTGGATCATGAGAGACAAGACCCTCTGCAGGGGGTGGGGATGCTAGGAAGGGGCAGGACAATCTCAGTTCCAGCCCAGATGGGGAACGTTTGTACCTTTTCTTGGCCCTGGAGCCGCTCTCAGATGTTTTTGAGAGCAGCCTCCTCTGTGGCCACGTCCACCCATTCCTCCTCCTCCTCCTTGGAGTCCCTAGGGGTCCCTGCACAAGGGAGAGAAGGGGACAGGGTGACTCCTGATGCCACTCGGGGGAAGGACAAGGCATGATGGGGCAATGTGCCCCCTTCCCACCTCTGGGATCTAGGGTAGATCGGGCCCCACACTCTCCTCTCTCAGTGATGCCTTCAGCCCACTACTTCTTCAGGAGCCCATAACAAAGAGACCCCCTCACTCACTCACTGTCCTGGTCTCCCTGTGAGCACCAAGGACCAAAGTGACCAAAGCATCTAGTGTCAGTGGGGTTCACATGGCTCAGGCCAGACACCTGGGCTGGGGACCCGCCCCCATAGCACTGGTCAAGGGCCTGGGCCCAGGGTGTTCACAACCCCCTCCTCGAGCCCAGCCTGGCTCCTCACCTGGAACAAAGCAGCGGTGCCCATTGGCCTTGCTGCTGCCCGAGTCCCAGGCGCTGCTGCTGTCCCATGGGGAGCGGGCCGAGCTGCTGGTGCTGGGACAGAGATCCTCCACCTTCTGCCCTGGGGAGGCTGGAAGGTCCCCAGTGACCGGGCAGGGCAATGCCTCCTGCTGGAAATCAGGGCTGGGCTCCTGGGGCAGGTGTTACCCACACAACAAGCCCCAGAGCCACCCTGCCCGCCCAGCCGCACCCTGGGCCAGCTCCATTTCGGCCTGGCTGGGGCCTCTCCCACCTCAGCACCTGCGCTGGGAGTGGGTTTCCTCCACCAGAAGGCTGGGCCCCCCACCTCCTGGCCCGACTGGGAGCTCCTTCCCCGCCAGCGGGGACAGAGGGGTCGCTCTGCTCCTTGGGAAGATGGCAGCTGCTTCCCTCAGGCTCTGGGGCCACCAGCAGAGCATTCTTCCTAAACATCCTCAGGAGTCTGGCCATCCTGGAACCAAGTGGGGAGCAGGCGTGAGTTTGGGGTCAAGGGAGCCTCTCACTAACCAGCCTTTTTGGTCCCTCCCCATCCCTGCCCCAGCCAGAGCAGCTCCTCCTCCCCTGACAGGGGTTCAGGGAGTGCAAGCTACACACACTGGCAGGAGTTCATTGCATGATCTGCTCCCAACATTCCCCCTTGTCATCCCTGGTGCTGCAATACCCGAGGAGTCTCTTCCTTTTCGAGCACTGGGGTCAGTCAGAAAGACCATTGGTCACTTTGGTCAAGCAGCTGCCTCCTGCCATCCCAGGCCACACTCCCACCCCCAGGCTAGAGAAGGAACAGAACCCAGGAGTCTGGACTTCTCCTGGGAAACCATTCCCCATGTCAAAGTCCCTAGGCATAGCAAGCCCAGGGCCCCCTCGTTTCCCATTGATTTCCATGCTCAGCAGCTCACAATGTCTGGCCCAACTCAGAGACTCTCAACCTGGGGAACAGTGTCCCACAAGTGAAGGGCTGGGAGTCCTATTGCCAGGACCTTTCTAAACACACTAGAGACAGCTCTGGAGAAGCCCCTCCCCGGTCTGAGAGTGAGGGGCTCCTGGGGGTGGTTTACAAACCCAATCTCCTATGGGAGAGATTCTCTCCCCCTCTTTCTGCCTCTCCCCAGACAGACAGGGGACGCCACAGAGGAACCCGAATGCCACTCACTTGCTCTAGGTGATGGCACGATGGATGGTGGATGTTCAGGGTCGTCAACTGTCCCTCACCCTCCTCCTCACTCTCCAAGGCCAAGGCAGGCTGGAGAGGGTGGTGACCTGAGGAGTTGCCCTGTCCAGCCAGCAGGTAGGGTGATGACACTGGGCGATCGACTGGCTGTGAAAACAAGAGTCTGTCTTATTGCCAAGGGACGGAGAAACTCAGCCAGCAGCAGGGGGTACAGGACATTTTCCTAGTTCAGAGGTGACAGCGCCTCCTGGCTCCTGACATCCTGGCACTTTACATATCCCAACCCTACTGTTGAGAAACAGGCCTGGAGAGGGGAAGCTACTGGCTCAGGGTCACATCAGGTGTCAGAGCCATGGATGGGACCCAGCTGTCCTTATTTCCAGGCCCCTTCACAAACCACTGCTGCACACTCCCTCCCACAGCTGGCCATTACAACCAGGCCCTCATGTCCGGTCCCCCTGCCTTTGAGAGGGAGTGTGCTCTGCTGTAGTGACAGGACCAGGGGATTGGGAGTCAGGATTCCTGGGTTCCATTGCTGATTTTCCTATTGGTTCCATTGCTGGTTTTCCTATTGACCTGGGGGATTTGGGGCAAATTGCTCCACCTCTCTATGGCTCAGTGGGAGTCAAATTCCTGAATGGGTGCTAAAACAGACAATGATTATAATTTGGCCCCAACTATTTCTTGTTTCTGTAGACCAGACATTTTAGCAGAGTTTAGAATTCCTTGGCACTCAATACCTGGAAATACCCCTTTCTCCTTTACAGAGGGCTTTAACGCCCCTTATCTCACCCAGGCTCACTGCTGCCCAGAGTTAGAAAACTGTCCCTATTCCCATGGGACAGATGGGGATCCTGAGGTACAGAGAAGGGAAGCGACCTATCCAAGGTCCCACACAGACAGGTGGTGGCAAAATCAGACACCAGTCCTGACTCCTTTTCCAACTAACAGACAAGAAACCCCACAGAGGCAGGGATACAGCCCAGGAATCCAGATGGTGGGAACATTCTCATGGAAACCATTTTCTCTCAGGAAATCCCATTCAAACTAAACCAGTTTGTTTCTTGAAATCATTACAAGTTGGATGAAAATTCTTTGCAAAAATATTTTGTTGCAAAACAAAAGAATCTCCTGTTCGTCACAGTGTGTTAAATTGTCTCGTTGCACACAAAGAGGAGACACTGTGATCTAGAAAATTAGGTGAGATGCTTCAGTCTGAGCTAAGTAGTTGCTGTTCTTAAGAATTTCAAATAATAAAATAGAACCTTCCAGCTATTATATTATGTCATAATCTGGTGTAACTAAACATGATAGAACACCTCATATTCTGCACTGCTCCTAATGACACTCTCCAATGGAACCCCATCCTCCACCCACCCTAAGGTAGGTAGGAGGGGATTGTTATCCTTGCTTGACAGAGGGAGAAACTAAGGCTGAGAAAGGAGAAGTGTTACACATCCAGTGAGTGGCAGAGTTGGGAATAGGACCCAGGAGTCCCGCCTTTCAAATTAACCATCACATCTTGAATTTCATACATTGAATGATCAGAATAAAGTGCTCTGACATGAGCTGTAAACCAACAATTATTCATAGTAATTCTTTGGCAAGTAATTTAGAAGAACTAGAATGTTAGGAGAATCATGTACTGCTCAGAGATAATTAATGGAGAGAAGCATCAAAATTTTTCAAACATATAATTGGTTATGACTTATTTGCTTGGTCTTAAAAGAGAACAACAAGGACCTGAGTCTCCTCCCTGCCAATATCCCCCCGCTCAGCTAACCAGTGTTGAGACTTTGGTGGGAGGCTGAGGGGTCTCATTAAATAGCCCAAAGAATGGCACAGGTCACCACAGAAGGGGAATAAAATTCTGCCACCTCAATCTAGTGTTCTCCATGCCTAGAATTCAGCTGGCACTAGGTTGATCACACCCAACAGGTTCCAAACCTCTCAGAGGCCCTTACCTTCTAAACAGAGGTGTCTGTTTTCTAGCTAAATCAGTAAAAGGAAAGGAGAAAACTCCAAAGAGGGTCCTCCTCACGCTCATGTATGTGTAACTGAATTCTCTCTTGATCCTCAAGGAGAGGCCTTGAGAAGGAGACTTGCTACGGAAAAGCCACAGGGTGTCAGAGGTTGCCCCTGCCCTGCATTCCTGTCCTGCCTGGCTGATGTCAGGGTCACATGTGAGGTCATCACCTCCCCACCACCTTTGCCAATACCCTGAGGCTCTGCCAAAGGCTCTTGTGATGTCACTGCCAAATCCATCCTTTCCTTGCAGCGCTGATGTCCTTCCCTGGCCAGCCCCTTTGGATGTTTGAGCTGCTTCCCCTGGATCAACCCACTCAATGACTCTTCATTCTGGGGATCAAACAGACTACACAGTAAAACATCAGAGGCTGCTCTCCATGAGACACTCAGGTTTTCATAAATTAGTAGACTGTATGGCCAGAAGGGATGATTAGAGCATCTAATCTACCCTCCTGCTTATCCTAGGCCTCTTGTATGTCAGAAGAGCTGGGTTTGGGGGGTTTTTTTTGATGAAAGCATCTTCCAGAAGGGCATCTTGTCTTCATTAGAAGACACCAAGAAATGGAGAATGCATCCGTTCTCTTGGTTGTTTGTGTCAATGATAAATCACACTCTTACAAATCTGGGTCTTATTCTAATGAGAATTTTTCTGATTTCTGCTTCCAGCCACGGGGTCTTGTTATGCCTTTCTCTGCGAGACAAAAGAGCCCTTTCACACACAGCATTTTATCTCCAGGGAGTCAAGCAACTCACCTCTCAATCTTCATTTATATAAACTAAACAGATTGAGCTTTTTCAATGTCTCACTATAAGCCATTGTCTCCATCCCTCAAATATGAATCTTTTCTGCAGCCTCTCCAGTTTTTTAACATAATTTTCAAAATGTGGACACAAGAACTGGCTTCGATATTTCAACATAAGTCTCACCAGTGCTGGATCACCTCCCTTTCCATACTCACTACTCTATCCATCCAAGGATGGCTTTAACCTTTTTTACCACAGCTTCACATTGACAGATCATGTTGAGCAGCTTGTCCACTATGGCCCCTAAATCCTTTTCAGAGTCACTGCTTTCCAGGGGACAGTCCCTGACAGTGCGGCCTGACTCCTTTGTTCCTAGAAGTATGGGTTTGCATATGACTTTATTAAAACCTTATTATTCAGTAAGTATTTTGGAAGAATTAGACCATGAGAGATAGAATCATGAACCCATTCACAGACAATGAATGGAGAGAAGCAACAAGAGTAATCAAATACATGATCTGTTAGGACTTGTTTGTTTGGTCTTAATAGAGAACAAAAGGACCCGAGTCTCCTCCCTCTCAATAATCCTGTGCTTACTCAATCAGTGCTTCAGAGTAGCAGCCGTGTTAGTCTGTATTCGCAAAAAGAAAAGGAGTACTTGTGGCACCTTAGAGACTAACAAATTTATTAGAGCATAAGCTTTCGTGAGCTACAGCAGTGCTGAGACTCTGAGAGGCAGGAGATTCAGAGTTCTCAGCAGATGGCCCAGGTCACCACCAGAGGGAACACTCTCAGAGCTCTACTCCAGCCCCACCTCTTTGTGAGGGCCTCTCACAATGAGAGGTTGGAGAGCAACTCCCCCCCCCATTCCAAACACACACACACACACACACACCCCCGCTCCTGGTGGTGGGAAGGGAACAGGGTAAAAGGACAAAGGATGCAAGAGATGAAGAGAAAGGAGGGAGGAATGGAGGAAGAGGGAAACCAAAAAGGAGAAACCCCAATATCCCCAGTGATTCTAAGGGACAAAGTCTTACGTGGGGAATAAAATTCTGCCACCTTAAGCTAGAGTTTTCCATGCCTAAAATTCAGCTGGCATCAGGTGGATGACACCCAACAGGTTCCAAACCTCTCAAAAGCTCTTACCTTCTAAACAGAGATGTCTGTTTTCTAGCAAAATCAGAAAAAGGAAAGGAGAAAACTCCAAAGAGGGTCCTCCTAGTGTTCATGTACGTGAACCAGAATTCTCTGTCAGTCCTCAAGAGGAGACCTCGAAAAGGAGACTTGCTGATGCAAAGCCACAGGGGTCTCCGAGGTTGCTACCCTCCTGTGCCCCTGTCCTGCCTGGCTGATGTCATCATCTCTCTGTGAGGTCACCACCTCCCCACCACCTTTGCCCAATAGGCTGGGGTCCTGCCAAAGTCTCTTGTGATGTCACCGCCACACCCACCCCTCCCCTTCAGGACTAATGTCCTGCTCCTGGCCAGCCATATTGGATGTTTGAGCTACCCCCTGTGGATCACCCCACTCAATGAGTGTTCATTCTGGGAAGCAAGTTGGCTGCACAGTAAAATATCTGAGGCTGCTCCCATGCTACACTCAGTTTTTCATAAATTAGCAGACTCTATGGCCAGAAGAGACCATTAGAGCATCTAATCTGACCCCCTGCATATCACAGGGCCCCTGTATAGCACAGGAGCTAGTTTTTGACCAGATTCAGTCCAGAAAGGGATCTAGTCTTCATTAGAAGATATCAAGAGATCGAGAATCCCCATCACTTCCCTTGGTGGTTTGTTCCTTTGGTGAATCATCCTCACTGTTGAATATTTGTGCTTTATTTCTAATATGAATTGGTCTCTTTTCAATTTCCAGCCACTGGGTCTTGTTATGTTTTTCTCTGCTAGATTAAAGAGCCCTTTAATACCCAATATTTTCCCTTCATGTAGGCACTTCAGCACTTCAATGAAGTCATCTCCCAATCTTCTTTTTTCTAAGCTGAACAGGTGGAGCTCTTTCAATAGCTCACTAGAAGGCATTTTTCTCCAGCCCTCAAAATGTTTTGTGGCTCTTTGCTGTCCCATCTCCAATTTCTCAACATCTTTTTCAAATGAGGACACCAAAACTGGATGCAGGATTCCAGTATCACTCTTTCTGCTGCTGTGTCACCTCCCTATCCTGTTCAAAGCCCTGCTCATACGTCTAATGATGGCTTCAGCCCTGTTCACCAAAGCATCATACTGGGAGCTCATGTTGAATGGCTTGCCCACTATGGTTTCTAAATCCCCTTCAGAGTCTGTAAGTGTGGCCAGCATGCTTTGTTGCTAGATATAGGACCTTACATTTGGCTCTCTTCAAACTTGTTTTGTTTGAATGGGTCCATCTTACCAAGAGATCTGGATCACTCTGGATCACTGCCCTGTCCTCATCATTAATTACCACTCTGCCGGTATTTTGTGACCTACCAATGTTATCAGCAGTGATTTTGTATTGGCTTCCAGTTCATGGATAACAATTATTTTTGAAGAATTAGTCCTTGAGAGCCTCTTCAGATCTCAAGTGCCCAGTACCTGCTCCCCACTGCACAGTGAGAGAAGGCCATCCAGCCCCATTGTTCCATAGTGGCTAAGCACAGAACAAACACACACTTAGGAGTAGTGTTATTCATATGCTCTGAACAACACGTAGGGATCAGCAGCTTACAAATACACTATAGACCGATAGCATAGACACGCCCCAACTGTCTCTCAGCCTCCCATCCTGTAAAATGGGGAGAATAAATGAAACCTTGATTAACTCTGTTTTATAGTTGGGGAAACTGAGGCACACAGCGGCAAAGAGATTTGCTCATGGTCACAAAGCCAGGAATAGAAAACGGCAGGTCTGCTGATAGCCAGTCCTGGGTACTAGCCCTGGTTATCCTGGCCTCTGCTCCAACTTCAGTCACTGCCCAAGTAGACGTTTTCTTCTTCTCCATGTTCCTTTAACTTCACGTCACTGCAGAAGAAAGATTTTCTGTCAGCCAGCTGGCTCTAATGCATGTGGATGTCGTTCCAAAAGACGTGCTCTGGCTCAGTCACATGTCATGGGTTTGCTGGAGGAACCACTCGGTGACATCTAGGGCCCGAGTTATACAGGAGGGGTGATGAGATGGACATAATGGTCCTTTCTGACCTTAACATTTTTCTGCTGCTAGGCAGATAACTCTGGTCTTATTTTCCCTCATTCACTTTCAGCTGGAATAATTTAAATCCAGTCCAAAAGATGTCCTCTGCCATTGTCTCCTCAGCATCTTTCATAGCAAACAGTTACTGTTAGCTCACAGGCTTCCAGTTTCAATCTGTCCCAGGGTGAGATGGCCATTAAAAGGGTTGGAGCTCATCTGCACCTACCTCAGATTATGCAGCTCTCCAGGTGAAGGGAATAAGTGTGGGGGTCACGTGACAAGGAGCAGCATGTGACTAGGAACCAGGCCTGCTGGGAGATATAAGGGCAGCCTGTGCTCAGCCAGGAGAGAGACCCCAAGGGGAGCAGGCCTGGGATGGGCTTGGATAATCCTTTAAAGGTCAGGGACAAGGCAGGAAGGGGCCAGGCTGAGCACATTGGACAAGATCCTAGGAGAGAAAGACAGGGAAGTTTAGGTGCACAGCAGGATATGGAAGAGCCAAGTTGGGAAGGATGGGTGCTGGCCTTCTGGGCAGAGTCCAGGAACCAAAGCACAGGATGAAGAAAGAAAGGACCTCTCATGGAGGGACAAAGTAATCTCCCCTGGAGGGAAAAGGATCTCCCTGCCATTTCTTAACCTCATGGGCTGTTCCCATGCTCTGCCAACCCCACTCCTATCTCAGCAGCTCCAGCTGCCTGAGGGAACAGGGACCAGAGGCCATCCTGCACCTGGGACAGAGACGGGGGTTGATGATCTACCTGCACATGGTGAACATGGTGCAGGTCAGAGCTCAGGATGTGATTGCAGCTCCAGACCCAGGGGCAGCTTCTGTTTGCTGGCAGGAAATTGTGTATGAGCCCTTGCAGGTTGGGGGGTGAGACAGGCACTAACATGGGCATGGAAGTTTGGGGATTAAGGCAGAGGCTGGGTTTGGGCAAGGAGGGCAGGGACTTGGAAAACAAGAGCAGAAGATCAAACACTTTCTGCATGTGGGTCAGGATTCTGCCCACTTGAAAGAGGGAGAAAGTGAGGCTCCACGTGGAAGTGGGACCTGGCCTATTTGGCTGAGCATCTGAATAATCGCTACAGTGAAAATATAAAAGCTATTAAGTGCTAGAAGATGATTCATCAGGGAATTGGAGAGTTCAAGGCTGGCCAGAAAAGGAGCCATGTGTGGCATAAACCAATATGTGCTCTGCCACCTCACTGGTCTTGGAGACAGGGGTATGTCTTTTAGACGGGGGTTAGAGGATCTTTCTCTTAGATACACAACCGTCAATAGTTGGGAACACAAACCTTATTTGTAATTTTGCTCACTTGCCCTGCTAGAAACTCCACCCATTGTGAACCAGGACCAGGAACACTATTCCACTGTCATGTCTACATGTACCTGCGCACCTGCAGATTGCAGCTGGCACATGCACTGGTGCTGGCGCTGGTGCTGTGACATGAGCTGGATGAACCACCCTTCTGGTCCATATACCCAGCATTCACTCCCTGAGCAATCAGTCCTGCTCCCTGCTCCTCCTCTCTTCATCCAGGCACCCCTGGAGCAGTCTCTCTTCATGGACCGTGTCCCTCTCCTCCTTGGCTCTTTTGAAAGCAAGTGCTCTGTGCTCCTCCTTGCTCCTGTCTCCAAAAGATCCTACATGGTCCTTCTACTTCTGGACCACTGCTGGAATGAAACAGATTCATTGTATTTCCATGGGGGAGGAGGGAGAGGAGAGAAAGAATCCCGCACTTTGCTTTCTGTCTGCCCACAAGGCCATGATTTGCAACATTGTGGAATGCTTCTCTATCACTCTTCCATAAACTCTCATGTATACTCCATCTCACTTCTGCCTTTGGAAGATTCACACATGCACAAGCCCAACCGATGCAGGTGTATGAGTAACACTGATTTTATATAAGAACAGAAGAATGGCCATACTGGGTCAGACCAAAAGTCCATCTAGCCCAGTATCCTGTCTTCTGATGGTGGCCAATGCTAGGTGCCCCAGACGGAATGAACAGAACAGGTAATCATCAAGTGATCCATCCCCTGTCGCTCATTCCCAGCTTCCGGCATACAGGGGCTAAGAACACCATCCCTGCCCATCCTGGCTAATAGCCATTGATGAACCTATCTTCCATGAATTTATCTAGTTATTTTTAAACCCTGTTATAGTCTTGACTTTCACAATATCTTCTGGCAAAGAATTCCACAAGTTGACTGTGCATCAATCTGTTGATTTTACTTTAAATCAATACAAAAAGATTAAGATGCTGGATCTGGCTGATACAGGATTGGCTGAAGTCACGTTTTGGGGACATTTACCAATATTGGCTCTGACTTTGTTTGTGGCGGGGAAGCCCTTAATATTTTAGATATATTGGAAAACCTAGTAATTTTCCAAGCAAATGGTGGGATCCCATCAAAGTATGCAGAGGAGCTATTCAGGGAAATTGTGTCTGAACAGCACATCAATGAGTGCTAAGGTTTATTAAGCTACCGGGGACAAGAGGAGGGTGGTCTATAAAAATTCTCTCTACCCAGAAATCTGAAAAAGTCATCTAGAATTCATGCTCCATAAAAAACGTCTGAACATCCCCTCCTGGAAGGCGAAGGGAATCAGGAGGAAAATTAACAAACTTTTGGATTAGAATGCAGCATTCTGCAGGCAGCAGAGTGGATTCTCCCCAACTCTCCTCCCAAACCTGGCAACTGAAAAGCCAGGACCACACAGGGCAAAAGAATGCCTGCTGCATTAAGCATCATCTAAAGTCACCTTCCAAGGAGTTAAGGAGAAACCAGGATAAAAAAGGATTCAAAATTCACATTGTCTCTGCTCAGTGGGTAATAATTTGTGACCCAAAACATCTGTAACATTAGATCAATGTAACCAATATAACAAAAAGCCATGACCTCAGCCAGCCCCACCCCAACACACCTGCAGGGGATACACAGACTGGGGGAGGATTTAAAAGGGAGCAGAACAGCTCACTTGTGGGCAGACTAGGCAAGAGGAAGGATCTCTACCTTGCAGGTCCTGAGGGAAGGTAGGAGCTCTTCCTCAGCAACTGCCTGAAGGTCCCTCCCTGAGGGAAGGAGGGACCTGCTTCTATTATACCCAGAGAGGAAGGCATTTCCCCCTCATGGCTAAACCAGTTGTTGGGTATTGATTCCCTGGCTTTTGTTTATGGACTACCCTGGAAGGGGAGAAGTTTGGAACTGGCCTGGCTGGAGTGCCAAGTCCTGAGATGAGGCAACTGTCACCCCAGGAGGGAGAGAGCTGCTTTGGAAATTTAGCCCTTTCAATGCACCAAATGTAAATATGGCTGGTTAGGGCTGTCCTCTATTGGTCCAGTCCTGATTACTGGCCCTAGGGCAACTGCTAACATCCAGTCTAGTGAACTCTTCATTTTTCTTCACCATAATGAGGCCCACAATAGAGTCACCCCTAGCTGGGTTCAAAACTTTGTGTTAGAAAAAGTATCTATAATTTTTTTAAATCTCCAAGGATGATTTACTACTGGTTATGTGAGACTTCTCCCCCGGTCTGTCTCCCATTAGGAAGTGCCCCATGCTAACCCAATTGTCTTCCCACAAATCACAGACAGGTGCTAAAGGAGAACCTGAACCTGCTCCCTGGTTTGGCTTCAGTGAACTGTACCAACCCCGTACTGGTTCCCCTGCTAGGCTGGGTGAGTTAGCAGATTGATCCCCATCCATTCAAGGCCCTGGGGTTCTCAGTAACCACGAACTTTAAACAGGTAATGATGTGTCTGATGTCCAGAGCCACCAAGCCCAGCACTTTAATCCTCTCTCCCCTCCCTATACGGGTTGTCACCAGCGTCACTAACATTCCAGTCAGACACATCGTCCCCCCAGGTTTCCCAGTTCTATCCACTTTCTCCTCCTCATTGAGAATTTCTAACTCCTCTTCCTTGTTGTCCAGATTGCAGTGCTAACAGCAGTGTTGCTTCCCGTCACGCGTGAGAGTCTGGCAAGGCACGTACACAGCAGCACAGCGTTCCCCTGACTCCACACTTGGAGGAGAGTTATCTGCAGAGGTGACATGTGGAGGGGGCATGTGGGGTCACCTGCCTGCACACCCTCCCCCACAGAGTTGCTACTTGGCTTGTACTCAGCATGCTCACGTGGACTGAGCATGCTCCATAACACCGCTGAAGCCAGCTGCCCTCATTCTGCCTCCCCACCCCCACTATAGGGATGCACAGATCATGTAAGCCAGGGAGAGACTCCAACTCACAAGCTCCATTTGCAAAAATAGGTTCTCAGGCCTGCTAGATTTGATAGCCATTAGCAGTGTGGAAAGCTGTAACTTCTAGGTTTTTTCCCCTGCTCTTTTTGGACTTGTGATGGGGAATACAAACCTCACACTGGGTGGTGAGACAGGCACTAATATGGGCGTGGCAGTTGGGGAATAGGGCAGAGGCTGGGGTTGGGCAAGGAGGGCAGGGACTTGGGAAGCAAGAGCAGAGGATCAAACACTTTCTGAATGTGGGTCAGGATTCTCCCCACTTCAGATAGGGGGAAAGTGAGGTGCCACGTGGGAGCGGGACCTGGCTGATTTGGCTGAGCGTCTGAATAATCACTATGGCAAAAATATAAAAGGTCTTAAGTGTCAAAAGAACATTCACCAGGGAATTGGAGAGTTCAAGGCTGGCCAGAAAAGGTGTAGTATATGGCACAAACCAGTATGCACTCTGCCACCTCACTGGTTTTGGAGACGGGTATGTCTCTTGCACTGGGGTTAGAGGATCTTTCTCTCAGACACACAACTGTCAATAGGTGGGAACAAAATCCTATTTGTAATTTTGCTCACTGGCCCTGTCACAAACACCACCCTCCAACCACTGTGAGCTGGAACCAGGAACACCATTCCACTGCTGCACAAGCATCATCTAAAGTCGCTTTCCAAGGAATTAAGGAGAAGCCAGGATAAAAAAGGATTGAAAATTCACATTATCACTACTAGGTGGGGTAATAATTCGCTAACCAAAATATGCATCTGCAGCATAGTTCAACGTACTGAATCGTTTCAGAGACAGCGCTTAGTGACTGATGTTTAATATACCTCTGTTCCAGAGTTCTTTTATTAATTATGTGTTATTTTTGGTTTATGGTTTTAAATGCATTTGGTCAAAGGAAAAAAAACCTCAACAACCTAAATTCCACAGACAAACAAAGATGCAACAATAGCCCACAGAGTCATTGGATACTGATTCCTGCCAAGTGACACGTATAACCTTTTGTAACCCTGATTTATGTCTATAACTGGGCCAACAAGTAAATATCAGTCTTGTACCAACTTTCCTATGAGTCAGACCTCTATTAAAGTCAAGAGTATGCTATGTAAGCCAAAATTCTCCTATCTGCAGCTCCTCCAACAGACCCAGCCTCTCTATGTACACATTAATTAGTATAGAAACAACTGAGTCAATTGACTGCTATCCCTTGTATTCTGTGTGGCTACTTATGTTACTCAACTGTGCTCCCATTACAGTGTCCAATTAAAATCACTGAAAACCTAATCTCTTCCCCTCCTTTCAGCTAGGTACAACATTCTCAATGGAACTCAAACCTCAGGCCAGGCTGGGATTTCAGCATAAAGGTGCAATATGTGAGACTCATTGGTATTGCATGATTTTGACTCCAATCAGGCAAAAGTCAGTAGTTTTTACTGAGTTTCACTTTGAATTTTGTTTTGAATTTGAAATTCAAGGTGTTTGAAGCTGTGTGAAACAAAAGCCTGCACACTCTTGCAAAGTGAAACCATCACATGGGTAAATCCAGGGTTTTTATGGTCTAGTATAACAGGACAACAGTTTTAAAATGGATCTATGAAGAGCTGATATAATAAGAGTTCCACCCATTTAAAAAAAATCAATCTTGTATCAGAATTCCTATTTCTTGGTAGCTTTTACATGATATTGGTCATGTTCACAAAAGCCTTTACCTGTTACGTAGCAGAAGTTAGTATTAACTAACTAGTGGCTAGTGTTACATCTTCCTTTTTTTTATTTGAAAATCAAATGCAAATAAAATAAGATCAGCCAAAAATAACCACCACAAACTCATGCAGAACATTGGATACCTGTAAGCAACTATCATCTTAAAATATCAGTAGCGTTCTGATCATAGAAGCACTTAACATTCCCAAAGCAGTCCCTTCTGTTGTGTCGTGTTCAACTGCTGAGGTGGATCCACTGCCTGGAGCCTGTGTTTATTGCTCCTCTTAATTGTTAGTGACTAGGTGGGCTTGGGTTACTTCTGTCAAGACCTGAACACAATAGGAGCATCCTAGATGTTCTCAAGAAACAGATAATTAGTGTCCTGCTTGGTTTTGTTTAGATGTCTTCAACAAGTCATTAACAGTTACCTTCACCACATCCAAATCTTCAGGGATTAAGAATCTGGGGCTTTGGTATGGTTCAGGTGTTGAGGCAATCCTGAAGGGAAGTTACTTAAACCTGTATCTACCAAAAGAAGAAGACAAAGTTTCATTCACAAAGTGTGATGCTGACTGCAGGTTAAGTTGAACAAGTGGAACTTTATTAAACACTGTGGACTGCTCTGTCCACATGCCTAGTTCCCCACGTTCACCTGGTGTCCCTTCAATAACAGTCCCTCCCGGGAACATGGGGCCCTCTGACTCTAGTTTCACTGATCATGATACAGTGAAGATAAAGAATTTTGTACTTTCTGTAGAGTTGGGCCTACTAAAACTGAACTCGCTCTTGCATTTGGAAGTCTAGTTAAGATCTCAATTGTTCTCATTGGTGTGACCCTAAGTGCCAACAGGCAAAGGGTTCACCATTCTGTAAAAGCAACTCTTATCAGGACTGATACATTTACCACACCCAATACATTTCTGTCATAGTATATCAGTAAAGAAGGGTAGGAGACATTAAATGAAAGCTTATATCATACGGGTCATCATAAGAACTGTGAGACGTATACATGGCTATCATTCAAAAATGTATGTATTAGAAATATTTGAACCATGTATTCAGGTAGGGTTGACAGATAAATCAATATTCCTTTGTCTGGGAAAGATTTGTTTGTCTGCCTAGATGGCTGATGTAAATATAGCAGGACAAAACAAATACAATTGGAAGTCATTTGCATCTGAGGTAAACAGGAAGAACAAGTTAGCAAGCTGATGAGAAAACCGCATGGCATCAGTACACGGGGGCACAAGCAGTGGGGTAGAAGGATCTTGTCTGGCACTGTACACTTCAAAAGGATACATTTCAAGGGTTTTCAGGATTGTAAGAGGTGGGGGGAGAACCCCTTTGTTATCCATCACTGAGGGACCAAAAAGGACAGCGCTCTGTGCATCCATGAAAGCTAGACCCTGGCCATAGGGCTAATGATGTTGAGAAGCTTGCAGTTATGGACTAGGATGTAGGCAGTCTGGTCTAGTAGTCAGAGCAGGAGTCAGGACTAGTGGGCGGAGCAGCCATCCAGGTTGGGGAATGAAGCCAAGTATCAGCACCAGAATCAACTGCCAATTACCGGAGCCAGAACCAGGCATCGAAGCTGAGGGTCAGAGCCGAGGTCAGATACCACACGCCAGAGTCAGGGTCAGAAGCGGGACTGGTAACTGAAGATAAGATGTGAAGCATAAGGGCAGGAGGAGGGGTAATGATTAAGCACAAGGCTGGAGCATGGTGGGTGCAGGAGCAGAGTAGGGCTCATACACAGGGTTGGATACAGACACAAACAGGGCCCAACACAGCCACAAGAGAAAATCACCATGTTGCTCAGACAAGCTTCCTCTTCCTCCTTCTGGCTTAAATAGCATCATTGGACCAATCAGTGGAGGCCCCCCAGTGATCCTCTAATCAGGGGTCTCATGGGTGGTGCCTTGACTAAGGCTGTAGTGCTACTAGCTTTGTGGAGGCCAGGCTGCAGCAGCTGACTGGGGACTCCTATGCCTGGGTTTAAAACCTTACAGTATTTATTATGTTTAGTCTCTTAGAAGTGTGTTATACTGCAGGGTTTTTTATAACCATATCCATTACCCTTGCTTTATATCATTTACATTTCTCTTTGTTAATAAACGTCTTGTTTTATAAGTCCATCTCAGTTCTGGAATATTAAGCAAAATGTGAATTCTTAATTGAATCAAACCAGGTGGTATCTCTCAGCAGAAAGCTAAATTGGTCATCTCTGAGAGCATCTAGTGGAAGGGGCTGGATATTCCAGGAGAAATGCTCTTCCAGGGCTCTCAGGAAAGAGCGGTGCACCAAGTGTTATCTGCAAGGCAAAGTAAAGGCGGGTGGAGCTTTGGAGGAGATTGTCTGGGTTGCTAACAGACATGAGTGTCAGGGAACTGGCATGCAGTTTAACATCAATAAGTGTCTCTTTTGCTAAAGCAGAAAGGTAACAAAGTAACTCCTACTTCTGGGCACATCAAGAAAGTGTCACAAGTGGGTAGGGCTCAGATTTGATGGTGTGTTTCAACTTTCTTTTGATCTATGCAAATCCTTAATTCAGTTGGTTTAATTACACTGATCGTACTGCGAACCCAGTCAGCGTCTGTAGGCACTCAACATTTCATTTTCTCATCTGGTTAAGTTCAGCTCAAATGTTATTTCTTGGTGCTAACGGGACTTTACATCATGTATACAATTTGGCAGCACTCTGGGAGCTGTATCACTGATGTATTCAATACAACTCTGCAACTTTAAAAATACCTTTTGCATCTTGTTCTGCGTAAAGGTTGCTCACTCGATCCTCTGCATTTGCAGGCTGTTCTGCAACTCCACGTGAAACTTCCTGTCTCACTATTCCAAACTCTACTGAGCAGTGTTTGTCTTTATACAGATATACCAGTGTAGCTTTTCCGTACAGACTCATTTTTGTGCCCAGTATATGAAACAAGCTTAATTTTTCAATGTTAACATTGACTAGTGCCACAGACTGGCTGTCCCTATAAGGCAAGCCCTTGTCAGCCTTGCCTGTGATGAGACAGCAATTTCCCAGCTGAGTGTGTCTTAATTATAATAACTGACCCCAGTTATGGGGGAGCAGAGAGAGGGCTACTTAAATAGAGCTGTGACTTCAGTCTGGGGAGGGGACTGGAACAAGGGCCTGGGAAAGTCAGTACTGAAAGAGACCCCCACCCAGTAGGTTAGGCTTAGGGGGAGGGGGCTGAAACTGGGCCTCTAGGGAGCAAGGAGATACCTGAAGGAAGTTGCCAGAGTCCCTGGGAAGGGTAGGTAGTAGGAAGATCTGCTAGGAGGAAGCAGGCGAAGAGATGTTCTGCAGGACCAAGGAGTAAGGACTAAGAAGCAGAGAACTTCAGTGCATCCCAAGAGAAAGAGAAGAATTATTAGTTTAGATATTTATTTGGCCTTACAGTTGGACCTTGTTACCCTGGAAGGGGGAAATCAAACCTCTGAGTGACCTGGCCCTGGAAGACTGACATTGCAGGGCCAAGAAAATGGCCATTGGGAGTATGGGGGGTTTCTAGAGACGAAGTCCCCTGGAATGTCACCACCTGACAATAAGAGCAACAGCCTACAGGTGTCAGTTTTTTGCTGTATTTAATCCCACCAGGCCTTCTATGTGGTGGGCTGTTGTGAAATCAGTGCACTTCCTTGGAGGCTTCTGGCCACAGGTTCTATCAGCCTCATTGTGCAGACCCTCAAAACAGGCTTTTCTGTTTTTTTCCCCCTTCCAGAATTGTATTTCTTGGCATATAGGTTTACCTTAGTTTGTTCTGTGCAATACCCCTTTCTGTGAAATCAGATCCATATTAGAAACCAGTGTTCAAGTGAGGGAAAGGTGATCTCTTTTTCAATCCATTAGACTAACAGTGTTTTCAGTACCAGTCACCCTGTTGATGCACTGCTCCCCTCAGCTCTGGTTGTGCATCTACATAGTAGTCTCAAGCATGTTGACTTCTTAACAGCAAGAATAGCAGAATGGTAACTTTGGGTTTGGAATGCCGAGCCCAAGTTTCTTCTTTTCATGCACATTCTGTAGTAATGTATGCAGCAGCCAAGGAAACTTTGTACTACATCCTGCTAGGTAACACAATGAGATTAAAGGAAAAGAGTGGGGGGGGGGGAAGGAAGGAGAACTGCTAGTAGGAGAAAAAAGGCCGAAGACCAAGTAGGGCAGGAAAACATCAGATAGTGTTAAAAGCTGCATGCACTAAAACTTAGACGATATGCAAAAGAATTCACAGCACAAATCCACTACTGAGATGAAAGCAAGCTGGGATACCAGCAACTGCTTTAAATCATTGTGGACTTGAAGGAGAAACTGTAGATTATGCCAGTAAAACATAAAAATGTCAAATATTATTTGGGAGCTCTAGAAGCTGACACATGATTAATCCTTAAATAAATTATCACACACACACCATGGGCCAAACCCTGCTTTTATTTACACTGATGTAATTACTCCAAATCAATTGTGCTATTCCAGATTTACACCAGGGTATGAGAACAGAATTTAAAGTTAAAAAGACTCCTTGCCAGCTTGAACCAGGCATTGGCACTTTCCTGGTGGGGAGTAAAAATAAAAGCAACCTGATACTATTCCCAAGTATACCATCCACAGTAGATAGCTATTATTTATTTATTTTCACAGCACCATAAGTTTGCATGGTGCTTTACATATAACTAAAGAACAGAGCCCAAGTCTCCTCCAGCACTTGAGTAACTCAAGAATTACTCCACTGAAGTTGGTGTTTCACTATTATAGGAGAATCAGGCCTTATATGTCACAGCTCTTAATGGTTTACAATCTAAACCAAGATATAATCAGCGAAGTTGACAGATTCTGGGGTTGTGTTGGTGAAGGCCAACAGCAACATGATTGTGCAGTTACCAAGATAAGTGATGACTGATGATGAAGAGCTCTTGTGAGAAGAATACAGCTAGAACTGGTGAAATTAATCACATTACTCATTGATGCTGCCACCATGTGGCTGATGAATAAAGGCTCAGTATTGTCACCTTCATTTAAGTAAAAAGAAAAGGAGTACTTATGGCACCTTAGAGACTAACAAATTTATTTGAGCATAAGCTTTCGTGAGCTACAGCTCACTTCATCGGATGCATAAGTGAGCTGTACCTCATGAAAGCTTATGCTCAAATAAATCTGTTAGTCTCTAAGGTGCCACAAGTACTCCTTTTCTTTTTGCGAATACAGACTAACATGGCTGCTTCTCTGAAACCTTCATTTAAGTAGAAGCCCACACATTTAATGAACAATTACCTAACTGAAAAACTACTATTCAAGCTTATCCAGTGCAATCACACATTATATTTAAGGGTCCTATCCAGCCCAAATCAATGGGCATTTAATTGACTGCCTTCTGAACGTATTCTTTTTCATATTCTAGCCACAAAAATCACCCAGTGATTATGTGCCCAGTGTACTGGTGTAAGGCTACATTTTCAATCTGGCTTCACCTTGGCTTCTAACTCTGTGCCAGCAATCAACCACAGATGCCAAACTGAGGGCACAATTAACTGTGCGCACATAACAATGCATGCATAACACTGAGCACAACATTGTAGTACCTGCATATGTAACCCACACAACTCCAGGGATGTGGTGCTCTGACCCATCTAGTGGCACCCAGACCTCAGAGAGAGATGAATGAGTCTGCTCTACAGCCTTAGCTAAGGGCCATATGGCTTTTAGCTCATGCCGTAGAGCAGTGATCACCAGCCTGTTTATCGTGATCAGCTGGTCAGTTCTGGAGCCTCTGCCAGTCGATCGCGATTTCCGGGCCGCTAGAAGTCCAGTGGCGCAGTGGGGCTCAGGCAGGCTGCCTGCCTGCTGCAGCCCCATGCTGCTCCTGGAAGCGGCTGGCTGCTGGCAAGTCTCTGCGGCCCCTGGGAGGGGTGGAGTGGGGTGGGGAGAGGCGGCTCCATGCACTGCCCCAGCCCTGTCTCTGCAGCTCCCATTGGTCAGCAGCACTTGCAGGTGCAGGCAGCACACGGAGACCCGCTGCCCCCTCTCCCCTCCAGGACGTGCCAGCAGCGTGGAGCAGCTGGGGAGCAGCGTGGGGCCACAGCAGGTAGGCAGGCAGCCTGCTTGAACCCTGCTGCGCTGCCGACCAGGAGCCACCTGTGTTAAGTGCCTCCCGGCCGGAGCCTACACCTCACACCCCGTCTTGAACCCCAGCCCCCTGCCCCAGCCCAGAGCCCCCTCCTGTACCAAACTCCCTCCCAGAGCCTGCACCACTCATGCACCCCAACACTCTGCCCCAGACCGAAGCCCCTCCTGCATCCAAATGCCCTTCCAGAGCTTGCACCCCTCACTCCTGCACCCCAAACTCCTGCCCCAGATTCCGCCAATGCACACCCCACAGTTAATGTTACACTGCTTTGTGACAATCCCTGAAGGGTTTTGGATCTATAAACTACAAATGACACTAATAAAAAGTAAACCTCATAAAATGTCCAGTGGATTCTATGAAATTAGGTGCAGTTTGCCACATGACCCCTGCACCCAAACTCCTTCCCAGAGCTTGCACCCCTCACTCCTGCACCCCAACCCCTTACCCCAGGCTCAGCTCAGAGCCCACCCACTCCAAACCCCTTGGGTCCAGCCCAGAGCCTGTACCCGCCCCCCGCACCCAAACTCCCTCTCCCAGCCCAGTGAAAGTGAGTAAGGGTGGGGGAGAGCAAGCAATCGAGGGAGGGGGGAATGGAGTGAGCAGGGCGGGGCCTTGGGGAAGGGGCAGGGTAGATCCCGGATTGATCTTAAATTCAAAAAGTGATCTTGTGTGTAAAAAGGTTGAAGACCACTGCCATAGAGGCTCATGCATTTAGCTCCAGAAGTCCCAGGTTCAATCCCGCCCGCTGCCAGCTGGGGTCTGTCAGTGTTTCATGTGCAAATTCTGCACATACGGATTTGGCTTCACTGTCTACCTCCTCATTCCAAAGGCCTAAACAAGTATTTGAATGTCAAAATTACATCGCTAGAGCACAGAATTGTACCTGTAGTTGACTGCAGACTCAAAGTTGGAGTCCATTTTTGAAAATCTGAGTCACAGGGGATATAAGTACATCCATGCACTAGGTGTTTTTCATAAGTAGCACTAGCCAGAAGCAAGAATGCAGAAATCAAATTTTCTACAGCTTTTATTATCTTAAGCTATTTTTTTTGCATTATTCTTATTCTCTTCCCCTCTCCACTACCTGATATGAAGAGATAGTATCCAAGAGGTTTTAACATGCCTGTGTATGCCTGGCATTCTGCAGCTACATCAGCGTTTGTTTCCACTAGTCCATATCTTCAAGTACCTCCCTAAGTCAAAAGGCCTAAAAGAAGTTCTTCCCTCAAAGAAATGCTAACAAATAAATAAGAGACACTAGATGTGTGTGAAACTGTGCTATTCAACTACTTTGCTTCTTTGTTGTGTCCCATTTTCCATCCCATCTCTGAAAGTTATCAGTACAGATTGACAAATCTTTGGAACAGAAACATTCTATTCACATCTCCCCTAAAGGTCTTAGCAAACACTTAGCACTAAAATAGATACATAAAAAAAGCACGTGGGGCAGAATCACATTGTGATTTTTGAAAGGGACCTCTAAAATGATGCAGAGCCTGATTCTAAGCCCAAATCCCATTGAAGTCAATATATAGACAGACTCCACTTGACTTTGATAGTATTTGGATCAAAATGAGCTAATGTAATATTTGACTTGGCTACTGAGAAACTTTGAACTTGCTAACAGAGCTGAGCCTAAGGTGGTTACTAGGAACCACCATGGTAACTGTTTATTGACATTATCCTAGAAAAATATTTTAAGATGTTAGAGTCTTCAATTCGGAGAAGCAAAAGATTCCAAGCTCTAGCGACAGGTTTCAGAGTAGCAGCCGTGTTAGTCTGTATTCGCAAAAAGAAAAGGAGTACTTGTGGCACCTTAGAGACTAACAAATTTATTAGAGCATAAGCTTTCGTGAGCTACAGCTCACTTCATCGGATGCATTTGGTGGAAAAAACAGAGGGGAGATTGATATACACATAGAGAGAATATGAAACAATGGGTTTATCATACACACTGTAAGGAGAGTGATCACTTAAGATAAGCCATCACCAGCAGCAGGGGGGAGGAAAGGAGGAAAACCTTTCATGGTGACAAGTAAGGTAGGCTACTTCCAGTAGTTAACAAGAATATCTGAGGAAGAGTGGGGGGTGGGGTGGAGTGGGGCGGGAGAAATAACATGGGGAAATAGTTTTACTTTGTGTAATGACTCATCCATTCCCAGTCTCTATTCAAGCCTAAATTAATTGTATCCAGTTTGCAAATTAATTCCAATTCAGCAGTCTCTCGTTGGAGTCTGTTTTTGAAGCTTTTTTGTTGAAGTATAGCCACTCTTAGGTCTGTGATCGAGTGACCAGAGAGATTGAAGTGTTCTCCAACTGGTTTTTGAATGTTATAATTCTTGACGTCTGATTTGTGTCCATTCATTCTTTTACGTAGAGACTGTCCAGTTTGGCCAATGTACATGGCAGAGGGGCATTGCTGGCACATGATGGCATATATCACATTGGTAGATGCACAGGTGAATGAGCCTCTGATAGTGTGGCTGATGTGATTAGGCCCTATGATGGTGTCCCCTGAATAGATATGTGGACAGAGTTGGCAACGGGCTTTGTTGCAAGGATAGGTTCCTGGGTTAGTGGTTCTGTTGTGTGGTGTGTGGTTGCTGGTGAGTATTTGCTTCAGATTGGGGGGCTGTCTGTAAGCAAGGACTGGTCTGTCTCCCAAGATCTGTGAGAGTGATGGGTCGTCCTTCAGGATAGGTTGTAGATCCATGATGATGCGTTGGAGTATATCAATCTCCCCTCTGTTTTTTCCACCAAATGCATCCGATGAGGTGAGCTGTAGCTCACGAAAGCTTATGCTCTAATAAATTTGTTAGTCTCTAAGGTGCCACAAGTACTTCTTTTCTTTTTGAGTTTGCAAGTAGATTTGAATGCTAGGTATTGCAAAAATGTATATGCTGGCTAGATTAGTCTTGCAGCACCATCTTCTGGCATAGCCACTTTACATAATTGGCGGGTGAATCACACACTGTCCTGGTTTCTCTTAGGACATGTTGCTAGGGTGAAATAATAACCATAAGCATCAATAACTAAGCAAAGTTATTTTTTAGGGGTGGTAGTTTCAGACTCAGTATCAACCTGAGATTTTGCCATTGACTTGACAGAAACAGAATACGACACAATGGGCCTCGACACGCAGATCACTCTGGTCCTGATCCAATGAGTACATAGTATTACTGAAGTACTTTACGTGCTGTGCTCTGGGTCAGAGCCTGAGTACTCAGTGCCTTGCAGGATCGTGCCCAATATATCGGAGTGAGCAGGCTTTTCTCTAGCAGTGCACTGCATCTCAGGAAAGACATAGTGCCTTTTAGAAGTGACTGTTAATAGAGACGGGCCTTTGTCTGGTAGATACCTCTAGTTTTTGGAGCTAGCGGGCCAGGATTCTTGTTGCACACTCCCAGCTTGGGGGGAGGATGGTAGTAGACTCTTCACAGATATAACGGAAACTTGCTTGGAACTTTAAGGCCAATTTTAATTGCCTGCTGTAACTCCAGACAAGGAAAAATAAGGTTTATTAAGTCTAATCAACAACTAGACTGGGGTTTTGAGACTTTAAAGTGGGTTTTTACAATTTTTTTTTAAGTGGCTCATTTTTCTTTGTTTCCCTCTTTCAGCTCTGCAAAGTCATGTTATATCACAATATTCAAACCAGGAAGGGTTTGGCCTTCATTGTCAAGACCAGGAATACTGAAGCATTCCAGAGATTTACACCACTTGAATACTGGATATGAATTTCTGTCACTGAAGCCAATGGAAAAAAAAATCCAAGAATATAGGCACAGGTTCCGTTTCCAGAGGGGGTAACAGTCAAGTGCTTTTGCCAGTGGCCTGACAGGAAGCTTGTAGCATTGACATCACCGAGGCCAGGATTGCACCCATTGCACTTTGCCAACTGTAAAGTCAGGCAAATAATGCTAACCCAGCTTTATAAAGTGCTTCAAGGGCTACAGAGGAAAATGTTACAGTCTGGCAAAGAACTGCTATTAGCCACAGTTTCATGGGGGGGCAGATTAAACAGAGAGAAATTAAGTGACTTGACCAGGAATCAGTACTGTAAGGAATCAAATCCAGATAAGGAGAAGCCAAAACAGACTAACAAAACCAATATGCTGTCTTTAAGAAACCCTCCGGGAAGGAGAAGTCTTAAAAGTTCATAAGGCCTTACCTTAGGGCCCTGGTTCAGAGCTCCCAACCTTAAAATCAACAGCTAAAGTGTCTGGGTCCAGTCAGACTATTCAAACCCAGGAGAGACAAGAGCCACCCACCAACTGCCTGGTTTCTAGCCCCCTCTCTCATACTCAGTTGCCTTTTTTTGTTTTAATAGCCCAGCCCCAGAGTTGGGCAAGGGGCTTCCTTGATTACATCCATGCTGCTTTGTTGTAGACTCCAGCCTGTCCCTTAAAGGGGTAGTATACTCCTTCCTTCACAAGCACAAAAGTTGCTTTGAACATGAAGTCAAGATTCCTCTGACACATCAGGTGAGGTTGTGTAAAGCTGGCATGCCCACTCCTCTCTCCCCCTCCACATAAAGGGCAGGGAGGCAGTGTCAGATTAGCCAATGGGCCCATGGGGCCCATGCCCAGGGGACCTGGTCAATGGGGGGCCCCCAGAAAAATGGGTGCCACCGCAGAAATCCGCTGCAGGGTGGCGGAAGCCCAAACCCCAAACAGAAGCCGCAGAACAGGCAGGGGAAGCCCCTGCATTCCGACCCTGGTCCCCAGCAGAAGTGGTGGGCAGGTGGGGCAGGGGTAGCCCCAGTGCCCCGACCCTGGTCCCTGGCAGAAGCACGAGGTTGTGGAGGAAGCCCCAGCACCTGGACCCTGGTTGTGGTCCCCGGACTGGATGTGGGGGCAGGACTGCAGTGGGGGGGTAGAATGGAGCAGGACCATGGGCAAAACAGGGGCAGGGCCATGGGGGAAGGGGTGGAATGGGGCAGGGCCATGGGTGGAACAGGGGTGGGCCATAGGCAGAAGGAATAGAACGGGAAGACAGTAGACTTAAGGGATGGGGTGGGATCACAGTTCTGGAGCTGAGGCCCCCCAACTTGCTCTGACCCTAGGGTTGCCAGGTGTCCAGTTTTCGACCAGAACACCCAGTCGAAAAGGGACCCTGGTGGCTCCAGTCAGCACTGCTGACCAGGCTGTTAAAAGTCTGGTTGGTGGCAAAGTGGGCTAAGGCAGGCTTCCTGCCTGCCCTGGCTCTGTGCAGCTCCCGTGTAGTGGCTGACTTGTCCCTGCAGCCCCTAAGCACAGGGTCGATCAGGGAAGCTCCAAATGCTGCCCGTGCCCCGGCTCCACAGTGCCCATTGGCCGGGAACTGCAGCCAATGGGAGCTGCGAGGCAGTGCCTGTAGGCATAGGAAGCGTGTAGAGCCTTCCTGGCCACCCCTGTGCCTAGAAGCCAGATATGCCAGCCACTTCCAGGAGCAGTGTGGAGCCACAGCAGGAAGGGAGCCTGCTTTAGCCCTGCCGTGCTGCCAACCAGGAGCCGCTTGAGGTAAGTGCCACTCAGCTGGAGCCCGGACCCCAAACCCCCTCCCACATTGCAACCCATGCCCCAGCTCTGAGCGCCCTCCCACACCAAAACTCCTGGTGCCCACACCCCGCACCCGCTCCTGCAACCCAACCATCTGCCCCAGCCCTGAGCCCCCTCCTGTACCTCAAACTCCTCATCCCCAGCACCACCCCAGAGTCCACACTCCCAGCTGGAGCCAGCACCTCCGCCTACACCCCAACCTCCTGCCCCAGCCCGAAGCCCACTCCTGCATTCCGAACCCCTTGGCTATAGTCCAGAGCCATCTCCTGCATCCAAACCCCTCATCCCTGGCCCCACCCCAGAGCCCACACTTCCAGCCAGACCCGGAACCCCCTCCCGCACCCCAACCCCTTGTCCCAGCCCTGAGCCCGCTCCCACACTCCAAACCCCTTGGCTCCAGCCCAGAGCCCACTCCTGTACCCCAAGCCCCTCATCCTTGGCCCCACCCCAGAGCCTGCACCCCAACCTCCTGCCCAACTCGGTGAAAGTGAGTGAGGGTGGGAGAGAGCGAGCAATGGAGGAAGGGGGGATGGAGTGGGGGCACAGCCTCAGATAAGGTACAGGGCAGGGCAGGGCCTCAGGGAAGGGGCAGGGCAAGTGTGTTCAGTTTTGTGCAATTAGAAAGTTGGCAACCCTATCTGGCCCAGAGCCCCAAGACCCCTTAAGGTGCCAGGAGGAGGGAGTGGAGTGCATGAAACTCCACGTGATCTCTACTGGACCACTGTGGCTAGCACAACATAGATCAGCCCTCAGGGCTCCAGCCTGGTGCGGGGCTTCAGGCTGCCCTCTCCTCCGTGGAGCTGTGGGCTGGGGCTTCCATCCCCAGCCACCGATGCCTTCCTCCCCGCCCAGAGGTATGCAATTAACACATTAAAAAAATGTGTTAATTTTGTTTTCAATTAATCGCAGGCATTCACTGTAATTAACTGACAAGCCCTGGTTTTTATAAATGATATCTTTGAAAAGTAGCACAATGTTGTCACTTAGAATCATAGACATGTAGGGCTGCAAGGGACATTGGCAGGTCACCTAGTCCAGCCCCCAGTGCTGAGGGAGGACCAAGTAAATCTAGACCATCCCCGAGAGGTATTTATCAAACCTGTTCTTAAAAACCACCAATGATGGAGATTCCACAACCTCCCTTGGAAGCCTGTTCCAGAGCTTAACTACCCTGATAATAGACAGTTTTTCCTAATAGCTAACAGCAGTCTCCCTTGCTGCAGATTAAACCGATTGCTTCTTGCTCTACCTTCAGTAGACATGAACAACAATTGATCATCACCCTCTTTATAATAGCCTTTAAAACATTGGAAGACTGTTGTCAGTCCTCTTTTCTCAAGACAATATACCCAGTTTTTTTTAACCTTTCCAGATAAGTCAGGATTTCTAAATCTTTTATCATTTTAGTTGTTCTCCTCTGGACTCTCTCCAATTTGTTCACATTTTTCAGCAAGTGTGGTGCCCAGAACTGGACACTATACTCCAGCTGAGGCCTTACCAGTGCTAACTTAGAGCAGAACAATTTCCTCCTGTGTTTTACATGTGACATTCCTCCTAATACAGGCCAGAGTGTTAGCTTTTTTTTGCAACTACATCACACTGTTGACTCATATTCTATTTCTGATCCACTATAACGCCAAGTCCTTTTCTACAGTACTACTGCCTGATCAGTTTTCCCCATTTCACAGTTGTACAATATTTTGGATTGGGGATAGAAATTAATGATCACTTTATCATACTTTAATTTTAAAGAAACCGTAGAGGAGGCTAGTAAGTGTAGAAAGAGTCTTAGCACAGCCTTTAGGAAAGTGCAGAAAGTGTCCTCAAGTTTAAGTGGCTTTCACATGCCCAGCCTTTCTCAAACTGAATAGACAAGTTTTAGATATGTGACTCAGTTAATTCTCATGCATTTGATCAATCAGATACATTATACCTGCCTACATAACAGTAGCCGCATTCTTCTCACCAGTAGTGCATGCAAAGTATAAGCTTTAAAATAGCCAGAACAATGAAGCTGTGTTTCAGTAAATTATTTTTAATGCTGGAGTGTTCTTGTAAAGACTTATCAGAGATGGACTTGCTACATAAACCAGTTTTTTTCACTGTAGCATGATTACACCAAAGTCATACAGTTTATTGCCAAAGTTATCATAATGTGCTTTTAAAACATTTTTATAAAGGCATTTTAATTGAGCAAATTTACTGTTTAAAAATATAAGAAGGAAGCTAACACGGTTTGGAAAGTGCACACAAAATCTCCAAACAGAAGCTGTCCAGAGAATGACATTTTAAGGCACATCATTTTCCAACTTGTATTACATAAAATGATTAGATCACATACATTTGGAAAATAGCATTTCATACAAGTATCTTCACCGCTCAGGGAGACAGGCTACCTCTTAATGCAGACTACACTCTTCCTATTTCTTTTTTAACATTAGTAAGTTTAATAGTGCAGCATAATAAACATAAAAAATCCTCTCGGGAGCAAAATTTGTAGAAAAGATCTCAAATATTTATGGATTCGATCTTTGTACAAAAGAGTAGGACATAGATACACACTCAATAAATAGCATCCGTGGAATTCCTCACAGACTACAAAGTATATTTCTTTCCACGAGAGAACACATTCAGAAAGGCCAGATTATCAGCTGGTGTAGACCAGCAGCAGCTCCACTAGCCTCAGAGCTATGAGGATTTACCAGCTGAAAAGCTGGTCCTTACAGCCTGATTCTTCACTGCTTTGCACTTTGGGAAGTCACTATTACTATACAAAATCCATCCTGACTTGGTAGCATTTCACACTAATTTTGCTCAGATCAAACTGATTAGACGAGGTGCAAGGAATCAGACCTATTATTTATACTTTATGGTTTAAATATTTGCTTAAATCGTGAAGGTTACATTATGAAATTAAAGTGAAAAGAGCTAGGAAAATACCACTCATAATACATAGAGCCACATCTGCAGATAGTATACCTTTGGGTACCTGCATTGAAGTTAATGACACTACACCAATTTATAGCTGCTGAGGATCTTGCTCAATATCTGCACCAAATGGATATATTTTGCAACTCAAAAGTCCACAAGAAAGGTATGGAGCTGAAATGAGGCAGACTATAGACTCTTTGGGCCTATTTCTCCTCTCATCAATATTGGTGTAAATCAGGAGTAAATCCATGAACGTCAATGAAGTTACAGTAGAGTAGGACCTTGTCTACACTTGAAGTTTTTTCTGCATAGCGATGTCCATTAGACATGTGAAAAAGATCTGTGTACACACAGTTACACCTGCAAAAAAGGCCTGTTTTTGTAGCTTATTTTGTTCAGGGAACTGATATAAGCTGTGTCTACACTAAGAGGGTTTGCCTGTAGAGCTACAGCTATGCTGGCAAACCTTCATTAGTACACACAAGGAGAATTAGATCCTTTTTGTATAAATGTCTTTCTGGGATTTCTGTTGGTAAAATTCTGTTAACATTTGTTTGTTTGTTTTTTAATATCTCAGCAAACTATATTGGGTAGTGGTTATCAAACTTTTTACTGGTGACTCCTTTCACAAGGCAAGCCTCTGAGTGCAACCCCCCCGGATAAATTAAAAACACCTTTTAATATATTTAACACCATTATAAATGCTGGAGGCAAAGCGGGGTTTGGGGTGGAGGCTGACAGCTCGCGACCCCCTATGTAATAACCTCATGACCCCCTGAGAGGTCCCGACCCCCGGGTTGAGAACCCCTGATATTGGGGCTACAGCTTGCAACACACACCAAAACTTACAAACTTCTATTTTTTCCAGTTCCTTTTGTATTTGTATAGATGGTTTTGTTTACCCATCCTGTATGCTATATCAATTTGCTAGAACAGGATGTGACACCATGAATTTATAAAAGACTACATATTCAAAAGTCCCCACCCTTGCATAAGAACAAACTGGCAAATCAGGGTTTGCAGGTATACACGGACGTTTGCATGTGTACCGATAGTTTGTGAGCACTTTTGAAAATGTAGCTGAGAGTCCAGGCCTCCTTACAGTGTCAACATGTGATGCTCCATTCCTTACTGCTACAACATAGCAAGGAAATTTGCACAAAAGTAATAGGAAAAGAATGTTTTTCATAGAACACCATCATCTGGAAATGGAATCTGACCTATTCTGTTGTTCATTCTTAGGCATTATGCTGGGATACGATAGAATTGCTGCCTTTCTGGAACTATGAAAAATACCCTAAAAATATTAAGCCACATTCACCAGAATGCTTTGGCTGCTTTGTGCCATTACAGCGATGCAAACAGCCACCATGCTGGCTGAGCTGGCCAGTTAGATTGCTCTTGCATCAGCAGAGCAGTGCTAAGCAGCCAGAGCCTATCGGTGAATGTGGCTCAAAAACATTCAGAATAAAGAACGGATTCTCCATTGCCTAACGTCTTGTGTAGTCACTTACACACAGTAGGATATAAAATGGGCACAATAGGTATAAAATGCTATGAAATCAAAATTCGCCAGTTGGTTAACGGAGGATAAGATTTCGTGGGTGTAATTGATTCTTCTAGGTGCAAGGCATTGGAGAATGTGGCCCAAAGTGTTTTTCTCCTGCTGTATAATGGGTCAGTCTAAGCGTGGCTTTCAAAAAGGATCCACATGCCTCACAGGGATGAGTAAAATTCCAGTAATCACACCTATTAATAATACCCAGAACTATGGTTACAAAATTTTTTCCCTGCACCGAAACAATAATTAAAATACATCATAATGTACTCAGTTCACAAAAAATTACACTGACATCAAATCATACATCTAGGTCCTAGACCTGCTATAGTTTCAAGGACTTTATTCCAACCAACATGATATTCTCCATTCAGAGTAAGAATGGCTGGCTAGGTGGTCAATGCTGGGCTACAGGAGGACTGAAAGAAAGCAGAGAACTACAAGATGGTTTGTGTATAATGAGTTGGTAATTTGAATCCAGCCCCTATGGAGAAGGTTATTTATCTACCTAGTTTTCTATATAATGTCCATTCTCTTGGTATCTGAGCATCACCATTAGCACAACTGTCATGCTTAGCTAACAGGCCACAGACAGAAAAAAGGTACAGGGCCAGCATTTCTGCAAGCTGCCACTCATTTTATTTTTTGGGTGTCCAGTGTCTCTAAAGTTGGACACCCAAGCATGGAGGCACTCAGAATTAGAAGCCACTTTTGAAAATTGGGGCCATAGAATCTGAAGTAACATCTGAGTTCTAGTTATAGGGTAAAAACTTTTAAAAGTGCCTAAGTGATTTAGGAGATTAAGTCCCCTTTTTATGAGCTAGTTAGGCATGTAGGGCCAGATTTTTAAAAGAATGTAGGTGCTTAAAGATGCAGATAGGTGCCTAATAGAATTTTTAAAAGCACCTCTGGGACTATGACTATTTATACCGGCTGAGGATCTGCCTCAGAGTCTCGGGATTGGGGCTATACTGAATATAATGTCACCACCGAGGAAGAAATTTTATATGAAGCTGCTGCCACCTGACATGCAGTGTTAGTTCAAGTCTTGCATGGAAATATAAAGTCCTTAGAGCCTTTCACTTGTACTTCATTTTCATACAGGGACTAATACAACTTTCACTGGGAGTTGGATCAGGCTTGTAAGGAGAGGAGATCTGGTAGAATCTCAATGATCATTTAGCATAAAAATGGAAAATAAAAACTAATTCCAAATATCTACAAATATATACATACAGTATAGCCAAAATGTCGGTATACAGTACTTACAAAATAGCAACATCCTGAGTCATCATGGCACCTATGCAATGTGTCAAAGGACACAGAAGATGACAGTATAGGGGAAAATCACTGTTCCAAAAAAATATCCAGAGAGGGTTATGTATAAATAGGAAGACTTAACAGATATTTTGGAAGACAACTAAGTAGCCAGATAAATCACCTATGTCTTCACTTTTGTGGGACTGAGACTATTTGAACAAGAGCAGCTTAATTAAGAATATAAATGAGATGTTTAGGACCATGTAAATTAGAATTCTATTCTATCTTTGTACATTCTTTAATTCCCAGCACCACTTAAAACAGATAACAAGGGTGAAATCCTGGCCCCATTGAAATCCACAGCAAAATTCCCATTCACTTCAGTGGGGCCAAGATTTCACCCCAAGAATTTACAATAGAGAATCAAAAAATCTACAATTAAATTAGCTTTTCACAATGATACAAAAATTCAACAGTAGGATAAATATTTCTTCTTCAGCTTTCACATTTAATAGAGAGGCACTAATCTATTTCAACCAGAATAGATTTAGCAAGCGAGAGATTTAACCATTGGCCTCATATATAGGAATTTCACACAGCATGAATATTGATCTGCTTTATTAATGTTACAGATGCAATGTATTGCCTTAATGATGTTTTATGGAAATATATGGCCTAATTAAAACTTTTTTTTAATTTGAAAAGCAACATCAGTTTCCCTTTGGAAAAGATTCTCATGATAGCCCTCAGAATTTATCTTTGTAACAGTTCAGATGAAAAAAGGAAGCATAGTTATCAACTTGATTCAAGCACATAAGTCCCTTTAGTGTGAATGAGGAATTACTAGTGTATGTCCAGCAGAAAAGTAGACCCCAGTGTGTTTCTTTCTTTCTTGAAATGGTACTAGAAAAAGTCTCAGTGCTTTGAGTTTCTCACTCTCTTTTTCCAGAGACTTTATCCGTTTTCGCTACCCTTGTCTTCTGTTAGGTAAGTCAAGGCTCAAAGCTGCGTTTCTTCTTGTTCCAGAGAATGTGGAGGGATGTGACAAGATGATGGAAGAGATGCCAACTTTTGAAGTTTGGGATGTTGCAAAGGTTTTGGTCTATGAAAAGAGCGTCGGCTTTGTACACGCCTGGCTGCAGCAGATCTGTAGTGGGCTTGTGTGTTAAGCAGCGTTTTCTTCTCTTGGTTTTCCTTAGGGTTAGATTCCTCTAGCCTCTCTTGCATAGCTACAGAATTGTCTTGTTGTGAATTCACTGGCTCATAACTAGTTTCAGAACAATATCCTGAATTGACAGGTGGTTTGTTATTCGCATCTGAGACTGCTTTCCAACAGACTTCTGTTAGGTTTGGGTCATAAGAAGTCATGTGCTCTGAGATAGTCGAAAGAGTTTTATTTCCTTGGTGTTCCAGTGAAGAACAGCTTTGTGCCCAGGGCCTTTGAAGGCAAGATGGAATGAAGTGGAGGTGTTTCTCTGAAACAGAGGTATTTTGTTTTGCTTGGTCAGGTTTCCAAGGCAGCAGTTTCTCATCTGAGAAAGAGTATCCTGTCACTGCAGCACTATGGCTCGTGTCACCTACATTGGTAAAATTAAACACAGAAGTATGTAAATATTGACTTCTTGTACAAGCTTGATTTTCATTTGAAATATTGATTTCAGATTCATCCCTTTGCTGTTGCTATTTTGCTGAAGGTAATGTCTCTTTAGGAACGTAAATCTGTTCTCAGAGCCAGTGGGTTAAACTCTGCCCCAACTCCCACCCTGTACAACCCTAGTTAAGCTAATGGAATTGCCCAGGGTGGAAGTCAAGAAAGAATTTAGCCCAGTGTTTGTCAAGTGCATCATCAGCCTGTTCCAGATTCTTAGGGGACAGTGCCATCATGTGGCCATTTAAATGAATTTATTTTTATAAGCAATTTTGCCTTGAGTATTGAATTGTAAGGATCAGCAACGGAATTCTAAATAATTTGGGTTCCAAAGCTATTTTTAGACTGGAATGTTTTACCATACAAGATGCATTTAAAGGGATCATTGTAAGGTCTTTACAATAAAGCTGAGGCTGCTTGGACCTTACTCTTTTTTAAACTTGTTTTAACCCATGTGACAAGTTACTTTTATCCAGCAAACTCACTCCCAGTTGCAACCTTCAGGGAAACCACAGTCAAAGTGCAGTGACTGTAAACATAGCCCACAAATTTATCTGCACAAGAAGCCATTACGTACCATTGTATTATTCTAAGTTATAAACTCAGTAACAATCAAGGCAATAGAATGGAATAAAGGACAAAGGTTAACAGAAGTTTAGCAGGTCATAAGAGACAGAAGTCAATATTGTGCAATATATCTAAATATTTCCAGTGAAAAAGATACTTTCAATGTGAACAAGTGATGTGAGTATCAGAGATATGTTTAAAGTCTGGGATAGCGTTTTTTATATGTTTAATCCACACAGTAGTTCCAGTACTATTTCATTTATCTAGCAGTAACTCCAAATGGCTATTTTTTTAAATAAATAAGAAGACTTATAATTGCAAATTGGCTAAACACAATGCAAGACCAAAAGACAGCTGAACTCCACTCCATTGGTGAAGATGGCACATCATACTTCACTATCTGGACCTAGCTAAAGACATCACTGCTGCTCATCAGATATGAGCCATGATAAAAGGGAAATGTAACTTTCCCTTTTTACTCCATTTCAGATTACTATGAAACTCCATTGCAGTCAGGTTTCTGCACTGCTCAGAGCCTAGGAAAGTTTGTGTTCTGTTTTTCCTTTGAACTCAGGTGGCTAACAATCTCTTCAAAAAGCATGAAGCTAGAGTAAATGCACATGCCAGTCAGGCTCTAAATATGTACATACATTTTTCAGGACAATATTAATTGGAGGGTGTTTCCTGCTTATTTATTCGAATATGGTTCTCCCCTTCTCAGCTGGAAGCACCCTCAAGTTATCTAAATAATTCAGTTGCTGGTTCAGAGATGACACTAGGCCTTGTCTTTGTGTTTAATTATTCCACCATAGACCATGCCTGTGTTTATTGTGTTTTGTTGTTAAATCTCTGCATTGCCTAGGTTTTGTGTTATAATGACTGAATTGTGACCTGAGCCATCCCATTTACAGCAATGATTGTGCCAGTTATAGAAATGTCTCAAACTGTGGGCCGATTTTGTGTTGGGGGATTAAAGTGAAACTAAAATATTCATTTCACATGTGGCTGAATTCAGATTTGAACTGATAACCTGTAGAGGTGACAACTTACTGTCTTGAGCAACTACATTAAAATATTACTTAAAGTTTAAAAATAAGGTAAAGCTTTCTATAAATACACAACTTAAAATTCAAACTCAAAACCAAAAGGATGTATTCTTCACACAATGCACAGTCAACCTGTGGAACTCATTGCCAAGGGATGTTGTGAAAGGCAAAACTATAACTGGGTTCAAAAAACAAGTTAGTTAGTTCATGGAGAATTGGTCCATCACTGGCTATTAGCCAAGATGGTCAGGGATGCAACCTCATGCTCTGAGTTTCCCTAGCCTTTGACTGCCAGAAGCTGGGAGTGGACAACAGGGGATGGATCAGACAATAACTGCCTGTTCTGTTCATTCCCTCTGAAACTCTTGGCATTGGCCACTGTCCTAAGAGAGGATATTGGGTGAGGTGGACCATTGATACGACCCAGTATGGCCATTTTTATGGTGAAATGAATGTCAGTGCTCTAATAAAAATTGGGGGTCTAACTTCCCCAAGGTGTTGCCCTTTATGTAGTCATCTCCACCTATACAAAGTAAATGCAATGTTTATAGCAAGCTGTACCTGATTTTTAAACTTTATCTTAAGTAATGTATTGCTGTGGCTATTAGTATTATTTATTAGTTGTGGCTAAATGCTCCATCTTCATTAGGCTAGGCATTGTACAAACACAAAGATGAGGCCCACTTGAAGTTGGGAAACAGTTTATCACTTTAGGAGATACTAGGATAAATCTGAATTCAGTCTCATGTGATGTGACTTCAGTGGGAGTTTCATCCCTGTAGCAATGGGCAGAATTGGTCCCACAATATAAATAGTTTGATTAAGCCAAACAACAGAGTAAAACCAGGAAAAACAAATAGTATATAACCTACAAGTGCGTGAAATGTTTTTGGTTTCAAAATAGCACAAGAAATGTTGAAACCCAGACAAAGGTCTGGTGTAGACCAGACAGCTGTGATGATTTACACCAGCAAGGGGTCTGGCCCTAAATATGTAAAGATAAGCAACTTTCTTTAAAAGTACCAGTTTCAAACTGGAGCTGAATAGCAGATGTTCAGATGCAGAAAAATCAAAGAGAAAGATACTTGAAAAAGACAAAAAAAGACAAGGAAAGCTGTCAGGAAGCCAGAACTGACAGAGAGACTGATTAAAAATAAAAATGAAGGTCAATTTTAAAATATTACATATGCGTTGTTTCTGGGAGGAAAGCTCTGGGTCGCTCCTCTGGGCCATCTGCTAGCAAAAAGGAATCTACAGATTTATTGCTGAGGCGAAACGGGGTGAGTCGTCTGAAGTTGTTTGGAGAATACGGTAACTGTACTCGGGCCCTTTGTGATGGTACTACAGAATCTTCATCAGATAACCATGGTGGGAACTTCATGTAGATACTTTGATCATCATCAGCTGAAAATACTGGATTATCAATTCCTACAAAAGTTTGAGTGATAAATTCAGTTGGAAAATAAAATAACTGGCACCAAATAGAGGATGTTTAACCCAGGAATATCGCCATAATGTAATAAAACAAACAAATATAGTTTTTCAACTTTCTGCTCACATGCCTGGTTACTGCTGGTCATTTTGCTATTTTAAAAGTCTCAGTTGATTAGAAAACAAATCAAACAAACCGACAAAAAACCTGACTATCATTGGCAGTTATGGCTGAAGACTCTGCCGACAGAAAAACCTAAATGCACAGTTTATCCAAACGAACTGATTAGATTTAAATCAATCATACCAAATATGCTCAGTTCTAGTTTGTTTTAGAAATGTATCAGTTTAAAAATGAAACATATTTGAAAGATTGATTCCTAGGGGTAGACTGACGAGCTGTTTTGCATCATCCCAGTAATGCAAAGGAGATTCAAGCCTGGATTAACTAGCCCATTAAGACAGGTTTATGGCTTTTTGGCATCACTACAGCAGCACACAGCAGTCAGAGAACACTGGTGAATTTGGCTCCCCAGTCTCCTAGAACTTATAGTGTAAACCCAGATAGTACGAGTATATAACAGAACGGGGGTCTGATTCTCCTCTGACAACATTGCAAATCAATAATTCCACTGAAGTTAGTGGATTTACAGTAGTGTAAAATGTGTGCAAGAGGAGAAAAAGGCCAAAACAGTCAAAAGTACCTTTTTTGTATGTGTGGAAACAGGTAACGAAGCCCTTTTAAAACAAACATCAAATCTGCACGTGGTGAACAGTAAAATAACATTTTAAAAATCACAGTCTAGGTCCTGTTTGAAACCTCATTCTTTTCTGGAGCATTAATAGCCACTTTATATACACCCTAACACAGTATCCCTTGGGTTGTCGTGTATTAGAACAGTTCTATCAGAATGAGTTTGGTTATATTCAAATGAATCCAATAGAAGTATTATACTACACTGTAGCTTCACATAGCCTGCACGTGCCACGTGTTACAGAAAAACTACTATGTTGTAAGTCCTATTGGACTGAGATTAAAGAGAGGGAAAATGAACACATTTTAAAACCTTAAACATTATCTAAAATAGCTTCTTCTACACATAAACATGTCACGGTTTTAAAATCTGATGTCTTTGAACTTTCCAAGGCTGGAAGCAAGAGCTGTGTGTCCCACTGGAAAGCTGGCAATCTCCAGTGATGGAAAGACCCTGCTTCTAGCTCTGCAGGGTCACTAGAATGATATTAGAATTTAAAAACTTATACTGAACTAACTATTGCCCGTTCTGGGCCCCATGACACAGTAATTTTGGGGAGAGACATTCCTCATCAAGAGGAAACGAAGAAAACATATTTGAGTCAAGTTGACATATATATTCATGACAAAGCAGAAATCAATTCAAAATGGCTGAATATTGGCTGACTTGGAAAATCAGGACAATCTAGAATAATTTTTTCTGTCTCTAGAAGTGATCAGTCATTTCACAGCCAGGTTATGCAGTCATAACCACAACCCTTGTCAATATCATCAGTAGAAAGCTATTAACAAAAAATCCAATAAACTGCTTTGTAATTGAAGAAAATTCTGCATTTATTATTATTTTCTTACCAGAGGTAGCATCTGTGCAATTCTGCTTAGTGACATTAGCTAAAAAGTCAACTCCTTTGTCTGTATGCAGAGATTCATAATTTTCTTCTGGATCAGAAAATTCCACATCTGGAAGAAAATATAAAAATCAGTGTGCGCTAGAGATTCCTAAAAGATTTGACCCAAAGTGTTAATTGGTAGCTTTTTGATGTAGTGTAGGTATTAAAGATTTGTATAGTAAATCTTTAATGTAAATCTGGGTAAATGTATGTTCTGAAAGCAATCATTGTACCTTTAGAACTAAATTTTATACACACCTAATTTCCAGTTTATCAGATCACTAATATTTGATTCCTGGTTCACTCCTGCATCAGTATCTTGTGCTGTAATTATGTTTGCTTTTCAAAACTAAAGGGGATTGGGCTAGATGAGTACTTGGATAGGAGAGCTGCAGGAAAATCTTACAAACTGCAGCAAGTGCTGATTCAGAAAGTGGTACTTTTCCTGCTTACCCGGTGCTGAAAGAAAGCTGGATCATAGTGTCAGGGGTCATTGTGCTGCTAGAGGTGCTCTCTTTCAAATGGGATACAAAATTGAGATCCTGACAACTTGTGGTAATTAAAGATCCCATTGCATTTTCATAAAGGGGTTAATATCAGTGTCCTGGATCATTTCAAACTTGGTTAATTAATTCCTGCCAATCTACACTCCCCCCTGCAGTGGCTATGATGTTTTTTCTTCCCACCTCTCAACCCAAACCACTATGTAGTGCTGCTGTATGTCGTTAAACACCTGCTATGTTTTCCCCCAGAGGCAGCTCCATATCAGTGGCAGGTGAAATGATTCCCCTACATTAAATCCCCTATTAACCCCTCTATGGAAAATCCCTTAATACAGGAGCGATGGAAGGCCTAATTAGTTAATGTTTGTGAAACACTTTAAGACCAAAGGAGCTATAGAAGTATAAATATTATTCAGCCAATATATTGCAGCTGGCAATAAAAATAAATGCTAATAAACTGATAAAGAGCAAATACCTGAACTCAGTTTCTGCAGACAGTAGTTTCTACCTCCCACACCCACGATTCCTTTCTGAAAGCTAGGGGGGAAATTCTGACACCTCTCCCCTACTACTTCACCCCCTCTTTAAAATCAGTAGGGTTGCATGGGTAACTGAGGGAAGAATTTAACTCAATGCCTTATAATAACTTGCCATGGCAGGTGGCATCAGATGCAACTTATTGTGATTGACTCCAGCAAGTGCAACAGCACCTGCAAAGAGACAGCTGAAACTCAGATCCAAGGATCTTTTTCTTTAAATGCAAAATTGAAAGTGCAGGTTTTTTCTTTTCCTTTTTTTTTTTGTTAGGGACACTCCCAAGGCTAGTAAGCCCCAAAGTTAGATTTGCTAGGCCAAATTCTGTGCTGTAGTCACTGGGGTTGCATTTAGGGTCAGCACAATATTTGGAAAAAAGAAAAGGAGTACTTGTGGCACCTTAGAGACTAACAAATTTGAGCATAAGCTTTCATGAGCTACAAGGATGAAGTGAGCTGTAGCTCACGAAAGCTTATGCTCAAATAAATTCGTTAGTCTCTAAGGTGCCACAAGTACTCCTTTTCTTTTTGCGAATATAGACTAACATGGCTGCTACTCTGAAACCTATCACAATATTTGGCTATACTATCTTTCTATTCATGTACATGTTATGCTGGCCTCCTGTTCCAGCCTACTTGCTCTGCTTTCAGAGAAAGGACTGATATTTACAAGATGCCTGGGCAAGTCATGATGGGCGCATGTACGTACCCGTGGGATCACAAAGAAAGCCATTACCATAGTTAGCTGTAGCATGTCATGAGTCAGAAGCTGAGATTTTTTTCTATGTTGTGGCCTTCTTTATGATGGCCTCCAATTATTTTTAGGATTTCAAAATTAAACATTGGTTTTGTTAATGTTAGTTAGTTATAAAGTAGGTTAAATTTCAGCTTGTCACCAAGTTGTCTATGAAAATATATTTATTTTTTAAATGTTGATTACTTGCTTCCAAACACATCTGTTTTAAGCATGGAGAGGGGGAAATGTGACATGGGTAGTAGTACATTTGTTAATGTCAACTTAGTTTTTTTTCCTGCCATGAAATTTCACAAGAACACTCTTTCTCCAACAAAATACAAGCTGATTAAAAAAAAATCTGGTTAACTACTGTTTGACAGCGCATTTACCTTTTTCCTTCAAAGTAAAATCTTGCACTGGATTTTCTGGAGGTATTTTTCCATTTGGTATGGCATTACTAGTTCTCTGAAAAAGTAAAACATTTCAAGTTACCTCAGACAGCGATCACTATGCAGGACACATTGTAGATATAGAGAGCCTGATTTCCCAGCTTTCTGCCAGTGAAATGGAGTTCACCAACATAATACTGGAATAACGCAGCAGTGATCATGCCTAGATATTGTAAGCCTTTATCTTGTCTTTGCATAGAACTCCCATTGATGTTAGTGCAGACACACAACTCTATTAGTGGTACATGGCAGTGTTTCCTACTCCTTTTGCAATTGGTCAGGTTGGATTTGTCCCTCCTTCCTCCATACAAGAGAAGCTGGAGTTTCATTGCCTCAAACCATCAGCTCCCCTGAATTCCAGCAACTTCCATGGAGACCCGAGCCATCCCTTCTGGCACCGTGTTTGATGGACCCAGAATCCCCTTACATCCAAAGGAAGGGTCCCACAGTGCAGAGCGAAATGGCGGGTACGTTCTGCAAGATTGGTGAGGGTATAATGCCACCTCCAGTGCTGCCCCTCAACTCATCCCACATTTTGATCTCTCCCCTGGCTTGGGTCTTGATCGCCAGTGCTCCCTCTGAGGAGCTTCCCCAGGGAAGAGATTGATGCTGAGAGCTGAAATTACCCTATGCTTCCTCTAGAGCACCAGGCCTTTCGTCTGGGTAAATGGCAGGTGAGACCTGGCCCTAAGTGCACTCCTCTTACCCTTTTTTGGCCCCGGTCTCTCTTGTGGCTTTTGTTGAGCTTTTTGGGCTGGTTTATTCCTAGTTTGGTACTCTTGAAAGACTCTAAGCGTTTCCTCATTGTCCTGTGGAAAATCTCCTTGTCTTGTTTTTCGTCTTCATTCTGAATGATCTTGTGCCGACTGTACAGATGTATGTGCTGTAGCGAGGAAATTAAGAGAACGTTTATTTATATAGAAATGCAGACTGGGGCCCAGCACCAAGGAAACTGTCAAAAACAATTGATTACAAAAAACAATTAATTACAAATCACACTAACAGGATCCCAGGTAGTTAATTATTTCCTTCTTACATACAAGTATGGTACTTTGAAAAATATTGATTGAAAGACATTCAGATTAATCACACTGGCTAGAATAGGTCTGGATCAAACCGCTCTGACTTCCTTCAGTTCACATGCTTCATTTCACCCTCTCCCACCCAGTTAGCTTTCAAGCCAGCAACAACCCACCAGCAGAACAGATCTGGGGCCCAATTCTGCAATCTTCTCTCATCTGAGTAGTGCCATTGAAATCAATTATAAGGACTGCTCACATGATTAAGGGTATGCAGGATCAGAGCCCATCTTCAGTCAATGACTGATTTTGCAGATTTGTCCTTTTATTTTGAGTTTCCCAACAATTTTCTGCATTGTGTTTCTTCTGGCTGTCAAATGACAACAATCACTGCAACGGTGCTCTTACCTCTTGTCTGGGTTTGTAGAGGTACTGCTGCAGTGTGTGGTGAGTGACGGTATCCTCTGTATCTCGTATGCTTTTTCTCCTCTGCTCTAAGGCTTGCATATCAAGACAAACCGAGCTGGCTTTTTCTCTCCTAAAGCAGAATATTAAAATACATACAACATTTTTCTAGATCACTAACTGGAGGGAAAAAAGTATGCACTACAATATATTTAAACATGAAGATAAGTGTGGATGGGATAAAAACAAGTAAACATCATCATGGGTCAAGTGTAGTCTAGAGTGAGTGGGCACAATTCTGGTGGTAGCCTCCGGGCAGATTCAGCAACAACATCAGTGGTCATGTAATTTGGTCAGGAAAAGCAGGTAAATGACAAATTAATGCAACTTGCAACAATTTAGCACTGATTGATCATCTGCTTTATCGGATAAACTTATGCCCGTTTGCTTCTTTTCCTGTTACATCCCATCCTTGTGCACCTGCAGGATGGAAGGTCTATTAATCTAGCTAAGTGGTTCCCACACTGGGGTCCCCAGACCTTTGGGTGGTCTGCTATGGGTTATGCGGGGGTCTGTTCCTTGAGACAGGGCCAGAACCTGCCAGAACAGCGTTCTGGTACTTTTGCTGCATGGAGGACACCGTTTTTCCTCACACACTGTGCATGAGAGGTCATGCAGGTGGGGGTGTCCTGGTCATGCCAGTACTTGCCCATTCAGGACTACACGCTCTCTGTGGGTTTAGTAGTACTTTTTCTGCCACAGATGTCAAGACTCACAACACTCACAAGTAATACCCACATTTAGGGGAAACAAATTCAGATAAAGGTACGTGTATAGGGTTTCAGGACTCTATGGTGAAGCTGAGAACTGAGCCCCTGGAATAACAGACCACTGAACTAAACTCTGTGTGTGTATTTTTGGAGGTGCCAAAATTAACCGAACTAATAATTATGACATAAAACTTATGTATAAACAATGAAAGGGGTCTGGGACATTTAGTCAAGTGCCAAAGAGATCCTTGGCAGAAAAAAGTTTGGGAACCACTGATCTAGGTCATCCATCCCCATGATATTAGTCACACTCGTTTTCTGTACCCGGGGAATACCAAATTCAGTAGTACTTGGCCGCTTACATCTGTGGTCAGACCAATTTGCATCTCATGAGTAGCCGATGCCACTGTTTACATCAGTTAAATTTATGCCAATAAATGTTGTGCCATTTGTTTCTCACAAATGTGTGAATTTTTCTTTCCTAAAGGGTGAAAAGATGACTTGAGACTAAACCTCTTGAATTTGCCCAGTAGTGAATACTGTAGACAAGACCCATGTACTCTGCAGAAAGATGGACCAATATTGTCCTGCATATCTCTATAGTTTTTGTGGCATGCCTGTGCACCAGATGGGAAATTTGGTATCAACTCCAGGAATATTCAAACAAGGAGATTTTTATTGAATTAAATATGCAAAAGATAATACAATTGGTATAGTCTCTTCTGTGTTGTTTATGTTAGTATTGCATGCTTTTTTCTTTTTTTTTTATACTCTGCCCCTATGTTTTTCATATGCCACAGATGTTTGTATTGAGAATGCATAACTGCAGGGCAGAAGCTATCAGAGGAGAAGCTGGAGGTTTCGGCAGCAGTTGAGGGGACAGAAGAGGCCAAGTTCTACCATCCTTATTCAGCCCCAGTACTTCTTGAGTAGATCCACTGAAATCAGTCGGTCTACTCAAGTAGTAAGGTCCTACTTGTGACAGATTTTGCAGCATCTTTGGGGACCAAATGTATTAAATTTATGAAATATTTACATCTGATTGTGTTCTGCTCCATGGGGGAAGAGTTAGCACAGCTCCTCCAGGAACTAAAAAACACAATGGGGTGATCACCCTGGGGATTGTAAACAACTCCAGAGAAACACCGTACACCGTCCTCTGAGGTGTTTGCACATACTGGTTCAAACTAGGTTTCCCAGAGACCCAAACAAAGAAACAGCTTTGGATATAAAAAGGCTGAATTTGAACTAACACAGAGCCTTATTTTCATTCAGCAAACGGACACTATCATTTGTCCAAGGGAGGGGTGGGGCAGGGCAACCCTTGGCTTACTAGGGCTTTGGCTTACTAGGGCCCATAAGACTGATGCGTGACCTCTGGTAAGCTGTTAGCATGCATATAGGAATGTTTATTGTTTTTATGTTTTCCCTATAATGCCTTTACCCTAACAATAAATGTATTTTGTTTTGTGAAGGCTGGTTGGTCACTGGCATACACTGTTGTAGCCCCTGGAGAAAGGTTAACAACAGGTGCTGGACCCCAGTCAGACCTGCAGGGGAAAGCATACTGAAGCGCAGAGACCATGAACCTAAACCCCTCATCCGGAGTGAGAGAGATGCAGGTCTTCACCCTTGAAATATGATGGCTGGGAGCCTGAAACCTTATGTGGGAACCTTTGAATAAGAGCATGGTGCGTGTGTGTCAAAGGTACAGTTGAACTCTGAAACTGTGACACTGTTCAGTGCGAGTAACTGTGGAAGTATCTGGCCCAAGGTATGGGAAGCAGTTTGGTATTAAGGGATAAGCACATTAACAGCTAGAGACGATTTGCATTTTTTCAATGAAAAGGGATTTCAATATCTGATTTTTTGTGTGGAAACTTCATTTTCATCATTTTTTTCCCAAAATGAAAATTTTCAACAATTATGAAATTTTGCAAAAATGTCTGATTTTAAATTTTAGGGAAAATACCACTCTCATTTAAAAAGAATCCTCCCCCTCCCCCATACTTTCTTCCACTAACATTTTTCAGAAAATGTGCGTACCTTTTTTCAACCTGCACTATAAGCAGCATGTTTCTGCGGGAATAGTGCTGTCCACACTGGTGCTTTTGTTGGTGAAACTTTTGTTTTTTTCACACACCTGACTGACAAAAGTTTTGCCGACAAAAAGTGCTAGTGTAGACAAAGCCTTAGTTTCACCAATAGCCGGCTGTTAAAAATATAGGGCCAGCTTTATTGATACATTGCAACTAATGCACCACTCTGCAATTCAAAGCAGCCATAAATCTGGTTCAACTGGCAGGTTGGACCCAGTTTACAGCTGCTTTACATAATGGAAGTGACACAAACTGCTGAAGCATACCAGGGAATATGTCTCATAATTTACAGAAAAAAAAAAAAAAAGAAGAAATTTTACAACATTTAAAAAATGAATTCTGAACAACAATTCCATGGTAAAGGGTGGATTCTGTGGCTCTGGCATCATGTAACACACAAAGCTCTGGCTACAGGGAGGGATGCAAAACTGTATGAATGATAATCCCCTGTTCTTACACACTGGAACTTTCTGAAAAATTCACCCGTAGGGATAAAATTTTCATGCTTGGTCTCTGACCAAAGGAGATTTTAGTTTGGAAGGTTTGTGTAAAATCATTTAGCTGCTTGATTTCCGCAAAGGTGAAAAAATGACTATATATGTACTCTCCAATAGGAGGAGGAATATAGGCGTCGACTCCATGGGTGCTCCATGGCTGGCTCCGGAGAAAAAATGATGAGCGCCAACCGGCAGCTCCCCTATCAGCTCCCCCCACCCCTCTACTGCCTCCCACCCACTGGTGGGCCCTGCAGATCAGTGCGTTCCCCCCTCCCCACACCTCCCGCCTGCTGCGATCAGTTGTTTTGCGGTGTGCAGGAGGCGCTGGGGGGAAGAGAGGGCAGTAAGGATGCAGCATGCTTGGGGAGGGAGCAGAACTGGGTGGGAAGAGGCGGGGTGAGGGTGGAGTGGGGGTGGGAAGCAGCGAGGTGGGGGTGGGGCCTTGGGGCAGGGCTGGGGGTCAAGCACCCCCCCCGGCACTTTGGAAAGTTGGCACCTGTGAGGAGGATGCTAATATACCTCCTTTGTTATCAGCCATTGAAGCCACTCCGTGGAGAGAGGCATATACTAGTTCAAACTGGATTCTTCATGAACCAAGAAGAGGGTGACCAGATGCCCCGATTTGGGACTTTGTCTTATATAGGTGCCTATTACCCCCCACCCGCTGTCCTGATTTTTCACAGTTGCTGTCTGGTCACTCTAACCAAGAAAGACAAAGAAAGGATTTTTGGATAAATAGCCTGGTTGTAAACTGGCTCAGGGCCTTCTTCCTAATCCAGCAAATGGACAGAAGCCCTGGTCCATGGAGAGCCCCAGCCTTTTAGGAAGGAGTTGGAAGAACTAGGCCTACTGAAGCCCCAAAAGACTGGGGGCCTGTTCTGAGCTGAAGCTGTGGTGAGTTGTAACCACAAGGAATCCCCTTGGATGGGGGTTTGAAGGACTGCTCCTGCCAGAGTCCATGTTAGGGCGGGGGTGAACCCTTATTCGCATGTGTGTAGGTTCTTTATTTGTTTTTAATATGTTTTCTCTGTAATGCTTTTTACCTAAAGAATAAAATAGGCTTGCACAGAAAGAACAGTGTGGGGTACCTGTCACTGTTGAAAAATCACTCTGTTATCAGTCTCTGAAGAGAAAGCAACCAAGTCAGCAGGGGAGTATGTGACACCCATTTTGTACTGGGGTAAACACCAATTTTTGTATTTAATCATATATAATTCAAAAATTAAACAAAAACAGTCCCTAAAAAAAGTTACTTACAGTAAACAGGAGACAGAAGATTCTACAGTACTTGGTCGAGGAGTGCTGAAGTCCACATTGACCATGTTGTCAGTACTTGGTGAACGAATAAAAGCCAGGGAACCTCTACGCTCTCCCTGTTCACAGAAAGAAATAAGGTGCATTACAGCTTAACGGTAGGGCTTTCAGTCAAAGGGTATATGATGTTAACACAGGTATACCCAGGACTAAATTGTATAATATAAAAAAAGATGGCATCATTTTTGAAGATTCTGTAGGCAAATGGCACATAAATACAACTTTCTCCTGGTTCTTTTGTAACAGAAATAAGGCCTTTTTTTCCCCCATGTGGTTTATTTCCCTGGGGCAAAAGTCAACCTTGTACAGAGGGCCAGCCCAAAGCCACTCCACTTAAATCACACTTAATAGCCCTAATTTGAAGACTTAAAGGGATGTTATACATTCTCTCCTTATCTTCTGCAAATTTTACCCTGCACCTCTAAAAGTCCTCAGTGAGAGTCACAAAAAGATGAATTCCTCTTTCCACTATATAAAGGGTTACTTTCAATAATGGACAACATTTTTCATCTGACACCTTGCCAGTCACCTGCAAACATCTACCTATCTAGATTCTTATATTGGCACCCATATCTGTGCTAACTGAACACCTTCCAAGATATGATAGCAGTAGTTCTTTCATCCTTCCCTGAAAGAGCCAAATGTTTGGTTAGTCATTAAAATGTATGCATGCATGCACAAGGAACTAAAGCTAAATTGAAAAGCTTTGCTTTCACTTTTGCATGGTAATACAAAAGTGAATTCCTGTGAAACTTTGGTCACCCATGTTCTCCAGTGTCCCCTGCTACTTGCTACAATCCACCAGAACAATGAAAATGTCTAGTGAGTGAAGTCATGCTCCCAGAAGGAGAAAAATTTCTCTGGTAGTGAGGGGCAATCCCACATATGGCTTTAAATTGCAGCACAGAGATCTTGGACTTGACTCTACGTTTTAAATAGCGGTGAACAGAACACCTCTGGAAAAATATTTCCCCCACTAACAGAAGTACCTTATTCTTAAGATCAAAGCTAATGTATTGTGATTTTGTCAGCTATAGCTCTATCATGACCATTTTACATGTCCATGCACAGAAAAGGAATCAAGAAAGCTGAAACACAGTTGTAACACGGCGTGCTGAGCCAGAAGCTCCCTTAACACTCTGTCACTCATCTCCTTGCCAGTTTATATTAATTGAGCTCTGATTGAAAAACAAGCAGTTGGCAGAGGAGGCCAATTAACTGAGTGGCAACACAGCTGAGAGGCTAATAGGGTGGAAGTATTCCCAGCAGCTAGGCAGACAGGAGGGAAACCCTGGAGATAGTAGGTTGCCTGAAGGAAGGAACAACTAGGCAGGACTGGGTGCTGTTCATACTACTAGTGTACCCTTCCCCTGAAAGCAAGTGGGGAACTGCCTATTGATTGTAAATGCAATATATAATAGAGCACAGTGGTGGTTAAGACCACCTGGAGTGGCTACGGTCAGTTACTGAGGCTGGAAAGGACACTCAGAAGACCTGTGACAATGGTGGAGAAAACCTATGTTCTGTGCCGTACAATCACCTATGCATAATTTATAGTAATCTGTGTTCTAAGCAATTTGGAACCGTTCCATGACATTAGAAAAATCACTGTGATATCTGAAAATAGAAACACCTACACAAATATTACAGAGAAATGGAAATCAGATATTTAAGGTACCTGACTATGAGGTTCATAATTATATTACTGCTAGAACTATTACTGATTGAAGCATGAAATGTTTTTTAAATGATACCCATGACACTTAAATGCATGAAATGGGGCAACAGATATCTCTGGTCACAGGTAGACATTCATCTGTGGACATTCATCTGCAGTTATACTTCTGAAGGCCTTTCTGTGTGTAAAAAGAAAAGGAGGACTTGTGGCACCTTAGAGACTAACAAATATATTTGAGCATAAGCTTTCGTGAGCTACAGCTCACTTCATCGGATGCATTCAGTGGAAAATACAGTGGGAAGATTTATAAACACAGAGAACATGAAACAATGGGTTTTACCATACACACTGTAACATGAGTGATCAGGTAAGGTGAGCTATTACCAGCAGGAGAGTCGGGGGGGGGGGGGAAACCTTTTGTAGTGATAATCAAGGTGGACCATTTCCAGCAGTTGACAAGAATTGGAATTAATTTGCAAACTGGATACAATTAACTTAGGCTTGAATAAAGACTGGGAGTGGATGGGTCATTACACAAAGTAAAACTATTTCCCCATGTTTATTCCTCCCCTTCTCCCCCGCCCCCCCCCTCTCTCCAGCACTGTTCCTCAGACATTCTTGTCAACTGCTGGAAATGGCCCACCTTGATTATCTCTACAAAAGGTTCCCCCCCCCCACTCTGCTGCTGGTAATAGCTCACCTTACCTGATCACTCATGTTACAGTGTGTATGGTAACACCCATTGTTTCATGTTCTCTGTGTTTATAAATCTCCCCACTGTATTTTCCACTGAATGCATCCGATGAAGTGAGCTGTAGCTCATGAAAGCTTATGCTCAAATAAATTTGTTAGTCTCTAAGGTGCCACAAGTCCTCCTTTTCTTTTTGCCAATACAGACTAACATGGCTGCTCTCTGAAACCTTTCTGTGTGTGATAACTAGAACAAGACACTTTGACCTAAGCTCTTAGTCTAGATGAGGTTCTAGCTATTAGTTGAAGACTGCCTATGTGCCATAGGAGTGTGGATCAACAAAGCCTTCTTGCTCAATATCCAGACTAACGGGGTAAGCTGGGGAGAACAACAAGGAGATTTTCTGGCCTGCTGGTATCCAGAGATTGGTAGGAATTTGAGAGGCCAGCTGTTCAGACTGTGGTGTTTGGAGTCCTTCCTGGTGTTCCGCAGAATTAAACAATTAGAGAACCAACAAATAGATGATAGAGCAGGAAGAACTGGTCCCAAAAAAGACTGTTATCTTGTGACATGGCTCACAAAATGAAAAAGCTTGGGAACCATTCCAAAAGATTTTGGATTTTGCCCACGAGTAACACTGAATTTGCTGGTGCAGCAAAAATGTTTTGTGTTTTGGTGTTAGTTTTTTGGAAGGCCAATGAACCAAAAAACCAACTAACCAACCAAACAAAAAAAAACAGCTCTTTATCAAGCTTGTAGTTCATCTGGCTACAAAAATAAGCTCCACCTTGAGGCTAGCCCCCAGATGCTCTCAGTCTGCAACTACCATCTGCACTGCTTACTCTAATGCTAATTTCTGAACAAGTCATCTTAGGAAAGCACACTATTGCTTCAGCCACAGCTTGTTTAATTATTCACAGGGAGCCAGATTCTGCCACCTTTACACATGCTGACTAGCACATGCTCACTTGCATAATTTCCATGAAACCAAGGTACAACTCAACGCATGCGGAGGCAGAAGCCAAACTCCTAAATGACACCTACCAGAACAGAACAGTGACGTATACAGGATCCAGTGGTACTGACGAATTTAGAGGTAATACAATGAACCACAATCACATAAATAGACAGCTACAGCGGCACAAGAGCTAGCAAACAGAGCTGTAAGCAGGGGAGTTTGAGTGGGAGTTTCTAAAGGGAGGTTGCATTGTGGTGCTTGTTTGGGGTTTGCTTTTGCTGGGGGGGGTTCTTTTTGGTGTGACTTGTGTTTCCCAGATTAACAGGATTTAGGGGGGAAGGCGATGAGAGATACGGAGGCAGCTGTGGGAGCGACTCCTGTAGTGGAAGACACATTGAGGATGACTGGATGTGGAAGCTGTGGTATGTACATGATCCTGGAGGGGGGACCTGGTAAGAGTTTTTTCTGCATGAAATGCCGTCTGATAGAGCTGATGGAGGAAAAGATCCGAGGTTTGGAGATGCAGGTGGAAAGTCTCGTTGAGTTTAGGAAGGGGTTTGAGCAGATGATGGAGCAAAGACATGAGGTATCTGAAGGGAAAAGCTCAGACTCACAGATGGAAGCAGGGCTGGGGAATTTTGAGGGGAGACTGGGTGAGGAAAGTGGTCAGTGGAAGCATGTGACTAAAAGAACCAGGCAGAGGAAAAAGACGGGCTAGTGAAGGAGAAATAGAGCTTAGGAACAGGTTTGCAGAGTTGGAAAATGAAGAAGGGGCTCAGCAGGTACTTGTTGAAGGTGGAAGGGTAAGGAAGAAGAGAAGAGAGGCTAGTCCTATAGGAAAAGCGGAAGAATCAAGGGAGACCACACCAAATATGAGCCCCAGGAGGATACAGGATGGGTTGAAGAGGATAAGGGAAAATAGGAATGGAAAGAACTTGCAGCCAGAGGGAACAGGGGAGAGACTGGAGAATAGCACTGTCACCAGGAAAAGGCAGGTCTATGTGATAGGGGACTCTTTATTGAGAAGAATAGACAGGCCTGTAACTAGAGCTGATCCAGAGAATAGAAGGGTGTGCTGTCTTCCGGGTGCTAAGATACGGGATGTAGACCTGAGGTTGAAAAGGATCCTAAAGGGAGCGGGAAAGAATCCCCTAATTATCCTTCATGTGGGAACAAATGATACGGCTAGATTCTCGCTGGAAAGTATTAAGGGAGACTATGCTAGGCTGGGGAAGACGCTTAAGGAAATTGAGGCTCAGGTGATCTTTAGTGGGATCCTTCCTGTTCCTAGAGAAGGGCAACGAAGGTGTGACAAGATTATGACTGTCAACAGATGGCTTAGGCAGTGGTGCTATAAGGAGGGCTTTGGGATGTATGGCCACTGGGAGGCATTCACGGACAGAGGACAGTTCTCTCGGGATGGACTTCATCTGAGTAGGGAAGGAAATAGACTTCTAGGATCAAGGCTGGCACAACTGATAAAGAGAGCTTTAAACTAGGAAATTGGGGGAGATGGTTGGGAGATGTCCAGGTAATCTCCATGCCAGATTTTAGCATTGAGAGGGAAGAAGACGAAGTAAGAAAGGATACAGCCATGGGTAGGAGAATGTATATAAGGAGCGAGGGCGGTGTGGGTACTAGTCTAATAGGTTATACTGGCTGTAGAATGACTGTGCCTAATAGGGTACAAAATGTGAGTGAGGCCAAACAGCAAAAATTAAGATGTTTGTACACCAATGCGAGGAGCCTAGGTAACAAAATGGAGGAACTAGAGCTACTAGTGCAGGAAGTGAAACCAGATATTATAGGGATAACAGAAACATGGTGGAATAGTAGTCATGACTGGACTACAGGTATTGAAGGGTATGTGCTGTTTAGGAAAGACAGAAACAAAGGTAAAGGTGGTGGAGTAGCATTGTATATCAATGATGAGATAGAATGTAAAGAAATAAGAAGCGATGCAATGGATAAGACAGAGTCCGTCTGGGCAAAAATTACACTGGGGAAGATAACTAGTAAAGCCTCTCCTAGGATAGTGCTTTGGGTGTGCTATAGACCTCCGGGATCTAATTTGGATATGGATAGAGCCCTTTTTAATGTTTTTAATAAAGTAAATACTAATGGAAACTGTGTGATCATGGGAGACTAACTTCCCAGATATAGACTGGAGGACCAGTGCTAGTAATAATAATAGGGCTCAGATTTTCCTAGATGCGATAGCTGATGGATTCCTTCATTAAGTAGTTGCTGAACCGACCAGAGGGGATGCCATTTTAGATTTAATTTTGGTGAGTAGCGAGGACCTCATAGAAGAAATGGTTGTAGGGGACAATCTTGGCTCAAGTGATCATGAGTCATGATCAATTATCAAGTGATAATTCAGTTCAAACTAAATGGAAGGATTAACAAAAATAAATCTGTGACTAGAGCTTTTGATTTCAAAAGGGCTGACTTTCAAAAATTAAGGAAATTAGTTAGGGAAGTGGATTGGACTGAAAAATTTATGGATCTAAAGGTAGAGGAGGCCTGGGATTACTTTAAATCAAAGCTGCAGAAGCTATCGAAAGCCTGTATCCCAAGAAAGGGGAAAAAATTCATAGGAAGGAGTTGTAGACCAAGCTGGATGAGCAAGCATCTTAGAGAGGTGATTAAGAAGAAGCAGAAAGCATACAGGGAGTGGAAGATGGGAGGGATCAACAAGGAAAGCTGCCTAATTGAGGTCAGAACATATAGGGATAAAGTGAGACAGGCTAAAAGTCGAGTCGAGTTGGACCTTGCAAAGGGAATTAAAACCAATAGTAAAAGGTTCTATAGCTATATAAATAAGAAGAAAACGAAGAAAGAAGAAGTGGGGCCGCTTAACACTGAGGATGGAGTGGAGGTTAAAGATAATCTAGGCATGGCCCAATATTTAAACAAATACTTTGCCTCAGTCTTTGATAAGGCTAAAGAGGATCTTGGAGATAATAGTAGCATGACAAATGGGAATGAGGATATGGAGGTAGATATTACCATATCTGAGGTAGAAGCGAAACTGAAACAGCTTAATGGGACTAAATCGGGAGGCCCAGATAATCTTCACCCAAGAATATTAAAGGAATTGGCACCTGAAATTGCAAGCCCATTAGCAAGAATTTTTAATGAATCTGTAAACTCAGGAGTAGTACTGAACGATTGGAGAATTGCTAATATAGTTCCTATTTTTAAGAAAGGAACAAAAAGTGATCCGGGTAACTACAGGCCAGTTAGTTTGACATCTGTAGTATGCAAGGTCCTGGAAAAAATTTTGAAGGAGAAATTAGTTAAGGACATTGAAGTCAATGGTAAATGGGACAAAATACAACATGGTTTTACAAAAGGTAGATCGTGCTAAACCAACCTAATCTCCTTTTTTGAAAAAGTAACAGATTTTTTAGATAAATGAAATGCAGTGGATCTAATTTACCTAGATTTCAGTAAGGCATTTGATACCATGCCACATGGGGAATTATTACTTAAGATGGGGATCAATATGAACATCAAAAGGTGGATAAGGAATTGGTTAAAGGGGAGACTGCAATGGGTCCTACTGAAAGGCGAACTGTCAGGTTGGAGGGAGGTTACCAGTGGAGTTCCTCAGGGATCGGTTTTGGGACCAATCTTTTTATTACTGACCTTGGCAAAAAGTGGGAGTGTGCTAATAAAGTTTGCAGATGATACAAAGCTGGGAGCTATTGCCAATTCAGAGAAGGATCGGGATATTATACAGGAGGATCTAGATGACCTTGTAAACTGGAGTAATAGTAATAGGATGAAATTTAATAGAGAGAAGTATAAGGTTATGCATTTAGGGATTAATAACAAGAATTTTAGTTATAAGTTGGGGACGCATCAATTAGAAGTAACGGAAGAGGAGAAGGACCTTGGAATATTGACAGGTTTCAGAGTAGCAGCCGTGTTAGTCTGTATTCGCAAAAAGAAAAGGAGTACTTGTGGTACCTTAGAGACTAACAAATTTATTAGAGCATAAGTAGCTCACGAAAGCTTATGCTCTAATAAATTTGTTAGTCTCTAAGGTGCCACAAGTACTCCTTTTCTTCTTGGAATATTGGTTGATCATAGGATGACTATGAGCTGCCAATGTGATATGGCTGTGAAAAAAGCTAATGCGGTTTTGGGATGCATCAGGAGAGGCATTTCCAGTAGGGATAAGGAGGTTTTAGTACCATTATACAAGGCACTGGTGAGACCTCACCTAGAATACTGTGTGCAGTTCTGGTCTCCCGTGTTTAAAAAGGATGAATTCAAACTGGAGCAGGTACAGAGAAGGGCTACTAGGATGATCTGAGGAATGGAAAACTTGTCTTATGAAAGGAGACTCAAGGAGCTTGGCTTGTTTAGCCTAACTAAAAGAAGGTTGAGGGGAGATATGATTGCTCTCTATAAATATATCAGAGGGCTAAATACAGGAGAGGGAGAGGAATTATTTCAGCTCAGCACCAATGTGGACAGAAGAACAAATGGGTATAAACTGGCCACCAGGAAGTTTAGACTTGAAATTAGACGAAGGTTTCTAACCATCAGAGGAGTGAAGTTTTGGAATAGCCTTCCAAGGGAAGCAGTGGGGGCAAAAGATCTATCTGGTTTTAAGATTCTACTCGATAAGTTTATGGAGGAGATGGTATGATGGGATAATGGGATTTTGGTAAGTAATTGATCTTTAAATATTCAGGGTAAATAGGACTAATCCCCTGAGATGGGATATTAGATGGATGGGATCTGAGTTACCCAGGAAAGAATTTTCTGTAGTATCTGGCTAGTGAATCTTGCCCATATGCTCAGGGTTTAGCTGATCGCCATATTTGGGGTCGGGAAGGAATTTTCCTCCAGGGCAGATTGGAGAGGCCCTGGAGGTTTTTCGCCTTCCTCTGTAGCGTGGGGCATGGGTGATTTGAGGGAGGCTTCTCTGCTCCTTGAAGTCTTTAAACCATGATTTGAGGACTTCAATAGCTCAGACATAGGTGAGGTTTTTCGTAGGAATGGGTGGGTGAGATTCTGTGGCCTGCACTGTGCAGGAGGTCGGACTAGATGATCAGAATGGTCCCTTCTGACCTTAGCATCTACGAATCTAAATAGGTAATAATGGGACACAATGCACTTCAAATACCATTTCACCATAAAAGTAGATTTGCTTTTGATTCAGCGCTCCTAATACATGGAAGTTGAGAAATGCTGCAATATTTCAAACAAAGAAATACAGTGTGTAAGATAAGATGTTTAAATGTACCTCAGCCACATAGCTAATAGCATCCTTCAGGTTGAGCTCATGGAAAATATTAAGAATCTGGTCTCTTGATTTTTGAGCAGATCTTCTCATCAGGACTTTACTGAGGATTTTCCGATCAAAATTGGACCACCTAGTAATTTAAACAAACAATTTAAATGATAGTTAGCATTTTTAGTTTTGCTTGAACAGCTGTTCCTTTGAGTTAAGCATTGTTATACACCTTATCGGATAATAAACACAGGGAAATATGTTTTGTTGCTTTATTTAAAGCACATTTGGAAAAGCCTTATATGGAGTTACACAATTCACAACAATCTTTTGAGAGTTGCAACCACCAGGCACAGCTACTGCAGAACAACAGCAGTAAGAGGTTTGTGATTAGAATATGCAAAATGGTTCTAGTTTCAAAATAAATAGGACATGCCATACATCAGGGAATAATGCCATTTTAATTTTTCTACTTCTGACTCTTAGAGTGTATCTTTAAGAGCCTTTAGGAAACCTCACAGTAAAAGTTAAAAATCTCTTTCTTTCTATGTAAAAGAGTTTACCTTCAGTAATGGGTGATTTTTTACCCAATGTCTTGTATGTTGGCCCCACTGAGAAGACACTGCATGCCCCCTGGTGAATTATTCTCAGATATCGAGGTGGTGCCTGTTCTCAGTAACTTTGAGATTGCACTTATTCAGGAGATCTTGGTCACCAAAGCTAACAGTTAACCAAGTATCTAGGTTAGGTCAGGCCTTTCCTCCTTTTTCAGGGAGACCCCCCCCTCCTAAATCGAAGTGATCAGGCTCTGTCTGGCCTGCAACTTTAGAAAGCTTCAGCTTCATCACCATTACAGCCAACACGCCACAACTGAGGAAGTGTTCTCTTATCTTCTCATAGTCAGAAATTCGTTCCCAATACCCAAACCCAGGACAGGATTCCTGGTTACCCAAGGGAAAATGGCTTCTCTATATGAGACCCCTCCTAAAAACATCATTGTATGAACAAACAGAAATCTCTTTACTCTGCTATGTTAAGGAGTGTTAAATATTATCTTAGTTGTACAAATGTCATCTATTATGATAGAACAAACCATAACAGATGACATTTGTACAGATTCCAGAGTTTCCAGATTCCCTCAGAAGCTGGTTTGGACAACGCTCTGCTCAAACTTCTGGTCTCTCCATGCTCTCTATTTCAGTCCTACTGCAGCAGTGCTAAACTGAACAGAGGGGAAAGAAAGAGATTGCTTTAAGCCCATGGCTGAAAGGATTTTCCATCCTCAAGTTGCACTATAAGAAACTACATTTCCAGGTTTTAATAGTCTTTCCTTTTATTTTCCTTCCCTGCTCTAGTTGTCAAAGTCTGCCCATTACCATGGTTTCACAGCATCTTCATTATAACCCATTATATACAATTGAAATGAAATGGTGAAAATATTTGAAAGCTGAAGAACCTATTGTCCAAGACAACAGCAAGGAGGTAACATTTGTGCATTTCAATTTGGAACAGATTAACATCCTCTCTCCCCCCCCCCCAAATATGGTTCCTAAAGTTGGTATCAGAGGGGCTAAACTTGTGTGTTCAGTTCAAATCCTGTGCAAATGGCCCATCTCTCAAATAATTCTACACAGGCATAGCTGCCTAGATATGGATGATGACATTTGTGAAGGCCTAATCCCAGGCCTTAGTTGTGACACTGAAAAGGTTCCATTGGTGGGAGATGGACAGTCCCCAAAATCCACTGGGGATTATCAACCAGTTAAAGTGTTATAAACTGAAAAGACGGTGGCAACATCCCAGACCTTTCACTTGGACAGCCTCAAAAACTTAAGTCATAGTTTAAAAAAAAGGGATTTCCTATCCAGAATAGACAACATTGGTTCTCCAGGAAATGATTATTGAAGCAGAGGAGGGCAATGGTGTTTAATCTGTGAATTGCCCTTAGAGTCTCTCACAGTGAGGAAATCAATGAAAATAGCTAGTGTTTCATTTTCCAAGATGAATGGAATGCAAAAATGTAAACAAACTGGATCAACGTTAAGTATATTAGAATTTTATATTAGAATTTAAAAAAATCTTCCAGTTGAATAATCTAAATGGTTATTAACTGCACAGGTAATGCACATGTTTGCAACAATGTGGTTTTTATCTAGTGTGATTAACTCCAGAAATTCAGGAAGTGGGGGGGGGGGGGTGGCAGAGGGGAAAGACCACTGTTTCCCAAGCTGTCTCCATTCAGTTATTCCCTAAATACTCATTTTGCTCATCAGACAAATGTAAGCAAAGCTATCACTATGTTAATACATTCCCATTTCCTTAACTGTCCAGGTCAGTAAAATAAGGGAAGCTAACACCACTTACTTGTCTCGCAGATAATTATGTCCTATTTGTCCAGATATGTCTTCAACAGCAGAAAGAATATGATCAAAAGCCTATTAAAAGGAACATAAAATTAATATGGTGTTGAATTTAAGGGCATTGCTATAAAATAGCTTAATTCATATGGGTCAGATTTGGTGTCTGTCCAGAACAATATTATGAATAGAGTGGAATTACTTCCTGTTTACATGAGTGTGCTGAGATTAGCATCTCAATTTCCTACAGATTCAGTTCTACAATAGTGCTATCCACTGATTACTCCTGATTTACCCAAATCTAAGTAAGAGGAGAATCAGATCCTATTTTGTTAACTCTCACTTTTATTGCTCCTTCATCTTAATCCCACTTTTGCATCTCCTTCCTTTTTGCTGTCAGAAGTGCTCAAGCCATGTGCCTCTTCTAAATCAGCTGAAGGTTTCTTTCTTGTTGTTTCTAGCTCCTTGCCATACTCTTTGAGAATGAATATTTCCCTCAGTGTAGTGCGAGTACCAACCCTCTTTTATTCTCACTGTAAATCACTCAACATCTTGGGCAAATCTTTGTCCTCAGTTGTTCCTTATTTACACTGGTATAACTCCACTCCGCGGAATTACTCTCACTCATATTTACATCAGTGTAATTGAGAGCAGAATTTGACTTTTTGTTTCTATGCCTTCTTAATCTTTACTCTGAACATCTGATTTCTTGGAGATCTACAGCACGACAGGTTTAGATTAGTGCACACCATGGTGCACTTGATGAGCATTACTACTGAATATAAATATATGCACAATGCTCAATATCACCTCACCGGATATATACGGCAAAGAGTTAGGGATGTACAGAATAAGATATGATAAGTCAGGTACATGGTTACCACTGGTTGGGAATGTATACTATGCTATCTTGAGGGGTGATGTATTGGGTGCCCTTCCTAGGTGCTCCTGGAGGTATTGTGCTTCCCTGAGACACAATCCCTACTGGAACTCACATTGTAGTGGTGCAGCATTGCACTGCATCTAAAGAAGGGCTATGGCTAATGCCATAACATAGCCCTCAACTTGTTACTCACACACCAAAGGTACTTCACAAATACACACCTGGAAGGTATTATTTTATGTGGCGGAAAACTTGGAAAGAACAAAATATATAGGCTACTTCTGGGTGTTTTGTGTTCTTTTCCTTCTTTGCCTTTGTTATGAGTATTTTGTAAGCTTTCCTCTCATCTCTCTTGAAGACAAACACCATCTCAGCTGACAAGCAAAAGTGTGCTCAGGATCAGATGTATTCAGTAGCATTAGAATTGGAGTCCACTGAAACTTAAGGATCCAGCAGGGGGCCACAGTGGTATATGTAGGACCAGACTAAGGTTTCCAAAGAGGAAGAGGTAGATGGGACACACCTGTCAGACTTGGCACCCTGTCTAATGGAAAAACTTAAGGCCACATCAGGAGTTCTTGTTTTCACTAAATTTTCAGACACAGGGTAAGTACTGAGTTCATGAGTTGAATTGTTAACATGCTTAATTGGTTGCCTTTCCCTCATGTATAACTTATCCATAGTATAACTTACTAATTCACACTAGATAACTTCTAGTATTAAAACTATCAGAATGATGCAGACTTGACAGCATTCATTATTGGGTTCAATACTGGGGTAACTGGGTGAAATGTATGGCCTATGATATACAGGAGGTCAGAGTAGATGATCTAATGGTCCCTTCTGGTCTTGAACGCTATGAAAATATTCAGTACAGGAAGAAGTTATATAAAAAGTGATTTTGGACCTTCTCCTAAAGGTGAATTTCAAGAGATCTGAAGGTGAAGAGTCCTTCAAATTCTAGGACTGCAAAGGTGCAAGACATATGGGGTGCGAACAGCATTCAGTCTTGATTAGAAATCTGTCTGTGCTAATTTGTAAATTAGCACTTACACTAGACTATACACTATTGTTTATGTAACATGCAAGTTATATGTTCTCATAATTGCCTACCCGGTAATTGTCCCATACACAGATAAACCAATATTTAGAGTCCTTACAGTAAACTTATTTTCATATGCTTCAATCGACATGCTCAAAGTCAAGCCTCTATGTTCCAACCACTAATTTTTCCAGATGAAGGCTAACGGGCACCATTGCCCCACAAGGCTGAGCAAGTTGTCTCCCATCCTCCGAGGGTTTAGGAAGTAAAAACTTAGCCACTTGGGCATCCCCCCAAGCAATGCAAAGAGTGACCAGAAATTATTTTGATCTTGAAATTAGTTTGTCTAAAAGGAAAATCGTTTTTTCTTTCCTGGTTTTTGACCATCTCTAGTCATTTCTACTGCAATCACAAACCCCCATGATATTGCTGTTACAATCTTACTCTGCCATGGAGTTTCTCATTCAGCTTGGGCTCTCGGTGCTCACTTCTCTTCACTTTTAGCCACTGTACCAAAGGCTTGATTGTCAAACCCTAGATAACAAGACATTAATAAAAATTTCAAAGTCATCTTACAAGAATATAAATCTACTCTCAATCTGTTCTGAAATTCTGACATGTTAAGAACATTATAATCTATCTGAGCCAGATCCTTAGTCGGTGTGAGTCAGCTTAGTTCCACATAAGCAAATGTTGATATATTTTGTCAGAAATTATGATTTCATGGAGAATTATGTTTTTTCCATTTCTTTTTTATGCCTTTTAAAAACATGCATCAGAGTGCGTATGGTAAAGCAGTTTACTATTTGGAACTCCCAGTAAAAAGACGGCTTCCCTTGGGTATTCAGCTGACAGGAAGGGTACCGGTTCAAATATTCACCTGAGATCTATTAATACACGGCAGTTGTTAAGGCTGAACATTTTTTAGCACACAGCAAACTGTGTTTTGTCCCCTATGGTGCCACGTGAAAACATAAAATGGGATCTTTGCTACTAAAATTACAGAACCAATTATGTTTTTGGCTCACTGAAACAGTACCTCACCTGCAGCTGAGAACTGCTTTAAATGGAGGGGCACGTCCATACCTTTTGGACCTCCTCCTCCTCTTTTTAAGAAGCAGAATCAAGTAATTGAATTACCTGGAATATAACGGTAAAGAACACAACAATGATAGTTGTGCTGACAAATAGGTTTTTCTCTTTCACTTTATTCTCATTCAGAAGTGCGACTAGAGCAAAAGCAACAGCTCCCCGTAGTCCACCATACGACATTACCACTTGGTCTATTATTTCCAGCTGGACCACTCTGTAGTGGTTTAGAACCCATGTCTGTATCACTACACCTATAAAAACAAAAGTCACAGGCTCACTGAAGTGTAACAGAAATAGATTAACCAACTTCCTTTAAAAACAAACTCTCTGTTACATTTATTACTCTTCCTTTCAGTAGGTTCTAAGGTCCTGCATACTTGTGACCATCCCCCTCACCTCCAACCAAAGGAAAAGGATGCAGCTCTCTCCAGCAATCAGCATCTCTGCTCTGAGCGTTGGCCAGAAGGGTTAATTCAGGAGTGATAACCCTGCAGTGTGGGAACACTGGGCAAAATTCTGGCCCCACTGGGTATGTCTACACAGCAAAGAAAAACCCGCGGCTGACTTGAGCTCACTGGGCTGGGGCTGCGGGGCTGTTTCATTGAGGGGTAGACTTCAGGGCTCTGGCTGGAGCCTGAGCTCTGGGACCTTCCCACCCACCCCCCATAACCATTGAAACTCCCAGTGACTTCAGTGAGGCCAAGATTTCACCCTATATCTCTTCAGCTCTCCACTGCCATAGTCCGTAAGGACCCCATTTCACATCCCTTGATGGCAACATAATGCACTATTATATCATCAGGCTGGCCTCCTGGGTGGTGCTACTTGAAATGTAACAGAGGAAGACGAGTAGAGAATTTCCAGTGCAGTAAGAAATGATTTATGACATTTTACCCTGTTATTTTCAAGAAGACAGTGATGCTATAAAGGGGTTGATTTTGGGAGGTAATGTGATACCATTAATATGTCATACTGCAGATTTTTTGATTGCATACCATTGTGTCTTGGGGTCTAAACTGTGGAATTACACCAGTGCACTACATTAGTGTCCTTGCAGAGATGTATCCCACTGCAAGAGCCTGGTGGGGACTTGAAGCTCAAGAAGGTACAATGCCTCATGGAGCTTCCAGCTGTGCAGAGGAAGTGACTGCTTCATCATCCCATACTGGGGTGCACCCACTGTGTGCTCCCCTCTGTGATAGGGCAGCAAAGGAAGGCATCCCTCCCCTTCTGAGCACTTCTCCCCAGGAGTAGTCCCTGTGCTCAGAAGCGCAGATTGTGACCCACGCCTGCTGGTGGGAGGGATCTTTCTAAAGAAATTCAAGTCACCACTGTGGTTCCTCCAGGAGAACATGAGCTGTAATTATGTAACACCTGACATCACCATATCTCCAGTGTTTTTAATCAACCATCTAGTTTAGTTACTTCACTGACACTTATTGTCATTGTTGATATTTTTAAATTTTATTTTGGTTATTGATGACTCTTACTGAGAGCCCCTGTGTATATTCCAGCAATACAGCAACACCATTAGTTACCCAGGATTATGTCAAAAATGCTAACAGTCAAGGATGCAACAGTTTATTGAAGTGGCACACAACCCCGGTGGTTGATTAGACTATAGCATTTCTGCATAGCAAACTGATATCTGGAAGGACATAGGGTTAGACCCTCCACTCATGTGCCAGGAGACTCCAACCAAAAAGGCAAGAGCAACCATCTAGTTATAGGGTTTTATTTGTATTTTTTTTGAACTGGAGGTATTTGAAGCCTTCACGAGCCAAGTTTTGTTTAATGCTTTCTTGGGTGTCAGTGTATGTGAATGTGCGTGTGTAAATTCTGCTCAAGGAGTACTTTATCATATTACATGGCTGTCTTTTTTTGCCACTTAACACCACAATGATTAAATAGTACAGACTTGAACATAAGCTACACCCTAGCAAATTCTTATTCATCATTTGGAATTTGACGTATTTGAAAATGAATCATTTATATAGTGCCAATAAAATGACAGCTAATCCCCGTTCCTTTGCAGTACACCAAATGGGTGCAGTAGCACTGCCTCTCATTCTTTGTTTCTCACCAGCCATTGGAAATCACTTGCATCATATACCAGTGAATATGAGCTATAATTGTGTAGGGCCTTATATCACCAGGTCTCAAGCTTGAAGTCAAGCATAAAATTAGCTTAATATAATCTCTTAATTATAGAATTAAAAGAGCTAAGGGAAGAGGGAGGAGTAAAGAGATGGTTGACAAAAAAGTGCAAGTCTTTTGTTTAGGTAGAAGTTGTAGCATAAAGTCAGTTTGATCTAGAGATTTGCCAGTGCCACCAAAGTCCAGGAAATTAGTTCTTGGGCAACTCAGGTGTGCTACCTGAAACATCTTACTAAAACGGTCTATGATTTCAGCAAATGATGAAGCTTACTAAAGAATCTATTCTCCTATCCACCAGCGGTAGTAATAACTTCAACTGAGATTACTGAGAACTATGGGTGCATATCAAAAAACACAAGCCCCTAAATGCCATGATCCCATATAGCATGAAAATAGGTTTTGCATCAACACTGCGAAAATTGAATAACAGTTTTTCTTACCAATGACTCTGTACACTGAGATGAAGACCAAAGTCAATAGAATAAAAGCTGTGTTCCAAGTCCAGATGTCTGGATTTACAGCTGAAATTCCCAGGAACATGAATATAATAGTCTCAGATCCACCTGCCAACATTTTCATGGTGTATCTCACGGTGGTAGAAGACTGATCACAAATATTAGCCTTGACGTATTTTTGACAGCAGACACCACAGAAAGTTATCCTGAAAAGAAGCCCATCAGTTCTTTGAATAATAATATTTGTTGCAATGTATTTCTCTCTCTACTTCAGTTGCCAGACAGGGAAAAAAAGCTTCCAATTGGTATTCTTGAAATAAATAAATGCATCTAAATGAATACTGTAGAGTCTGAACTATGAAGAAAACATACCACAAACACCCACCCCCTAGGATAATGTTTAATTACATCATAAAAACTCCAGCTTAACTTCTGCCTTTCAACTTTCCATCCTATTTCACAGTCAATACTTTAAAGCTTACATTAGATATAAACCTAAGTTGACATTTGCAGTAGGTTTTTCAGATCTTGAAAATACTGGCTATGATGTTGCTCTGGTTGAGAGCCTGGGAAACAGTTGCGGCTAACAACAACTGAAAGTGGATAGACAAAAATTGAGATGGAAGGTATGCTCAGAACCAACGTACAGCAGCGGGGAAAAAAAAAAAAAAATCACACTAGGATTCAATACAGCACAGGCAAATTTACTCTGCCTGTCCTGACATATAGTTAGCTGATTGCCAGGGAATTGGCCATGTGGAGAAAGTTTAAGAATAATATAAAATTTGGCAGTTTAAAATTTGTAAGCAGAGAGCGCAGCGTGTCAGATCAACACTCTCCTTTGTCTCACGCTTTAGAAAATGTTTGCGTTAATCACAAATTCTGTGGCAGAATGAAAATTTGAATCGATATGAACAGTTACGATCAAAGCACTAGCATTCATATATGGGACCAACAAATAAGTATATTCTACAATAAGAGCCTTCATGCTGCAAACTGGACCCTGGAAACCTCACTCCTTTTCAAGGCATATTTTAGATCTGTAACCCATTGCTTACTTTTTAATCATGATTTTCAGACCAGGTCTTTGTTTTTTCACGTGTAGTATTCTCTAATTTGCCTCTGTGCTTTAAATCTAACATTTCATTGATTTTGAAAACCACACTCCATCTCCAGTACTGCCAGGGAGAACAATAAAATAAAAGACTTACGCAAGGATGGCAGAAAGAGAAAGCATCTCTGCTGTGAGGTAGGACAGGTATGAGATCACAAACACAAATCCAGGTTCAATGATTCGGACATGCTTGGTGAAGCGAGTGACCAGCGAGAGCAGGAACGCAAAGACAATGCCAACAAATGTTCCTCCCAGGCTCACCACAAAGAAAGACACTGAAATAAGGACAAACGCAAATTAAACTGATTTTTTTAAAAAAATCAATACCATCTAACTGTCTTAATTATTACTGTCTTTCCTATCAAACGGTTAACGATGTTGAGAGATGGTGCTAGATCCCCATCATTCTGAGACATAATTCAGCTACCTGAAAAAAAAAAAACCCTAAACACATATTTATCACTTTTGCGTGCTTTGTATGAATATGGAATTCTCAGCGTTTTCAGGGAAACACAGGGTTATTTATTGTTAGAGGTCACCACAGTGAGATTGCTCAAAAGCCAGGAGTTTGCCCCAAACCAATTTCCCCATTAAGCCACAAAAACAAGTTTCCCCCAAACCACATACAAAATTATATGCATGGGTTACCATTAACACAGTGGTACATAAAATGATACAATGTTTTCCTATGCTTAGAATGAGAAAGAACTGCAACATCTTGGACAACATTGCTTGGTAACCATTGTCAAATCCTGATTATTTAAAAAACAGATGCAGAATATATATCTATATAACCTTTTCACTATCATGCTGCGGCTACAAAAGCCCTCCTACTACAGGAAAGGAGCAAGTTAGAGCTATTCTGCTGGATGGGCTCCAAAAGGGTAGGGCTGGTAGGGCAGAATCATGAAGAAAATACGCATAGTTGTCAGGTCAGGTAATCTTAACCATCTAACCCAACTACTGCTTAGATTTCAGAGTGCAAACCCAACATCCAGAGCTGCTACTCAGGAGGAAAATTCTTCTGCTACAGTTCTCAAATATTGAGGAGGTACATGTGTGGGTTTCTTCTTCTGGAGTGTGCCACAGAACCTCAGGGTTAGAGATGGAAGGAAAAGGGTATGTAAAGGTGTAGTGGGGCACTTGCCCCACACCAGGAAGAGGAAGGGTTAAAGCAGGACAGAGGGAGCCTGCGCAGAACCCTCCAATTAGAGGAGGGCTCACTAAGTGAGCCAATCGGGAGGTGACTTGTTGCAGTGGCCAATCAGGGTCTGCAGGGGCCATATATAAAGGGCTGCTCAACAGAGCAGAGGGAGTCTCTTCTTGGCCTGCTCGGGAGAAGGGCAGGGCAGGGCAGGGCAGGGCAGGGCAGGGCAGAAGGAGGAGCTTCTGGCTGATTGCTGCCAGACTGAGGCCCTGGAGGAAGGGCAGATAAGGTGCTAGGGCTGCCCTCACTTGCCCTGAGGGAAGTGGCCAACACAGTAGTTTGCCCCTGGAGCAAGGGACTAGACTGGTGACTGCAGCAGGCCACCAAGGCGAGTGGCTGGACTATAGACTCCTGGTTCCTCCGAAAGCAGGGGAGACACTACCGGAGGAGGGCGCCCTATGGAAGGACTTGAGCTAATTCCAGAATGGCTAACAGGAGGTGCTGCTGGGATGAATCCCACACTGCTACAAAAGGCCATAAGCTGACAGGGTTACAATGATTTATTATTACAGTCCTGCAGACTTATCAACAATTAACATATAATTAAATTCTACGCACCAATGCCTTTTACGCAGTCCACCCCAGTCACGTTATCAGCTCCCATTGCAACAAAAGAGTCAAACACATTATACAGCACCTACAAAGAAAAGTAGCTTCTCTTAGCATTTGTTCCTGAATCAAGCGAATTCAAATCACCACATGCATGGGTCTGGGAAATCCTGAAATTTTGTTAGACTGAAGTAAAAAAAAAAAATCCATTTATTTTGAAGCAGCAAACTGTTTGGAGAATACATAATCAAATAGCAAGAGGCCAAAATATGATAAAAATGAAATCTGTAGAATATATCTATCCGAAGAACTGGATGTTTTGTCTGCCTGTGTGTCTAAGGGTCTTCCATAGAGCCTATCACTGTAGCAGCTAAGTGCTTGATGAAAGTTTTTTTAAAAGAAGGCATGGACAGCAAAGAAAGATGAAGAAAAGTGAGAATTATGATAAATTCTGCAGTTTAATGGATTATAATTATTTTAGCACAGAGGGTGATTTGTGGGTTAAAAAATATATACTTTAGGTTTTGTGCATCCAAAAGGGAGTGGATAGGCAAAATAAAGAACCAAGAAATTAAAAGCAAAATAATTTGGTTATCAAAACATCTCTTCGATATAGTGTTTATTTAATTAAAATGTATGCTGGAGCAAAGAGAATTCTAAATTTGGTAAGCATCAAATGGGTCTCCGGGCAAAAATTAAACACCGTGCTTTGGAAATTGAGAATACAGTTTGGGGAATTATTATAACACTTTCATTACTACAGAGACAGGGCTAGTGATGAGATGTTACAGAAATAACTTGAGTTAGCTAGGCTGTATTGTAAGTCTCTTATTACTCTACATTGTAGATCTCACAGATATTTATAGATATCCAACTGCTGACCACAGTATTGCCAAACCCAAATATTCAAAAAATCATGAGATTTTTAAAAACAATGCATTTTAAGTTCTGTTTATATGCTTTTTGGTTTCTGGGCCTTTACAATGCACTGGGGTCACATTTTAAAACTTTTCCCTGAAACCATCAAGTCTAGAAACTTTTTAAAAAATGAAAGTTGAGATTCCTTTGGGATTCTCCAGCTTCCCAGAACTGGGGCTTTAAGAAAAATACCCCACATTGCAAGACTCACAATAAAATCAGAAGAACTGGTAACATTGCAGCTTTTGTCATCTGTGATAAATGAATGTCTCTGAGAAGCAACATTATCAGTAATGACAGTGGAAGCAATCAGATAAATAGTGAAGAAAGTTGGAAAGGCCAAGATGACATAAACGAAGAAGATATCTGAGAGATGTACATAGAACAAGAGCATATGCAAAATTGGACCAAAAGAATTCAAGCAGTTCAAAGAACTGTCAGAGGGTACCCCAAAACCTCAGGAAATAAATTTAGTAAGTCATGATAGTCATGATGACTAGAAATGGCAAATAAAGTATTTGTACCAGAAACCTGATTTTAAGAGTTATATTTATCCAACCAGGGAACAGGAACATAATATGTGACCTACATGCCCTCTTCACATTCAGATAATTAATACTTGCAACAAAATGTCTGCAAACAAGGAGGACAAGCTATGCCAGTAGAACTTGCGTGTGGTAGCTGACACACGAGCAGAGAGCCACAGACAATATGCTACTTTATTCCATGGTGGATATATTAGTTCAGAATAAACCCTCCAGAATTGGGGTGACTCTTGGATATGAAATCCTCTTACCACAGTTACAGCATCGTTCAGCAGCGATTCTCCAAAAACGATAATAAACAGAACTTCATTGACATGAACTTCTTCAAACACAGCCAGTACAGCCACAGGGTCCACTGCAGCTATCAGACTGCCAAACAGAAGAAAGTCCAGAAGCCCAATCTTGAGTTGGCCTATAAAAACAAAACAAAAAACTTACAGATATATAAAACCACCAGCAAAATGAATCTCCTTATGGTCCTGAAGCAACCAGCCCCAAATTAGTAGCACACTCTTTACATTACAGGCTGTCATAAATATAAAGGGAAGGGTAATCACCTTTTTGTATACAGTGCTATAAAATCCGTCCTGGCCAGAGGCAAAATCCTTTCACCTGTAAAGGGTTAAGAAGCTAAGGTAACCTCACTGGCACCTGACCCAAAATTACCAATGAGGGGACAAGATACTTTCAAATCTGGAGGGGGGGAAAAAGGCTTTTGTCTGTCTTTGTGATACCTTTGCTGGGAACAGCTCAAAGATGCAAGTCCTCCAACTCCTGTAAAGTTAGTAAGTAATCTAGCTAGAAAATGCATTAGGTTTTCTTGTTTTGGCTTGTAAATTCACTGTGCTGGAGGAAATGTGTATTCCTGTTTTTGTGTCTTTTTGTAACTTAAGGTTTTGCCTAGAGGGATTCTCTATGTTTTGAATCTGACTGCCTGTAAGATTATCTTCCATTCTGATCTTAGAGTTGTTCCCTTATCTTTTTTTTGTTCTTCTAATAAAATTCTGTTTTTTAAGAATATGACTGGGTTTTGGGTCTTAAAAATCCAAGGCTGGTTTGTGTTCATCTTGTTTATTCTCAAGCTTCCCCAGGAAAGGGGGTGTTAAGACCTGGGGGGGATATTTTGGGGAAATAGGAACTCCAAGTAGTCCTTTCCCTGATTGTTTGTTAAATCACTTGGTGGTGGCAGCGTTTTACCTAATCCAAGGGCAAAGACTTTGTGCCTAGGGGAAGTTTTAACCTAAGCTGGTAGAAATAAGTTTAGGGGGTCTTTCATGTGGGTCCCCATATCTGTACCCTAGAGTTCAGAGTGGGAAAGGAACCTTGACACAGGCCAAATTCTGCTCTCATTTACTTCGGTGTAACTCCCTTGAACTGATTCTATGTAATTAAGTGCAGAATTTGTCCTCAAAGCACACTTCTGGACTCCTTATTCAGACAAAACTCCTACTGAAGCTAAAGTGAATTTTATGTGAGTAAGCAGCACACAGTTGGGCAAGAAAATTGATTATGGTATCAGAATAACTCAACATTTATTTCAGTGTTTTTGTTCTCACTTAGGAAATTAACTTCATTTAGTTCTTTAATTTCATGCTGAACAAAGGTTCCAGATTGATAGCCCTGGAAGCAGATAGCCTCTGAGTGTATCCGCAGGACAGGGAACAGTAATGCAAGCATCTCAAACTGGAAGGTCAGCAGAATATAGAAGACCCTTAGAAATTACAAATAAATGCATTTTAAAATGAAATATTTAAAAATAATTTCCTCCTTCACTTACTTGCCAAGCTGTGAGGCCAAAATTTTATTGATGATGTCACTAGCACCTCATCCATGCAGGGAGCCAAGTCCCTAATCTGTTGTGTTTGATGACTCAGTGTTTAAAAAGCCAAGTCACCTGTTAGCCTAGAGAGACTGGAAATGCTGCCCAGGCAAGTGGACTGACAAGCAATTGGTTACTCTGCAGGGAAGACCAAAGGAGCGGAGCAACCCTAGTCCTTCGTAGGAGGTAAGGGGGTGGCCAGGAAGCAAAGGAGCCTCCTGAAGAGCTCCTCTACCTCAGGAGGGGAGGGAGAGGCAGAGTGTGGCATGGCAGAGCCAACTGCTCTTTGCAAATGGCAGGAGAGGAGCAAAAAAAAAAAAATGTGGCACTCGCACTTTTCCTTAAAGAGGAAGGGAGAGGTGCAGAGAAGCTGACATTCCTGCTAAGGGTCTCCTGGCACATCCTAGAATCCTGCAGCTCCAGAGAAGTTTTACAAACGGGTATGGAGTCTCATTCATTTATCTGGGGCTCAGAATTCATTAATGGGCAGAGGAAGGCACCTGAATTAATTAATGGGAGTCGGGTGGGAGGGGAGGGGAGTGTATTTATTAACTGCAGGGAGTCCAAAATTCATGAAGGGTGGGGGAAGCATGGCAGAGCCCAGAATCCATTTATTGAAAGGGATGGTGCAGAGACCCATTTTAGTAATTGGTGTACATGTGCACCAGAAGTTATTTGCTTGGGGGCGAGGGGGACAGAACTGATGTATTAGTTTGGGAGTAACAATTTGGTAATGAACACTGAAGAGCTGTGGCCTTGGTGCGGCATTGTTTGTAGCATGGCAGTGTGGGCACACTTCACCCAGGCTGATAGGGTCTCTCCTTCTGGTGACCATGTGTTTTCAAGCCTAGAATATTTAGGGATTGGCAGGTAAGTGAACGAGGAACTGACTTTCAATTGTTTGTTACAAAATGCATGGAGCTATTCACCCAGGAGGAGGACCCAAAACTGGAGGCTGGGTAGAGTACCAGACACAACCCACTGCCATCTGGCAGCAGCAAAGAAGATGGGAGAGGAATAGAGACCATATCTCCGTCCCATCACCAACAAGCAGGATAATATCATGTTCTGTAAAGCTGACAAGTCTTACGGGAACAGAGACGTTCCTGGTTTTCAGAAGCACATAGTTATTCTATTTATTTATAAAATGGAGACAGTTGTCTTCATTCACATTTATAGAGTGGCGGTGAGCAGGGGCGGGACACAGTCTGATTTTTTTGAGGGCGGGGCTTGAGCGATTGGGTTGCAGGGTGGTGTCAGTGGCAAAATATTTTCAGGCCTGGCAGAAAATTCTGAAGCTGGCCCTGCACCTGACTCCAAATAAAGATTCAGTAACATTCTTACCCTCCTTGCTGTAGTTAAGGAAGAGATAGCTCAATGGCAATAACTATGGATATTAGGACACTGTAAAACAAATGGCTTTACAATGAATTGGCTCACCTACATCTCTTATCTGTTTTATAGGTTACCAATTATGATCGCTACTACATTCTTTAAGAACTTCCAAAATCTAGTGAGCAAATACTGATGGGAAGGTTAGGGCACATCTATAACTATTACAAAATAGTGTCAAGAGAGGTGGGATTGCTAAACCTGAGTTTTACTTAGGCTACCAAACCTAACACCCATCCCCTCTAATTCAATGCACTGTCACTAAAGAATTATAGAACAATTTTCACTCTGGAGGTCACCAGGAAACTAAGACCTTGTCTACATTGCTAAACTTCATAACTGGAATTCATTAAGTGGGAATTCACTGTCCATGTAGTTCCACCAGTAATAGCAACAGTGTGAGTGCTGGTTTTATGATGGGGGGGGAGATCAGTCAGCATGATTTGGGATTGGTTTTCCTTTTTTCCCTCGTGTGAATGTGCAAGGGTGACAGTGAGCACTAATTTAACATTTAAGTTATATTTCTTCCAAATGTACTTTTAAAGTAGTATTTCCTTTTCATTATTATTTTGATCTTCTTGCCTGTTCTATACTTTTCTTCTGCACATAGTACAAGTTCTAACTAAGGACATTGAATATCATATTTAACAGGTGTTTCCACTCATTTAAATTGAAATCTATGTAATCCAGTTTAAGTGAAATGCTCTCATATAGGGGAATAGATCAGAGTTAATCAATTACTAGTTCCATCTATCAACGGAGTTGGAAGAAACATATAATCTGTTTTCTGTTATTGCTTTTATTACAACTATGTCTTCAATGGATATACATCCATACATTCAGGGATATTAAACTTTCATCTTTGTTCGCCTGAATAATAAAATTTGAAGTAAAAACAAACAAAAAAAATAACAACCCCAAAATACTCCAAGGCACTTATTCTCCAGAGGATGACATGAAAGGTAAAAATCCCCAAACTAGCTCCAAGAACTAAGAAGAATCTCAGTACCCTTCCTTCCCCAGCAGCTGGAGTGGGAGAGCTGGGTTTCTCTGTAGGTACCATACCCAGACTTCTCTCCCGTCTTATATATCAGCATGTGGCTATTAGGTTTAATCCTTTGGTTAGCTGGTATCACGTAAGCTATTCAAGTGCTACTTATCTCTATTTGCGAGTGACATAGGTTGACTCAGGGACAAGCTTCTCTGGCCTTTTCCATAATTAAGATTAGAACCAAAAAAAGATCTATAGGTCATAATACATCATCCTGTCAGTTAAATATGGCGCATACAGTGTATTATCTAGTTCTTTGTGCTGTCTCATTTTAAATGGTTTAAGCAATCAGGCCCATCCGTTTACAGATGACTGTGATGCTTATGCTGTTGCAGGCTGTAGGAATATCAAATCTATTCAATAGAAAGAGCTGAGTCCCATTTTAACCTGTGATTTAAGGGTTGTGGAAGACATTTATGACTATACAACCTACCCTCAGCCCACAGTGGAATTCCCATAGATGTCAATGAGAGTTTGCACAAAGATAAAGGGGGAAATATGGCCTTTATGTTGTAACTCAGTTTTAGTTATTGTAGCTAGTTAAAATTTTTGAACACTTTTTTCGGGGAGCGGGGGGAAGGGTGACAAAAATGGCCTTTTATTTAAAACAAACTTTTGTCTTAAGTGTTTCCTTTTCCCCAAAATTCTCCATATTTTTAACTGTATTTGCAGAACATTTATCCAAATTTTTCATTAACAAAGTCATTTTTATAACATTTTCAAGACAAATTTTGATTAAAAATGTCAGGACTCTTTTTATTTAACTGGTCTGTTACAAGCCCTGCAAAATTTTAACAATTTTGAAATTTCAAAATGTTTGTTGATTTGTAAAAAATTACTTGTTCTAGTTATCAATCGTATTTTTATTTAGTCATCATCTTATTGTCCCAGTCAGCATCGCTCACTGGGAAAATATTCTGATAGGTAAGACTACAAACATTTCTGCCCATTTTTTCACTTCCTTTCCCATCCTTCTTTTGCTTTTTTTTCTTCCTCTGTCTTTGGGTGTCTCTTCTGTTCTTCCCTCCGCATTTCCTTCCCTGCAGCAGCTCCCCATTCCCATCTTGGTGTGGACTTAAATCCCAACCCCTTCATCATCCCAGCACCTATAATGAGCATCAATTAAAAAATTAATTATGACATTTAAAGTATTGTCATTACGCTTTATAGATAGTTACACCTCATTGAGGGTAATGGAGAGAAACAGCGCAGTTTACAGCTCTTGATCATTGTTTCAAACTCAGAAAGACAACACTGGCTGGATGATGCTCTGTTCATGTTGGAATCAAGCACAATCATGAGGGTTTAGAAACTTTCTATTCTTGAAAAAGGGAAAAATAAGCTATGATTCTTTAGCATGTGAACATAGGACATATGAGACACATAAATACATTAAGTGGGCCAGATCTGATCTATGGGCCAGAGGTCTGACAACGCTGCTTGATATATATTCTATTTGTAGGCCTCCAGCCCCTAAAGGGTAATTCTATCACAAATAATTACGGAATGGGATCAAGTCACATTCTATCCAGTACAGGTATAAGGTATCTCACATGCTAGCCAGTATGTTACAGCCACCCCCACAGCTATCTTCAGGTGCAAAAAATAAACCAATTTTGTTTACATGGGAGTGTAGGTCTACTGCAAAACAAGGTAAGGCAATCTCATCCATTTAACTTCACAATAATGCCTTTTTTTTTAAGCAGCAGCATTAAACCTTAGCACAAACACCCAGAACAATACTAGGCAAGTGAGAAATGGCCATCAGGCTTACAAATCCTAGCAACATGGCTGCCTAGCTTTTCTGTAACCTCAGAAGCCAGTGTAAACCTGTCAGAATGTTAATCCAAGTTTTCGATAAATATATGGAACCAGATCCTTAGAGGCAACAAATTCCTTCCTTCCTTCCAGCTCTCCTTTGCAAGGAATATCTTTTTTGCAGAGGTTGCCAGATCACCATACAGGCATGCATCATGTGGAACTACTTTCTCATTTTTTCTTTCTTGTAGCTAAGACAATGGAAGTTTTCTTGTGTTTGTTTGCCCTCTGCTTATCTCTGCTTTACAAAGTTAGGGCACTGAGGTGAGCAAAAGTACATTCTTCCAAACAAACAATTAAAACTATGAACCTGTTCTTATAGAAGGACTTTCTTGCTGCAGAAATCTATCACTTTTGGCACTCAGACACCATAGTGATACACACCAGAGACACACTAGATTAAATAAAGTACAGAGAAATTAGACAAAACGGATCCTGACCAACTTTAAAAGCCCTGAAAGGTACACAGACTTCATATTTGATTAAAAATGGTTAGGCAAATTATATCTGAGCCAAATTAAAAAAAACAACCAAAATCTCAAATTTTGCAGGTGCAAAATTGTTGATTTAATCAATTGTTCCTATAAATGTAAAATAAAAAGAAACATCTAGCTACATAATTTGTGGTTCTACTCAGTTAGACCTCTAGATAGGGTTTTAAAAGCAATGCAGGGAATGAAGCCACATGTTTTCCATCACATTTAATGGAAAATAAGTAGCTAAATCCCAGGCACTACTTTCAAAATCTGAACCCAAAAATTCTGTTATTTCACCTGTCATGGATGTTGGGAACAACCTTTGAGGCTATTTCTGATCCTTTATGTTTAATCATGCTCCTTTGTGCCACATTTTCCCCTCTACAGAATCAGAGTTCACTTTAAAAGTTATTTAGTGGAGTAACAATATTGGGTCAGATTACCTCAGTTTGCTCCTCTGTGGGTGCATTAGGAAACCTCCTGCACCACCCCTTTTGCACCTGAGCAGAAAGCTTCCAGATTCATGGTGCCTGAGCTCCATGAGTAATAGATATTAGAAAGTCATAGGTAGATGTGCTACACACCCTGGAGGAGACACATCTGAACAGCACTGCAGCCACATCTCCATTCCCCCTTGTGATCTTCTGATTTGCTGGTGTTGAGTTGCTAGTGGTCCAAACCTGGTGCTACTACACCTCCACAAAAAGATTCATAGATACTAAGGTCAGAAGGGACCACTCTGATCATCTAGTCCGACCTCCTGCACAGCGCAGGCCACAGAATGTCACCCACCCACTCCTATGAAAAACCTCACCCATGTCTGAGCTATTGAAGTCCTCAAATCATGGTTCAAAACTTCAAGGAGCAGAAAAGCCTCCCTCCAGTCAACCATGCCCCAAGATGTAACAGCTGTTGCTATGTATGCTTCTCATATCACTTCAAAGACATTACACATTCATCAGTATTACTTAGGCAAAATGCCCCTTGCAAATGCCACTTGGTATTACAGTTCTTCAATCTTACCCTAGCAGGATGGTTTCTAGCTTTAAATGTTGAAACAATGACCTACTATATAAATACACTTAGAGGGCCCTTGCTTAATTAATACTAGAGCTGATTGGAGGACAATTTTCTGTTTCGCAGCAACTTTTGAGATTTGTTCTGCACTGGAACAAAAAAAAACCTTTTGGAATATTTTTTTTAACATGGAATTGTGTCAAAACGTGTGTTTTTTGGCTTGAAACCCTAGCTTTTTAGTCCAGTGAAGTGTGTAAATAAGTAGGATGGTGTGTGTGTCTCCTGCAAAGTTGGAAACCCAGGTTCAAGTCCACTCTGAAGTTTCATTTACCTGAAAATGGTCCAAGTTAATACTTGGTGGGAAAGAGTTATCTATAATGCACCACTAATGTACCAGCCAGTACCCGTTTTAATTAGCAATGACTCTTTTGAGAATCAGGCTTACCCATTATTCCGCTCAGGTAGACACCATAGAGAGACATGCCAGTTGTGGCAGCATTCCATACCGTCCCGATTACTGCATACAGAAGGATGGTACCAAGGTTTCCAAAAAACAATTTGTTTGGCATGAAGTATCCAGCATCTAGAACAATGGGTGGCAGCAGGTAGAAGAAAAATACATTTGGTGTAAGGGTGAAGGAGGCAATGTGATCTGCAGCCCACACGATACCACCCAGGAAGAGGCCAAGGACAATCAACAGAGCGCTCTCTGGAACCACGCGGGTGACTTTGTGGGACAAGTGGAAAACTGCAAAGAAAGAGAAAAAATGTGAAAGAATCAAAATGCAAACATAATTTGATTGATATTACAGCTGTTGTTAGTAGGGATGGTTCTAGATAAGGAAGGAACAGAGGAGAGGAGAGGAGAATGAGACCAGATCTCTGAGCTAGGACGGAGCAAGATAAGTGGGAGGTACTAGAGATGTTTCGCAATGAAGTACTGTTGAGGGAATCTCAGCAAATCAATTTTGCAGGAATTTATGTGAACCTTTGCTTCAGTTTGGCTTAATGGTGGATGTGCACCCCTGATTCAAGGACTACTTGTGATCCTAACCCATGCTGAATACAGCTGAGCTCATATATAATTTTGCATTGAAAGGCTGAATTTCACTTTCATCTGAAACTCAATCAAAACCACTGAGTTTCTCATGGTGTTAATATCAACCTATAATGCTGCTCAACTCGCACACAACTGGGCCCAAGTTTGCTGAAAATTAATACAAAAAACAAACAGTCGGACTCCATGTTTTAAGATGTATTGAAAAATCTTCCCCTATCACCTTGCAGACGTATGCAATGATTGGTGGTATTGTAACATGATTGTAACAATGATAGCAGCCAGCCTATACCAGTGCTCGCACCACAGCTAGCACCAGTGTAGATGCACCAGGATGAGTGTAACAAGGCAGAGGTCCCTTAAGTTTCCAGGGTAGACAAGACCTGTGAAATAGACCAAGTTGTAACATTTTGCTTCTGCCTATGTGGATGACCCCAAACCAGGTTAAAACTGGATTAAGGTGACAACACTGGGAGAAGGAGGCAAACTGTGCTCAATAAACATTCTGAAACAGTCAGTTTTGAGGAGCATCTGGGCCATTAATTCAACAGCTGGAACATACCTTCCACAACATGAGTAATCCAATAAAGAAAACCAGTTTCCCTTCCAGTTAGCATCTTCTCTTTGTTATGAAGGCTGCACTGCCTCACAGATTGTTTAGAGTCCCTGAAAACCATTGCTCTATGTTTACAAACAATGGCATTCAGGTTTTCAAAGGGTTGTGGTTTTTTTGGTGGTCATTCCCTCCATTCCTTGCATTTCCAGTCAGTAAATTATCAACCAATTTATCACATTAAGGAGAACGGATTACATGCTTTATCCCTGAAAATAAATTTTGCTGAGCCAGACTTACTTGGGTCAGGATTCCCTTTTGCTATGTTTTCAGACAGAGACATGACTGAGAAATGCCCTGAATCAGAAGTATGGAACAAGAATTTTGAAGACATCTGAAAACCTGATATTGTGAAGTAGCCTTCATGCTACAGCCTCACTATTCTATAGAATTCTGACAGATATAATTAAGGAACAGTTTCCCCCCAGTGAACAGAATATTTTATATCAGCTGAAACTTTCCTCTACACTTGGAAAGTTTTGTCTCCTATTGCACGCTGTTTTTGTTATGAACATTGACCCCTCTCTAACGGTGCATCCTGGTGGCACATTGCTGCAGTGCCCCAAAAGCACGGCAGTGAAGGAATCGGGCTCACAGAGCCACATTTCCCTCCAGGCTCTTAAAATAGTGATTAAGTGCTAGCCTATGCCAGACCTGGCTTATGCCAGCAGTAGATTTTTACCCCCTCCCCATTGCCTCAGCGGTGCTGGCTGGCACAGTAAGGGGTAGAGTCAAGGATTCATCCTTCCCCCTCCACCTGATCTGTGAGGGTGGGAAGTAACTGGTCACACAGGCCACTTGTTATTGTGCATCTAGAACCAAGGGCTGCCTATCCAAAGCAAAGGTGTAAAGGAGAGGCAAGGGAAGTGCCTTACTCCCCTTTACTTTCCTGCCCTGGCATGCAGCCCAAGAGAAAATCTAATCCTAAACCATCAAGGGGCCAGATTGTACCACACTTATTCCTGTAGAGTAGCACTTTACTACACAAGAAACCCCATAGACTGCTTCCATAGAAAGATACTATTCAGTATGAATAAGACAGACAGAGTCAACTTAAGACCTCTATGAGCTTCTCAATGAACAAGAGGAAAATGCCATGAGTATTCCAATATCATGCAATGGTTTTAGACTTTACAACTGGAACTTAGCTGCCAAGTCTGAGTTCATACTCACACCTATAAGGCCTCAGCTTTTTTTCTCTGGCCAAGTGTGCAAATTCCATGTCACGAGAACTATGCATTTCTGGACAATTATTGCATTTTTCAGATGATTAGAGAAACCGAGTTGTCCTCATGCCTCACATCACCCTCTAAAGTTTAATCAAGAAATGTCATACCATTTTAATAGCTCGCTTTCCTGAAATATGTCCCCGTAACAATGCATCTGGATCTATTGCAGCTTGAGTTAATGGGAATACACTCATTTCATAAGGCCAGTCTGACAGCTTTACTCACACTGAGTAACATCTTACTCCAGAAGTATTCCACTGAAGTCAATGGGAACACTCACTGAATCAGCTGCTATTCACCATGAGTAAAGGTATCGGCATCTAGCTCTTAAACTGAATTAGAAATCTATATGCTCTGACAACTAGTTTTTGTAAGCTGCCTTTCATTCACCTAAATGGTGAACTCCCAGGCAACAATTCTGGACAATAGTTTGCAGTTGAAGCTACCGGTAGGATGGAATTACAGCAGTTCTGCAGGTGCCAAGGAGGATGGGGTACAGTTCCACACAGACAAATAACTCTGTAAGGAATTAATAGTGAAATAATTTCTGCTTATTCTAATGATGCACCTGTTGTAGCTATCCTGTACACAGGTGGCTGGGGATAACTAGGTAGCACAGTAGCTTATTTTTTTCACCTCTGCACTCCTGGGTATAAATCTGAATTAGCCTGGTGATTTCAGCACATGGCCTCTAGTGTTTTTGCCAGTCCAAGACTTTTCAGAGAAGGCTGGACAACATGGTGGTAAAAATGACAGCAGCAAGCTTATCCGAATACCCCCAGCACTGCTGTCTCTGTCTACAAATTGTGTTAACACCATTATTTCACCATACTCTGGTCTGCTGTAGAGGTTCTCAATCTCTTTGTATTCTTGAACCAAAAAATGACCTGCAATCCACCATGTCCCACAATCCTTTGCAGCAGCCGAGAATTGTGGGATTTGGGTCAAAGGAAGTCACAATGGGTTGGTGCTGCTCTGAGTTGAGGGGGATTTCTGCCAGAGGCACTTCCCTCTTTCCTCTTCTTTCTCCATCCTCCACCCACACCATGCTCAGCTCCACTTCGAGAGGCTGTGAAGCACAACCTGCTTAAGTTGTTGCATGGCAGTATGTTATCCCAGGGCAGTGTCACATTGTGTTAGAATGCAGTTTTGTTTTGTCTGATAATAATCATGTCTTGGACTATAACCTAGGGTAGACCAGGCCTAAGTCTTCAGTACACAGAAACCCTTCACACACAATTCAGTTCACGCACAAAGCAAACTCTGCATAGACACTCAGCAGTAGGTCAACAATTGTGTTAAAGTCAAGTATTGTGATGCATCGACAAATCTCTGTAGGTTAGCTTGTGTGTTAACCTCTGTGTTCTGTCACTTTCATGGACCCTGTAACTCTGGCCTTGTCTACACTTGGAAAGGTTTGCCAGTAAGCTATAGTGGTATAGCTTATACAATTTTCCCAAATAGAATAAGGTATACCAGAAAAAAGACTTTTACGGATATTACTGTCTACACTAAGGCTTTTGCCAGAATTGCTAAATTGGTTTGGGGTGGGATTTTTCCACACTCCTAACTGACAACTATGCTAACAAAACTTGTTAGAGTAAACCAGGCTCAGTCACCCAAAACTGATGAAAAGTTACTTTTATAGTATCTTCACATTTTAATATGAACACAAATTATAATCTTCTGTACAGATAATGTTGTATAAAGACTGCTTAAAACAAGTCCTAGTTTCTAGTCTGCTGTACAAATTGGAAAGATCTCTCTCTGGTGAAAGAAACAAAAATTGTAAACACCAGTTAGCAAATATTCAAAATGTTGCATGGATCTTTAGCCATGAGATTCACAATAAAGCTAATATCCTATGCACTGCTTTGCACGTATACCTTTATGATTTTTAAAGAAGAATGAATAACACCTCCTTAATCTTAGTAAGAAATTAGAAAAAGAAATTAGATTTAAAGTCACTGGCAGAATATCATAAATGAAAGCCAATTGTTTTGAAGTATTGCTTTAAATGCTAGCATTGACCTATGATTTTGTGGAAAACTGATTTGTCTAACCTGGCTTTAGCAAGCTACAGTACCTCATTGCTCTACCTATTTCTGTTCTCTGTCTTTCAGCAATTGCAGAACCGTGTCAGGTTTGATTCTCTTTCTTCCCTTCTCAAAGCACTGATCATTCTTAGGCCTCCTCTACATCGTAACTTCTGCCACACTGGGGAACCCATGCCTGATCTACACTTTAAAATTACGTTGACATAATCACAGCACTCGGGGGTGTGAAAAATCCACCTCTCTGAGTGCCACAGTTAAGCCAACGTAGTCCCTGCTGTAATGCTGCTAGGTCAACAGAAGAATTCTTCCATTGACCTAGCTGCTGCCGCTCAGGGAAGTAGACTACCTACATCAATGGAAAACCCCCTTTCATCATTGTGCATTCTATACTATGGTGCTACAGCAGCAAGGTGGCAGTGCCACTGTAGCACCCATAATGTAAAAATACCCCCAGGTCCACTATGGCAGTGCCTTTACATGTTGAAACCTGGCATTGAACTATGCACATCATATTTTAAGAGTGCAGGAGAAGAGGCTCAAGAACTACAATATTGTAGCCAGGTCCCTTGCCTGGTAGACACCACAGTACACATGGAACTCTTAAGATTTCCTAGAATTTTAATGTTGATAATTTAGGCCCTATCTACATTTGCCTGGGAATAGTATTTGCTGAACTAGTTAAACATCCACTTTTCAACCAGTATGGGCTAAGTCAGCTTAAACAGGGTTTGACCAGCTAGTGTTTAAACTGTACTTCAATGCATGTTGAGCATCAGAGAAGAAGGGGTCTTTTAGAAAGAAAAGTCTACAGACCATCTCACAAAGTAAATGTAGAGTTATTGCTTTCCCTACACCTCCTTTGGGATCCGAGGAAAGGGACTGTGAAATTTAAATTAGTTGGCAAAAATCAAACAAACAGTAATAAGTTCTAGGTGGGTCCAGTTTCTCCAGGCTCATAAAGAAAAGTAAAATAATTTGAGAAAGAAGTTCTTAAGGATAATTTGACTAGTTATTTTTAAGCATACTTTAAGAATGCATTATACACATGGAAACTTGTAAAGGAACTTAACATTTAACAAGCTGCTCACTAAGATAGTTTGCAACAGTTTTGCAGCAAATCATTCAACAGACAGATTTTTTGATTCTTTCCATTCACTGACTAAAATGGAAATTGAAAATGTTAACACTTTTTTTCGGTTTAATTATATCTCAGAGGACTAAGTTACGTGACAAAATAGCTAAGGAGGAGCTGATATGCAACTCCTGCCCATTTCAATCATTATTCTTCCTTAACATGCAAATAAAAGTTTATTTAAGGATAACCTTCCCAATGTAGGTTTTCATTCATAAATAATCTCTTTATCTAACAGCTGTATTTAATGAATACCATAGTTTTCATTCATTAAACAAAAAAGTTTGGATGACTTGGTTCTATAATTATATCTATTGATTCTGGCTGACGCCATGGGCAAAGCTTGCATTAATTTCACTGGGTGCAGGATCAAGCCCTAAATACTCTCAGATTACGCTTTTCTTCAGATAACATCTTTTACTTTCCTGGTAAGGCATTGATCAGGAAGTCTTGTATGAAATCCCCTAATATAGCTCAACAGTGCATAAACTGTTATCTTATATCCATTGTATACAAGTTGGAAAGTTTTATTGATCGAAGTAAGATTTTTCTGTGTATGAAAACAGAAAGTGATGTTTCTCCTTTTTTCTCTCCTAAAAATAACCATAACAAGGTTTCCTCACTGCCAAAATACATACCAAATGTCAAAATATTGCCATTTCATACCCTTTATAGCATCTTAAAAAAAAAAGTACTGAAAGAAATTCTTCCCCTTCGCATTCTCTTCAGGATGCATGTCATATTCTTTGAATTGTATACCCTTTGGGACAAGTCCTCTCTTTTCTACATCTGTCCAGCACCTAGCACAATGGGGCCCCGTTCCCAACTGGGGCCTCTCGGCACTATATAAATATTTACCAGTAATAATAATTTCAGCCATCTAGCAAGGGCACGATGGAAAATATTCTGTTAGCAGTAGAGAATTTTTGCCTGGTTCAGGCAAAATAAGAACTAACTTAAAACCAAAACCTTGACCCAAATGAAAAATGACAAAGCATTTACTTTCATGCACCTTTGGACATAAGCAAAAGTGCTGGGAATTGCATAAGAAAGTTGGTTATTGAAAGGTTTTTAGCCCAAGTTTTAAGTACTTTACATAAGGTTTGTATGAACAGAAAATGAATTTATGAACATTTTAAGATTCACCCTCTACTAACTGTCAGTGACTCACCTGAATTATTTGTTGTATCCGCTGTACTGTCAATCAGTCTAGAGATACACTGACTGCGTGCAGTTAGTCTGTCTGTCCTGCTTTGACTTCCTTATTTTTACACAGGAATTACCATACTGGATTAGGCCCATCGAATTGGACATCCTGGGCCTGATTCTCTACTGCCTTGCAGGTTGCGTAATCATTCACAGTTTTGCAAAGTGAGTGCAAAATGCTACCATTCAGATTAGTAATTCTTTACACAGTTGTAAATCACTCCACAGGTGCAAGGTAGGGGAGAATCAGACCTTTTGCCTGTCACAGTGTCCAATAGCAGATGCTTCAGAGGAGGTGCAGAGAAACTCCATAAAGAAATATCCTGCCCACAGCAAGCCTTCTTCCTAAACATCAGCTAGTAGCCACTTTATGCCCTGAAGCAATGAGGTTTATATTCTTTTTATTATCTCATCTAATATATCTGTGGCTGTTCTTTTGAGCCATACAAATTGGAAATTCTTCTTTAAAGCCTGCTTAGCTCTTGGCCTCTGTGCTGTTTTTTGGTAGTGTCTTCCACAAATTTCATTTGGTCTTTTTGTTTATTTGTTAATAAATCTCTAATGTACTATGAGAGTGTAAATAGGAGCATCTGTTTACCCTTTCTATAATGTTCCATATAGCTCTATCATGTCCCCTCTCTAAACTGTTCCAATCTTTTCATTCTCTTAAAGAGAGACAATAATCTGTCCATGCCGCTAATATTTTTTTGTTGCAGACTCTCAGTTCCTTAACAATCTTTGAGAGACAGTGTTTTCCAGCTCAGGCTGTACCACTGATTTATATAATGCCATTATTATTTTCAGTATTATTTCTGATCCTGTTCATTTTACACGATAACTCTTTTGTTTGCTTTTTTTTACCTGCCACTGTTCATTGACCAGATATTTTCATTGAGCTGTCAACATAAGTTAAGTTTTCCCTGAGTCTCTAAGATTAATTTTAGCAATGAGCCTTTCAGATTATTTCTTTAAACTTTTCATTTGTCAACACTGAATTTCATATGCCAGCATGCTGCCCATTCACCTAGCTTTATTAGGTCCCTTTGGAGTTCCTTACAGTCTTCTCGAGTCTTGAACAACCTAAATAATTGTGTGTCATCTGCAAATTTTGTAGTTTCCTACTCACCCCCTTGTTCAGATTATTAATGAGTATTTACTAAACAGCAATGAATCTAGTATCAAACATTTGGAGAAACCCACCATTCACCTGTGCCATATTGAAAGTTACCCATTTATTCCCACATACATATTTCTGTTTCTAATAACATTTCAAATCCATGCATGTATTTTACATCTCATCCTGTGGCTAATAAACTTCTTTAATAACCTCTTATGAAGGACTTTTTGAAAGTCCAAATACATTTATATCAGCCAGTGCTTCTTTATCCACTATTCTGTTGACATGGTCATAGAATTATAGTAGATGTGGTTTTCCTTTACTGAAGCTGTGCTGGTCTGTCTCTATCGTATTCACTCTCTTTTTTTTTATCCGCATTTCAAATAGTTTACTTGGTACTGAAGTAAGGCTTTCTGGGTAGTTCCCAGAATCACCCCTTAGCACCTGTTTTAGATAGGTCTAATATTGGCTGCCCTCCAATCCTTCGGTATAGTAGTCAGTTTTAATTGGTAATTTTGTTAGCAGCTTCGTAGCTTCAATATTAAATTCCTTTAGAAGTTTTAGATGTTTATCATTTGGTTCTAGGCATCAGCTGCTATTTAGTTTATCAGTTTGTTCCAGCATTAACTCTTCTGACATCTCAAACTCTGATCATGCCTTATTTTAATTACCTGGAAAAAAAGAAGTTACCGACTCAACTTTCTTTTTGGCGAAGATTGATGCAGCTTCTCTACAGTACTGTTATTCTTCATGGCTCCCTTTATTTCCTGGTAGCCCAGCAGATCCAATGATTCTCTCACAGGCTTCCTTCTTCTGCCATACTTAAATAATTTCGTATTTTTTTTTTTATCTTCTGGGCTATTTGCTTTCCTAAATCCCTCTTGGCTCGTCTCATTTTCCCCCCCTACATGCAATGTGTTGCATTGACTTCAGTTGGGATGGATCTCCAGTTTTTGAAGATTATCTGTTTGGCTTGATAGAATGCACTTTCCTATTTAGCCATACTTCGGACTGGGATACTCAGAGGTTCCACAGTGATCTGCGGGTTAGTAGTAGGGTCTCCGCCAAGTATGGCATGTAGCTCTTTGTAACAGTGGTAAGTCTGTGGTTTAGCAGCAGATCAGCTGTTGGCCTCCCTGCCCATCTGATATGCTTGATGCAGTTCTTTTGCTCTCATATGACACTGCTGCTGGTCCCTGTCATACCCCTTCTCATGCATCCCCCATGCAATCTGCTTGTAGATGACCTTGCTTCTATGGCTGGTCCGTAGCTGTGTTTGCACAGCCTCTTCTCCCCACGGAGCCAGGAGATCCAATATCTGTTTACTCCAAGCTGGAGCACATCTGGAGTGTGTAGCCAGTGTGGGCAGCTACACGCAACAATGGAGAGCTGCTAGGTGTGCTCACTTAACTGGAGAATCAGGAAAAAAACATTTCAAAAATTTGTGGGGTTTCAATGGTGTGGGCTTCCAGTCTCCATGACCTCCGGGCAGTGGAGCTCACAATTGTGACCAGAACGATCAGTGTCGGGCATTGTGGGACAGCTGCCGGAGGACTGCGAGAGTCGACGTAAGTAACTCGGTATCAACATTCGTGCTGCACTGACCTCAATATGTAGACCATGGTTCAGAGTCTCTGGGGAAGTGGTATTATTGTGTTGCTGTAACAGGGCACTTACATTACTGGGAGACATATGCACAACTAGGGCAACGCAAGGCAGCTTATGATGACCTAATTTTGCAGTGTAGACCAGGCCTTAGAGCAGATATGATTGCTTTCTATAAATACACCAAGAGGGTAAACAAAAGGGAGGGGAACAGCTATTTAAGCTAACAGGCAGTGTTGGCACAAGAAGAAATAGGTATAAAATGGCCAGGAATAAATTTTAGGCTGGAAATTAGAAGGTTCTAACCATCAGAGGAGTGAGGTTCTGGAACAGCCTTCCAATAGCAGCAGTGAGAGCAAAGAAGCTAACTAGTTTTAAGATGGCATTTGACAAGTTTATGAATGGGATTGCAAGATGGGGTTGCCTGCCGTAACAGGGGACTGGAATCAGTGCCCACAACGTTCCTTCAGCATCATGTCTTACATTCCTATGGATCTCAGGATTTTAATTTCTGCTCTTTTGACATTAGGACCTTTCTGACTAGCTCCTTCATTATTTAAAAATCCTTTCTTCTGTAGCTTAATGTCACAGTGCTAGTGTTTGGTGCAGTCTCTCCCCCAGGGATGTCCAATTTAATTCTGTTGTGCTCACTCTTATAGCTCAGCTGTAGTTATGCCTTGAACCAACTTATATGTGGTATACTTAGGACTAAGTCAAGAACAGCTTCTCCTCTTGTGTGCCTTAGAATTAGCTGTTTCAAAAAAGCAAAAATTTAAGGTCTTGAGAAACTGCTTCTATAAATTGTGTCCCCAGGAGACATTCGAGCAGTTTATATGTGAGTAGCTGAAGTTACCCATTATTGCTACTTTATAGATTTAGTTGCCTCTTTAATCTTTCTCAGCATTGTGCACTCAATATCATTTTTCCTGATCAGGAGGCTGGTAATATAATCCTGCTGGTATATTTGGATTCTTATAACTTGTATCTTATGAATTTCTATGAACTGAATCTATACAGATTTTACTCTATATCCTCTCAATTCAAATTTTTTTCATTTAGATTCAATGCGATCTTTTGTTGCTACTTCCCCACCTCTATGAACTAATCTAACCTTCCTGTATGCTTATAGCCAATATCCTTGAAGAAAAATCATGTTGCTGATTCATCCTAATCAATAGTATTTAAGCAACAACTAAACTCCTGCATCAATCAATAGGTTACACTTTTACTAAAAGTAATAAAAAATGGAAAGTTTAGATTCGTGTCTCTTTGGGAAAGAAATTGAGCCACCTTATGTTTTTCTCTAGCAGCCAATACAATGGGATCCTAATTTTGATTTTGGTCACTGGATACTACCATAATATAAATTACAATAAATAGTAATACTATCAGTGTTAAATCTTGAGCACCTCTACCTTAGCACTCACAGGGTTTATGGCAGTTAGACATGAACTCCTTTGTAGTAGACTCATTTATATGAGCTGGTTAGAGTTTGGTTTTATCCAGCTTATCAGGGCTTTATTCCTTGCCACACGCTTTTGATCATGATTTAAAATGCACACTGCATTGTAATGAGCTCATTACATTGAAGATTTGGGTCACTGTTCTCTGTGGGTGAACAAATTAACAAAATACATTAGCAATTAAAAATGTGACCAAACATTTTAGGATCAGCAGGTCAAGGTCCCCATTTGATAGCTCTCGAAGGCCACGTGTGCATTTTACCCCCAAGTCAAATGCCAATGGATTGTGTGATCAGGCAACCATTACCTCTATGAATGTTCAAGGTTATAATGAGGTTTAAGCAGTCTGGGACAGATTCTGTCGCTGTTACAGTGAGTAGTTCTTCACTGAATGAGTTGTCCTGTTGTAATGATATACCAGAGTAAAGGCATGTCTACACAATAGTCGCTACACCAGCACAGCAATGGTGATGCAGCTGTGCCTCTATAGTGCTGTAGTGTAGATGCTGCCTGCATTTGCAGAAGGGGTTTTTCTGTTGATGTAAGTAATCCACTTCTCAAAGAGGTGATAGCTAGTGGTGATGGAAGAATTCTTCCGTCAACGTCACCACGGCTATACTAGTGGTTAGACTGATCTAATCAAGGCACTATGGGCATAGAATTTTTCACAGCCCTGAGTGATATAGCTAGGTCAATCTAATTTTTAAGTGTAGACCAAGCTGGAGTATAGCAGAATCTGGCCATCATGGAGCAGACCAGAAGTGTTCAAGAAATAAAGAAAGCAAGAAGTTTGGAAATAAAAGCAAAACACACATTAGAAACCCCTTGAAAGGTGGCAGAGGATGGGTTACAGGACGGAAAAAAATTAGCAGCCAGTTTTAAGTTCCAAAACAAAGGTGTTAGGAATGTAGCCAAATCTTTTTGCTCAATATATAATATTTGTCCTTTACAACAGTGTTTAAGCAACAACCAGAGAGTTAATATAAGCTTACTGTATTCAGGAAGCTCCTAAACTAAAAAAACTAAAGCTAAATAACATTATGTGCTACAGCTCCTTTGTGGTGCCAGAGGATAACAAAAGCCTTTGATTTTATTACAGACCTTTCTAATTAATGTTAAAAGGTCTGCAGTAACTATGCATTATTAGTGGTAATAGCATCAGCAGCAAGGCTGTTTTAAACTAAAACGATTGCCTGAGGTCTCCATAAAAATGCATCAGCTGATCTTACAATACAAATTAAAATGGCATTCAGGAACATTAAGACAAAGTGGAATTTATTCTCTGTTAAAGTTATACGTAGCAACCCCTTTGGCTTTAAATTATCGTTAGAACTAATTTGCACACTGAGCTGAATCACTTTTAATAGCAAATTTTTAGCTTTATTTTTAATAAACACATTCAACTACATTTAAATAATATTACAGGGGCCAATTAAAATAAAGAAATGCAAAGAAATTCTGAGTTAACCCAATCCATTCTGCATACATTTTAGAAAGGTGTCTGACGTCCCACCCCACATATGCTTTAACTTAGAAATGTCCTTGTTTTTGTTCATTGAAATAAGGAATTGCGTGGAAACCAGTTCTAGGTCAAGTACAGAAGCAGCTTTTCTAATGTAAAGACAAATTGTATAATCTAATAAAGAATCCCAAAACCCTACTGCACAGTGCAGAAAATCCTCCACCCTGGGCATACCGCTTCTCACAACTCCGTGCGGAACCTCCCTGTTCTTCCTCACACCGTGAGGATCTGCTGCTATTCAGGTCCACTGCCCACAGTGAGTGAGGGTTTAGGAGCAGCTGGGGCTACAGAAGTCTAAGGGGCTGCAGGAGCCGCCACCAGCTGACCCTAATGCTGCTCCAAGGCGTGGGATGGGGCAGCATTTCTACATACTCCAGCCTCAGTGTAATGCTCTGGAGATAAACCCAGCTCCTCTGATTGGTGCTGGGGAAGATTTGGTCAGTGAAGAGTACTAGGGTAACGTGTGATAATTAAAGATTAAGTTGTTTAATAATATTAACAGTACTTTAGTTTACAAATCACCTCAACTCCTGGCAAAAGAGCTCAAGGACCTGCACAGTAATTCATATGAAGGCATGGAAAGCATAATACCAATAAGAGAAAACTGCCTTCTAAACCATGAGCCAAATTCAAATACCAGTTTTACAACAGTTTAATTCCATTGACTATAATGGAGTTATTCCTGATTTACAGCCCTGATGGTGAAATCAGCATCAGGCTTATCAAGTTTAGCTGGGGGAGCACAAGAAACCAACCAACATCAAGTGGCTATTGCTCAAAATTAAAAACAAACCTGTGCGTTTTTAAAAGAGTTCAGATAACTTTCCCCACAGTTATTCTTTTATTTTCACACATCCTAGATCCGACGTGAAGCAGACACCGTAAGAGCAGTTGTTCCCGTGGTATTTCTGACCCAAGCAGAAGAAGAAAATACTGCAAGAAAGCCTGCTCTCATGAGATAGCCAACTTAGTTTTGCAGATACAAGAGGTTTGAAAAGTGTAGCTACGGTTCCAATAAGCATGTAAACATTTGCATGCTCTTTCAAGCCAACCCTCTAACTCACCCATCATTAGCTCTAAGACTCAAATTATTTTGCTTACTCTAATATAAGAGAGTTAAAGAAAACTTGTGTGCCAAGTTTCTACCTAAAGTGAGTGCTAGCAAGCATGTTACAAGCCTTCAAAACACTGAGAGACCATTATAATGAAGGTGTTGCCTGACATGGAGAAGGCCCGATTTTAATCAGATGAATAGGTTTTCAAATGACCATTTCAGAAACCTAAGCTGGTGTTCACACACGGTGTGCAACTGATCTGCTTTTGATGGTTGAGATGAAACTATCTCATCATGTTAAAAACTGTTTTAGGCCACACTCCCCTCTACCACATGCTGTGCAGAGTGGCAAACAAAATACCCCCAAACACATGAGGGGCAACTCTTTGTAGGCCACTTCTACATGGCTCCAGGGATCATGGAAGTCACTCCATACAAAGGCTGGTATTTCACAGCTCTGTCAGGAGATGGGGAACAGGCCTTATTAGGATGGGTAGAAATCCTCCTTGTAGTTAATGCTGGTGGACAGTTCGGTTTTTCACCCACTATGCCTTATATCATCCCCTCTTGGAGGGGACAGAGCACAGGCATATGGGAGAAGGGCATTACTTACTAGCAGCATAGCTCCCTTAGCAGTTGCAATGCAAGGGAGGAGGGAGCAGGCCAGCAGCTGAGCAAAGGAGAGGATGATATGCAGCAATGACCTGGAAAGCATGGAGCTAGTCTCTGCATACCCTGAAGATCTGCTGCCCTGACTGACTGTACTGCATCCTCCCTCTTGAAGAAGAGATGCCGCCTGAATGCTGCACATTCTCACTCAGAGATCTAGTTGCATGTTTTACTTTCCTGCAGACTGAAGCAGGGCAGTGTGTGGCCCACTTAACATTGCTCTTTTAATTTCTTGTTCCACATATATCTGAGATGATGCTATTCTTGAATGCCCTTGAACATTGTTGTTACTTACTTATGGCTATTGTTATGAGGTAATTTATTAACTTAACTCTTACATCTCCTTCATTGTCTTACACAGAAAGGTGAAGAACATAGAGACAATACACAGGAAGAACAGTAAATTATGCAATGGCATTATGTTGCAAAATTTGGTACACTCCATAGAAAATAGCTATGGGGTCCGAAAGTGGCTATTTACTTTGGTTTGGTCTACACTTCAAAGTTAGATTGCCATAGCTATTTCAAACCACACCCTGTCATAAATATAAAGGGAAGGGTAAACATCCTTAAAATTCCTCCTAGCCAGAGGAAAAACCCTTTCACCTGTAAAGGGTTAAGAAGCTAGGATAACCTCGCTGGTACCTGACCAAAATGACCAATGAGGAGACAAGATACTTTCAAAGCTGGAGGGGGGAGAGAAACAAAGGCTCTCTCTGTCTGTGTGATGCTTTTGCCGGGAACAGAAAAGGAATGGAGTCTTAGAATTTAGTAAGTAATCTAGCTAGATATGCGTTAGATTCTGTTTTCTTTAAATGGCTGATAAAATAAGCTGTGCTGAATGGAATGTATATTCCTATTTTTGTGTCTTTTTGTAACATAAGGTTTTGCCTAGACGGATTCTCTATGTTTTGAATCTGATTACCCTGTAAGGTATTTACCATCCTGATTTTACAGAGATGATTCTTTTACTTCAATTAAAATTCTTCTTTTAAGAACCTGATTGCTTTTTCATTGTTCTTAAGATCCAAGGGTTTGGGTCTGTGTTCACCTATGCAAATTGGTGAGGATTTTTATCAAGCCTGCCCCAGGAAAGGGGGTGTAGGGTTTGGGGAGGATTTTGGGGGGAAAGATGTTTCCAAGTGGGCTTTCCCTGTTATATATTTGTTAGATGCTTGGTGGTGGCAGCAATAAAGTCTAAGGGCAAAAGGTAAAATAGTTTGTATCTTGGGGAAGTTTTTACCTAAGATGGTAAAAATAAGCTGAGGGGTTTTCATGCAGGTCCCCACACCTGTACCCTAGAGGTCAGAGTGGGGAAGGAACCTTGACATACCCCTTCTGACATAGCTATGCTGACCTAATCCCCAGTGTAGACACGGCTATGTCAACGGAAGAATACTTCCATTGACCTAGCTACCGTCACTTGAGGAGGTGGTGATCTTACCCCTATGGAAAAAACGTTTCTCTCAGTGTAGGCTGCATCTACACTACAGGCTATGCTGACATATATATATGCAGGTATAATCTCTGTAGTGTAGACACAGCCTTGGAGCTCTGGTACTTATCATTTCCTAGTGTATATATCTGAGAGATGAGAAAGGTTAACTTTGCAAAGTACACAATAGGAAGTAGACAAGGAGATAAAACTTAAGTTTATCTGCCAGCATGAAGAAAAAAAAAGAAAAACTGACTAAAGCTGGATTTGAAGCTGCTTACAACTCAAACCCCCTAGCTCAGGCTAGTTTCAAGAAAGAAATATCTAAATAGAATTCAGAATAGGGTAACCCTCTGTTTCAGTGAAATGAAAGACACATCTTATCTTAATTAAGGGACAGAACCCCACAATGCTTTATGTGCAGTACAAAAGTCATTACACAGTATAAAGTCGTACAATATTAGAACATAATCATACTTTGCTGAAATATAGGAAAATTGGATTCTGTATTGATATGGGATGAGGGACATTAGGTACATCCCTTAAAATAGAGGGATTGTGTGTTCAGCCTATTTCAGGGAAATACAGGGATTTCATTTTAACTTATAAAAATTAAGATAAAGGATTTTTTTAGTTTGTAGTAGTAAGGATTTTGTATGATCCTTCTACTACAAACAACAACTTGAATTTACAGAAGTTCTATTACATAAAGGGGCTGATTCTCCCTTTATTTGCATCTGTGTGTAAATAGCCAAAAGAAAAGGAGAACTTGTGGCACCTTAGAAACAAATTTATTTGAGCATAAGCTTTCGTGAGCTACAGGTCACTTCATCGGATGCATTCAGATACATCGGATGTGTAAATAGCGTTACTCTGCTAAAAGCAGCTGACTAACTTACACCAAGGGAAATCAGGAGTGAGAAGAAGACAGGTCTGAAAAGTTTAGAATTGGTCTTAGTTCTCAATTCAGTGCTGTAGCGGTTTCACACACAGGTAAATGCCAAAATGAGTTCTGAAAAACTTGGAAATAATCATAGTCCAAAATAGAAAGACCTCATGATGGCACTCCAGAAAGCATTAAGAATGAGAACACACCTGAAGACAATGCTTTTAAGAGAGGGAAACCGCACAGTGTATTCTGAAGGAAAGTCTGAAGAATTAAAATGGCTTAACTTGGCTCTTATGTGCTCAAAATGAACAGCTTTGGCTCAGAAAGAAAGCTATAGCTTTTCACTTAATTACCTTTTTCTACAGTACAAAAATTCCTGGTATGAAAACAAGGTGTACTTATATTTCTGAAAGGCTTGGGAACACAATGGTTGCGAATAGGATTCATTTATTGTGTAGTAATGAAAACCAAGAGATATGGCAAATGTGGGCAGCGCTTTTCTAGGACTAATACATGCAACAACTGAAAAGTAACACCCTCTTCCAGGAGGCCACAGTGTACCCATCTGAACACAGAAGTATAGCATGGTTGAAAGATGATTCACTTTAACTGTAGGTTGCAGATATTTATCTATTGTCAAGTTCATTTCGATGTCCACTAGCCTGTTTTGGAGTTTGCCATGTTATTTTAAATGTTTTTAATAAAGTATTGCAAGAATTGTAGGCCTTTCTCCAGGTGTCGCTATCATTCCAAATACAGAAAAGCAGTGTGATCAATGCTCTGTAACCAGCCTTTTATACCCTATCACCAATAGAGCTTCCTGCACACCAGGGAACAAGAACCAGGATCCGTTATGTGGCAGTGTATCCCATAACCACAAAGACAACTGGGGTGGCTAGCTGGCACCTTTCTAGTTGTATAGGAAATCTCTCATACTTGTTGTCTTGAAAAGTCTGGGGTTACATAAGGCTATGCCAGTACTTAAATGCTACCGGGCACAGGTGCAGTGCTGCAGTGTAGACACTTAACTACAGCGACAGGAGGAGTTCTCCCATCACGGTAGTAAATCCACCTCCCCAAGAGGCAGTAGCTAGTTCAACAGAAGAGTTTTACTATCAACTTAGAGCGGTCTACATGGGGGTAGGTCTCTCAGGGGTATGAGTTTTTCTCACCTCCAAGAGACGCAGCTATGCCAATGTAACTTTTCAGGGTAGACCAGCCCTTAGGGTGCTGCATTAAAAGCTTTTTGACAGAATACACAGAAGAAATGAAAACAAATAACCCATTGCAAACTCAGCTCCTGGCAAACAAGGAGCTACCTCAAAGTTGCTCTTGGTGTTGTTTTTGCTCTTGTGATGTGATCCTGCACGTTCACAAAACTGAACGAAAAGCAATGAGTAATATAATCCCCTAAAAATATCAAACTAAAATAAGGCTGCAGGTGACGGTTGGGGAAAGCAGCTTCCTGATTTGAAACCATCCTTAGCATAGCATTAGAGGAAATGAGAGATGTTGACTGCTTGTGTGGTCCAGGGACCTTCCTGCTGCGGCTGCTGCAGGGGAGAATAGCCCATTGCAGGCAGAGGCAAAATGCCAGGCACACTTTCCTGCTCCTTTCAAAAAGTAGCAGCAAGCCCTCCTGGTTAGCACATGTGTCATAGTACAACATAGAAGCTTGGGTACTGTCCATGCCCCTTTGAGGCCAGGGTGTGCAAGTGGGCGTAGAAACTGGCTTGCCTTCTTAATGCCCTACGGAGTCAAAGGTAGAAATCCTGCAATGCTGCTGCATGCTACTAGTTCAGAATTCATAGCTGTATTTACAGATGTCACACAAAGATTTATGATAAGGTCCCTTTAGTGACCTATAGAAATGATAATGACTGAGGCCAACGTGTACCTCTTCTCTATTAGCAAATTAAGAGCACAAATTAAGAAATACGCCTTTTAGTAAAAAAAAAAATGACATGTATTTTCAAGGATCCTGAGTTTAAGGAAGTTAGGATTGAAATACTGCTCTCCCCTCTCTTTTCCCTCTCTCTGATATACCAAGAGCACGATGTTTTTATTGCAGTGTATATGTTTCATGTGTATATGTACACTGACAAGAGAACACGTCCTTTTATATAACCCTTCTTTTCCTCTCCCTCCTCCCCCCAACCCCTACCTTCTTTCCTGTTGATCAATACATTCAAATGAATGCAACTGGTTTTATTTGATTGTGCAGTATTTTATGCATCTGGACACCCAGAATTTGAAAGATGGTGCATGTCACTTAAACAGTCATGTCAGTCTATAAATGGATTGGTGAGGTTTTTTTATAACACCGTCATGGTAGTAATGAAGCATTGCATAAATGTACATTGAAATAAACACACCTTAATGACCTCTTTCAAAGGGAGCTCAGGCTAGCTGTGCACAGAGCATTACAAGCAATAACTTGCCAAAATAAGAAAGAGTGCTACAAACCCACTTTTACAAAAATCCATCCCTTACTAATAATCATCTAGCACAGCCAATTTAAACAGATAACCATTGACTAAAAGTCTATCCCATACTTGCCAACCATCTATTTCAACACAATAGCAATTCAGCAGCTGGAAACATCCATTTCCAATTGCTCCAGCTGGACAGAGTTAAAAGTTGTATGTTCTGTTGCAAAGTGGAGGGAGGAAAGGAGGTGAGGTAATGAGAAGATGAAACCATGGCCAGCGGCTGCAAGGGTCACCATAAATGTACTGGTGGAGCGTTCATCCAAATAATCCCAAATGGCTCTTAAACAACAATTTTTTGATGAAATGATATTACAAATGGGGAAACTGAGACAGAGGATGGCATGCCGAATCATTCATCAAGTCAATGGGAGAGCTGGAGCTTACACCCAGCTCTCCTGACTCCCAATCCCTTGCTTTACCACTCCGCTAACTTCTCATAACTAAGGCTTAAGAAATTTACCCAACACTCCTTCCAGAACCACACATGCCTCTGCTGCTCAGGTATCTATCGCTTGGGCATGAATTCTGAGCCCCCCAGTTAATGTCCCTTCTTACTACGCACTCCAGTCAATTCCTGCAATTCCCAGCGCATTGGGTAATGCTGGGCAGTGGTTTAAGTACATTGAAACAAGGGAGGGAGCTTGCACTGAACTAGCCAAGGAAGAGAAGAAGTGCAGCTTACTCAAGCCAGGGAGAGCAGGTGGGATCCTTCTGCTTTAACAGAGGAGGGGAAGCTCTGATTCTTCCCCCCCCCAATTTCCCCTTACTTTAACCCCTGATACTGGGCCATCATACCAACAAGACAATTTATACTTCCCTCCACACAGTAAATAAGTGCGGGCAGCTTCCTGCTCAATAAATCAATGTATGCTGCCCCTCCCATCCCCCCAGAAGGAGCCCTCCACTGAAGTGATAGGAGGGCCCTCTCTCATACACAGTCTCTGCTACAGTAATGTGGTGCTGGAAGGGACCTACAGACTAAGCCAGCCTGAAGACCAGTGGCAGCAGGCCCCTTTGTATGGGAGACCCAAATAAACACAAGCTCGCTGACGAGGCGGCTGTGTTGGGGGAGGCCACCCTGCCGTCCCAGAAGAGAGCCTCATGTGTCAACCCCTACATGCCATTCCAGTATGGCTTGTATGGCCTTCATTCCAACAGCAGCAGACAGCTCCTTCCTCCCACCCATCAGCCTCAGAGATGACACTGGAGCAGTCGCTCTGCTGACTTAGGTCTGGTCACAGAATTTTAAGTATTTCGTTTAAGGGGTATGATTTTTTTTAATGATATAGTTACTCCAGTGTGGATGCAGTTATACCTGTATAAAATTGCAGCGGATGCAGTTAAACCAGTATTATCAGTGTAGCTTATTCCCCTTCAGTAGCGTAGCTGGCGGGGAGTGAAGCAGCGGCTGCTCCCCCACCAAGCAGAAGTGGCGCCTTTTTAATTCTTTGGCGCCTTTTAAATTTTTACTCACCCGGCGCGCTCCGAGTCTTCGGCGGTAGGTTAGGCAGCGCTCCGGGCCTTCAGCAGCACTTCGGCGTCGGGTCCTTCACTCGCTCCGGTCTTTGGCGTCATTGCGGTGTCGAGGGGGGGGTGTCCTTCAGTGCTGCCGAAGACCGGAGCGAGTGAAGGACTCCACGCCGAAGTGCTACTGAAGACCCGGAGCACCGCCTGACCCGCTGCCGAAGACTTGGAGCGCCGCCGGGTAAGTACAAGCGGGTGGCGCCTTTTTTTTATCTCCTCTTCCCCTGTTTTCTCCTCTTGGCTACGCCACTGATCCCCTTCCCATATGGGAATAGCCAGACTGATACAAAGCACCTTTATACCATCTAACTGTGTCCAAACTAGGGGACTGTCACTGTACTACTTTAACTACACTGGTACAGTTAAAGTGAGACAACTTTTCTGCTAAAAAGAAAAGGAGCACTTGTCGCACCTTAGAGACTAACAAATTTATTTGAAGTGAGCTGTAGCTCATGAAAGCTTATGCTCAAATAAATTTGTTAGTCTCTAAGGTGCCACAAGTCCTCCTTTTCTTTTTTTGCGAATACAGACTAACACGGCTGCTACTCTGAAACCTTTTCTGCTAAGACAAGGCCTAAGGAAGACAGCACTGCATCCGTTTACAGTTGGTTTACATTTGGAAGATTTTCTTCACAACCAATGCAGCGTGGCCAACTTCTAAGATTTTATGTGAGTCTCATGATGCTTGGTTTCTCAAAGCCCCAGCTTCCAGAGTCAAGTGATTACACAAGAATCTCTCCTTTCATTTTAAAAATGTGTACAACCCTGAAAGTGCAGAGAAAACATGACCAAAGTACAACCTAAAGGCTCAGAAGCTAGCAGGCAAAAAGAACAATCCACCCCTTCAAAAACATTGTTTTAATTATGATTTTGAGGCCTGACTCATGATTTTTGAACACTTGGGGTTGGAATACTGCATAAGGACTAGATGTTTTTTTCCTTTGGTAACTGAACGTGGAATTTGATGGCACTCACTCAAGGAAATATTTCTGGGCCAGTGGATTTTTCAAGCCTTGTTTATAATCATCATAGTGTAACCAACCTGCCATTGTTCATATGGCCTCAGCCTATAATGGCAGCAGTGAATAGAAATTGGATAGCATCAGTAGGTGTGGCAACCACAACACAACCCTGGAGAAAAGCAGTGTGGGCACTTCAACTGTTTGACCCACGTACTTCAAACCTGGCTGATGGCATTTGCCCTTCAAAAAGTTATCCAGTTGTCCTTCTCCTTGAGTGTTTTCTAAATATTCAGGCCTTAATTAAACACGTTTCCACTTGATGTCTTGCATTCCATCTTGGCTCGTCCTTGAGAGATCACAGTTTCGAGTATTTATGACTTTACAATGCTTTTACCTTGCAGACAACTGTAGTACCAAGTCACAGCTTTCACTGGAATGAACATTTTACAAGTAGGACTACAAAGTGATCTGAAATAGTAAAGAAACAGTTTAATAGATAACCATGGCTTTGCTATTTCTGAAGATCATTTTTAGTGAGTCTCCTTTAAATACAGAGCCTCTTGGTATCTCTAGAAAGAACTAGAGTCCTGATGTAGCACAGTCTTTTGGTACACTGGTTTGCTTTCACAACAGCAAAGAGATAGGGAAAAGTCCACAGACCAATACTAGTTCTTCTGTAAGAGGTAAAGGAATATTCAATACTCAAAGAATATTCCTCTGAGAAACTAAAGCCTAGCACTTCAGCATAGGATAGAAAGGAATTTCCAGAGATTACAGAAAAGCGAGGCAATCATTTACCAAGGCATCAGCAGCTCCTGTTTCAGTGCAGGTGAAACAATGGTAGAAACAGGAGTAAAGAATGTTAATTTGAATCCAGACCATTCAAATAAATAACTTTTTATAGTGAAACCCCCTGGCTTTTTTCATTCTTGGTTCCTTTGCAGTTTTGGTGACATGAGTCTAAAGCATCAGATCCAAGGAACAGGAGCTAGGAACGGAAATACCCGCTTTCTCTACTAAACAAATCTCAAACATAAATCACTAGATGAACCAATGAAAGAAAAAAGAAAAGGAGTACTTGTGGCACCTTAGAGACTAACAAATTTATTTGAGCATAAGCTTTTGTAGCTCACAAAAGCTTATGCTCAAATAAATTTGTTAGTCTCTAAGGTGCCACAAGTACTCCTTTTCTTTTTGCGAATACAGACTAACACGGCTGCTACTCTGAAACCAATGAAAGAAAAAACCCATGGATTCCTGTAACTCCACCTCTCAAAAGCAAGGCTACCAAAGTGATATCTGAAGAAAAGTTAGCAAAGTTCTGTGGTTTGCAGCCCTACTGTGCCAGAGACCTGTGGTCAAGACCTGCAGATTACTCTAAATAATAAGTGGCGTCAGCTCTGAAGATGGTAAATTTATGGTTCCAGTAATCCCAAAACTACAGTATTAAAAAAAGGATTCCATTGTTCCACAAAGGACACAAATCACTTTATATACCGGAACCGGAAAGTAACTCAGGGCAGAGATTCTGTCTTAGGTACGCATGCTTGAATTGTATTCAGTTCAGAGCAGTCCCTTAAATGCCATTGTTTCCTTATGTAATTCACACAAGTTTCTATTGTTCATCTTCTGTGTTATCTGTTGGATGTAATCTGAATCTTGTAGAGCTACACTGTCTTGTTATCCTGCTCCTCACTGTAAATAATTAAGACTTGCAATTTGCAAGGCTGCCGTGTACAGGGGGGAGGAGGAAAGTGGGGGAAAGGAAGGAGAATTGTCTTAGTGCATCCTCCTGAATGTATTAAATTAGTCAGATGGAAACAAAATGTGATCACGGGCAACCATTTACAGAATGTAAATTTAACACAGGTCTTGTGTACACAGTTCTTCAAACTGGAAACACTGACCTATTACTCTTGGGTTCAGAAAGTTTGGTTCAAATACAGAACATGTCATGTCCAAAGATAATTCTTTAAATGCCAAAGGTTTATTACATGTAGGCCAAACTAACTACTCTAAATATCAATGCAAATAATTATTACTGTGTACAATAATAAAATAGTACAATAAGCTGTGTGAAACTAGCAGTGACTTACCAAACTGAAGAAAAAAATCCCAAGTTTAAGTATTTCTAGATAACCACGTGGCTATTGTTAGAGAGATGATATGGAGGAACCTGCCTGAGCGAAACCTCACTTATGGCCTCATTTACAGCAGAGATGAGCAACCCCAGATCTTGTTAAGGTCAATGGGAGCTGCTGGGACTCATCACTTATGGAGGGAACAATAGACCACCAGATTTGTTCCTCTTTAGCCTCTTCCCAGATTTTAGTGTTGGTTGGGAGATGGAAAAATTCAGCCCAAGGGGAACAAAGTCACACCCTACCTGCTACAATGCAAACCATATTCCTTCTTAGCACGTTCACAGAGAGTGCTTTACCAAATGAATCAATCTCTGGGCTGATATGGCTGTGACAATGGCTTTACTGTATCCTTCCCCCTTGCAGCCTCTGGCAGTATCCTCTTCACAGGAGTCTCTCTCCTCCTTTTTAACCTACACACCCCAAACAATAAAATGGTTCTGTTAACATGTCCTCCTTTTTTATTTTTCAGCATTTCTTCCCGAAGATAACACTTCACAGAGAAGGAAGAGAATGGCCATCACAGTTATTCTCTTGTATTTGTTTGTTTTGGTTTGGTTTTTTTATAATTTACTAAATCACTTTAGTTAACTAATTCACTAGTGTCACTAAAACTAATAGTCTCTATGCCACAATGCCAAGAAGAGAAACTTGGAGTGAAAAGTTTTTTTGTTTTGACTGTTTACATTGATGGGGGGAGTAATGTCTCCTGTGACCAAGATACTGCCCTGGGGTGTTAAACTGGAGTTAGAGCTGTTGGACTTTTGCATTTTACAGCTTCTTCCCTAACCCACCTCTTGACATATTTGAAATTCTCCACAGGAACACAGGTGTTAACAGTTTTAACCGCTCTGTCTAAGAATACCTTCCTCTGCATTTTTCCCACCACTCACAGTAGATCTAGACAACATGATAGTAAAAATATCAGTGGTTGGTCCATTTTGCTAGTACTGGAAGAGCTGTAGGAGATCTCTCTAAACTCCCCCGGGTAGACAGGACCTAAGTGTTTACAGGACTGGGGCATTAAGTAGGGAAGCTAAGGAGATGGGGAAATCAAACTTGATAAAGATTTCCTTCATAAGTTCCCCTCCCTATTTTTAACAGAATTCTAGACTACAAGTTAACTTGTAATTTTTTTACATGCATAATAATTAAAGATGTAGTTTAAGGTAAAATGGGTTCCATTGGCAGAAGCTAGTTGAATTCAGACTACAGGGCCCTAGTGGAAGTTTGCCTGAAACAAAGTTACAGTTATACGCACAGCTCATGCTCTGCTGGAGACAGAGTTGGCTGATACATGCAACAAATTGGACGCAGCCTTTTAGGAAGGGCATGGGGCCAGAACATCTGAGAGATGCATTGATTTGACAACACATCACCCAAGCAGCCTTCTCCAGTGGGCTCCTATGAATGAATCCCCAAGGGAGGGCTGTGTAGGCCAGGAGGTGAATCCACATCTTGGATGTAGCTACCCCTGTGAATGAACTTTTGCATATTCTAGGATGAATTAAGTTTCTAATATAGAGTTAAAATAGCATGTAGATGATGTGATGCTCCTATAGGGACAAGAGTGAGGCTTGACCAGAGGTATAAACCTCTGCTTCCCCGCAGCTCCCCACAATGCTTTGTAGGGTCTCAGAAAAGACATCTTTAAAACACTGGTGTTACTTTAGTACAGTGAAATAATAAATGAAGAACCCATGCTCCCCTCACAAAGACACCTTTTTTCCTTACTCCTCCTCTGTTGATAGCTGCTGAATGTCCCAGGCTCAGACAGCAGGTCGGCTATGGCAGTGATGATGGCTAATGCTGTATCTTATCCCCCAGGGGAGCTGTGCTTTAATGGAATTTTTTCCCTCTACAGTGAGCTCCCAAACTCTTTCAAATGACAGTGATTCAAAAATGTTGCAAGCAAAGTATTTTTATGTGAATTTCACTTAGGCACCAAACCATCCAGAGCACTAGCTGAAAGCAAAGCCCCAAGGCGCTGGGGAAGGGAACAAGGTGGTGAGTTTTCTCCCGCTCTGCTCCTGTTGCCAGTGGGCAAGATTGAGGTCAGCTCTACACTAGAAAATTTTTGCTGGTATAGAAATGTCTGTTAGGGATATGATTTTTGGGCAACATTTCTATACCAGCAAAAGCCTTATTGTAGACGTGGTTACATTGGCATAAGAGTGCTGTCACTGGTCTGTAGCTTATTTTGCTCAGGGAACCAGTATAAGTATACCAGCAAAAGCACTTTTTTGCTGGTATAAGCTGCATCGATGCTGGGAGGGTTTGCCGATATAGCAATACTGGCAAACCTTTTCTCATGTAGACCTGGCCTGAGTAGGCCTGCAAATTGCAACATCAATGTGCAAGATTGCAGAGGTGAAAGTGGTAACTTGTCTTGTTTGTGGTTAAGGTAAGCCATGCAATCAACTGCATTGTCATTGGCTATGTCTTCATCACAAAAAAGGTAAGGGGATTTTTACCATGGGATTTTTACTGCAGGATAACTAATGTACATTAGCTATCCCACTGTCAAATTCTAGTGAAGATGAGGCATTGTAGTTTTTACCTTGAAGTAAACCATGGGCAGGAGAATAGTATTGACCTCATCTAGCATGGCAAAAACTACCGAACCTTGTCTCCACTAGGATTTTACTACAAGATAGCTAATGCATATATCCTGCAGTAAAAATATATCTTTCTTTGGTGGTGGTAACATAACAGTCACAGTTAGAGAGTGGCAGCAGAAAAGAAATTGGCAATACAATATCTGTATTGAAACAAAGAAATTTGCTTCCATTTTTCTCCGGAGGTTATTGTCTCTTCCCTGTACTCACTCCCTTGGATGAGTTTTTGGTCTCTTTCCTACTTCTGGCTTTTTTGTAATATTCTTCTCTCCCATTATGTGTCTTCTGTTCTCATTCCCTGCCCTTTAAAGGGGTGGGGAAGATTATGTGCTTATTTTATTTCTTTATGATATCAAAGAGACCTGGAAGGTGTGGTTAAAAAAAAAAAACCACAGTGAGTGTCCATTCTTGTCTTTCACTTTAAGCCTGGCCTACACTAAAACATTTTTCAGACATAACTATGTCAATTAAGGGTATGAAAAAAATCACACAGCTACTCAGCATAACTCAGGAATCCTAATGTAGAAGCTGTTATGCAGGCAAAGAAGTCCTTTTGCTGAGATAAGCTGCATCACCACTAGGAGGGCTTGCCAGCATAGCTATAACAGCAAACCCTTTCTAGTCTAGTATATAAAAGCTCCCCACTATATTTTCCACTGTATGCATCCGATGAAGTGAGCTGTAGGTCACGAAAGCTTATGCTCTAATAAATTTGTTAGTCTTTAAGGTGCCACAAGTCCTCCTTTTCTTTTTGCGGATACAGACTAACACGGCTGCTACTCTGAAACCTTTCTAGTCTAGACATGGTCTTACTCATGTGTTTCACTTTTCACATATAAAGAGTTTATTGGCCTCCCTGCCGAAGGATATTGATAAGGGAGCCTTTCATGAGAAGAAATAAATCCCATAGACCAAAGGATAACACTGTGTATCTGAGAACACGTAACAGGAACCTTTTAAAGGAACAGAACCCAATCTCATCAAGTTTGATATGAGATAGCACACTCAGCGGCATCACATCGTTCCCACCTGACTGTCCCCAGCCACTACCAATCCAAGGAAAAATGTGTGCAGCTTGGGAAACAGTGAAGGAGGCCAGACAAGTGCTGACACTGTCCCCATACCTGCAATCGTACCAACTTGGGCAGGAGGGAGAAGTATCCTTGATGCAGAAAAAAAAGAAAAGAAAATGGGAAAGAGAATCCTTCCCAGAAAACTGAAATACCACATGCAATTTTCTGCATTTTTGAAGAGTACCCAATTTCAGATAGAAAAACTGTAATCAGTTCTATATGTAAGCTTACTTGGTAATACTCTGAAAGTTCTTCACTAGAGTAACGTGTCAGTGGCACATTATGTTCTGAAAACAAATATGAATCACAATGGCCAGGTCCTAAATGCTCTCACACACTTGCCCATTAGATGCACAAAATACATGTAAAGCCAGGGTCACTACTGGTGGGGAAAATAAAACTGATGGTTACTTCCACATGCGAAGGGAGACTTAGCTTACTTTCCCACCTTCCATTCATTAACTTCCAAGAATCCTCATCCTACAAAATCATGTCATTTGATTATATTTATATATAGATACAAAAGGATTTAATCCTCACCATACCTGCAGATCTCATCAGAAGAGTAACTATGGATTCACAAGCACCACCTTAATAAAATCAAATGTATTGGTGCATATTTTAAAGCAATATTTTGGCATCAGATAGTTGATCAAGCAATTTAAAAATATTTTATGGGACAGATTCTCTGCTGTGCTTTCTATTGGGTACAGCAGATGGGACTATTAAGGCTTCCCCTTGCTCTGCCCAGCCCCAGCCCCAAACTGGTTAGATTTCAAAGTAGCAGCCGTGTTAGTCTGTATTCGCAAAAAGAAAAGGAGTACTTGTGGCACCTTGGAGACTAACAAATTTATTTGAGCATAAGCTTTCATGAGCTACAGCTCATTTCATCGGATGCATTCAGTGGAAAATATAGTGGGGAGATTTATATACATAGAGAACATGAAACAATGGATGTTACCATACACATTGTAACAAGAGTGATCACTTAAAGTGAGCTATTACCAGCAGGAGAGCAGGGGGTGGGGGGAGGGAGAGAATCTTTTGTAGTGATAATCAAGGTGGGCCATTTCCAGCAGTTGACAAGAATGTCTGAGGAACAGTGCAAGGTGGAGGGGGGGGGGAATAAACATGGGGAAATAGTTTTACTTTGTGTAATAACCCATCCACTCCCAATCTCTGTTCAAGCCTAAGTTAATTGTATCCAGTTTGCAAATTAATTCCAATTCAGCAGTCTCTCGTTGGAGTCTGTTTTTGAAGTTTTTTTGTTGAAGAATTGCAACTTTTAGGTCTGTAATCGAGTGACCAAAGAGATTGAAGTGTTCTCCGACTGGTTTTTGAATGTTATAATTCTTGACGTCTGATTTGTGTCCATTTATTCTTTCACGTAGAGACTGTCCAGTTTGACCAATGTACATGGCAGAGGGGCATTGCTGGCACATGATGGCATATATCACATTGATAGATGCGCAGGTGAATGAGCCTCTGATAGTGTGGCTGATGTGATTAGGCCCTATGATGGTGTCTCCTGAATAGATATGTGGACACAGCTGGCAACGGGCTTTGTTTCAAAGATAGGTTCCTGGGTTAGTGGTTCTGTTGTGTGGTGTGTGGTTAGAGCAGCTCCTAGGGACCATCTGCCATCTAGGGATTGCTGGAGCACATTTTACTCCAGCCACTTCTACTCATCCCCAAAATGCCTCTCCCATCTCCTGACATGGGCACTGCACCAGTGGCTATAGGGAGGGAGGTATAAGAGCCAGCTCCATGTCTGCTCAAGAATCCACCATTCGGCGGTATCCTCAGCCAGGATGCTGAGGTTAATCACTGCTACCTTGGCACTACAAAAGAAGCAGAGCAAGACAGAAAGTCTGCCTCTTGCATTTCGTCTTCTTCCTTTTTCCTTCTATGCCTACCTACGGGAGTTCCCCCTTACTCTTTTTCTTCCGCTCCCCTCCTTAAATCCTGCTCAACAACATTCATTTCCTTTTTACCTCCCTTTTTCCACCATCCCGTTTAGTCAGCGCTGCAGCTGATCTGACCGAAACAAACTTCACCTTGAATGGTCCGTTAGAATATGGGCTAACTGCTTCTGCTAAACAATCTGTTCCACCCTGCGGTTAGTTGTCACACTCTTGAGTACCTTTTCCAGACCTGAAGGAGAGCTCTGTGTGGCTCCAACGCTTGTCTCTCTCACCAGTAGAAATTGGGCCAATAAAAGATATTACCTCACCCACTTTGTCTCTCTGAAAAAAATTACTCCTGTCTGCAGATCAGACACCCTGGCTCTATCTGCACCAGTCAGCAGTGGTCACTTCTGCATTTCACTCATCTGATTGGTGACTGGTGGGAGCAGCTAAGACAGCTCAAGACGTGCTACTTGTGCTTTACAGAATGCGGTTATTGCTCAGTGCCCCTCCAGAGACCACCTCAAGTGAAACAAAGTTACAAAAACGGGCAGAGAGGAGAAGGGAAGTATCTGGGGTCACTGTCCACCTCCAATGGTCATTGAATCTGTATAGCAATGAAGAGAGCTCCAATCATTTAAAAACTGAGCCAGATGCAGTTCCTGAATTATTTGCCTGTGCCTTAAAATGATATTGGAACAAATCCAAGACTTAGTGGACACCATTATGCAGCACAACACGTCTACTCAGGACTTCAGGGTGAAAGCTGAAATAGAACTCATCATGCTTCAAAAGTAAAGGAGAATCCCCACTAGCTGTTAGCTGTATAGCGCTTATGACATAGAGCTGTATAGCACTGATTCCATTCAGTAGAGAGCAGTGGTACACATACACAGAAGCCAGTTCATAACAACACATACCACAAACCCTAAAATACTTTACTAGGAGAGTACCCCGAAAAGGAGGCTCAAATTGGCAACAGGTGTATTTTTGTAATTTCTGAATTTATCTGCAGACAGTAGCGCTACTCTTTTGCCTATACCCCTTTTTCCATCACCAATTTTGTTTTTTCAGAGTCAAAAAGTATCCAAGGTTACTGAATAACAGTCACTGTGCAGTTGTAGCTCACGAAAGCTTATGCTCAATTAAATTTGTTAGTCTCTAAGGTGCCACAAGTCCTCCTTTTCTTTGTGCAGTTTTTATGTCTCTTCAAATTGACATAACTTGTCAATGAAAGTCAACCAAATCAAAACCCTACATTTTATAGATAATTTAGGTATCTTGTTCATCAGGAGATTACACTTTCAAAGTACATTTTCTTGATATGTTTCATAACTTTATTCTCACAGAGATCTTAAGTTTACATATACACTTTCAGGTAGATGAAGCCCCAAACTTAAGTTTTGTTTTAAAAAGTTATACTGAAACTGGCATTCATATCCTTCATTCATTTTTAAAATATTAATTTTATTAATATCCAATTTTGTTTGGATTTAAATGCTGTTTACAACCCAAACATTACTGCATTGTGAGAATGTATCCCCAACCAAAAAGTGAAAGAGTCTAGTCTGTTTAAAATTTCCAATCTGAGTGACCTGCCAACTACATTGAAAGTGAACAATGAATTAAATTTGTAAACATCTTTAAATTTTAATAATCTAAAGTATTATTAAGTATTACTATTAACAACACAAGTAAGGAAATTCATCTGTGAAATGTGATGGCCCTTCAATCGGCCAATAGCACTTGCATTCAGTTTCTTTTTGGAGGTGAATCACCCCTGTAAGATGTTTAACATTACAGCAAAATTAGAGACCCAGTTTGAGGTACATTGGCCTTCACAGATAATAGCATCAAACTATTAACATCAATTTCGGCTAACCAGTAAGCAAGCAAAACCAAACAAAACAAGCAAAAAAAACCACTTGAAGATGAACAAAAAAAAACCCACTAGCAAACAAACATAAAATTGCTTAGACCTTAGTAATAATAATATGGAAAGAGTTGTTTCAGAGTAGCAGCCGTGTTAGTCTGTATTCGCAAAAAGAAAAGGAGTACTTGCGGCACCTTAGAGACTAACAAGGTGGTTTGAGCATTAGCTTGCTAAACCCAGGGTTGTGAGTTCAATCCTTGAGGGGGCCATTTAGGGATTTGGGGCAAAAATTGGGGCTTGGTCCTGCTTTGAGCAGGGGGTTGGACTAGATGATCTCCTGAGGTCCCTTCCAACCCTGATATTCTAAGTACTCCTTTGCTTTTTAATATGGAAAGAGACACTCTTGCACTTTTAGAAATGTCACTATGGATCAGAAAACAATAGCTCTTGATGAGTTAAAACAGACGAATTGACCCATATTCCACACAGGCTAAACGGTTACACTTTTGCATTCTCCTGCAGGTAACCCCCTACTGAATAACAAGAGCAGAGGATACCAATGCTCCAGATAAGTGGGCTGGCAGTATTTGTTTAAAGTTTCATGGTATAACATTGCTGCCAGCTGCAAGAGGTGGAAGAAGAAAAGGAGCGCTTGTGGTGGAAGGTATACCCTAAGCGAGTGCCGTCGTTTTATAGACAACCAGATTTGATTTCCTAGTCCGCACTTGGTTTGGTCGTGTAACACTTTCCCCGGGACCAACCAGGGGGCGGGATAGCTCAGTGGTTTGAGCATTAGCTTGCTAAACCCAGGGTTGGGAGTTCAATCCTTGAGGGGGCCATTTGGGGCAAAAATTGGGGCTTGGTCCTGCTTTGAGCAGGGGGTCGGACTAGATGGTCTCCTGAGGTCCCTTCCAAGCCTGAGATTCTACGAGTCTAAGAGTGCGTTCATAAGCCCGCAGCTACCAACGCTGCGGTCCTAGCCAACGCGAATGCACCCGGGAGTGATCCGCAGGTACAGCCCAAACCCCACGGCCGAGCGCTGCGGATGGCACGCTTCAGAAACGAAGCTGGCAAAGAAGGCAGGAAAACAGCCCCCCTGTGCACAGACAAGGGAGCAATGCAGGCGATAACGAGCCTCTTTCACTTAAAGTGCGGGGCAGCGGCCAGGGCAGATGTAGCCGGAGCTCGGGACTCACCGATTTTGGCCAGACTGGCCACAAGTATCCAGAGCGCAATGATGTAGGGCTCCTGCACATGCCCCCATTTGAAAGAGACGATCTGAAAGGCGTGAGGTCCGCTGACAGCGGCGTGGGCCCCCGCGCTCTTCTCCTGGGCCCGGCCGGCGGGAAGAGCCAGAAGCCCCTCGGCGCAGGGCACCTGTCTCATCTCCAGGCTCATCCGCACAACGCCCCGACCCGCGGCGGCTGCCCTGTGCCCCTCGCTCCTTGCCCCGGGCTCAGCGCGTGCAGGCGCCGTGACCCCCCGGCCCACGCGCGCGGGCAGCTGCTGTCGCCCCGCTGGGGGCCGGCAGGGGTCGGGACGCGCGCGGTGCACGCGGGCAGATGCTGCGGCTCGGCTCCCGCCGCCCGCCGGCAGCTGCCTTTATGGGGCTGTCCGCGAGCCGCCGGAGGCGGAGCTACGAGCCCGCGGAGGAGGCGGCTGCGGGCGGCGGAGCCGGGCCGGAGGGAGCCGCGCTGCCGGGGATCTCTGCCGAGCCGGGACCCTGGGCAGCGCCGAGCACGTGGGGCCTGAGCCGGGGCTGGCGGCGGCTGCAGGCCGGGGAGGCGGGCACGGGCTCATGGGTGGGGTGGAGTGACTGGAACTTGGAGCCGGAGCAGCGGGGGAAGAGACCAGGGAGCCCCCCCTCCCCCCCGCTGCGGGGAGACAATCTTGCCCCCTGAAGAGCTTGGCGGGGGGGGGGATCGTTCCCCTAGGGCCAGTCACAGCCCTCAGAGACCCCTCCCCCCCCCACAGCCTGCCGGGGGGGCGGCCCCGCTGGCTTCGCTCCGGGACACCCCGATTCCGCGGGGCCACAACCTGGCTCGTTAAAACCTGCAGCGTCCCAGAGCAGCCTTGCGCGGCTCTCCCCAGCCCACGCAGGCCGGACCGGGCTGTCGGCCCGGATCTGTCCAGGGCTCGGGGTTTTGTTTCACTCTCCTGGCTGCTTTCTTCCCTGTGCTTTTGTATGGTTACAAGGTGCAGCGCCCTTTGGGTCCCCCCCCCCGATTTGCTTGAGCGCCTCTCTCGGTTGCATTTCGGGGCCCGGACTGTGCGTCCTGTGTTGGGCAGCCGGAGCCAGGATAACCATCGCGCTGCTGGCAAAGGCATTGCAAGCAAAGCAGCGCGTGTTCTGGGCGAGCGGATCTCCGTGCACCACCTCCCCACGCTCCGGCCGCGCCGCCCAGCCGCTCCTGGCTTTCAGGTGCACTATGAAGCAATTGAAATATTTGGGTGCAACATGGGCAGGGCGCTAGCTTTATGGCACGGGGTGGAAAAATACTGCAAGTTCATTTCCTTAATGGGATGCACAGGCAGCAGGTCTGTGCTCCCAGTTCAAAACTAGCCTGGTAAACAGCGGGGAGGAAATGCCCAGGAGATAAGAAGTGAGATGATTCAAAGGGCTTTAAAAGGAACAGCCAATGTTCAGCTGGGGCATTGGGGAACATAAGGAAAAACCCAGCAAGATGTTCTGTAAATCAATGCATTGAGTAGTTCAAATCGTAAATGGGCAAGTACAGGATGTGCTTTTTTAGTTCGCTGGTAACCTAAGGGTGTCTCCTCTTTATGGTATAATAATCTCATTTTGAGCTATGGAACTCGGAGACCAAAGGCCACTAAGGTTGATTTAGCCCGTATTTCCTCAAACAGAAGGCACACTCAGATTAGCATGATGGTGGAAGTTGCTCTTTTACCTTTTTGCTGCCCAGGGCCTCACCCCAAATGAGAAATTTCATTTTGTATTAAATGTAGTTGTACAAATTTCTCCTCACCTCTCCATTAAATAGCTGAGTGAGGTAGCTATGCGGGATTCTCCACAGCTGGACCATTCTGAAGCTGCAAATGGGAGTAAGTCTGTGTCTACACTGCGCCCCTTACAGCGTCACAGCTGTGCCACTACAGCAGTGCCAGTGTAAGGTACAACGTAGCCGCTCTTTGTCGGCAGGAGAGAGCTCTCCTGCGCATGGGTGGTAGGGCTTTGTTGGTGGGAAAGCGTCTCCCACTGACATAGCACTGTCCACACCGGCACTTTTCTTCGGTAAAACTTGTTGGCCGGGGGTGTTTTTTTCACACCCCTGACCAACAAAAGTTTTACCGACAAAAGTGCAGTATAGACATAGTCTAAGGCTAAAGCTTATATGATGTGCCTCTGCTCAAGGATGTGCTAGTGGAAGATGTAGCCAGCAGCAACTTGAAAATGTTCTCCGAGAGATGTTTTTTAGACCGAATCCAGCAGGGAGTTGCTCTGAATGGCCCCAGCCAGTCAGAGCACAGGGATTTTATTGTGCTATGGGATGTTTGAGAGGTAACCATACAGCTGGAAGTCAGTATCTGTACAGGATATGTGTAATCTAATTATCAGATAGATATTTCATTTGAGTATAATGCAAAGTAGAACCTTCCATTCTGGGACATGTACTTCATGGTGGAGGGGTGTGGCACAAGTATTGATTGCAAAAATACTTTCTGACTCTATCAAGTGCTACACTAGGAATTTTCCTTGTCAATTAGACATTGGCCTTTGTAAGAAAAGGAGAGGGCTGTTTACATATTTAAAGCAGTGGTTTTCAAACTGCGGGTCGCGACCCAGTATTAGGTTGTGGAATGTAAGGCACTGGTTCATGGCGGCTCTGGTCAGCACCACTGACTGAGCCATTAATAGTCCAGTCGGTGGTGCTACCCGGCTAAGACAGGCTAGTCCCTATCTGTTCTGATACCGCGCTGCACCCTGGAAGTGACCAGCAGCAGGTCCGGCTCCTGGGGGGCACAGGGCTCCACGTGCTGTCCCCGCACTGAGCACCGGCTCCGCATTCCCATTAGCCGGGAACCGGCCAATTGGAGCTGGGGGTGCAGTGCCTGTGGGCGAGAGCCGCGCGGAGCCGATTGCGCGCCTCTGCCTAGGAGCTGGACCTGCTGCTGGCCACTTCCGGGGCACAGCCTGGTCCATGGTGCCAGGACAGGCAGGAAGCCTGCCTTAGCACCCCCACTGCACCCCCAGCCCAGAGCCGTGACACCCTCCCACATCCCTGCCCCAGCCCAGAGCCCCCTCCCATAGCCTGAACCTCTCATTCCTGGCCCCACTCCGCAGCCCTCATCCCAGCCCTGAGCCCCTCCCACACCCTAAACTCCTCATCCCAGCTCCGCTGGGTCACGGGCATCAGCAATATTTTTTAAACTGGGTCACCAGAAAAAAAGTTTGAAAACCACCCACTTAGAGCACAGTACTGGCATTGACTCACTGTGTGACTTTGGGAATATCACAACATCTAAACCTTGTCTACACTCAGGCTATGTCTACATTTAAGATGCTACATTGGTACAATTGCCCCACTGTAGCCACTCACTACAGCAATGGGAGGGATTCTCCCATTACTGCAATTAATCCATCTCCCCGAGAGCTTGCAGCTAAGTTGACAGAAGAACTCTTCCATCCACCTAATGTCCTCTACACCAGGGCTTAGGTCAGCTTACCTACATTGCTCAAGGGTGTGGATTTTTCACATTCCTGAATCACCTATCTCGGTCGACTTAACTTTTTAGTGTAGACCTGGCCTAAGCAAATTTTTTCAGAGCTTTCCCAGTTGCTAACATCAGTTCACCATTCCCAATATTAGCAACGTCTACACCTAAAAGTTAGGTTGCCCTAGCTACATCGCTCATCCCTGAGGGACATCATTAAGCCAACCTGAGTCCCAGTGTAGACAGCACAAGGTCGATAGATGAATTATTCCATCACCAAAATTACTGCTCAGAGGGGTGGATAACTACAGTGACAGATTTCAGAGTAGCAGCCGTGTTAGTCTGTATTCGCAAAAAGAAAAGGAGTACTTGTGGCACCTTAGAGACTAACACATTTATTAGAGCATAAGCTTTCGTGAGCTCACGAAAGCTTATGCTCTAATAAATGTGTTAGTCTCTAAGGTGCCACAAGTACTCCTTTTCTTTTTACAGTGACAGAAAAACCCCTGCCTCACTGTTGCGAGTGTCTGAGCTATGGTGGCACAGCTGCCGTGTTGTAGCTGTGCCACTGTAGCATAAACATAGACTAAAAAACCTGTCACCATTGTTTTAAGCATCCTGGCTTGCTGTGAGCAGCATTAGATAACATGGTACTTCAAACAGTGGAGGCAGACACTGGGCAATCCACAGGAGGGGTCCCAGTGGGGTTAACACTGGTGGAGCTGAAACAGTGTTAGCAGCCAAGAAAACTATTTGAAATATTCCTGTCCTGTAGCCAGGGCCCATGTTTATCTGTTTATAAAAGGGATATACTTAGCTATCTTAAAGGGATGTTGTGAGAATTAGAATTTGTCAGGGTCTTTGAACTCCTTGGTGTAAAATGCTAGAGTACATAGTGTTACTGTTTTGTTTTTTTATTCTTTAATTGCCAGCTCATAGAAGATTCACAAAACAAGGTTTACAGCGTTGTTAAAATGCTTACACAACACAATAGCTTACAACACCAAGGGCAGGAGCAAGGTGTGTTTGTGATAGAGTTGTCCCATCACTGTAACTATTCTTCTAAGCTGAGGGATATTAAAATATAAAAGATTGCTGCTCTCTGAAGTGAACAAAGTGCAGGATTCTTGTGCATTTCATTACCATACTTGCCAGCCAGAACGGAGCAGGCAGGGTAGAGGAATTACCCTGGTAAGCATCAGTACCTACTGCACATGTAAACCTGCTAAATCAGTGTTTCAATGTATATGTCTCGTGTGCACACAAGTACACAATATACATCGATACGAAACACATAAAGAGAACATTAATGTTGCATGGTTAAACAACTAAGTCATGAAATATCAGAGTTAACCTTGCACGTGTATCCCTGTGGGACTCTTTGGGCAAGGCTCTCTCCGGCTAGTTTCATGTAACATGCTTTGTTCTCAGTAATTAGTAACATGCATTTCAGTACCATCTTTGCCATAAAATAACTTACCACATAAGATCTGATATTTAATGAGTCTGCAAGACTAGAAACAAGAGCTGGAAAATTTCTCAGACCTCAGAGAGAGAAATTGCAATTAACAACATTTTATATTTATATTCCCAAATAAACTTTAAGACGAGTTAAGGTTAAAAGTGTGTTTCAGTGGAGTCCCAATCATCATAATCAAATTCTCAATCTACTGAGGACCATTGTGCCAGCCAGAGTAACCACGGCTGATGGCGTCACACCAGGCATTGTGTGGTAAAATTTCCACATCTGGCTCAATCCTGCGAATCCAAACATCTCTGTGGCGGTCCCGTGGGCAGTGCCCCATAAGGGTCCAGGTGTGCACCCCTTCGTGCCTTGGAGTCCAGACAATGCTCCAAATTAAAAACAAAAAACAAAAGCTCCCACACTTTAAAGAGTTTGGAAATGAACTATTAAAGACTCCAGCAGCAATGTAAGCCTTCATCACTCACCATTACCACCCACAACTTGCACTTTACACTCAGCCTTAAAATTACACTCCTATTTTGTACTATAATGGAAATACAGAGATTTTATATAATGCTTTATCAAATATACAGTGAAAAATTCAAATGAAATATAGTTATAGAGAACACTAAGTTATGTCAAAGTTCTTCTGATATTATATGTAGTGGCTTAGAAGAATAGAATTGGAATGACTTGTTTGATGTACTGAAACATTAGTGTGGGATAGATATATAGAAATGAATACAGAGCATGCAGTTTAAGTTATATTGCACAACAATATAAACCTGATGTGCTAAAATCTCTGAAAATGTACACTAGCACATTGGTTGCATCAGTTTCCACTTGCAGAGAATTTGACACTGTTTGCAATGAGTAATATGGCAGTAATGGTACAGTACTGAACCTTAATTATAGCAGAGCTGTTGCACTACTGTAACATCAGAAATGACTTCCTTAAATGAAAATGGGATTTTATAATCTAGTAGTGTGACATTTTGACCTTTGCTATATATTTCTGCAAGGTTTAGAGAGCAAAATTAAGATTGGGTGAGTGGCAAGAGTCAAGTGGGGAGATAGTGGGAGAAGGAGGATATAGCAGTGGGAAACTGACTGGCTTCCTTACTGGTACATTTCAAGACATTAATGGTTTTTTAAAAGAAAGCTGTGGGGGAGTTTTAGCTGGACTCCACTGAAACACACTTCTAACCTTTACCCTTTCTTAACAAATCAAAAGGTTTTGTGGTTGGTCATTTCCATACAGTGTTTTGTTTGATTTTTTTGTAAATGAACAACAAAAATTTAAGTCAGGCTGGCATCTAAGGGGGGTTGGGGTGGGGGCTGCTCTGACTTACCATATGAGCCTCCCTACTGGGTATTCCCCTCCTACAGAAGGAATTATACACGTGAGGTATCCAGGGCATGTGGAAGAAGGAAGGGAAGCTGTTGTTGACACCAAATTCTTTAAGTGCTTCAAGTTTTATATTTAAAAAAAAATACGGGTTTATAAAGTGTTCCTGTGTATCGAGGACTCATCTTTCCTTAACCTCCCATTCACATTATTACTGGTAGTGGTGGTATTGTAGAGACCCAGTCATGTTCCAGGACCCCATTGTGCTAGATGCTGTACAAACACAGCACAAAAAGATGGTCTCTGCCCCAAAGAGCTTACAGTCTAAGTATCTCTCCTGTTTTCCCTGCCCTCCGGTACATGTTCTACGATACCCTGCATCCTCCACCTTCCCTCCCCAGGTCACCTATAGCACATTTCACACTCCCCACGTTCCTGGCATCCCCTTCCATGCCATTCCTCTAACTTTGCACATTCTCTGCATCCCCTCAGTCCCTCTTTATGTCCTACAAGTCTCCTGTGATTTATATTCCTGCTCCTCTTGCCTTCCCCAGGTCCCCTCCCATTCTGAGATCACTGGGGACAGACGTTTGCCTCAGCCACCTTCCATTTACCCTCCTCATTTCATCTTCATTCCAGTCCTCCACATCCTCCTATGCCTCCCTCCATACCCCTGCCAAACACCTACCTTTCTGCCTTTCCCCATAGGCTCCTGCCCCCTCCCATGCTCCCCCGCTGTATCTGGCTCAGGGTAACAGCAGCGGCACAGCCTGGAGACAACAGCAAGTCAGTTTAGATTTATAACAGTTTAAAAATTAAATTTAAGTGTTGCTGCGTATGAAAGAGCGGTGTAGGCATGTGGCTGAACCCAAAGCCACAGGTTTCAAAATGAAATTGCAAATACAGGAGAAAATAAATACTGCAACTTGTCACTTAAAGGTCCCACAGTTCTGTGCAGGTACCTTGCCACACTGGCTCAATGTATAAGAAGTCAGGTCCAGTGTGTTCTTCAGCTTGGCCAGAAAAAGGAGCAAACAGCAAATGAACAATGACTTTCTTTAGCCATGGGAAAAACAAACAGCCCTTAATTCACAAAGGCAATTAATGGGTGTAGTTTCAGTATAAGCAAGATGATCAATGCCCAGCTACATCTGCTTCTAATCCTGCCCTGGATGCTTCCTGATTTTGCTTCCTGGCTGGGCAGTTAAAGGGAGTTTTCTCTTCCCCTTAGGGACCCTTCCATGACTTCCCTTATATCATTTCTCTATTAAGTCCCTAGTTAGTCCCTTCTGTGCCAGCCTTAGCATGGAGTATGTTATACCCCACCATGAGATCTTTATATTATACATCTTTGTAATTTCCCATTACACTCCCCACAAAAAATGACAAGGCACTTCTCAGCAAGGCCAACATAATAAGCTTGAGTTTGTAGGCCAAGATGTTTTGGAGAGACAGTGAATCCCAAAACATAAGTTATTTTTCAAAATAATCCTGCAGGGACTTTTTGAAAACACCATAACTTTAAAACCCCTCGATCCTGCAAACACTCAGGCACATGCTTAACTTTTCTACCACATTGAAATCAACAGGGCTACTCACAGTTGTAAAGCTAAGCATGTCCTTATGTGCAGGATCGGGACCTATGCTTATCAGAAGAAGTTACAGCACCTCAGCTAAGGAATGGACATTGATTTGCCATAAAATAGAAATGAACTAATGTGTATGTGTACTGCTGCCCTCTACTGGACAGTAGCAGTGCAAATGTGTGATTGCTTTTGTATGCTGATTCAACAGCTGACAGATTCCTCTTTAGGAGGTTGGAAGGATTGTAGTTCCATTCTGCTGTCACCATGAAGTTTCAAAGGCTACAGGCTGCAGCATAGTTATCTGGAATACTTACCCACGTGACAGTACTAACCTCACCCATTAGCAAGTGTACCAACAATGAAGGGAAATAAACAATCTCAGGTTTCCAAGAAGTAATAATAACCAAGTATGGGAAAACGGGTTCTTAAAGTCAGCAAAATAGCTTGACAGTATCCTTTTTAATAATTAACTTCAACAATCTGGTTTGTCAGGACACACTTCAGTCCTAGGAAGCCAGGCCAGGTCAGAGTTACTATTAAAAATGAAAGCTACAGAACTTTTTATCTTCTTTGGAACCAAAATAACAGCAAGAGAAGAAAAGCAGTGATTATATCAAAGTAAGTTTACAGTGAAAACGAGTCTGAAACTGATTAGAACGTTAGTGCCCTACAGCAGTACAAATGGACTCAATGCCAATATGAGCTGAGACTATGTTTTGTTAATATCTTTCAGAGTAGTAGCCATGTTAATCCATATCAGCAAAAACAACGAGGAAATTTGTTAGTCTCTCTGGTGCCACAAGGACTCCTCATTGTTTTTGTTAATATCTTGTATTCTAAGCTTCTGTCTCATATTCAGTTATGTTTTTGGGGAGGTAAAAAGATAGCCCCCACAAATTCCAGAGAACAGCTATTCATTTAATCTGGTAAATCAAACTAAAAACCCACCCACACAGTAAGTAAGCCACTTTGAAACCCTTTCCAAGCTTTAATGGCTGGAACCTGCCTTCAAGGCACAGCTCAGCAGCATGGGGAAGAAGTGAAATACTTGGGCTCAATGGGAGCTCCTGAAGTACAGTGCCTGAGGTACAGTAGAAACAATGCCTCTGGGAGGGAGTAGGGGGAGCCAGAACAGTGCTTTGCACCCTTTTAAAGTGCGTAGTTTGAATTCCCAACCATATGGAGCCAGCTCTGTTGGCCAGGGGGCTGGGGGCAAGGTCATGGTCAAGTGTCCTGTAGGCACTAACTCTGAGCAGTCCTTGCCCGCTTGGACACTCATGAATTGCAAGACATGATCTGTCTCTAGGATGTCATCAATAATTATATCCTGTACAAATAAACCCTGCAGGCACACAACTTTGCTTTTCCTTAAAACTGAAATAAATACACAGAAATGCAGAGAATGTTTGAAAGAGACATGTCATGGTCTTTTAGCAATGGCCATGCTCATTTGCAAACTAAACGCTGACAGTACAGACCATAGCGGTGTCTACATGTGAGGTTGCATTTCATATTTTTAACAGTCCTAATGTAAGCGGGGGAATAGTCCCGCTCTTGTGGGGAACTTTCCTGGCTTCTGCACTACCCCGGTGAAGTGGGCTAGCGAAAGGATCTGAGTCCTCGCTCCCACTTCCTTTACCCAGAGGCCTCCCTGCCCTTGAGGACTCCCCTTCCACTCTCCTGTCTGGCAGAGTCCTCGTAACCCCAACAATGCTGGGCCCAGGATTCCTGGGGAGCTCGACCCCCAACCCTGCTGTGGTCACCTAGGACAGGGACTAGGGTGTCCCCACTCTGGGGTACTCTCTCTGCACTGGGCACTTCTCTGACCCACTGACCATTACATACAAGTTAAAGCAAATGCAAGTTATTTAATCAACAATTAATTCTAAAAAGAATAAGGAAAAATGGAAAAGGTTAAAGGAAACACATCGCCCTGCTCTGTGGCAGGGAACATCACAAACAGCGTCTCTGGAATGTCCGGGCAGTTCACAGTCTGCTCTTTGTAAGTCCCAGGCCTTCTTCTCGGGCCCTGGCTGTGCTGCAGGGATGCTGTGGGGTGGACACTTGTTCTGGTGGTGGCCACACGCTCTCAGGCTCTAAGTGGTAGGACCCTTCTTCCCAGTATCGCCCCCGCCCTGTCGGGCTTATGATCCAAGCCTGGCCTGCAGAGCCCCTTAGCTGAGGCGTCTCCCTGTGCTGGGCCTGCTGTCCAGGATCCCCCTCACTCTCCCCAGCTGCTCACTGCACCCAGCTCCGGACTGCTCCAGCCCCAGCTGCACCACTCTGTCTCTGTGCTGCTGCTGCTGCTGCTGCTGCTCTGCCTCCAGCTCCCTGGGCTGCTTCTCTGGCCCCTCTGGCTCTGGTTGCTGCAGCTCTGCTCACAGTTCAGGTCTACTCTGCAGGCTGCTTCTGTGACTCTGCTCCCAGCACTGACCGGCTTCCTGGGCTGCTTTTCTGGCCCCTCTGGCTCTGGTTGCTGCAGCTCTGCTCCCAGGGCAAGTCTGCTCTCTCTGGGCTGTGCCTCTGGCTTTGGGGCTGCAGCTCTGCTCCCAGGACAGGGTCTGCTCTCTCTGGGCTGTTTTTTTGGTCTCTCTGGCTCTGGCACAGCTCTGCTCCCTAGCTCAGCTTGGGCCCCTGCTTTCTCCTGAGCTCAGCCCCACTCTCTCTGATCCAGGCAATTCCAGCTCACACAGAGTTCAGGACCTGCCTGGCCTTCTGACTCCCTGATTAGCCTGCTCACCCTGTCATTCAGGCTGACCTGGAAAATTGGCCTCTCCCCATTGTTCCTGGGGACTATCAGTCTCAGGGTCCTGGTTTCCCATATACCCTTCCCCTTTTAGTACTGGGAGCTAGCCAACCAAAACACCCCACTGAATGTTAGTAAGGGGGCAACAAGTCCCCTTACACTAATGTGTGGTTATCTCATGGAAATCATCTCTGTCCCTCTGGCTCTATTGTGTACGCAAGACACCGTTAGTGGGTTGGTTTCCCATTGCGCACACTTTGAAGGAACATGGAATGCTCTCTCAGTAAGATACGAACTAATAAAATCAGGCAGAATTTCCTGCAGCTTAGTTATTTGTGAATAATATGATAACAGGAGAAAAAACACTCCTTGTCTGCAATAGAAAATAGTTAGTTTAGGAGCTTCTGCCAATAAGCTGGACTGAGCGGCCAAATAGCAAGGGATAGAAGAACTATTTGATACCTCTGCCATTTCTGGCCTTCTACATACAGGGCTGTCCACTATGATGAAAAAGTATGTTTACACATAGCTTAAATTTTGCTGTAGCTAAATCAGGCCATGTAACAATTTGATGACCCAGTATGGGATTTAGGACATGCTAAAAAAATGTGATCTTGTGTCTAATAGGTCATACTGGCTGTAGAATGGCCATGCCTAATCGGGTACAGAATGTGAGTGAGGCCAAACAGCAAAAATTAAGATGTTTGTACACCAATGCGAGGAGCCTAGGTAACATAATGGAGGAACTAGAGCTACTGGTGCAAGAAGTGGAACCAGATATTATAGGGATAACAGAAACATGGTGGAATAGTAGTCATGACTGGATTACAGCTATTGAAGGGTATGTGCTGTTTAGGAAAGACAGAAATAAAGGCAAAGGTGGTGGAGTAGCATTGTATATCAAGGATGAGGTAGAATGTAAAGAAATAAGAAGTGATGGAATGGATAAGACAGAGTCCATCTGGGCAAAAATCACATCGGGGAAGAAAACTACTAGAGCCTCCGCTGTGATAGTGCTTGGGGTGTGCTATAGACCGCTGGGATCTAATTTGGATATGGATAGAGCCCTCTTTAATGTTTTTAATGAAGTAAATACTAATGGAAACTGTGTGATCATGGGAGACTTTAACTTCCCAGATATAGACTGGAGGACGAGTGCTAGTAATAATAATAGGGCTCAGATTTTCCTAGATGCGATAGCTGATGGATTCCTTCATCAAGTAGTTGCTGAACCGACTAGAGGGGATGCCATTTTAGATTTGGTTTTGGTGAGTAGTGAGGACCTCATAGAAGAAATGGTTGTAGGGGACAATCTTGGTTCAAGTGATCATGAGCTAATTCAGTTCAAATTGAACGGAAGGACAAACAAAAATAAATCTGTGACTAGGGTTTTTGATTTTAAAAGGGCTGACTTTCAAAAATTAAGGAAATTAGTTAGGGAAGTGGATTGGACTGAAGAATTTATGGATCTAAAGATGGAAGAGGCCTGGGATTATTTTAAGCCAAAGCTTCAGAAGATATCGGAAGCCTGCATCCCAAGAAAGGGGAAAAAATTCATAGGCAGGAGTTGTAGACCAAGCTAGATGAGCAAGCATCTCAGAGAGGTGAGTAAGAAAAAGCAGAAAGCATACAGGGAGTGGAAGATGGGAGGGATCAGCAAGGAAAGCTACCTTATTGAGGTCAGAACATGTAGGGATAAAGTGAAAAAGGCTAAAAGTCAAGTCGAGATGGACCTTGCAAAGGGAATTAAACCCAATAGTAAAAAGGTTCTATTGCCATATAAATAAGAAGAAAACAAAGAAAGAAGAAGTGGGACCACTGAACACTGAGGATGGAGTGGAGGTTAAGGATAATCTAGGCATGGCCCAATATCTGAACAAATACTTTGTTTCAGTCTTTAATGAGGCTAATGAGGATCTTAGGGATAATGGTAGCATGACAAATGGGAAAGAGGATATGGAGGTAGATATTACCATATCTGGGTAGAAGCAAAACTCAAACAGCTTAATGGGACTAAATGAGGGGGCACAGATAATCTTCATCCAAGAATATTAAAGGAATTGGCACCTGAAATTGCAAGCCCATTAGCAAGAATTTTTAATGAATCTGTAAACTCAGGGGTTGTACTGTATGATTGGAGAATTGCTAACATAGTTCCTATTTTTAAGAAAGGGAAAAAAAGTGATCCGGGTAACTACAGGCCTGTTAGTTTGACATCTGTAGTATGCAAGGTCTTGGAAAAAATTTTGAAGGAGAAAGTAGTTAAGGACATTGAGGTCAACGGTAAATGGGACAAAATACAAAATGGTTTTACAAAAGGTAGATTGTGCCAAACCAACCTGATCTCCTTCTTTGAGAAAGTAACAGCTTTTTTAGACAAAGGAAATGCAGTGGATCTAATTTATCTAGATTTCAGTAAGGCGTTTGATACTGTGCCACATTGGGAATTATTAGTTAAATTGGAAAAGATGGGGATCAATATGAAAATTCAAATGTGGATAAGGAATTGGTTAAAAGGGAGACTACAGCGGGTCCTACTGAAAGCTGAACTGTCAGGCTGGAGGGAGGTTACCAGTGGAGTTCCTCAGGGATTGGTTTTGGGACTAATCTTATTTAATCCTTTTATTACTGACCTCGGCTCAAAAAGTGGGAGTGTGCTAATAAAGTTTGTGGATGATACAAAGCTGGGAGGTTTTGCCAATTTAGAGAGAGACTGGGATATCATACAGGAAGATCTGGATGACCTTGTAAACTGGAGTAACAGTAATAGATGAAATTTAGTAGTGAGAAGTGTAAGGTCATGCATTTAGGGATTAATAACAAGAATTTTAGTTGTAATCTGGGGACACATCAATTAGAAGTAACAGAAGAGAAGAAGGACCTTGGAGTATTGGTTAACCACAGGATGACTATGAGCCGCCAATGTGATACGGCCGTGAAAAAAGCTAATGCCGTCTTCGGATGCATTAGGCGAGGTATTTCCAGTAGAGATAAGGAGGTTTTAGTACCATTATACAAGGCACTGGTGAGACCTCATCTGGAATACTGTGTGCAGTTCTGGTCTCCCATGTTTAAGAAGGATGAATTCAAACTCGAACAGGTACAGAGAAGGGCTACTAGGATGATCCGAGGAATGGAATGCTTCCTCTGTAGCATGGGGCACGTGTCATTTGCTGGAGGATTCTCTGCTCCTTGAAGTCTTTAAACCATGATTTGAGAACTTCAATAGCTCAGACATAGGTGAGAGGTTTATTGCAGGAGTGGGTGGGTGAGATTCTGTGGCCTGCGTTGTGCAGGAGGTCAAACTAGATGATTATAATGGTCCTTTCTGACTTTAATATCTATGAAATTTTTCATATTTTTAAAAATGGTTGGGGTTTGATTTGAGTTTAATCTTGGCATTAGTTCTGTTACCCCAGGGCTGGATTACCCAATAGGCTGCCTAAGTGCGTGTTTAGGGCACCAACAAAGCAGGGGGCATAAAAAAAAAAAGAGATCTTTTTTTGAAAAAATTTGATATTTGATATTTCAAAAAAAGCAGTTCTTAAAACATCTTTGGGCAATGATCATGTGTTGAAATCTCTTTCTAATACTCACTGGGAGGTACATGCAGTGGCAACAAGTGCAATTCTGGAGTCCTACTCAAAGATTGTGGCTGCATTAGAAAGTATAACTGAAGACCAATCATAAAAGGGAGAAACTATACAAGAGGCAGAAAACATTGCAAACAAGATGCAAGAACTAGAGTTTGTATTCACGTTGACCATATGGAATGAAATTTTACAACACTTTTACCACACAAGTCAAGCTCTCCAAGAAAAAGAATTGGTTTTGAAAACGTGCAGATGTCTGTCAATCAGTAACAGAACACTTACACACTCTGAGGAATGATTTTGAAAGATTTGAAGACATATAAAAAGTTATCTTGCCTGATACTAATGACAAAGAAGCCCAGTCCCGCAAGCGAATCAGGAAAAAACAAGCAAATGATAGCAGTGCAACAGAAACAGCATTGAATCCTAGAGACAAATTTCACGTACCTACTTACTACGCTATAATTGATACACTTGAAGCTCATATGAAGAGGAGAGGTGAAGTGTACAAAGAAGTATCAAGTAGATTTTTTTTCTAAACAATATGGACTTATCTGATGAACAATATTCACAAGGTTCCCAAAAGCTAGTTGACTCATACCCTGTTGACTTGAATATGAATCTCTGTGGAGAAGTACAGCAATTCCACTGTTATATATGCGCAAAATTTAATGAAACAGGAAAAATGAAATTCAGTCACATTGCTCTTCATAACACAATATTGAAAGATGGACTACAATATGTATTTCCAAATGTAGAGATCGCACTACGTATTTTTCTAACATTGATGATTACTAACTGCTCCACAGAACGCTCTTTTTCTCAGCTGAAAAGAATAAAAAATCCTCAGAGAACAACAATGTGTCAGGACAGACTTGATTCACTTTCCCTATTGTGTATGGAAGCAGACATGCTTCGTCGAGTCAGCTTTGATGAACTTATCCAGAATTTTGCAATCAGAAAATCTAGAAAGAAGCTATTTTAATTTCAGCATACATGTAAATTTTTGTGTCATTTCAAAAAATAAAATTTTATTTTACGGTATAGTATTATTTTTATTTTGAATTACATATGGGGGGCACCAAAATCTTTTCAATGCTTAGGGCCTCTAAAGGTCTTAATCCGGCCCTGTGTTACCCTAACAGGCTGAGCCTACCCAGTGTGATTTGGAGGGTCAACAAAACCCATTTTGACTCTGTTTCTTCACAGGCTGTGTTTAGCTCGGTCAGCTATTAAAAACCAAACCAAACCAAATACATTGTACATGTTAGACATTTCTGGGCCAGCTAGTTTTATACCACTGGAACTCCATGGACTTCACTCCTGATTTTACATCAACGTAGTTTAAAATCAAATCTGCTGAGGTTGTGTCTTTGTGACTCATTGCTGAGTGTGTCTTACAGGTCCCCCACAGTATTGATTCACTGAAGGGAGTTGTTGCAGCCCCCCAGCTAGAGAAACATGGCTCCTTAGCTCAAGCTGTAGTAGTACTTGCTTTTAGCTCTGGAGGTCTCTGGTTCAGACCTGGTGTATCAGTGAAAAGGCTGGTTGTCACATCTATGCTAGAGGCAGTCAAAAATTTTCCATCAAAACTGTTTTCCAATGGAAAATTAGGGTTTCAATTAAATGAAATTTTTGGTGAAGCATCTGCTTTCCATGGAGAATTTAATTTTTTTAAAATGCCTGAAAACCAAAATATTTTGGCCAAAAACTGAAATATTTTCATTTGAAAGTTCTGCCACAGTGTTTGTGTGAGTTATAGTTTGATTACCTCCTGTCTCCATTCTTCTTTATGGACCACTGTCCCAAGCTTACATCTTCCGTGAAGCATCATAGGAGAGGTAATGAAACCAGCAAGCCTGGCTTGTAGAGGGAAATTGGAGCATGCGACAGACATTGCAGCATTTTGAAACTGAAATATTTTGGCTGAAATATTTCTTTTTGGCATTGATGTTTCAATATTTGAATTTCTACTGAAAAATAAAAACTTTCCATGGAAAATTTAGATTTTTTTTCATTTTCACCAGTTTTTTCTGCAAATAAATCTCTTCTTCCAACCAGCTCCAGTCTATATTCATGAATTTTAGCAAAAAACTCCTATGTGGGGATTCTTCTGCACCATAGTTAGCCCTCATGGGACCTCTAGTGTAGACAAGGTGTTTCTAGTATCATGGCTTGTCTGTATTACCATTCCTACCTTTGCTAGCGCCAGTTGAGCTGCTCTGGTGATAGGCTGGTGTAGACACAACAGAGAAGGCATAATTTGTTAATTCTGTACTCTGCTAGTTTCATCCAGATTTTTGGTAAATCTGTTGTAAATAAATCACCTGGTCTGTCTCTACTCTGCTGTATTCTTTTATAATCAATCATTCTCTCTTATAATAATTATGTCTGAAAATAATTTGCACTATCAACAATCCTATTTATCTTTCATGAAAAGTTTGCAAACCAAATCTAATTGACAACTTACATGTTTTCTGCATGTTAGACTATGGCATAGACCTTGATGATAAAATAAAGTTTGCAATGTGTTACAGGATTCTACTCTCGTTTTTTGTTTATGGCCTGTTAAGTGTCTTCACAAAGCATTTTATTCACATGTTTGATGGTATGCAATAAGCAGCAGGCCTAGTATGTTTCATGAATTTCTCCTACAGAATGCTTAAAATTCCTCAGAAATGAACAGAGGACCATTATGCTAAACAGTGTCTTCAGGGAATCTATAAGCAGCAAGCATATATTTCCAAACGCCTCAATTGTCATATCAGCAAGAGTGTTTGTCAGTTTGTCTCACTTCTGGCCACCTGAAAAAGCATCAGCCATCATTAAGGAGCATTGTGTATTCTTTTTCTCAGTGAGAGCTCAACAAGCAAAGTCTTTGAAACATTTTACTGCTCAGTTTTCTGAAAATACATAATCCAAATTCTTCCTCCTCCTTTATGAAACTAGAAACTTTTGATATTTGTACAACTGGCCATTTTACCGTTCTTTTGTTGTTTCTTCCTTTTTTGTTAGATATCTTCACCTTCCCCCTCAGCTCCCATCCTCCTTGCCAGAATTCTTTGTTATGTTTGAAGACACTATACGCAACCATATACTTTCAGGCTAGATGACTAATTACAAGAAGGAACAAAAGCAAAGTCTCTATGAGTTAACACAGCATGCAGTGCCTCTGTATTGGCCTGCATCTCAGCTGAAAATAAAATTCATAAATGGTATCTGCCTCCAACAGACAAAAGACTCTGAAATTGAAAGGTGTAACAGTATAGAAACAGTGACATGGCAACATGCTCAATATTTATCTTTATGGATTTTGTAAAAAAATGTACCAAGAACAAGGCAGTGGAAAGCCTTTTAAAGTCAGGGCAGAAATTCAGATATATTTTCTCCTTCTATTTTGGTCCTTAGATGCAATATATCATTCCCTTAGAAAATCTGGGCTTACATCTCCACTGTCTTGTACTTTGTGTAGTCATTTTCAGCTATGCAAAGTGGGCATAAACATTACCATTGGAACTTGGTAGCACTGTGTACTCCCTTTGCAAATCTGGATGTAAATGACTATACGTGCTATAATGCAGTAGAGAATCAAGCCCCCATTCTACTACACCATGTTTGATAGACACCTCTGTTCATTCCTTCTATTCCATCTCACCCAGTTAGAAAACATCAGTCTTTAAGAACTGCAGCTGTCACTTGGCCCATTGGTGCTGTGAAAAAAGATCTCTTGCTGTTATCTTTGATAACATTAGCATAAAAATACTGTTCTGAACATTCTGTTTGCTTCATATTTTTCCTCTTTAATTAAACTGGAAACTTTTCCTATTGACATAAAGGGATATGTTGCCATTTTATTGTTCATTTTAACTGGAAAATTTCGCAGTGCTTCTTCATTTTCTCTGGACTCTTTCTGGGTTTACAATCCTAGCCTTGTTGCCCTATCACTTAGTTATGTTTCCCAGATACAAAATATATACAACTACACTCAGATGACTTTGCTTCAGATTAAGGAAAAGCAAAAAAGAACAAAAAGAAAGCAAACAAAACAAATATAAAATTTCCAGGGGTGAGGATAAGAGAGAGAGAGAGAAACCAGAGTGAATCATTCTGTATCACTCTGCATCTGAAATGAAACAAAAAATGGCATCTGCCCCTATATCAGGTAAGGAGCTCCTCTACATTTAAAGGTGCTGTACACAGAAAGCAGACTCTGCCTCTTTGTTTTAAGGGCACTGACTAATAAGAATTTAGTATCTTAATTAATCCTCTGTTCCCTGAAAAACTGAAGACAGGTTCCTTTCTTTACAGATTTCCTTGCCTAGTATTTGAGATTCTCATTAAGCCCCTCAGTTACTAGGAGTTCAACATTTTATAAAGGGGACACAGATCCCTGAGAAAACCAAAGTCCCCACAAAATGCAAGGGGTTAGAAGTGACAAGTACAGTGGTGCAAGTAGAAATCATTTCTTGATGGTATTGCACTCATGGGAGGGACAGAAGCAGGGGCACGTGATCTCCCCATGTGACCCTCCATGTGACTCCTCCCCACCCTGTTCCTAGCCCGGGGCCCCCACATTCTCCCTGCTCCCTCCGGCACCCCCCTTTGTATATACAAACATCAACATGCTTAACTACTCACTTTCCCCCCCACATATGTAATATTCAGTCTGTTTATATGGGAGTTGGGTGGGGAGCCATTTCAGCATATGTATGACTTATTACAAGACAAATTTTAAGTAGAACTGTATCCTAAACTGCTTTATGTTATTGTGCCCAAACATTGCATTTCAATGGGGGATTCAACTTCCTTTATAGGAACAGACTCCTGAAATTCTTACCAGTTCACAAAAGTGGTCCCATTGTCTTCAATGGGATTGATCAAATGATTAAGGGTTTACAGGAATAGGTTCCAAGTTTGTAAATTGTTCTGGATGAAACTGACAATGCCTGAGCTGTCAGTTCAGAAGGAGCTTCAGTCGAATAAAGATGGGCTCATGTGTGATAAGTCTTAGCTCCATTGCTAAGATGAGGAACATATTTTCAGCAAAGTTCTTGGCAGATTCCCCAGGGCAGCTGGTTTAAGACCATCAGTGTCTGGCATTATAATCTCTACTTATAGTTCTCTCACCCACAAAGCTGGAAAATGAGGTATTTGTTTTCTTTGTTTTGCTGCTCCAGTTCCAGTTAACAAAATGCATGTTAGACTAAGTTGGCTGTAAAGAAGAATTCTTTATACACTGGGGACAACGCCTGATTCTTATAAGGCTGCAGAACTGGGCTGACATCAGAATCCAAACATCCACTGTTTGGTCAGTGCAAGTAGAGCCATTCTTCTAATGATCTGGACTTGATGTGATGCAGTATGGATGTCATGGATAATTCAGACCAATTGGGGGAGAAAGAATCAAAAACACTGTTTAAACACCGTCGTCCCCTCACACACACACACACTGCTCCCCTCTTGAAGACTCCTGACCAAGGTAACAGCACATTACATATGCTTACAAACTTAAACAAAGCCTTTATGTTTTGTGCTTTTAAAGGCATTTAAAGAATGAATGTCCTCCCTAGCCGCATTCTGCTCCTTTAAGGGACAGAGCACAGCCCCACTCTAACCCCTCAGGAGGCGGGGAAGCCTAGCCCCAAGTCTTTCCGGTACCCCAATCCTGCTAAAATCTTTTGCCAGTACTGTGTACTGGTGGGTACCGCCGGGTACCGCCCTACTTGCACTTCTGGGTAAGTAGAGGTGGTTCTATATACACTACAGAAAAAGGCATATCTCCAACTGAGGCTTTTTGTGGATGCAGGGAACCCAGCACAGCTCATATTAGCTAAGAGTCCCATCTACAGATCAGTATGAAAATCCTATGCTTAAATGCTGAAATTAATATGTTATTCCATGACTATCACGTATTTCTAGGTGAATTTTTGGATAGATCTATGGCAATAAAACATCCTGTTTCACATACGGGATCACTACATTGCACAATGAAATACATTTTAATGGTGCTCAAAGAAATGCATTGGCACCATTATTTTGCCTTCTCCTCAATTTCCCCCGCCCCGCTCTAATTTCCTAAATAATACTAATGACATTTAATGCAACAAACTATGCTTATGTAAGGTTATTGATGAAGTTTTCAATACACTAAAATAAGGCAATTAACTTATGGTGCCAAGAGCCATCACTCAGCTATATTGCACTTGCAGATTAAGACACATATGTAATGCCATATACAGTACAATAAACCACAGTTCTGTGTACAGGAAGGCTAATTAGCAGTTAATGTGAGAAATTTGAATTTTCTGACTTATTGCATATATTTAAAGCCTCTACAATGACATTGCATTGCCATCATATTTTTGGATTTAATACACGTATATATGTCAGTCTGACAAATATAGTGTAGAGTACCAAGGATATATCATCGAGTATAGAGCATGTGTCCATGTGCATACAAGCCATGTGTCACAGATCTAATTCATCAGGTAAATCTGAAATCATGCTCAGGCTCAATGGGGACATTTTTCAGATTCAAAGGAGAAAGTTCAACTCCCTGTATTTGCTAAACAAAGGGATTACATCACAATGCCTGGACCATATCACCTTGAGAGCGTGCAATATAATAATGAAGGTATTGAAAAGCTGACCTATCAAAATGTGTGCATTACAGTATAAGCTTATATATGTACTGGGAATGGTATGATCTAATTTCCTATAAGATAGGAACATAGGAATTGACGATAGTGGATCAGACCCATGGTCCATAGATGCTACAAAGGAAGATGCAAGAAACCCCACAGTAAGCAAATGTAGGATAAACTAACCCCCATTAAGTTCTTATTCGAATCTCTAATAATTAGAGATTGGTTTAAACCCTGAAGCATGAGTATTTATCTTCCTTCTAACACTCTTGTTAACATTAACTAATATACTTATCTATATAAATGACTGATCTCTCTTTGAATCTTGGTAAATGACATCCTGTGGCATTGAGTTCCATAGTCTAATTATACATTGTGTGGAAAAAGTATTTCCTTTTATTTGCTTTGAATTTGCCACCTTTGAATGTCATTGAATATCCCCTTGTTCTTGTGTTATGAGAGTTAGCAAGCACAAAAGCTTAGTGTATGCTCTAGAGAAGAGAGAGATTATTATATATACTTTTATCACATCCCCTTTTATTCGTCTCCTTCCTAAAGTAAACTATCCCAGTCTTTCCACTCTCTCCCTATGGGAGTTTTTCCATGCCCCTAATTATTCTTCTCACTTTTCTCTAAAGGTAATTCTGCAATATACTTTTTGACATGGGGTGAGCAGTGCCACATAGAGTATTCTAGATGAGGCTGCATTCATTCAATGGCCTTATAATACTCTCCATCATGCCATTTCTTATGCATCCTGGCATCATTTGCTTTTTGACTGCAGCTACCTATTGAGCTGTCCACAGTGATGCTCCCTTTCCTTTCCTACAATGATAGAATTCATTTAAAAGCCAGTGAGGGGTATGAGAGTTCTGATTTTTCCCCCTCCCTCCAATGTGCATTACTTTACATTCATCAACACTAAACTTCCTCTGCCATCACCTCAATAACTATGTAACCTCAATAACTAACCTCAATAACTATGTAACTTACAAAATTTGAAGAAGACCATAGTTAGTTTAAAATTTTAAGTGTCTTTAACGAAAAAGGGATGTACAAACTAAAATCTCTTATTTTAAGGTGCTAAAGTAGGGCCTGGTTCCCATTGATTCAATAGGCTTTGACTCAGATCCTTAATCATTTGCAATCAAGAATCCATATCAACTAAAGGTTTTGGGATTCCAGAGTAATATTTTCAAAAAACAAAAATATCTCAGCAGTTTCTCTGTTATATAAAAGTTATTTGTATTTTCATTGGAAATGGCATGTTTGTTATTTTATTTTAAAGATCAACCAACATGCTGCTTTCTCTTGCAAGTTGATAACACTTCAACAAATTCTAATCTTGGGTAAGCTAACAAATGCAACAAGAAAACCACTTCCAAGAGTTTTTCTTCCTTAAAGCCAGAAGTAACTTTTCTCATATCAAATACAAGGCAAAACATAATTTCAGTCATTCCTTTCCCATTTGGGGGTCTTTGTAAATTGTATTGGTTTAAGAAATTGAATATAGTGACTAACTCTCCTAAGATATTAAAGGGTGATGGGGAATGCACACTTGGCAAAGAGATCACCTTACTTGTAGGAAACATTTTTTGCCTCCTACATATTATGATTTAGTAATCACATTGTTATCTGGCATATTTGAAATGTTCTAGCAACAGCAGCAGGATTCCATTCAGAAGCGTATTATAAAGCTTATTCTGCAAAGGTGTTTGTTGGCTAGACTGAACTGCTACATCTTTTTCTGAAAATGACCCTTATTAATATTATTTAGTGCAGAAACTATGCATACTTTCCAATGTGGCCATTTAAATATTTGTCACGGCACTGTTGTTTTTAATTAATACAGGTTGATATTTCATGGCAAAAAACAAATAGTTGTTTTAAATCTGGGGAGGTAGATAGGAGCATATTTAATGGTTGGCCAATATTTTGGCTGAGTCAGATTTTAAAGGTGACCTAAAAAAAGATAGCCTTTGCCTTCTCCCCCCATCCCCTCCACCTCCTTCCTTTTAATGAACAAAGAGGACCTGAAAGAGGTATTTTTCCCTGCTAGTTTTTATATCAGAATTTCAAATTTTGTCTACCCTGAAACATTCTAGGTTGACTAGGCATTAGAACAAGTGTAATTATGACATCTCAAGAAACTGACAGCTGAAAAAATGAAAAGGGAAGGGATTTGATTTAGTCAAACTCTTCAAAAATGTTTGGGTTTAATACCAATGCCTAAAAGTTCTGACTGCGAGTAAAACCCAAACCAGGACGGATCAGATTTAACATACCTAATATTTTAAAGATATAAACAGCAATCAGAAGGAAAAAAAACCCTCACAAACAACATAAACACCATAGACCACTTCCAGGCCTTCTTTATACATCATAAAGAATTTTGCAAAATAGAATTCACTTAATTTAAAAAAGACGCTTTTCAGATTACTTTCAAATTTCAGAGAAACTGACTAACAGTGAATGAAACAAAGGAAAAAAGGGCTTAGTGTTACATTTGTGTTAGGAAGATGTTTCTCATTTTCTTTTTAATTTAAAAAATAAAATACGTTTGTACTCATCACGTTGATGTGTTTGTAGCAGCCCCTCACACTGTTGTTATTCTTACTCAATGCACATCTGCTCAGGCTCATGCTGTATTCACTTTTTCCATTTGCTAACTGTATTTTTTTGAGCAGACAGCACTGCCCACCGAGAAACCTGGCAAACTCACTTGATTCACAGGCCTGGGGAAAGAGATAATCTTTTAGGACAACAAGTAAGACCTAACAGACAGACAGACGAGTGGGGGGAAAGAATTCCAGAGTTGAGGGGCCTCCTGTGAGAACATCTAGCTACCAGTTCCCAAAGTGTGAAATCTGGGAACTGTCAGCTCAAGCCCCTGGCCTGGTCTCACTTATTGTCCAGCTCATTGGGGGGGAGAAGTAGATTGTCACTACTCTAAACTGAACTTTATTATTTGTATCAAAGCAGTGCCCAGTTAGTTCAGCCCCATTGTGTTAGGGGACATTCAAACATATACTATTAAGGATGGTCTGTGTTCCAAAGAATTTATAATCTCAGGCCATGTCTACACACAAACTTGCACTGGTTTAGTTAAGCCATTGTAAATTCCTCTGAGGATACTCTGTGGTTTAAGAATGGCTTATTGTGCTTTAGCTTAAGTTCGTTCCCAACCGTTCAAGCTAGACTGAACAAATCCAGTTTTAAAGAAAAATAATGGTGTCCAGCCTGATATCTGCACCAGTTTAATGACATCAGTTCAAAAAACAATTGAAGTTAAACTGGTGCAACTTTACCATGTAGACGAACCCTAAGGTAAGGCTAGATGCAATGAGTAGGTGAAAACAAATAGGGAAGAAAGGATGGAGTGACAGTAGTATATACGTGTTTTGCATAGACTAGCTGTGTACCTCTGTAAGCAAACAGGGAGTCAGTGCAGTTATCAGAGGAGAGATCTAATATGTTCCCCATGGCTAAAACGGCCAATTATGAGAGCAGCCACATTCTGCATCGGCTGTAGCCTTTAGGTTGTCTTCATGAGTAGCTCCATCTAGAGCACATTGCAGTGACACGATCTAGAAGTCATGAATGTATGGACCATAGTGGCAGTCCAGCTCCAGGAAGTCACATAGGATCTTGACACATGTAATTGACTAATTAAACTAAACTAAACAGTTCTTGAGTTTATTTTGTTCCCAGTACTACCAGCTTTTGCTGAATGCCCATGTTCTGAAAATTGAACTTCACTTCCTCTTTGGTGGACACAAACTAAAATGATCTGTTCAGAGCCAAGAAATATCAATGCCATGTTCTCTTCCCACCTTTCCTTTATTGTAAAGGGCTTACAATATTGCTTACTCTACATTGACAGTACTGACCTTCCTTTCTTTTCTCTTCACTTAAAAAGAAAATCTCTTTTAATAGAAACTAGTGATTGACCCGGGCCAGATCCTGAAAACACTACCAGGAGTACTGCTTCACGCTGTGAGAAGTCCTACTGACTTCAGTAGGTAGAAAGCACTCAGGTAGTTCCTAAATATTTGCAGGATTGGGCCCTTGGGTGGCTGCTGTAGTCAAAGCTGGCTCTCACAGAACAATTTTTCTCAATGAGACCTGAGTTACAGCTCTTGAAGATTTTTCCTCCTTTCACATCCTTCTCAGGTTGCAGAATATATAGTCACCACTGTGATGATGACAGTGGTGTGCTGATACGGATGAAGAGCTTTGGAAAGGTTTAAAGACATGAGAGGGGACATATGACAACTGAGTATTACAGCTCATATTTTCCTGAGTAAGGATAATGTTGAAGAGCCTCCAGGAGTGAATTTTTTTTGACTACTGAATGTCCTCTTTCTCCCCTCAAACTCATCTTCTCCCTTCCCACCCATCCCTCTCCCCCAAGTTCCATAATGCACAAATACTTTTATACAGTTTCTTACCAGGTCAAGTCAGCTAAAGTAATACAATTTTAAAAATAAAAGCTAAAGTTGTACTTGATAATGCAAAAATGGATATTGGGAGCCTGATATTGTTCTCAGGCCAGTTTGACCGTATTAATTTCAGTTGAGTCATTTTTTATTTACATCAGTGTAAATGAGCTCAGAATCATGCCTTGTATTGGAATGCATGTCCAGTTATTTATTAGTGAAATTCCTAGATATTGGAAGTGAGAAGAAGGGACAGGAGAAACTATGCTAAGATCCTGAAGTTACAGCTTACGGCAACCGGCATTTTAATAATATACATAGCAAATAGTAAAAACCCTAGAAAAAACGTATGAAGGAGGCGAAAAAATACATTGCCTGGTTAGGAAGTTATTGGATACTTAGTGACAGAGAGCAGAAAATGTAGAAGGAGAAATTTTTCTGGTTCCCATCTTCCCTTGTATTAATACACTGCTTGGGTGTGCTATCTTTTATTACACAAATTATTCTACCACAAGGAAATATTCAGCTGTAAAAATAATTGAAACAAGGAGCTAGATATTCTGCATGTATATAGGAAAATACAATTTGTGAAGAAAGACTTTTAACATATGTTCTTAGGTTGTATTGCAAAGACTGTGGTGTTTTGGGAGTCTGGCAGATAGTACTAATGTAGGACACATATGATACTGTATCCACCAGTGTCCTGCAGCTCTTGTACCTGTGTGTCTGCACTTGACATGCACACCAAGTAATTGTTTACATATATGTGTGACGTCCTAATTGCTAAATGTTTGGACAAATCCTTGTTTGGATCATTTAATTTTGTTTGTGGGTAGTCTACTGTATTATGCTTTATTAATTGTCCATCCCATGCACAACCCTGATTCCCATATCCCTGCACAGCTTTTCACTTTTAGTTCTGTTAGTAGTTTCATTCCAGGCATGAATCTCAAAAATGCATCTGTTATAGGCTCAGGACTTCTCCAGCTCTGCCTGAATTTATACACTTTCAGAGAACTCCTGACCTAAAATTGAAGTGTGGGAATGGGTCCTAGAGCACATAAAACCTTGTACAGCCAGATGCTTTTGAACCAATATTGGTATGTGGAAGGATTTTCCTTCATGCTAGAGTTAGATTGTGCTAAGTATTATATTTACAGCATATGCAGAAAAAAGTTAGATAAAAACATAAGATGCTCTTGCTGGTTGCAACATAACTCTCCTTTATTGCTTGGAATTCAGAACAATAACACACAAGAACTCCAAAACAGAGAGACATAGTGCAGCTCCCTAAAATTGATAGGGGCAACCCAACCCACTTACTCTATGCTGGCTCTCTGCCAACTGGCTCTGATCAGAGGCTTCCCTACAGATCCCTCTAGCCTACAAGCAGAACCAGGACACTCCTTACATATTAGCATGATAGCTTGTAGCTTTAACACACTTTTCAATATACCACACTAATCACTGCCATTGTGGCCAACTGAGGAACAGTAATGCTCATTTGCCTCTTTCCAGAGTTTGTAGAAGTTTTAGTAGCATTCCTCTTCAAGCACCCTAAGATATCCTCACTGTGTTCGTAGTGTGTGGCCTGATTCCGCTTATTCAATGCCGCAGCTACAAAGGACATCCTTGTAGATGATACATTGTTTCTCTCCTGACTCTGTGGGGGTGACAATGATAGAGAAAGATGGCGCATGTGAATTGTCATCAATGTCTCAATTTCATCATTTGAAAATTGTGACCACATTTTGAGGTTGCTGTTTTGTTAGCTATGAGATGTCAGTCCCTAAAGTGGGGATCCTGCAGCAGAGGTAATATGTAACCCTTGCTTTTTTCCATGACTGACAACTTTTAGCACTCGTTAACTTATCAGGCAGGTTTCCGATCCAAAGCCAGGCTTGGTTTCCCTTTGTTTTCTCCAGTTTGTTTCTCAGCAGCTGGATGAGAGGGATAACTTGGTCTAAATGAAAAAAGAAAAGGAGGACTTGTGGCACCTTAGAGACTAACAAATGTATTTGAGCATAAGCTTTCATGAGCTACAGCTCACTTCGTCGGATGCATCACGAAAGCTTATGCTCAAATAAATTTGTTAGTCTCTAAGGTGCCACAAGTACTCCTTTTCTTTTTGCGAATACAGACTAACACGGCTGCTACTCTGAAACCTGTCAAAATTGTCTAAGTGCTGACTTCCTTTCTGGCAATCAAAGTCCTTTCAAGAAAAAGTGTTTAAGGATTACACAGAGATGTTCAGCATGGTCCTTTGAGCACAGTGAAGAACAATACCATCCCATTGTGAACTGTATTGCACAGCAAGGTAAATGAAGTGACACTGATCAATAATAGGAATAGCTGAAAAACAAACTTGTTTCATTAGTGCAAAGCTTTAATCCATTGATACCTCCCACCTCTTCCAAGTTTCAATATTGCAGCTCCATAGGTACAACTTGTTATTGTCGGTGCTTAACAATTAAATAACTATGTAATGAGTACTACTGCTAACCGGGCTTAAATGCTCATAGAGCAGTTTTTGAAGTGAAGCCCACTTTGGCAAAAAATCTTCAATGTAAGAGCCACATGGGGTGGGGTCAAGGAGTTTGGCATGTGGGAGATGGCCCAGGGTAGGGCAGAGGGTGGGGTGTGGGGGTGAGGGCTCTGGCTGGAGGTGAGGGCTCTAGTGTAGAGCTGGGGATGAGCAGTTTGGGGTGTGGGAGGGGGCTCAGGGCTGGGGCCAGAGGACTTCCCCAAGCCCTCTCCCTACCAGCAAGCAGCACGGAAGCTCGTGGGCCAGGAGAGAGCCCACTGGAGCCCTGCAAGCCCCAACTTTCTCCCTTCCCCAGTTCCTGCCCAATCCCTACCTCTCTCCTTTCCAGGTCCCTGCTGCATGGCCCTTTAGAGCTGCTGCACTGCTATTTATAGCCTGCTGTGCACAGCACTTAGCGGGAACTTAGGGATCTGCACTTAGAGTCAATGGGAACCGCCACTGGCTCACAGGCCTTGCAGTGAAGAACACTATCATAGAGTATTTCCCAGACCCCACCACCCTCTGCCCCGCCCCATTCTCGACAGGATGCACCGGGCCTCAGGGCATCTCCCTAAGGTAACACAAGGCAGGCTTTTGAGGTCAGAGAAAGCCATTGCTACAGGTGTCCCATCTTTCAGAGGACCCCCCAATTACTTTACAGCTCTGCAGGTAGGGGGAGCAAAGCCTCCCAGGCTACTACTGACTGCAGCAGGAGTGCTGAAAGCCTACCAGCACCTCTGCTGAGCAACTAGGGTTACCAATTCAGGCTCTGATGCTGACTACCTCTGTTGCTATAGTCAAATCACATGACATTTCTGCTTTGGTTTTCCCCATCTGTAAAATGCTTGCTTGCTCACTTGACAGGGAATGGTGTGATGATTAAATAGCTAATCTTTGTAAGTTTCAGAGTAGCAGCCGTGTTAGTCTGTATTCGCAAAAAGAAAAGGAGTACTTGTGGCACCTTAGAGACTAACAAATTTATTAGAGCATAAGCTTTCGTGAGCTACAGCTCACTTCATCGGATGCATCGAAACGAAAGCTTATGCTCTAATAAATTTGTTAGTCTCTAAGGTGCCACAAGTACTCCTTTTCTTTTTGCTAATCTTTGTAAAGCACTATATATGTGCTTCAATTCACCCAAAGTGCACACAGCCCTCCCATGTCTGGGGCCTGGCAGATCCAAACCTCCAGCTTATTTGAACAAATGTACCTTGGAAAACTCCATAAAACACTGGCAATTGTGCATAGGTCCAGGCCTCAGCAAAAGCAATCCGGCTGCACTTCTGCAGCAAGCAGCTGATAGGAGGGGGAACTAGGACTGGTTGAAAGCTTTCGATCAAAACTGGGTTTTATTGCAAAATTGGGGTTTTTGACAATGAAAATTTTCATGAGAATTGTCTGCATTGCACAGAATGTTTCTATTTTTTTAAAAATAAAAAAATCAAACAGCCAAAAACTGAAATATTTTGACAGAGATATCACCACAGTGCCTTATGGGAGTTGTTGTTTGGTTGTCTCATGTCTCAATACTCCTCTATGGGCTGGCCTCTACAGCAAGACTTCAAATCCCATGATGCACCATAGCCAGAAACTCCCATGATGCACTGCCTCCCCTCATTGTGCATCATAGGAGATATAGTCTGACCACGGAGTCTATAGAGGAGAATTGGAGCAAGAGGCACCCCTGCTGCATTTCCAAACTAAACTATTTCAATTTTTGGCTTGACTATTTGGATTTTCCTCAATTCTTTGCAGAAAAGTCAAAATTTTCCATGGGAAAAGAAACCCATTTTCCAACCGGCTCTAAACTAGACATTCTACCTTCCCCCTTTATATATTTTTTTAATGTAAAATTAATCAGTTAGGTTTGGGATGTCTCTCCAAGCACCATCTTTCTGCATATCCCCCTCAGGCAGTATCTGTGTGCAGCGAAGTGATCACAGTGCCTGGTGTTAGGATATAGATATTCAGGCCTGTCTGTAAAGGCCTATACTCTAAGAATTTAGGTGTGTTCTTATCACTTAGCTAGTTATAGAGGAATAAAAGAAAGAATCAAAATCACTGTCTGCCGGTGTAAGGGCCTTCTCTTACTGTGACAGTCTGAGGCCCTGTTCTTAGGCTAAGGACTTTGGCTAAGCAACAGAGGCAGCCATAAGCTGGGAAGCGACCGGTCACATCCTCACATTCCAAACTTGTCACATTGAAATAAGGTGCTATTGGGCTGTTAGGAATACAATCCTGTCCTGATAATGCCTATCGCCTCCAGAGAAAGGGAAGTGCCTAGAAGATTTAAAGGAAACTTAGTCTGATAGCAGCCTGTCTGGCAAGAACTCATTTATCAATAGCTGGGATGTGAAATCCTCACTTCTGTATTGTTTTGTCATTATAGTTCCCATTTCCTCATTGTTTGTCTGTATAATTTCTGTCTGGCTCTATGATTGTTTCTGTCTGCTGTATAATTAATTTTGCTGGGTGTAAACGAATTAAGGTGGTGGGATACAATTGGTTAGATAATCATGTTACAATATGTTAGGATTGGTTAGTTAAATTTCAGTAAAATGATTGGTTACGGTATAGCTAAGCAGAACTCAAGTTTTACTATATAGTCTGCAGTCAATCAGGAAATGGGTGGGAAATGGGAACAGGGGTGGGGAAATTGGAATCATGTTTGGCTAAGGGCAGGAATGGGAACAGGGACACAGTTGTAAGGCTCTGTGGTGTCAGAGCTGGGAAGGGGGACACTAAGCCCCCTAACACCTGGGATTCAGCTCTGGTGATTTAACATTGGTTTGTAGGCCTGCACAAACATGCTAAGGTCAGCTTTGGGATAGAGGAAGAAAGCTCTCGCTTCCTCTCTCCCTCCTCTTTGTACACTTTCATGGAGCTAGCCACCATTGATCCCTAATGGTTAAGGATTTTGTCACGGAGGTCACAGATTCCGTGACTTTCAGAGACCTCAGTGATATTTTCAGCTTCAGCCCCAGGGTGGCAGGGCTAGCACAGTCAGCCAGCAGGGGCCCCAGACCTCCGCTGGTCCTGTGCCCCTAGGAGCCCTGGAGCCATCAGCTGCCGTGGGACGGGTGCTGAACCCCCATCCCTGCAGCAGGGCTCAGGCTTTCAGTCATCCCTCCGTTAGCTCTCTCCACACACTATTTTTAGTAAACGTCACAGATAGGTCACAGGTCCATGAATTTCTGTTGATTGCCTGTGACCAGTCCATGACTTTTACTAAAAATAACCATGACAAAAATCTTAACCTTACTAATGGCTCATGATTGAATGTATGCTCCCCTTGTTCTACTCTTCTTTTTATTTCACTACAAATAGGCCTGGCACTGATCAATATGTGATTGTAAATATAAGGCAGAGTAATTGGCAAGAATTGCTTGTTTGGAAGGAAAGAGTGTTGCCGAATATGCTGTCATCACCTTAAGCAGCAGAGCTACTTCTCCCCAATGGAGTAGGGCTGCAGATCAAGAGCAATCATTGCTGCTACCAGCTAGTTTATAGATAGATGCTTGGACAATTTAGAGAAGGTTTCAGCTTCATCTGGAAAATGAAAGTTTGTTTTTGTCTCCCGTGTTTCATGTACGAGATACCGGGTAAGAAAAAGAAAGGAGTCCATGCTCGTAGAACTATGTAAGTGTACCACACACTGCAACTACCATTAAAGTCATGTGCACCCAGACTGACTTCCTGGTTCCTTCTCCAAACTCTTTCTTCCTGCAACCTGCGCCCCTCCCTCCAGTTCCCGGCAGCTAGCTACATCCTGCGTTAAGCTCTTGTCTTGTGCTCGGCAAAGTGATGGTAGAGCAGTTTTTGTAATGCTGTGAACTGATGTAGCAACCGTGGAACTGTGATGGCCCAGTGCAAAGCAAGGCAAAATCCTCCCTCATTTCCCATCTCTTCTCTTTCACTGCAAGCTTTGCTATGGTGCCATCCAGCAGTAGGTTAGGCACATCTATCATCTGAAACAGCACAGGCCAATCCTGGAAGTTGATGTTGGTGCTGAATATATTTAGTCATAGCTGTAAAGCCAGGTTACTGAATTTCTCCCTTTTAACTTGTTTTTACTATGGTTTATACATAACTATGGCCCTACCAAATTCATGGCCATGAAAAATGCATCACAGACCGTAAAATCTGGTCTCTCCCTGTGAAATCTGGTCTTTTGTGTGCGTTTTACCCTATGCTGTACAGATTTAATGGGGGGAAACCATTTAACGGGGGAAAACTCAAAAGGGAGTTGCAGGAGGTCACAATGTTATTTTAGGGGTAGGGGGAGGTTGCAGTATTTTCACCCTTACTTCTGCGCTGCCTTCAGAATTGGGCAGCTGGAGAGTGACAGCTGTTAGTCAGGCACCCAGCTCTGAAGACAGTGCCCTGCCAGCAGCAGCACAGAAGTAAGGGTGGTAATACCATACCATGCCATCCTTACTTCTGCACTGCGCAACTCCCACTACAATAACCTTGCACCCTTCCCACCCAACTCCTTTTTGGGGCAGGAGCCCTACAATTACAACACCATGAAATTTCAGATTTAAATAACTCAAAACATGAAATTTACATTTTAAAAATCCTATGACCGTGAAATTGACCAAAATGGATCATGAATGTGGTAGAGCCCTATACATAAGTGATATAGTGCAGATTTGTCACAAATCTGATTAGGTTGACCCAAACAGTGATGCTGACTACCTCCTTTGGAGCAACCTCACTAATTCTGAAGACATTAGTTATAATAACCAGATGAAGGCACGAGGCCAGACTGAGGCAGAATCAGCACTAGTACTGCCAGCACAGGTGGAGGGAGCTTTCTAGTTTGCTAGGCACAATTAACACCTCTGTTTGCTTTGTTTGTTGTGGAAATTCTCTATTACAGGTCTAGTCTGACTCTCCTAAAAAAGAAAAGGAGGACTTGTGGCACCTTAGAGACTAACAAATTTTTTTGAGCATAAGCTTTTGTGAGCTACAGCTCACTTCATCGGATGCATTTGGTGGAAAAAACAGAGGGGAGATTGATATACACACACAGAAAACATGAAACAATGGGTTTATCATACACACTGTAAGGAGAGTGATCACTTAAGATAAGCCATCACCAGCAGCTGGGGGGGGGCGGGGAGGAGGAAAAACTTTCATGATGACAAGCAAGGTAGGCTATTTCCAGCAGTTAACAAGAATATCTGAGGAACAGTGGGGGGTGGGGTGGGGGGGAGAAATAACATGGGGAAATAGTTTTACTTTGTGTAATGACTCATCCATTCCCAGTCTCTATTCAAGCCTAAGTTAATTGTATCCAGTTTGCAAATTAATTCCAATTCAGCAGTCTCTCGTGGGAGTTTGTTTTTGAAGTTTTTTTGTTGAAGGATAGCCACTCTTAGGTCTGTAATCAAGTGACCAGAGAGATTGAAGTGTTCTCCGACTGGTTTTTGAATGTTATAATTCTTGACGTCTGATTTGTGTCCATTCATTCTTTTACGTAGAGACTGTCCAGTTTAGCCAATATACATGGCAGAGGGGCATTGCTGGCACATGATGGCATATATCACATTGGTAGATGCGCAGGTAAACGAGCCTCTGATAGTGTAGCTGATGTGATTAGGCCCTATGATGGTGTCCCCTGAATAGATATATGGACAGAGTTGGCAACGGGCTTTGTTGCAAGGATAGGTTCCTGGGTTAGTGGTTCTGTTGTGTGGTGTGTGGTTGCTGGTGAGTATTTGCTTCAGGAAACTACAGTCCATTGTCACCATGAAAGTTTTTCCTCCTCCCCGCCCCGCCCCTCCCGCTGCTGGTGGTGGCTTATCTTAAGTGATAACTCTCCTTACAGTGTGTATGATAAACCCATTGTTTCATGTTCTCTGTGTGCGTATATAAATCTCCCCTCTGTTTTTTCCACCAAATGCATCCGATGAAGTGAGCTGTAGCTCACGAAAGCTTATGCTCTAATAAATTTGTTAGTCTCTAAGGTGCCACAAGTACTCCTTTTCTTTTTGTAAGGAGAGTGATCACTTAAGATGAGCCATCACCAGCAGCGGGGGGGGGGGGGGAGGGAAACCTTTCATGGTGACAAGCAAGGTAGGCCATTTCCAGCAGTTAACAAGAACATCTGAGGAACAGTGGGGGGTGGGGTGGCGGGGAGAAATAACATAGGGAAATAGTTTTACTTTGTGTAATGACTCATCCATTCCCAGTCTCTATTCAAGCCTAAATTAATTGTATCCAGTTTGCAAATTAATTCCAATTCAGTAGTCTCTCATTGGAGTCTTTTTTGAAGCTTTTTTGTTGAAGTATAGCCACTCTAAGATCTGTGATCGAGTGACCAGAGAGATTGAAGTGTTCTCCAACTGGTTTTTGAATGTTATAATTCTTGATGTCTGATTTGTGTCCACTTATTCTTTTACGTAGAGACTGTCCAGTTTGACCAATGTACATGGCAGAGGGGCATTGCTGGCACATGATGGCATATATCACATTGGTAGATGCGCAGGTGAACGAGCCTCTGATAGTGTGGCTAATGTGATTAGGCCCTATGATGGTGTCCCCTGAATAGATATGTGGACAGAGTTGGCAACGGGCTTTGTTGCAAGGATAGGGTCCTGGGTTAGTGGTTCTGTTGTGTGGTGTGTGGTTGCTGGTGAGTATTTGCTTCAGGTTGGGGTGCTGTCTGTAAGCAAGGATATATGTCTGTGATGTATGCCATCATGTGCCAGCAATGCCCCTCTGCTATGTACATTGGTCAAACTGGACAGTATCTACGTGAAAGAATAAATGGACACAAATCAGACATCAAGAATTATAACATTCAAAAACCAGTCGGAGAACACTTCAATCTCTCCGGTCACTCGATTACAGACCTGAGGGTGGCTATCCTTCAACAAAAAAACTTCAAAAACAGACTCCAAGGAGAGACTGCTGAATTGGAATTTATTTGAAACTGGATACAATTAACTTAGGCTTGAATAGAGACTGGGAGTGGATGGGTCATTACATAAAGTAAAACTATTTCCCCATGTTATTTCCCCTCCCCCACACCACTGTTCCTCAGATGTTCTTGTTAACTGCTGAAAATGGCCCACCTTGATTATCACCACAAAAGGTTTTCCTCCTTCCCTCCCTCCTTCCCACTGGTAATAGCTCATCTTAAGTGATCACTCTCCTTACAGTGTGTATGATAAAACCCATTGTTTCATGTTCTCTGTGTGTGTATATAAATCTCTCCACTGTATTTTCCACCGAATGCATCTGATGAAGTGATTGTAGCTCACGAAAGCTTATGCTCAAATAAATTTGTTAGTCTCTAAGGTGCCACAAGTACTCCTTTTCTTTTTTGCAAATACAGACTAACACGGCTGCTACTCTGAAATCTGACTCTCCTGTTACTTACAGTAGTTTTAACCCAGTGTAACTCCATTGGCTTCAGTGGAATCACTCTTGGTTCACACAAATATAAGTGAAAGGAGAATTGGGACCCTTATTTTGAGAGTCACGGTCATTGATACCAGATTTTTCGCTAATTACCTCATTATCATCCTCCCTCTCCAGTTCTCTGCCCATTCCACATGCTTGCCCATTTTTTGACAGATGTTTTCCGAGCAACAGAAGTGTTTTCTCTCTGGGTGGTGTTAGCTAAGGCTTCTATTATTTTCACTGAGCCCTTAAGGTTTGTTGGCTGACTATTGCTTCCTGGAATTTGCTTGACGTAGGTGCCTGAGGATCCTTTATGACAATTTTAATTGGAAACCAAGACACTTCCTCCATCTCACCACATGGTCAATGGAGGATGGCAAACATTTTGTTTTGGATTTCTTGTGTGGTTTATTCAAAAACTCCCTGGCCTCATCTACAATAGATTTTTTTTTAATTCCCTATTGTTGCCACCAAAATAGTTCCAATGGCAGCACTGGGCCTGGAAGTTCACAATACAATTTGATCTTTTTAAACAGGAGGATACGAGTGAAAAGGGAACTCTCAGTGTCACAGTGTAGAACAGCTGTTGGCAAGAGTAATACAAAGGGTCTGAGTGGTATTGCAACAAGGTGTGTGTGTGGGTGTGTGTGGTGGGGGAAAGTACAACTAAGGAGCAGGACAAGAAAAGGCAGGGCTTCTGGGTTCATGGGAAATTGCAAAGGTGAAAGTTATCTGGAGTGTGGGGTGGGGAGAAAGAATGCAAACTGGGAATTAGAATAAAACAACACTTTTTATGTGTCTGTCTCTCAGAGCATGGAGGTCATGCTAGTGTGCACCCCCCCTCCTTTGGTCAGAAATGGCACTGCAGTTGAGACCAGCCTCACTTCCATTCACCTGGATTATAAAGAAGCCCAGTCAGACTTTTTCTAAACCAAAGAGCACCCCCCTTCCATTTATTAATGACAGCCATAAGCACAAGTAGCAGCTAACTCTGACACACCCAGAGATATTCGTCACCTTGGGTTTAGTCCAGCTAGCCATGTCTGAATCTTTCTTTCAGAAAACTCTTCTTTCCTGAGCTCGAAAACAGTTTCTGGTCCACAAACCTTCCTGGTTCCTTTTCAGGGTTATCACTTTACAGTCCTTCCTAAACAGGAATCCCCAGCTTTCCTCTTGGGAAGTGGACTGTATTAGTTAGTTCCACCCTTTCTCCTTACCCATGAGTCTACCCAGCTCTTCTCTCTGGAGCTGAGTTGTGGATTAGCCAGCTATGGGGCCTTTACCAGCTTCTCCCCCGTCTGTCCTTTTCCTTAATTAGCCTTTGGGCTTCTCATCAGTTCAGAAAGTCCAGACTTTCTCCGCTGGTATCTGCTAGATCAAGGGTTCTCAACCTTTTTGGGCTCAGGACTCACTTGTAAATGTTCATGGCCTGTCATGACCCAGTAAATAGTCTGGGGGTGAAGGCCCTCTGGGGTGGTTTCAGTCAGATCCTGCCCCCCGTGGGGAGGTTGGGTCCTGTCCGGCACTTACTTCACAGTGGTGGCTCTTGAAGCCCCTGTGTTGTGGGGCAGTCTGGGCTTGGCTCTCTACTCTAGGCATTGCAACCTCTGGGGTTGCAATGCCGCTCAAGTTCTCTCCCCCCACCCCCCACTGGACCAAATTTGTGTTAGTGGAGTATGCCCCCGGCTCATGGGGTTGCAGTGCCACTCACTCTAATTTGGCATACCCGGACTCCTGTCATCATGATGGCTGGGCCAAACCTGAGTGGCACTGGGACCGCAGAGGTTGCAATGCCTGGAGCAGGGACGCAAGCCCAGACAGCCCTTTGGGACAGGAGCCACAGGAGCTGCCACGCGACTCAATTTTGGGTCCCAACCCATAGGCTGAGAAACCATGTCCTAGTGTAAGTCTACACAGCAATTAGACTTGGGCTAAAAGTCTGTTTAACTGTCATGTAGATATTTGGGCTCAGGCTGCATCCCGAGTTCTAGGACCCTCCCACTTCACAGGGTCATAGAGCCCAGGCTCCAGCCCAAGCCTGAATGTCTACATTGCAATTAAACAGCCACTTACTCCAAGCTTCATGAGCCTGAGTCAGCTGGCCCCGGCCAAGCGCAGGTGTCTAATTGCAATGTATGCATACCTCAGTGAAGTGGCCAACAACCAGTAGATTGTATCAGAGAGGAAGCTGAGTTAGTCTGGATCCGTAAAAGCGGCAAAGAATCCTGTGGCATCTTACAGACTAACAGACCAAGTGTGTATTCACCCATGAAAGCTTATGCTCCAATATGTCTGTTAGTCTATAAGGTGCCACAGTACTCTTTGCAACCAGTAGATTGTGATTGACTGGTCAATGGTGGAGCCTCTGTCAGCTGATTGCAGTCTCTGGCCGCTAAAAGTCAGGCGGCATAGCGGGGCTAAGGCAAGGTCCCTGCTTGCCCTGGCCCCACGCTGCTCCTGGAAGTCTCCAGCCACTGCTCCTGCCTGCAAGCACTGCCCCCGCAGCTACCAGTGGCCGGGAACGGGGAACTGCAGCCATTGGGAACTGTGGGGGCGCTGCTTGCAGGGAGGGGCAGCACGCGGAGCCACGTGCCCCCACCCAGGGGCTACACAGGTGTGCCAGCAGCTTCTGGGAGCAGCGCAGGGCGGGGGCAGGCAGGGAGCCTTCCTGAGCCCCGCTGTGCTGCCGCCCAGGAGCTGCCAGAGGTAAGCGCACCCAGCTCAGTTTTTGAGGCTCAGTTTCCTAATTCAAAACCTGTGGTGCATTCTTGCTTTTCCAGAGGCAGACTATGCCTCTATGTGGATTCCCAGTTCCCCCAGGGCCTTGGCACTTTTATTCCTCTTACTCATCTGAGGCTCCAGTTTATTAAGGCAATGTTTTAACAATACAATTTTTTTCTTAAATCATAAATAAAACAACCTTACATGGGAGTAATAGGAGTATTCTAATCTGACTGCAGGTCTTGGGAAAATGACTGAAAATAAAGTCATTGGACTCAATTAAGGTCAGACAGCTCAAAGCATACTGGGCTTGGCCCCCCATTTACAGTGAGGCTCCTTTAAACCTACTCTGGCAGCGTAAAGGGGACTTAAAATGGGTATGCCCTCTGTCTGTATCTGCAGTTAGAGGGGGCAGCCCATTCTGAGGTGAACTTTACAACTCTGAGTTTCATATTGATAAAATGTATACCTATCAAACAAAAAACAAACAAACAAACAAACAGGAATTCCAGGCAGCACTCTTCCCAGCCAAGTTATCCAGCTTAAAAATAATTGGGAGTCAGACAAGGAATCACACTATATCCTGTGGAATAACATGCAACTATCAGCCACAATTTGGTAGATACACGGAAAATACTCATATCTGATAAACCAGACGATTCAGTGTATTATCCATACAGAGAACAAAATTGCAGACAAGCCAAATAGTCGTAGTACAGATCTGGAATTTTAGGTCATTCTTACCCTGTGACTACTTTAATAGAGATTTATGAAGCTGAAGCATCTGTGGCAGATTCCCTGGAAGTAGTCATGTAATAATAACAATATTCTATTCTGGCAATGAAGGTGGCAGATTTTTTTTTCTCTTAAATCACATTCAGTTGTTAGGAAGGTTCTTGTGGGGTGAGTCACCTATAAGCCAGTTATTTAGGTGTTCTATGCAGAGATAATATCCCATCCTAAGGAGCAGTGTAACAGACAATTAACAGCCTCCATTTGTTGGGCTGTGTAGAGAGGTTAGCTGGAGCTCATCTCTCTCCGGGATGGCGGGGAACCACACTGCCTCACTACAGGCTCTTCTTGACACGTTGGCCAATCTGCACAAACTGCTTCAAAGCATATCCCCTGCCCCTCTCCCATCAACTTTTGTTATCTGTTTGCTTTTGTGGAGATACTGTCAAAAATATTTGCAAACAGATGATATTCCACTGGTTAATAACTAGTTTGACATCAAAGTGAAATAGACCAGAAGAGTAAAGAGTGGGAAATTTGCCCCGTATCTGCCTTAGTAACTTTAAGTTGCAAGGATGGGTTCCTGGCACAGGTTTCACTCACTTGAATTATCACTTACTATTGTACATAATGTTTTAACATATTATTACTGTTTTTCCCCCCCAGAACTAGGGAGTATTGATATTTCCATTGATTATTCCCACGGAGGCATGGATTTATGGCCAGTGTACCATTTACTAGGGAGACCAAAGTGCCATTTCACAGTTTATGGCTTTTTCCCAGGAATCTCTCTGACAGGAGTATGCATGAGTGGGAGAGGTAATTACCATCTCCAGGAAGCTATATGGCATCTTCTCTTACATTAGTCATATTGATTTGTTTTCTAAAATGTACTCAGCTACTGCTTTGAAAGTAGATCTACATTAATACAAAATGTGCTCTATTTGAAAAGCAATTGCCCAAGATAAAACAAACAGCATCTGACACCCTACCTTCTCAAGAAAAAGCCTGGAGAAAAGAGATCTCTCTCACATTGCACCCTATAAGCTAACAACTTCACACCAGTGGGGAAATGCAAACTGCAGAATCAAGGGCTCTCCCCAGCAGATGCACAGCTTCCACACAGGTTTCAGAGTAGCAGCCGTGTTAGTCTGTATTCGCAAAAAGAAAAGGAGAACTTGTGGCACCTTAGAGACTAACAAATTTATTTGAGCATAAGCTTTTGTGAGCTACAGCTCACTTCATCGGATGCACTTTTAGCTGAAGAGCGCCAACTGATTTCAGTTGCTGTTGAAGATAAGGAGAGAGGCACTTTCTCACATTGCCTCAAACCATTCTGGGTTCTATAGAATAGATCAAAAACCCCTAACAGAATGGCACCCAGAAGCAAATAGGGAACCTGTCAGAGATCAGGCTGAATATGTTCCCTTACAGCTAAGGCTGCCACGCAAGTCAGCAATCAGCCATATTCTGCATTGTTAACAGTAAATTGCATTGCTGGTTTCAGAGTAGCAGCCGTGTTAGTCTGTATTCGCAAAAAGAAAAGGAGTACTTGTGGCACCTTAGAGACTAACAAATTTATTAGAGCATAAGCTTTCGTGAGCTACAGCTCACTTCATCGGATGCATTTGGTGGAAAAAACAGAGGAGAGATTTATATACACACACACAGAGAACATGAAACAATGGGTTTATCATACACACTGTAAGGAGAGTGATCACTTAAGATAAGCCATCACCAACAGCAGGGGGGGGAAAGGAGGAAAACCTTTCATGGTGACAAGCAGGTAGGCTAATTCCAGCAGTTAACAAGAATATCAGAGGAACAGTGGGGGGTGGGGTGGGAGGGAGAAATACCATGGGGAAATAGTTTTACTTTGTGTAATGACTCATCCATTCCCAGTCTCTATTCAAGCCTAAGTTAATTGTATCCAGTTTGCAAATTAATTCCAATTCAGCAGTCTCTCGTTGGAGTCTGTTTTTGAAGCTTTTTTGTTGAAGTATAGCCACTCTTCGGTCTGTGATCGAGTGACCAGAGAGATTGAAGTGTTCTCCAACTGGTTTTTGAATGTTATAATTCTTGACGTCTGATTTGTGTCCATTCATTCTTTTACGTAGAGACTGTCCAGTTTGGCCAATGTACATGGCAGAGGGGCATTGCTGGCACATGATGGCATATATCACATTGGTAGATGCGCAGGTGAACGAGCCTCTGATAGTGTGGCTGATGTGATTAGGCCCTATGATGGTATCCCCTGAATAGATATGTGGACAGAGTTGGCAACGGGCTTTGTTGCAAGGATAGGTTCCTGGGTTAGTGGTTCTGTTGTGTGGTGTGTGGTTGCTGGTGAGTATTTGCTTCAGATTGGGGGGCTGTCTGTAAGCAAGGACTGGTCTGTCTCCCAAGATCTGAGAGAGCGATGGCTCGTCCTTCAGGATAGGTTGTAGATCCTTGATGATGCGTTGGAGGGGTTTTAGTTGGGGGCTGAAGGTGATGGCTAGTGGCGTTCTGTTGTTTTCTTTGTTGGGCCGGTCCTGTAGTAGGTGACTTCTGGGTACTCTTCTGGCTCTGTCAATCTGTTTCTTCACTTCAGCAGGTGGGTACTGTAGTTGTAGGAATGCATGATAGAGATCTTGTAGGTGTTTGTCTCTGTCTGAGGGGTTGGAGCAAATGCGGTTATATCGTAGCGCTTGGCTGTAGACAATGGATCGAGTGGTATGATCTGGATGAAAGCTAGAGGCATGTAGGTAGGAATAGCGGTCAGTAGGTTTCCGATATAGGGTGGTGTTTATGTGACCATCGCTTATTAGCACCGTAGTGTCCAGGAAGTGGATCTCTTGTGTGGACTGGTCCAGGCTGAGGTTGATGGTGGGATGGAAATTGTTGAAATCATGGTGGAATTCCTCAAGAGCTTCTTTTCCATGGGTCCAGATGATGAAGATGTCATCAATGTAGCGCAAGTAGAGTAGGGGCATTAGGGAACGAGAGCTGAGGAAGCGTTGTTCTAAGTCAGCCATAAAAATGTTGGCATACTGTGGGGCCATGCGGGTACCCATCGCAGTGCCGCTGATTTGAAGGTATACATTGTCACCAAATGTGAAATAGTTATGGGTCAGGACAAAGTCACAAAGTTCTGCCACCAGGTTAGCCGTGACAGTATCGGGGATACTGTTCCTGACGGCTTGTAGTCCATCTTTGTGTGGAATGTTGGTGTAGAGGGCTTCTACATCCATAGTGGCTAGGATGGTGTTTTTAGGAAGATCACCAATGGACTGTAGTTTCCTCAGGAAATCGGTGGTGTCTCGAAGATAGCTGGGAGTGCTGGTAACGAAGGGCCTGAGGAGGGAGTCTACATAGCCAGACAATCCTGCTGTCAGGGTGCCAATGCCTGAGATGATGGGGCGTCCAGGATTTCCAGGTTTATGGATCTTGGGTAGCAGATAGAATACCCCAGGTCCTGGCTCCAGGGGTGTGTCTGTGCGGATTTGTTCTTGTGCTTTTTCAGGGAGTTTCTTGAGCAAATGCTGTAGTTTCTTTTGGTAACTCTCAGTGGGATCAGAGGGTAATGGCTTGTAGAAAGTGGTGTTGGAGAGCTGCCTAGTAGCCTCTTGTTCATACTCTGACCTATTCATGATGACGACAGCACCTCCTTTGTCAGCCTTTTTGATTATGATGTCAGAGTTGTTTCTGAGGCTGTGGATGGCACTGTGTTCTGCATGGCTGAGGTTATGGGGTAAGCGATGCTGCTTTTCCACAATTTCAGCTCGTGCACGTCGGCGGAAGCAGCCTATGTAGAAATCCAGGCTGCTGTTTCGACCTTCAGGAGGAGTCCACCTAGAATCCTTCTTTTTGTAGTGTTGGCAGGAAGGTCTCTGTGGGTTAATATGTTGGTCAGAGGTGTGTTGGAAATATTCCTTGAGTCTGAGACGTCGAAAATAGGATTCTAGGTCACCACAGAACTGTATCATGTTCGTGGGGGTGGAGGGGCAAAAGGAGAGGCCCCGAGATAGGACAGATTCTTCCGCTGGGCTAAGAGTATAGTTGGATAGATTAACAATATTGCTGGGTGGGTTACGGGAACCATTGTTGTGGCCCCTTGTGGCATATAGTAGTTTAGATAGCTTAGTGTCCTTTTTCTTTTGTAGAGAATCAAAGTGTGTTTTGTAAATGGCTTGTCTAGTTTTTGTAAAGTCCAGCCACGAGGAAGATTGTGTGGAAGGTTGGTTCTTTATGAGAGTATCCAGTTTTGAGAGCTCATTCTTAATCTTTCCCTGTTTGCTGTAGAGGATGTTGATCAGGTGGTTCCGCAGTTTCCTTGAGAGTGTGTGGCACAAGCTGTCAGCATAGTCTGTGTGGTATGTAGATTGTAATGGATTTTTTACCTTCAGTCCTTTCGGTATGATGTCCATCTGTTTGCATTTGGAGAGGAAGATGATGTCTGTCTGTATCTGTGCGAGTTTTTTCATGAAGTTGACAGATTTCCACTCTATACGGCTAAATTCAGTGCCTTGCATAATCACAGGTTTCAGAGTAGCAGCCGTGTTAGTCTGTATTCGCAAAAAGAAAAGGAGTACTTGTGGCACCTTAGAGACTAACAAATTTATTAGAGCATAAGCTTTCGTGAGCTACAGCTCACTTCATCGGATGCATTTGGTGGAAAAAACAGAGGAGAGATTTATATACACACACACAGAGAACATGAAACAATGGGTTTATCATACACACTGTAAGGAGAGTGATCACTTAAGATAAGCCATCACCAACAGCAGGGGGGGGAAGGAGGAAAACCTTTCATGGTGACAAGCAGGTAGGCTAATTCCAGCAGTTAACAAGAATATCAGAGGAACAGTGGGGGGTGGGGTGGGAGGGAGAAATACCATGGGGAAATAGTTTTACTTTGTGTAATGACTCATCCATTCCCAGTCTCTATTCAAGCCTAAGTTAATTGTATCCAGTTTGCAAATTAATTCCAATTCAGCAGTCTCTGTCACGGCTAACCTGGTGGCAGAACTTTGTGACTTTGTCCTGACCCATAACTATTTCACATTTGGTGACAATGTATACCTTCAAATCAGCGGCACTGCGATGGGTACCCGCATGGCCCCACAGTATGCCAACATTTTTATGGCTGACTTAGAACAACGCTTCCTCAGCTCTCGTTCCCTAATGCCCCTACTCTACTTGCGCTACATTGATGACATCTTCATCATCTGGACCCATGGAAAAGAAGCTCTTGTGGAATTCCACCATGATTTCAACAATTTCCATCCCACCATCAACCTCAGCCTGGACCAGTCCACACAAGAGATCCACTTCCTGGACACTACGGTGCTAATAAGCGATGGTCACATAAACACCACCCTATATCGGAAACCTACTGACCGCTATTCCTACCTACATGCCTCTAGCTTTCATCCAGATCATACCACTCGATCCATTGTCTACAGCCAAGCGCTACGATATAACCGCATTTGCTCCAACCCCTCAGACAGAGACAAACACCTACAAGATCTCTATCATGCATTCCTACAACTACAGTACCCACCTGCTGAAGTGAAGAAACAGATTGACAGAGCCAGAAGAGTACCCAGAAGTCACCTACTACAGGACAGGCCCAACAAAGAAAACAACAGAACGCCACTAGCCATCACCTTCAGCCCCCAACTAAAACCCCTCCAACGCATCATCAAGGATCTACAACCTATCCTGAAGGACGAGCCATCGCTCTCTCAGATCTTGGGAGACAGACCAGTCCTTGCTTACAGACAGCCCCCCAATCTGAAGCAAATACTCACCAGCAACCACACACCACACAACAGAACCACTAACCCAGGAACCTATCCTTGCAACAAAGCCCGTTGCCAACTCTGTCCACATATCTATTCAGGGGATACCATCATAGGGCCTAATCACATCAGCCACACTATCAGAGGCTCGTTCACCTGCGCATCTACCAATGTGATATATGCCATCATGTGCCAGCAATGCCCCTCTGCCATGTACATTGGCCAAACTGGACAGTCTCTACGTAAAAGAATGAATGGACACAAATCAGACGTCAAGAATTATAACATTCAAAAACCAGTTGGAGAACACTTCAATCTCTCTGGTCACTCGATCACAGACCTAAGAGTGGCTATACTTCAACAAAAAAGCTTCAAAAACAGACTCCAACGAGAGACTGCTGAATTGGAATTAATTTGCAAACTGGATACAATTAACTTAGGCTTGAATAGAGACTGGGAATGGATGAGTCATTACACAAAGTAAAACTATTTCCCCATGGTATTTCTCCCTCCCACCCCACCCCCCACTGTTCCTCTGATATTCTTGTTAACTGCTGGAATTAGCCTACCTCCTTGTCACCATGAAAGGTTTTCCTCCTTCCCCCCCCTGCTGTTGGTGATGGCTTATCTTAAGTGATCACTCTCCTTACAGTGTGTATGATAAACCCATTGTTTCATGTTCTCTGTGTGTGTGTATATAAATCTCTCCTCTGTTTTTTCCACCAAATGCATCCGATGAAGTGAGCTGTAGCTCACGAAAGCTTATGCTCCAATATAATTGCATTGCTGTGATCCAGTTTAAAAGCCACAAAGATCATAGTAGCAAGGAGAGCAGGTAAGATGTCAGAAAAGTGAATAACCTATGTAATGAATAGCACTATTAGAATGTATTCATAATATTATAGAATAGTATCAGAGTAGAGATAGAGCTGGTCAAATACTGCAAGAAACAAAAACAGTCAGACAAGTAACAGCATGGGATAATGTAGCTGACAAATTCTTGTTGGTCAGCATGAGTGGCAAGACTCATATCTGAGAGAAAAATCAGAGAAGTCTAGACACAAAAGCACATAATTAGCCACCAAAGCCACCTGTAAATCTAGAAGAAAAGCAGGGGTCCAAAAGCAGCCCCAAATCAAGACTTCTTTGATAGAGGTGGAACCCTCTAAATAACAGGGTGAAGAAACTCTGCTTTACCCTCAAGAACCTTCCCCCCCGCCCCCCCACACACTTCCATCTTGGTCAGGTTAATATTCAGCTAGTTTATCCTTGTTCAAGCCCAAATCTCAGCCGGGCAGTGGGAAAACAGAGACAGTGATGAAAATGTGCTATAAAAGTGCAAAATGGCAGCATATTGATGATACCACAAGAACAGAGCACCTCAGCGTTGCACCCAGTTGCTTTAAATACATCTTGAAAAAAAGGAATAATAAAACAGAGCCATGTGGAATCCAAATCCGAGATATTGTGGGGCAGATGAGCAATTGCCCCAAACCATCATCTGGGACCATTAGAAGAAGGAAGGACCTCTGGAAAATGAAACCCTCTTCTCCAGATAGGTACCATGGCTGATTGCATGTACTTAAGGCTACCAATACAGGTTTGGATCTGCTGTTGAAGCTAGATTGTGCCTTTGGGCACGCCCCGAGCAAAGGTTTGTGTGTAAACTCCTCCACTCCAGCAGCAGTCCTGGGAGGCACTGTGATTCAGAGATACACATTTCAGGAGCAATTCACATTTTGCTTCCCCATTGCTCCACAGGGTTAATAATTTATTGTTCCAGTTTATACCAGCCGCAAATTACCATCCTACACACATTGTCTCTGTTCTGCTGGCTGCCATGATGGGGTATGGAGTGGGTAAAGCCAAGGGCCTGTCTCCTCTCCATTTCCACTCTGCTCTGGGATGGTGATGGAACAGCAAGTGTACAGCACCTGTTTATTTTTGCATGCTCGATAGGCCACCAAAGAAGTGTAATGGAGAATTCCCTTTTCCCTTTATGCCACTGCACAGGTGCACAGATAAGTAGCTCTATATGAAGTTGTGGGGAAACATCCCCTGAGACCACAATCGTCTGGTAATTTCATATGCTTCTGCCTTTTAGTAATTCTTTTGTAGAGTTGTGTGAGAGTGATCATCTCATCTACAACTCTGTGAACAGGCAGCTATTGCAAAGTAATAAAACCTCACTCATGGTAGGAGATTGAGGATTATGAGAATAGAATGAAATCGCTTGGGGACTTATCGACTTGTTGCAACTAAGAAACCTGGGCCAGGAACAGAGCTCAAAATTATATTTAAATCTGATTCCTAGCACAGGTTTGCTGGTTTAACTCCATCTACCAAGATAACTCGTGTTCAAAGAATATATTCTAGTTTATATTATTGACATAAAATTAGGCGTCATGGACTGGGTCTTCCTCAACATGACTGATGTTACCAATTTTGGGCAACAGCATCTGACTCTAGCATGTAAAGCCTGCCACTTTGAAACACCATCCGAATTGGAGGTCTCTATATGTCCCAGCTCTTACAAGCGCTCTGGGTGAAATCATGACCTCACTGAAGTTAATGGGAGTTTTGCCACTGATTTTAACAATGGAGAAGGAGAATAATTTCACCATCTAGATCTCGTTTTGTTTTAGTGTATCCTTTTTTCTTTTCTTTTCTTTTTTCTTTTCTTTGTTTTTCCATTGGCTAATTCTGGGTGGAGCTACTTCCCCCATAAAATTCAGGTTATTGACTCATTGTTACAGAGGCATACAAAGCTTTTAATTCCATAGGAAGATTATAAATGTTTTGCTTGGATTATAAATGTTTTGCTTGTTTTTTTTAGCAGTTAACCTTCCTTGTTCCTATTACCATTCTTATTTTTTGTTCAAGTCTTTGCTATGTACAGCATTCAAGTGCTTGACAAAAACACCAGTTTGATAAATCAACTTGGTTTGGATGATTTCCTTTTTCCTAAATTAACTTTTTAATAAAAACAGGTGGAATGGTTAGCATTTTTAGCTGAAATGGTTAGAACACAAGAGTGCTTTGTATGTTGTTGTATGTGACAACCATGAAGCTAACCCCCCAACCACGCTCCTTCTGCCCGTGCTGGCCTATACCATCAGTAAATTATGATAGCTCTCACCCCAGCTCTGCAGTGCCAGCCACCACATTGCAAAAACCAAGGTTCTGCTGCTTCGCCATCCACAAACACTATAGTAGTGGGTACACAGCACATTACTTTTGTGTGCCCAAACTCTAGGTCCAGGGAGACTGTGCAGGGTTCTGAAGTATTCCCCCTTACACCTCTGTATTGTGTGTAGTCCAAGGCACAATCTAGCCCTAAGTGTTGAAAGCATGGTGTGACAATAAATGTTACGGAGCAATAGATGGTTTGAAATTATATTTTGATTTGCATCTGAGGCTGCAACAAGGGGAAAATGGGCTTGTTCCCTTTTTTTGCTTCATTATGATGTATGAAGAGAGGCTGAAAGTCTTTTGTAAGATTTATTTTCCTGCTTTTTTTTTTACATTAGAAATTCAGGTCTTGTCTAGCATGGAAGACTGAATAGTTGGCAGGGAAGGTAGAGAAATTATGATACTGTAATAGCAAAGAAAGTGAAAAGTGTCTAGTTAAGTGGGGAAGTGTTTTGTAGTCAGACTGTTTACAATTTTGGAGTTTTTAAACTTTGTTTTTCTTAACACCTGTTTAATGACCAATGAAGATTATGGAGAAAGGAGATCCTTGTTAATTATTTTCAACACCTCACATGTTCTAACATAAGGGCCAAATTCTTGAATGTACCTCTTGTTTCAGCTCACACAGCATTTTTGGTAATTCCTCTGCCAGAGTGTGGAGTTTGCTCATAGAAGAGGTTGGGTGTTCCACAGAGTAAACCTACAAATCCTCCTTGAACAAACAAACAACAACAAAAGGTGTTGAGGCTAGGATCTTCTTAAAGGACTTCAGCTTATTCTTTTGGGCTTGGACAGATACTTTCCCTCTCTTTTCTTGTTGAACTTGCCACAGGAGTTTTAAACTGAAAACTATTCAGGGCAGGGAAATGTTCTTAGATGTATCTCTAAAGTGTGATGCATACTTAGAGTTTCTGGAGAAATAATGAAAGTTATTAATATCTGGGCATATCCACACTAACAAGAATCATGTTCATTTCCACATTTTTCACCAGTAGATGGCACCAATGGATGTACAGTATATTTTACTGTAAACATCGTACACAGATGGTAATACAGGCTTTTACTAATTAACCCTTTAGCCAAAATATTTCAGCAGCATTGTGTTACTTTCTTCCGGCAGCACAACTACAGTAAAAACTAGCTAATTAATAATAAGTAGGGTCTATATTGCAAGCTACCAAATTTTGTCAATTAGCACATACTGGAGCACACACAAGAAGCCAGGACAGTGCATCATAAAATGTTGAGTTAGGCCTTGTTGACACAAGAGTTGTAGTGATTTAATTATATTGGTATAGTTATAAGAGTATGGGGTTTGGGTTTTTTTATTGACCTAGTCTGCACTACTAGTTGTATTGGTATAACTCAGTCACACTGGTATAAATGCACTTATAGCTGTATAGCTTGTTACCATACGGGAAGGGGAATAAGCTATATCAGTATAAGCCCTGGTCTACACTAGGAGTTGAGGTTGAATTTAGCAGCGTTAAATCGATTTAACCTTGCACCCATCCACAGAACGAAGCCCTTTTTTTTTACTTAAAGGGCTCTTAAAATTGATTTCCTTGCTCCACCCCCGACAAAGGGGATTAGTGCTGAAATCGACCTTGCCAGGTCGAATTTGGGGTACTGTGGATGCAATTAGATGGTATTGGCCTCCGGGAGCTATCCCAGAGTGCTCCATTGTGACCACTCTGGACAGCACTCTCAACTCAGATGCACTGGCCAGGAAGACAGGAAAAGGCCTGCGAACTTTTGAATTTCAATTTCCTGTTTGGCCAGTGAGACAAGCTGCAGGTGAGTGCAGAGCTCATCAGCAGAGGTGACCATGATGGAGTCCCAGAACAGCAAAAGAGCTCCAGCATGGACCGAACGGGAGGTACGGGATCTGATCGCTGTATGGGGAGAGGAATCCGTGCTATCAGAATGGCGTTCCAGTTTTCAAAATGCCAAAACATTTGTCAAAAGTTCCCAGGGCATGAAGGACAGGGGCCCGAAGCAGTGCCGCATGAAACTTAAGGAGCTGAGGCAAGCCTACCAGAAAACCAGAGAGGCAAACGACCGCTCCACGTCAGAGCCCCAAACATGCCACTTCTATGATGAGCTGCATGCCATTTTAGGGGGTTCAGCCACCACTACCCCAACCATGTTGTTTGACTCCTTCAATGGAGATGGAGGCAACATGGAAGCAGGTTTTGGGGACGAGGAAGATGATGATGATGATGATGAGGTTGTAGATAGCTCACAGCAAGCAAGCAGAGAAACCAGTTTTCCCGACAGCCAGGAACTGTTTCTCACCCTGGACCTGGAGCCAGTACCCCCTGAACCCACCCAAGGCTGCCTCCCAGACCCGCCAGGCGGAGAAGGGACCTTTGGTGAATATACCTTTTAAAATAGAATACATGGTTTAAAAGCAAGCATGTTTAATGATTAATTTGCCCTGGCATTCGTGGCTCTCCTGGATGTACTCCCAAAGCTTTTGCAAAAGGTTTCTGGGGAGGGCAGCCTTATTCCATCCACCATGGTAGGACACTTTACCACTCCAGGCCAGTAGCACGTACTTGGGAATCATTGTAGAACAAAGCATTGCAGTGTATGTTTGCTGGCATTCAAACAACATCCATTCTTTATCTCTCTGTGTTATCCTCAGGAGAATGATATCATTCATGGTCACCTGGTTGAAATAGGGTGCTTTTCTTAAGGGGACATTCAGAGGTGCTCGTTCCTGCTGGGCTGTTTGCCTGTGGCTAAACAGAAATTTTCCCCGCTGTTAGCCATGAGGAGGGAGGAGGGGCTAGCCACGCGGTGCAGGGAGGCGACCTTTGAACAAAAGCACATGTGCTATGTATGTAATGTTAACAGCAAGGTTTACTGTGAAAGAGTGTACCCATTGTTCTATAAAATGTATCTTTTTAAATACCACTGTCCCTTTTTTTCCCCTCCACCTGCTGCATGTGTTTCGAGGATCACAGGATCTTCTCCTTCCCAGAGGCTAGTGAAGATTAGAAGGTGAAAAAAATGCACTCGCGATGAAATGTTCTCTGAGCTCATGCTGTCCTCCCACACTGACAGAGTACAGACAAATGCGTAGAGGCAGACAATGTCAGAGTGCAGGAAAGCACAAAATGACTGGGAGGAGAGGTGGTGGGCTGAAGAGAGGGCTGAAGCTGAAAGGTGGCAGCAGCGTGATGAAAGGAGGCAGGATTCAATGCTGAGACTGCTAGAGGATCAAACTAATATGCTCCAGCATATGGTTGAGCTGCAGGAAAGGCAGCTGGAGCACAGACCGCCGCTACAGCCCCTGTGTAACCAACCACCCTCCTCCCCAAGTTCCATACCCTCCTCACCCAGACGCCCAGGAACGCGGTGCGGGGGCCTCCGGCCACCCAGCAACTCCACCCCAGAGGATTGCCCAAGCAACAGAAGGCTGGCATTCAATAAGTTTTAAAGTTTTAAAATGCTGTGTGGCCTTGCCCTTCCCTCTTCCACCACCCCTCCTGGGCTACCTTGGCAGTTATCCCCCTATTTGTGTGATGAATTAATAAAGAATACATGAATGTGAAGCAACAATGACTTTATTGTCTCTGCAAGCGGTGATCGAAGGGAGGAGGGGAGGGTAGTTAGCTTACAGGGAAGTAGAGTGAACCAAGGGGCGGGGGGTTCATCAAGGAGAAACAAACAGAACTTTCACACCATAGCCTGGCCAGTCATGAAACTGGTTTTCAAAGCTTCTCTGATGCGCACCAGACCCTCCTGTGCTCTTCTAACCACCCTAGTGTGTGGCTGTGCATAACCAGCAGCCAGGCGATTTGCCTCAACCTCCCACCCTGCCATAAACGTCTCCCCCTTACTCTCACAGATATTGTGGAGTGCACAGCAAGCAGTAAAAACTGTGGGAATACTGGTTTTGCTGAGGTCTAACAGAGTCAATAAACTGCGCCAGCGTGCTTTTAAATGTCCAAATGCACATTCTACTACCATTCTGCACTTGCTCAGCCTGTAGTTGAACAGCTCCTGACTACTGTCCAGGCTACCTGTGTATGGCTTCATGAGCCATGGCATTAAGGGGTAGGCTGGGTCCCCAAGGATAATTATAGGCATTTCAACATCCCCAACGGTTATTTTCTGGTCTGGGAATAAAGTCCCTTCCTGCAGCTTTTGAAGCAGACGAGAGTTCCTGAAGAGGCAAGTGTCATGTACCTTTCCCGGCCATCTCACGTTGATGCTGGTGAAACATCCCTTGTGATCCACCAGTGCTTCCAGCACTACTGAAAAGTACCCCATTGCAATTTATGTGCTCACTGGCTTGGTGCTCCGGTGCCAAGATAGGGATATGGGTTCCGTCTATGGCCACACCACAGTTAGGGAATCCCATTGCAGCAAAGCCATCCACTATGACCTGCACATTTCCCAGGGTCACTACCCTTGATATCAGCAGATCTTTGATTGTGTTGGCTACTTGCATCACAGCAGCCCCCACAGTAGATTTGCCCACTCCAAATTTATTCCCGACTGACCGGTAGCAGTCTGGCGTTGCAAGCTTCCATAGGGCTATTGCCACTCACTTCTCAACTGTGAGGGCTGCTCTCATCTTGGTATTCATATGCTTCAGGGCAGGGGAAAGCAAGTCACAAAGTTCCATGGAAGTGGCCTTATGCATGCGAAAGTTTCGCAGCCACTGGGAATCATCCCAGACCTGCAACACTATGCGGTCCCATCAGACTGTGCTTGTTTCCCTGGCTCAGAATCAGCATTCCACTGCATGAACCTGCCCCATTAGCACCATGATGTCCACATTGCCAGGGAGAGAGAAGCTGTGCTTTGAGAGAAGTCTGTGTCCATGTCCTCATAACTCTCGTCACTGTGCTGACTTTCACCTACTTGCCCGGTTTCGCTTTACCAGGTTCTGGTACTGCATATACTGCTGGATAAAGCGCATGGTGTTTAATGTGCTACTAATTGCCAAAGTGATCTGAGCGGGCTCCATGCTTGCTGTGGTATGGCGTCTGCACAGAAAAAAGGTGTGGAACGATTGTCTGCTGTTGCTCTGATGGAGGGAGGGGCAACTGATGACATGGCTTACAGGGAATTAAAATTAACAAAGAGGGTGGCTTTACATCAAGGAGCAACAAAAACAACTATCACACAGAATGGCCCCCTCAAGGATTGAACTCAAAACCCTGGGCTCAGCAGGCTAATGCTCAACCCACTAAGCTATCCCTCCCTCTGGTATTTTAAGCAGGATTGACTCTCCATTAAAGTTTTCAAGGTGCCCCTGACAGACCACCAAAACGATTGACAGCCATTGATTTCACGGAGGGAGGGGGGAAGCAAATGAATACAAAACAAATCTGGTCTATTTCTTGTTTTGATCCACTCCATCTATCTTTTACATCTTTGGCTGGCAGCAGATGGTGCAGTAGGACTGCAAGCCATCCACATCTCCTGGCTGCTCACCATAAGATGGTACAATAGGACTGCCTGCAGGACTAAACAGAATGACCTGGTCAAGTCACTCCTAATTTAGTCCCTGCGCCCATCTCTGTCCAGGCGCTCCTAACCGACCTTACTGAGGCGGCCAGGAGCACCTCAGACACAATGATGATGGTTTTCAGGCCTATTGCACCATCTGCTACCACAAGGCAATGGGTTGCTGTTGCTGTGTAGCAATGCAGTACCATGTCTGCCAGCACCCAGGAGACATATGGTGACAGTGAGCTGAGCAGGCTCCATGCTTGCCTTGGTATGGCGTCTGCACAAGTAACTCAGGAAAAAAGGTGCGAAACAACTGTCTGCCATTGCTTTCACGGAGGGAAGGAGGGAGGGAAGGCCTGACAACATGTACCCAGAACCACCTGCGACAATGTTTTTTGCCCCATCAGGCATTGGGATCTCAACCCAGAATTCCAATGGGCGGCGGAGACTGCGGGAATTGTGGGACAGCTACCCACAGTGCAAAAATCCAGAAGTTGACGCTAGCCTCGGTACTGTGGAAGCATTCCGCCAAGTTAATGCACTTAAAACATTTTGTAGGGGACACACACAATCGACTATATAAAAACAATTTCTAAAAAACCGACTTCTATAAATTTGACCTAATTTCGTAGGGTAGACATACCCTAAGTCACTTTTATACCAATAGAACTGAGCCCATGTGAGCAGTTGTAATGGTGTAACTATATCAATAAAAAATACCACACCCTCCTACCCCACAGAATTGTATCAGGAAAAAAAACTGTGTGCATCCCAGGCCTTATTTTAATAACTGCTAGTTAGTATTCATTCATTCTATTATGGCAATAGAGCATAGTATGCAGGTAAGTGTTTGTAATACTCTTTAGACATGGGACACCTTCACCCCAGCATTCTGCTGTAAAATCTTGCTATTAGATAGCGAGAAACCAACAGTGTTTTTGTGCTGGCTACGTGGGTAGATGAGAGGAATGACTATGAAAGGTGGTATTGTAAATGGAGGATCAAGATCAAACAAATATTCAATACAAAGAAACATAGTTCAATACAAACATAAAGCATTCATTGGGTCTGGTTGGTTTTTAAATGAACACATAAGAGAGGCATTCGGGGATGCATTCAAGCAGTCTGGCTCCTTAAAATGTTTTTTTAAAAAAAGACCTTGCCAAGCATTCATAAACAAAGGGCTTAACTGTGCCTGTCTCCTGCATGAGGAGCCTCCCCAACCCTTGAGTATCTGCAGAGGGTTCAGGCCTCACGGCGGCCTCTCTCATTCCTTGTCAGGTAGCTTGAGTCTAATGTAGCTGCCTTATGATAGATTCTCAGGTCCCTCTGTATCCTATCCCTACCCTCCAGCGTATCTACCACTCCTCCCAGTTTAGTGTCATCTGCAGCCTTGCTGAGGGTGCATTCCACACCATCATCCAAATCAATGAAGATATTGAACAAAACCAGCCCCAGGACCGACCCTTGGGGCACTCCACTTCATACCAGCTGCCAACTAGACATAGAGCCATTGATCACTACCTGTTGAGCCCGATGAGGTAGCCAGATTTCTATCCACCTTATAGTCCATTCATCCAGCCCATACTTCTTTAACTTGCTGGCATGAATACTGTGGGAGACCGTATCAAAAGCTTGGCTAAAGTCAAGGAATAACATGTCCACTGCTTTCCCCTCATCCACAGAGCCAGTTATCTCATCATAGAAGGCAATTAGGTTAGTCAGGCATGACTTGCCCTTGGTGAATCCATGCTGATTGTTCCTGATCACTTTTCTCTTCTCTAAGTGCTTCAAAATTTATTCCTTGAGGACCTGCTCCATGATTTCTCCAGGGACTGAGGTGAGAGTGACTGGCCTGTAGTTCCCCGGATCCTCCTCCTTCCCTTTTTTAAAGATGGGCACTACATTAGCCTTTTTCCAGTCATCTGGGACCTCTCCTGATCACCATGAGTTTTCAAAGATAATGGCCAATGGCTCTGCAATCACATCCACCATCTCCTTTAGCACCCTTGTATGCAGTGCATCCAGCCCCATGGACTGGTGCTCATCCAGCTTTTCTAAATAGTCCTGAACAACTTCTTTCTCCATAGAGGGCTGGTCACCTCCTCCCCATACTGTGCTGCCCAGTGCAGTAGTCTGGGAGCTGACCTTGTTCGTGAAGACAGGCAAAAAAAGCATTGAGTACATTAGCTTTTTCCACATCCTCTGTCATAGGTTGCTTCTCCCATTCAGTAAGGGGCTCACATTTTCCTTGACCTTCTTGTTGCTAACATACCTGTAGAAACCTCTCTTGTGATTTGGCCTTCCTGATTTCACTCCAGCATGCCTGAGCAATATTTTTATACTCCTCCCTGGTCATTTGTCCAATCTTCCACTTCTTGTAAGCTTCTTTTTAGTGTTTAAGATCACCAAGGATTTCACTGTTAAGCCAAGCTGGTCACCTGCCATATTTACTATTCTTTCTACACATCCGGATGGTTTGTTCTTGCAACCTCAATAAGTATTCTTTAAAATACAGCCAACTCTCCTGGACTCCTTTCCCCCTTACATTATTCTCCCAGGGGATCCTGCCCATCAGTTCCCTGAGGGAATCAAAGTCTGCTTTTCTGAAGCCCAAGGTCGGTATTCTGCTGCTCTCCTTTCTTCCTTGTGTCAGAATCCTGAACTCGACCATCTCATGGTCACTGCCTTCCAGGTTCCCATCCGCTTTTGCTTCCCCTACTAATTCTTCCCTGTTTGTGAGCAGCAGGTCAAGAAGAGATCTGCCCTTAGTTGGTTCCTCCAGCACTTGCACCAATGTCAGGAGGACACTGTGGTCAAGAGGCAAGGATTGTGGCAGACTTGAGGTGGCGGTGGGGGTGAGGCCACCGAAAGGAGCTCAGGGAGATGGGGAGCTTAGGGAGGCATTGGGGGCTCAGGGGTGATGGGGGAGGAGTGGGGAACCAGGGAAGCAGTGGGGACCGGAGGGTGAGGGGATGCCAAAATACAAGCTCACCCAGGATGCCATTTTCCTTAAGTGCCTGACAAAGAGAGAGATGAGCCATGCAAGGCAGGGCTATATTCCAGCTCTCCCTTCGCTCCAATGGAACAGGCCTGCCCAGCATGGGTAAGGGAATGCATGCTTCACTCTCACCAAGGGTGCAGCAGGCTTCTGGCTGCACTTCCCTGGGCTTGCAGGAGGGATGGTGAAATCAGATGCAGTGAGATGTGCAAGTGAAAGGGCACTGTTATTTTAATGTGAGCCCGGCTTCTGAAACTGAGCAGAACCTTTATCAATATCTCCACATACATTTCAGAAGATGTTTGCATTTAAGCCTTAAGCGACAGCCAGACAAGCATTAATATAGTGTGTGTCCCCTTCCCATCCTCCCCCCAAAATATCCCATTTTTGGTAGAGAGTGAGCAAAAAAAGTATCATTAAACAAAGTTCCTGGGTCTGGACAGAAGCATTTCAGTGGCATTCTTTACAGTCAAAGCAAGGTTTCTCCATAATCACACCATTGTCTTCGTGAGCTTGTCTTTAATAATCTTCCATTTACTGAGCATGCTGAGGAAGGCATCAGATTGCAAATTCTGGTGCACCTACTGTTGAAAGCATTGTAAGCAAGAACCACTTAATTTCTAGTGATCCAAGGGATCGTAAGACAAGGAAAAAAAGTCAGGCTGTGTTACCCTAGGGCCACATATTTGCTGTTACTGTAACCCACACACCTTCTGGGTGTGGTAGGGTTCTGTCCCATCTCGTGGCACCAAGACCCCCTTAGAGATGAATAAGTCTGCTCTACAGCTTTTGCTAAGAGGCATATGGCTTTTAGCTCATGCAGTAGAGGCTCATGTATTTAGCTCCAGAGGTCCCAGATTCCAATCCCACTGTCTGACAACCGGGGTTGTCAAGGTTCCTTCCCCACTCTGAACTCTAGGGTACAGATGTGGGGACCTGCATGAAAACCTCCTAAACTTAGCTTTACCAGCTTAGGTTAAAACTTCCCCAAGGTACAAACTGTTTTACCTTTTGCCCTTGGACTTTCGCTGCCACCACCAAATCTCTAACCAGGTTTTTTATTAGGAAAGAGCCATTTGGAAATATCTTTCCCCAAAAAATCCTCACCAAAACCTTGCACCCCTCTCCTGGGGAAGGTTTGGTAAAAAACCTCACCAATTTGCACAGATGTCCACAGACCCAAACCCCTGGATCTTAAGAACAATGAAAAAGCAATCCGTTTCTTAAAAGAAGAATTTTAATAGAAGAAAAGGTAAAAAGAATCACCTCTCTAAAATCAGGATGGTAAATACCTTACAGGGTAATTAGATTCAAAACATGGAGAATCCTTCTAGGCAAAACCTTAAGTTACAAAAAGACACAAAAACAGGAATATCCATTCTATTCAGCACAGCTTATTTTCTCAGCCATTTAAAGAAAACAGAATCTAACGCATATCTGGCTAGATTACTTACTAAATTCTAAGACTCCATTCCTGTTCTGTCCCTGGCAAAAGCATCACCCAGACAGACCCAGACCCTTTGTTTCTCCCCCCTCCAGCTTTGAAAGTATCTTGTTTCCTCATTGGTCATTTTGGTCAGGTGCCAGCGAGGTTATCCTAGCTTCTTAAACCTTTACAGGTGAAAAGGCTTTTCCTCTGGCCAGGAGGGATTTTAAAAGGTGTTTACCCTTCCCTTTATATTTATGACAGGGGTCTGTTGGTGTTACACTTTGTCTAGTTGTTAGCATTAATATTTCTCATATATACCAAGGATTTGGAAACAAATTTCAGCTGGAAAGTTGGTTCCAGGGTTTTCTCGTACCCCAGACACCAATCTTTTGCAGCAGAGACTGGTTATTAAATGCCATCATTTCCCACGGGGTGCAATATAGCTTCCTTCCCTCCACATTTCATAGCCTCCTCTGGGCTCCATGTGCCTTATGGCGTTCTGAATGGCTTTTGGAAATTGTAACTGATCAAAATCCCTACAAACAGAACATGGTCAGTGATGCTTTTAAAGGCTTAAAGATGCTCCATTTCATCTTGCACTCCCATTGTCAATATAAAGAAACTATTCCTTCAGCAATTCTAGCACTGCAGAATTTCTAGGCCTGGTTTATTCTACACAAGTAGGTTGATACAAAGCAGCTTACATCAACCTAACTGTGGATGTGTCTACACTTAAATTTAGCTCCTATCAATGTAAGTGCCCGCGATGCTGACTTAATACCACCTCCTTGCATGACATAGAGTCATGCTTGATGTAGTTAGGTTGACACAGTGTCAGCATAGACACTGTGTTGGTTACATCAAATGTTACTGGCCTCCAGGAGCTGTCCCACAATACCCCACAGTGACTGCTCTGGTCATCATTGTGAACTCAGCTGCCAAGGAGCCAAGTGGACAGGAAGCCGCCACTCTCCTTTAAAGCCCCTTGAATTTTAAACATTCCTTTCTGGGTTGCCTGGCTTGCCGAGCACACCTAGCAGCAGCTGGTTGTTGTGTGCAACTGACCATGGTGGCTACATGCTGCAGATGCTCTCCTGCCTGGAGTACACAGGAGGTGTTGGATCTCCTGGGCCTATGGAGAGAAGAGGCTGTGCAGGCACAGCTCTGATCCAGCCATAGAAAGTGGACATCTAAGAGCAGATTGCTCAGGGCATGCAGGAGAAGGGCTATAAGATGGGCCAGCAGCAGTGACACAGGAAAGCCAAGGAGCTGCGGCAGGTGTACCAAAAGGTGAGAGAGGCCAATAATTGATCTGCTATGGAGCTGCCGTCCTGCTGCTTTTACAAAGAGCTGTATGCCATCCTCAGTGGAGATCCCACCACGACCCCAAAGAGCCCCATGGATACTTCAGAGGAACCTGAGTCACAAGCCCCTTCCATGGATGGTGCGGGGGGGGGGGGAGAAGAGGAGGTGGATGATAAAGGAGGAGGATGGTGGACAGTTGACTAGGGGATCCAGCTGCCCAGTGAGCCAGGACATGGTTTTGACTCCAGAGCAATCCAACCAGTTGAGCATGGGGGCAGGCCCAATGCAGGGGAAGGAACCTCTGGAAAGGATGCAGTTTGCTTTGAAATTACAGGGTTGGAACCCCCAAAGTAGTCCCTGCTGGACACATCTGTTGATTTACTCTTTTTTACTGGTGCTAGAAGAGTAATGAAATAACCCAGAGAGGCAGAGTTGCTATCTGCTTTTCATTGTGCACCAGAACATCCTGTGAATTCTCCATAGAGATCTCAGTGAATCTTTCATGGAGGTAGTCTGCAATCCTCTGACAAAAGTTTTTGGGGAGGGCTGCCTTATTTCTCCCACCATGGCAGGACACTTTCCTACGCCACTCAGTGATTACTTCAGCAGGCACCATTGCAATACATAGGCAAGCAGCCTACAGGCCTGGGTGGCATTGGGACGCCAGCAGCAGCTGTGCCCGTGTCTGCCTTTGTTACTCTCAGGAGTGAGATATCAGCTAAAATCACCACTGCCTGTGGAAAATGGTGCCAGTACTCCATCCCATTCCCCTATACATAGACTCATGCCTGGGAACTATCCCAGTGTAGCTGTGTCTATAGTAGGGGCTTCTGCAGGGACAGCTTTATCGATCAGGGATCATCACACCCCTGACTGACATGGCTAGGCTGACAGAAATCAGTAGTATAAATAGAACCTAAGATCTAGTCTACACAAAGTTTTTGTACAAGTATACCTATTTCAGTTAGGGGTGCAATATAGTTATACCATATACTTACAGAAATAAGCTATACTGGTAAAAACACTGGTATATACTGCTATAACTGTGCCCACACTAGGGGTGAGGAGGGATACTAGTTTAACTATACCCATCTAGTCTCATAGCTTGAGTTCGACATTTTGGCTGCATGAGGCCAGATTCAGCTCTCAATTACATTGGTGTAAATCTGGAAAAAAGCTACTGAAAGTGAGCAGAATTACTCTGGATTTAAATCAGTATAACATTCCATCTAAAATCTATGTCGATAAAGCAGCTCTGAACAACGTGGATCATTTCTGCTTTCTCGGCTCAATTCTTACCAGCTCACTTAACCATGATAGGGAACTTGATGCTAGAATTGGCAAAGCTTCCGTTTCCTTTGGCAAACTTACCTCACATTTTTGGAACAACAAGTTGCTAACCATGAGCACAAAGATGTCTGTTTATCAGGCTTGTGTCCTTAGTACCCTCCTTTACGATTGTGAAAGCTGGGTTACATATTCCAAGCAGGAGCGAAGATAGAACAGTTTCCATCTTCACTGTCTTAGAAAAATTCTTGGAGTTACTTGTGTAACCCTTCTGCCTGTCAGAGTTGGCAGCAACAAGGGCCAGGTTCTGTATCTAGGGGTTCCATTCTAATAACACAATGCAAAACCGGCTTGAGCCCCCACCCAGTGACCTGGGACAAATATATACCACCCCTGCTGGGCACCTCCAAGAGGCAATACTTCCCCTCTCGCAAGCACATAGTCTGAGTGTAGCAGAAAGCCTTTTAATAACAGAGAGAAACAATGTGGCATTATATTGGGGAAACACCACCAACAAGATTCATAACACAACCCATGAGCAAAAAAAAACCCCACCCCTAGCAAATTGGGGCATGTCGTTTCCCTTTGGTTCTTGAGTCCAGCAACCCAAAATCACCCAAAGTCCCAAAAGTCCAACAACCCAAAAGTTTCGTAGGAGTGGGTGGGTGAGATTCTGTGGCCTGCATTGTGCAGGAGGTCGGACTAGATGATCAGAATGGTCCCTTCTGACCTTAGTATCTATGAAAGTATCTATGAATCTATGAATCTCTGTCCCTGGTCAGGGCAACCCCAAAGTTCAAAAGTTTATCTGCAGAGTTTTACCTCCCACCCTGGGTGGAGATGGGGGGGGGGCGGAGAAGGGGTTAAGGGGCACCTTACGTGGTCCAAAGCTGATTGCCTCTCCATGGGGCTTCACTCTGCCAGGTGCCTCCATGAGCTGCTCCAGGCATCCAACAAACTGCTCTGCTCCACCAGCCATTCTGCTCACCGCCCCGTAAACTGCAATGCTCTGCTCTGCCAGCCACAAACAGCTCTGCTCCACCAGCCGCTCTGCTCACTGTCCCATAAACTGCTCTGCTCACCATCCCGCAAACCGCTCCGACATATATCTTCAGGCTCCCCCACTACACAACACTCAGTGATTTCAGCTCTTAATAAGTTTAACTGTTTTGTGATTTCAGCTTGTAGTAAGGGAGCCCCAGTGCTGGTGCACCATTAGCCCAAAGTGAATTCAGCTTAGCAGCCTGTAACTAGACTCCTAATGGAATCAAAATTAGCTCTGATATTTTACAGTGGAGAGAGGAGGAAATGCAATTAACATGTAAAGCCCTGACCAGGGGGCCTATACCACCAAGTATTAATATCTGTCCCCAGCCTCTCTCCCCTCACTGGGTTTTGGAACCCATGACCCTTGCCTAGCAAGTGCTGCTTAGTTGATGGTGAGTCCTTCCATCATAACAAAAGACTGAGTATAGTTCCACTGTCCTTGATTCACATAATCAGGATAATAACAGTTTATTCCTGATCCAATAACAGAGAATCTGGGGCTCCTATAGCAGCCAAAGTGACCATCTAGGCAGGGTGGGTGTGCCTATGCAAATGAGATCAGTCCCTGAAGTTCTTTTCCACAACCCACCATGACTCGCCACCAGATGTCAGGGTAGAGCTCATCCTGACTCTGCTTCCATTTGGAATCAACGGATCACCAATAACAAGATTCTTCAGAGAGCTGGCCTATGGCCTATGCAGCCTACACTGAACGTTCGCAGGCTTCACTGGTTGGGACACACGGAGTACATTCCTCAAGACAGTCTACCAAAGGCTGTGCTCTATGGCCAACTTAAGAACTGCCTGTCATGCAGAGAAAGGCCAAAGTGCCAATACAGCGACAAGATCAAGCAAGGCCTCAAGAAATTCAGCATTCCCACTGACAACCAGGAAAATCCTGCCCCAAATCATTCAGTTTGGAGAAACCATGTTAAGGCTGGGGCAGTCACTTCAGAGAGCCACCAGAGAGCCCAGGCTGAGACTCACAGCTGAGCCTGGAAGCAGAGTGTGCTTCAACCTCCATCTGGCAAGTGGACCTGTAGCCACTGTGGGAAGGTTTGCTGCTCCTGCATCAGGTTCTTTTCCCATACCATTGCTAAGCAGCACTGATGGATTGACTTAATCATGCCTCCTTTTATCTGTCAAGATGTTGGACAGCCATATAACATATACACCAGCATAAATGAAATTAGACTCTGGCGCATCATTGCCACTGTCATGCTGAAATAAATATTTGTGTTGCACAGTTTCAGATACAGAGAGACTATACATAAATCTAAGGGGGAGTGGGGGTGGCAGAGAATGCAAATGTGTGCTAGTTTTTAAATCTGATTTGTAGCCACCTGGAAGACACAAGTTAAAGCGTTCCACGCTGAGAATGAAAAAGTGCAGAAGTGTGACTGAGTGAACAGACTCAGAGTAAGAAGACCACTAGCAAAGAGGATGGTCTTAATACATGGTCCAATAGGATGGTGAAATTAGGTTTCAATATTCAAAAAGTTATTTGCTTTCCCCCCATCCTGCCCCAAAAGAAAGGAAAACCACATTGTATTCTTTATAAGTAAACCAATAACTCTTACAACAACTTATTCAGTACTAACCACCCCTATACAATCCCTAACAATGAAGATTTAAAAATAGCTCAAATGCAATACTTCTGAAATTAATTTTTATTTATTTTTGCTTGTGGCTCTCAGATAAACTGTGGGAGTTCAGCAGTAGTAAGACTTTGTCCCTCTTGTAGATATCATGCAAGTTTATTTCTCTGACTCAGATAATAGCAATCTACCATCTAGTGGAGGACTAATGTTTAGCATTTCTTGAAATCTACCATTAGGCAGGGGCCTCCTTTCCCTTTCCAAGACTATTATTATTGTAGCACCTAGAAGTCCTAGTCATACCATACATTACAACTCATTATCATGTAACTGAAAAGATGTGCTACTCTTATCCTAAGTTAGAATCTGTCTCAAACATGATTTGTGATATGTGCTTCAAAATTAAAATTAAACCAGCCCATTGTTACAAATTATGACTGACAAATTAGCATGGCAGACTAAGTTATCTTTTAAAATCAAGTGTTTCCCCACATATCATCCACTCCTGATATCATAAATCTCCAGCCAAGCTCACATTATAATACACTGTAATTTGCTATTCAGTTTAAAAACCAAAACCAAAAATGCATGAGATACAGAAACAATCCAGTTAATGAATAATATGCTTCCATCTTTGTCTGTATTAGATTTTAAGCCCTTTGGCACAAAGACCTTGGCTGAGATTTTCAAAGCTGACTAGGCTATTTAGATACACATCTTCAACTAAAATTACAGTGCTAAGCAACTTTCAAAACAAGGCCCCCTTAATAATAATAATCATAGCTACCTCTAAATACACTTTTCACCAGTTGATCTCAAAGCACTTTACTAAACAAACTCAGTATCATTATCCCCATGGGAAAACCAAGGAACAGAGCAGGGACTGCTCAAGGTCATATATAAGACCAATGGCAAAGCCAGGACTAGAACCCAGCTCTCCTGAGTTGCAGAGTGACACTCTATTCACTAGGCCAAACTGCCTCTAAGGTAGCTCAAATTGTGCATCCCAAAAAAAATGGAGGCACCCAAATTCATAGTCACTTTTGAGAATTGAGGCCATTAGATTTTTGAAGGACATTTTTAAAAAACAGAATGTAAATATTGACCTTAAATCATGTGCCAATATCCCTTTAAATAAAAACAACCATGCTAATTTAATCTCTAGTATAAAACATAAAGAGGGAAATAAAACAATATTTTCAATAGAGCAGAGTACAAAATAAGCAAAAAATACAGTACGTTTCCAAGATGTTAGTACACTGTATAGAATGCCATCTCGGAGAGCTCTCAGTTCATGTTATGGGGCTCCATCAGCAAAAAGCTGTGTTTTAAGAGTAAAAGGGGTTTATGTTTTTGAAAGAACTGCAAGAGTTTGGCCAGCTGCACTGAACCAGAGCTACCAGAAAACCTGTGTGTAAAGATCACAGTTTCTATGGACAACTGGAAAAAGCTGAACTTTCAACCTTGCTGTCAAAATATAGTGACTGATAGACAAACAGGGCAATTGTGAAGATCTGAAAAGGAGAATTCTAAAAGATAACATTTTAAAAAAAGGTCACCGACTGGCTAAGCAGCAGTTCCGCAGAAAAGGACTTGGTGATTACAGTGGACGAGAAGCTGGATATGAGTCAGCAGTTTGCCCTTGTTGTCAAGAAGGCAAACGTCATATTGGACTGTGTTAGCAGGAACATTGCCAGCAGATCGAGGGAAATGATTATTCCCCTCTGTTCAACACTGGTGAGGGCACACCTAGAATATTGCATCCAGTTTTGGTCCCCCCACTACAGAAGGGATGTGGAAAATTGGAGAGAGTCCAGCGGAGGGGAACGAAAATGATTAGGGGGGTGGGGCACATGATTTAGGAGGAGCGGCTGAGGGAATTGGGCTTATTTAGTCTGCAGAAGAGAAGAGTGAGGGGGGATTTTATAGCAGCCTTCAACTACCTGAAGGGGGGGTTCCAAAGAGGATGGAGCAAGGATGTTCTCAGTGGTGGCAGATCACAGAACAAGAAGCAATGGTCTCAAGTTGCAGTGGGGGAGGTTGGATATTAGGAAACACTATTCCACTAGGAGAGTGATGAAGCACTGGAATGGGTTACTTGGGGAGGTGGTGGAATCTCCATCCTTAGAGGTTTTTAAGGTCAGGCTTGACAAAGCCCTGGCTGGGATGATTTAGTTGGTGTTGGTCCCGCTATGAGCAGGGGACTGGACTAGATCACCTCCTGAGGTCTCTCTTCTCTTAGAACCCTAATATTCTATTATTCTATGTCCTGAGCTTACGTGAAGTAAACACGGATAAAAGGTTATCCCCAGCAAATCAGATGATGCACAGTGTTTAATTGAAAAAAACGCCATCCAAACTTTTCACTGTGCTATAAAAAGGGATGATTTAATTCTAGCACAACTGAATGTCAGGTCAAGAAAGAAGGAGAAATGTTTGTGAGTGTCTCCATATGGGGAAAGGAAGTATTTCTGTGTAATGCTACTAGGTATTTTCTGCTCTAGATTTACTACCGACAATCTAATGTTACTTGCACTGCTAGTGGTTTTTTGTCATTTGTTTCTACATTACTTCTGCATTTTTGCTTTTGTTAACATCCATACATCTTAAATATTGTTTTAAGGATATTCTCTTGTTTGACCATCTTGCTCAATGAATGCCTGACCACGAATGAGTGCAAGCCAGAGCAGATATGCATTAGCACACATCCAGTTCAAAGCTTTCATCCCCAGCTCTTTAAGTCTCAAGACTCCACCTTGTGACAATCCAGGGAGGTCATACTGAAAATCAGAGTAAGAATCAGAGATGGGTTAGCATAGTCTAGTGTGTGGACTTGCAAATTAAGAATTCAAATACATTTTAAGGTAGGTCTAATCTGGGTCTAAACTACTAGACAATGTATTTGTAAGAAAAGACTTTTCATCCTGGAATGAGAACTTCCTGAAATAGATGACTCAGTAAAGATTCAATGTAGTAAGGAAGAGTCTTATTAAGTTAAGATAACAGCTTGTTCTAAACATACACCAGTATTTATCAGTAGCTGTTGCCACATCATCTGTCTAATGCCACCATAGCAGAGTTGGTTGGAACATTTTTGATTAAATGAAATTTTGAAACATTTTATAGAGATGTATCAGTGTCAACAAAGGGTTCTTTGGTCCAAGGCTCTCAGGTAACTTCTGACCAGACAGAGAGAGAGAAACACATCAAATTGAATAGCCCAGATTTTGAATAGCTCAGTCAATCCGAAAAAGCTGTTTCAACAGAATATCATTTCACAAAAATGTTCAGAACATTTTGTTTTTGTTCCAGTGCAGAACAAAACCAAATTTTGAAGCTATTAAAGTTGTTGTTAAATGGATTTGTCATCCTCTGGCCAGCTCTATTTCATAAATTTGATCGGTCTTTTACAAGTTTATTACATTAATGTGCTTCAAAATTGCAACAACATTTATTTCCTAAAATTAAACAAGCTCCACATTTGCATTTTGTTTTTCTTGACATAAGTCATCAATTTAAATTCTGATAGGGGTGTACAAGGATAAACTGTGGCGTTAATCCTTGTACACCGCTATCAGAATTTAAATTGATGACTTATATCAAGAAAAACAAAATGCAAATGTGGAGCTTGTTTAATTTTAGGAAATAAACGTTTAGGTCTCCTTATACCAATGAAAGTGTGTCTTACTTTAAAAATTATTGGTAATATTTTGTCATTTAAGTTGCAGTTTTTACTGGGTCTGCTTTTTGTTTTTAATGCACCAGCTGGGTTATAAAACTAGGTGATCTTATAAAATGTTACTTCATGTCCTGGATGGGGAAGGGTCGTACCTACCTTACTGCTGAACAGGAGGGAGCATGGACAAGATTGGTGCACAGCCTCCAGTGTTCTGTTATCTTACCTGTCACTGAATCAGTATGTGGCTTAGGGCAAATTACTTAAAACCAGCCTGCCTCTTCTGTGTTGTCAGCTGGATCTGAGTAATCAAACTGGGCTCCACAGCCTGGAGATCTATGCCTATCTGAAAAGGCAAGGACAGACCCTCCTCAGTGACTGCTATGTCATGGGCCACCCATCCCTTCCCTATACACAAAGATGGAGGGTGGGATTTTGCTCCACTTGGATGCCCCAGGGCTGAAATAATCCCATGGACATAGTGTGGTGTCACAAGGATCAGCACCCAGGGACCAGCACCCAGCATCTGTATGAGCTCCTCGGCCCCACCACAAGCAGCTCCATAGTTCCTTACCATGCATTAGACAAAAAGACATTCTAGAACAGTGGTTCTTAACCTTTACTGCAGCCTGCACCCCTTTGGTTCTCAAAATATGTTCTCGCTCCCCTTATCAAAAATTGTTGAAATAGGTCAGTTCTTTAAACCTAGATATATTTTTGTTTGTATATTACAGTAATCGTTAAAAAATGTATAATGTTAATACATAGGTTTGATGAAACAAAGTATTTGTACTTACGTGCCTGTGCTTAATTTGTGTTTTCGATTATTTACCTTCTAAAAAAAATCTGGCACGTCTCACACCCCCAGAAAGGGTATCTCACACCCCCAGGGGGTGTGTGCATCCCAGGTTAAGAACCACTGTTCTAGACACTTATTGAACTGGACCTGACTGCACTCAGTATCCATCCCGCCAAGCAGGGTTATGAGGCAGTAAAAGAACAGTGTTACTCTGACTGCTGTCATTTATTCATCCAGGATGCACTGTGCACTTAGATTTCTGGGTTTAGTTTGCTTGGAGCTGGTGCGCCAGGAGGTTGCACTGGGAATGCAGAGCCAGCGTGGAGGCATAGACATATCACACTGATGGCCTTGGGCTTGGTCGGATCCTCCCAAGATCCAGGAAGATTTTGTGCGCACAGCATGTTAGGGTGTGTAAAATCCTTTCCCCCCCCCCCCACGATGGAATGAATTAGGAGAAATCTCAACATAGAACACTTGGTAGAGATTTCTGCCCCTGGATCTCAATTATTGTTCATTACAACACATACCATTATCACAATCCTCAGACCCTCTTGTGCTACACAGAGTGGGAGTGAGAGGGATTTTTGGAGAGGACAGAGGAAAGGAGCCAGCAAACCTGTAGACTTTTCAACTAGGGCAGAGCTCTAACTCTTAGCCAGGGTGACCATTGCTGAACACATTGTCCAATAATAACTCAGGCTGTGGAACTCACACGATTAACTAAAAAAAAAATTAATCATGATTAAAAAAATTAATTGCAGTTTTAATCACACTGTTAAACAGTAGAATACTAATTGAAATGTATTAAATATTTTGGATGTTTTTCTCATTTTCAAATATATTAATTTCAATTTCAACACAGAAAACAAAGTGTATAGTGCTCACGCTATATTATTATTTTTTACAAATATTTGCTCTGTAAAAATGATAAAATAGTATTTTCAATTCACCTCATTCAAGTACTGTAGTGCAATCTCTTTATTGTGAAAGTGCAATTTACAAATGTAGATTTTTTTTGTTACATAACTGCAATCAAACACAAAACAACATAAAACTTTAGAGCCTAAAAGTCCACTCAGTCCTACTTCTTGTTCAGCCAATCGCTAAGAGAAACAAGTTTGTTTACATTTACAGGAGATAATGCTGCTTGCTTCTTTTTACAATGTCACCTGAAAGTGAGAACAGGCATTCACATGGCACTTTTGTAGAGGTGAGGCAGTTCAGGATTTAATATTCACTCATACACAGTGTTGTAGTCTCCCCACTATGACATGAACTTAGCTATGCCCCCACAATAAGGCCCTGATCCAGCTTCCACTGAAATCAATGGGCATTTTGTCATTGGTTTGAACGGGAGCAGAATCAGACCCTAAATGACAACTGCAGTGCTCTCACCCTGAATTCTTGTAAGAGCTACTGTTTCTAGGAAGGGCTTCTAATTCAGATCCTTCTTTAGCTCAGTACTTAGAGATCTAAAGGTTCCTGGTTCAAGTTTCAGATGGGAAACTCCAGAAGAGGATAATTCCTCATATGGCATTTCCTTGCTCAGATGCCAGTCTGCACTACAATGCCTCTACTATTTTACTGAATGTATTCTTGCCAGAATGTACTCATGCATCTGCTGTTTTAATACTAACAACTGCCCTCTAAATGCAGCACTCAAGATAACTGTCTGTTTATTTTGTAGTCAGCCAGCTCTGTACTATCAATACTCAGGAATTCTCATCTGTAGGTCTCAATGCTTTACAATGGTGGGTGTGCGTATCATTATCTCCTTTTACAGATGGGAAACTCAGGTAGAGAGGTGAAGGAACTTGCCCAAGGTCACACAGCAAATTTGCAATAGTCGGGAATAAAACCTGACTCCATATCCACTCCCACTCTTTTTGCATCGGTCACAAACCATTATATCACAAATATAAATTTAACAAGGGTTAATCACAGTGGGGAAGAAACTCAATTTTTTTTTTCAGAAATTATGATCTAGCTGCAAGTGTTAACAAAATTAAGGAAAGGGGACCCTTTGAAAGATACCAATCACTTGTTGGGATAGACAACCTATTCCACCCATTGGAACTAACCAACTTCAGGGCTCACATGCATTCAAACTCCTGTGTCACCAGTAGATGAAAGCATGCAGGAGATAACAGAGAAGAGAGTCCCATGAATGTTCACTGATGGTCATACCACTGCAGTGCCACTGGAATAAATTAAATGGCTACTTATTACTTGGCCAGTGTAGACATACCCTTCATTACACAATTGCTTTAATTATTCAATGCTCCCTTGAAAAGTGCCATTGACTGTATACAGAGGATGAACTCCCAGAGATAGTTATGCATGGCCTGAACATTTTAGCAAAAACATTTTGCATTGTGTTTTGATGCTCCTGAAGTACAGTAGGTTGATGGAATAGATTTTCAAAGTGTGTAAACAGAGACAGTAAAACAAAAGTGTGAAATCCATGATTGCATCTCAGATAGCATTGTCCAAACAAACTATATAACAACACTTACAACTGGATCCTCCTGCTTGGTAGAAACTAATGCTTTATACTACTTCCAATAGCGGAGGCTGCAGAGGGCAGTGATTTTAAGTGAAATCAAATGGGCCATTTGGACATTTCACATACAGGATGTACATTGGCTTAGGAAAAGACAGGTACTTTCCAGAAGACTAACAATAGCATACAAGCTGTGACCTTGG